>NC_141790.1:6811443-8011443 GCF_054643075.1 Acanthaster planci
TATGTGTGGCAGATTTTACATGAATAGTCACCTGCCTTTCTCTTTCTCAGTGCTTGTAAGTGTGATACACAATTCACATTAATTCACATTGAGGTCTGTATACGAGGAATGTGTGCACGCGAATGTGCAGTGTATGTTGTGATTGTCGTAAGTTTTTCATAAATGAATTAACTTGCACTAGTGGCTGCAAGAAAGGACAACTGGAGAAAAACGCTGCACAAAGAGTGATTAAAGCAGTTGACTTGGAAATGGAAATTTGATTTCTTTTGTGAGTTTTTGATGGAGGACTGTTAGGACTAATATTGGCATAAAGCCTCCATGCCCGTTACAGATTTTATCTGGCCTTGATGTCCTTCCAGTTGGCCTTGATGCCCTCTATAATCTTGCTTACTTCAAGGCCAAAGTGGCCTTACCCTAAAAACAAAATTCAAAGCCTATTACAGAGCCTTGAGAAATTAGACTGAAACCAAAAACAACAGTTATTGGCAATAAACAATTAAGATTCACATACTATGAAAAGATACTGCATCATTCCATTAATTTATTGCTGCCCAACTTACAGCATAGTACTTCTGTATATATCCCCTAATGAGCTGGTTGAGACGATTACACATAAGAGACCAGTGATTGGACAGGACCGTCTTGCATTCAGGGTTGGTGCACTGAGCTAGGCTGCAAGATATCAACTTGTCCTGTGGCAAATCACAAAAACACAACAAACAGTCAGCAAAACTCAGTTAACATGTCTTTGCACCGACGATGGCAGAGATCAGCTGGGAGAGATATTCCATCTTGAATTTTATGGTGAGGCCATAAAATGTGCGTGGTACAAACACCTTGTACTAGACCCACTCAAGCCATTAACACTGTGAACAACTCTCAACACTGACAGTTTTAAATCATTAAATATGAATAAAACTGTTTACATGACCCAGGGGTGGTGATCAGATTTCATTAATTAACCCTAACAGTCCCAAATCCTCCAATTACAATACAATTTTATATACATCCTTGGGAGTTAGGGATAAATAAAGGAAAATACAGATGTCTGTACTAAACAAACCTGTTTTAAATAAATACAGGTAATAACTCAGAAACCTTCAACTTTTCAATGGATGTAAATACAATGAAAGACTGTACATTCTGGATGTAATGTATTAAGTCTTCATCCCAAAATTACAATCATTATGAGTTTAAACACGGCAATCCCAGTAGCTTAGCTCTACAAAGAACGTTTTCCATTACAGCATTATAATGCTGTAAAATGCCTTAATGACAAGAATTGGTTTCTTTGTGAAGATCAGCCCCTGAATGAGGCTATATCACACACTGCTATCATTTATGAGTTAGTTCTGATAGAACAGCAAGGGGTGGCTATGCATCCATTTTTGCTCATTTTGGGGTGATTTTTGTTCATTTCTTGACTCACTACATGTTTCAACTTTTTGTGCACTGTGAACAGTATACCTCATTTGCCAATGCCCACATTAGAAGACAGGAGCTTCACAGTGAAACACACTTTCCAAGCAGAGTTTTTATTGCTGTCAGCAGCACTGTCGCGTACTTCACAAATACTTGCAACTGCTTCACAAAAGCTTAGTCTCAGAACATGCACATCACACAAACAGTCTAAAAAGCCACAAGATATTCATCAGCCTTTCGTTGCTTATTTTCAACCCCATTCAGATGTATTTGTGACAAATGAACAAAGTAAAAAAAAAAACCTTTGAAATATTTCTGGTTTACTAAACTATAACAATGTCATGACAATGATGGTTAGGAGCCCTCAACCGAAGGGTGTTCAGTCTACTATTGACAGAGTTCTCATCCATACTTACACTACCAGTAAAGACACTGTCAATGATATTCTCTCGACCACATTTTGTATTGGGGCAGACAAACTTGAAGCGGTCTGCATTCTTGTATTTCTCCTCGTCTGCCATGGCTGCTTCCCCACCCAACATGGCATCGGTTTCATCATCATGTTGACGTACAGCATGACGGTAACCTGCCGGGTCCAACCCTATTAAGCAAACATATGCCAAATTTGGTAAAGATATTAATCATCAAATACTAATTTCAGGTATGTAGTGTGTACTTTCTTTGATAGGAACAAGGTAATTATTAGTTTTACATATATTAAAGATCAGGGGATTCTCTTCATTGCTAATGTAAAAATCGACTTTACTCTCAAGAAGTGCTTGACAGTCTTGCATAGTTTGAGGACATTACAAACAAGAAGTTGGCCAAAAACCATGTCTTGAATAAGCTGAACTTCCATGTGGGAATAGGAACATCTTTGCCAAACCTACTGCCAAAAAATCCACACAATCATCTCATTTGATTCTTACTGCCCTCACTGCATTTCTGATGATGTCTCTGACGTCTAAACAGCAGTGACAATTCCCTCACAAAGGTCATCAGTATTTTGAGATAGACAGCTGTAAACCTCGTTTAAAAAAAAAAAAATCACCAGGAGTGAGACCCAGGAACCTGATTTGGCCACTCAGTGTAGTGGTTCAATGCAGGAGCCAAAAAGAAGAGTTCCTTAATTTTGTTTCTCAGGATCACCCAGGAATGAGGTGCCGCACCTTAGGCCAACCACATTCTTTGTGAACTGTTTGAAATGACAATGGGCAGAACTGCTTTAATGGACATGCTTGAAATTAGGCCATAAGGTGCTTTTTCTGAAGAAAGCTTATTATAGCATCCCCGATTAGTCCCTGAGCAATCACGTGTGACCAGAGCATCATCTTGTTGGTAGGGGAGTCAGGTTGGTCTAGTGTTTCTTTCCTTGCCTTCCACCTTTGGGGGCCAGGGTTCGAATCCGGCTCGGTCTACATGTGGATTAGGTTTTGAGTCCACGGGTCCGTGAGTCCTACCTGAGTCTGTGGGTTTCCCCAAAAAATTTATCTAGGGTTTTCCTCCCTAAAAACTGCGAATTTCTTCATTGTCTTCTTCACTCACTATCACCCTGTAATTGGCGCTAAATGCGCTGTTGGATGATCAGATATAGATAAAAGTAGATAAGTATCAAATAAGATGACAAAATGAACTTTAACATAATTCATAATTAATTTTTCTATAAATAGTGAGTGAAGAGTCCAAAGGGGGCTATCTTTGCTAGTGTGGTTATCTCCAGCACAACGACAACTGGCCAAGGAAGATGCTCGATAACCAGATCACTAGCACCCTCCCATGTAGCCGTCCAAAGAAAACACAGACTGACAATATCAATGACTTTACAACACAAATAGAGAGATATCACTGAACATGACCAGCACAGAGTCCAACCCTTGGTAGCAGAGAAAGAAACACCTCATATATATTCATTTGCAGTAGGGTTGACATTTAATGAGGTTTCAAAGTAAATGTTGTCTGGCAGTTTATTTTTGTCTCTCATTTCTTTAACATGTGGTAACAAGTGCACTCTTTTAAAAATCCCCCAAACAAGTATTATTTTCTGACACAATGCTTGAAATTCATACAAAAAATCTGTAACGATCACCTAGGAGATTGAGATGAGATAAAGTGCACCATTTTGGCGAATCTTCAACCAAAATTAGTGCCATATTCCTTGGCATCACTAATGTGAGCTAAATCTTTCAGCACTACTTTCAGAAAGTTGGGCAAAACTGAAAAAGTGTCACACTAGGGACTCCACATTTATGTTGTCTAAATAACCTAAATAAACGCACAATATGTTGTTCTTTGAACAAAGTCGAACTAAACACATGAGCTTCATATCTCAACAGATCTGAAACATGAAATTTGTAATATCTTGTATTTACCGAGACATTCAGCAATGCGGGCAGCATCGGTGCCCTCAATAGGATCACACAGTCTGGAGACAACAGGATGAACCTGCTGTGCTAGGTAGTACTTGGTGTCTACCTTCAAATGGTCTTGTTTCTGGACTTCCTCTGGGTGGTATGCACGCTGACTGGCAGGCAGGACTGAACCATCCTGTGACAGAAGTGAAACATAATGGTGGGTGCTATTTAGTAGGCATCTTAGAATTCCTGTTTATCATGATGACTTCCAATATTTTAGACGCAAAATGTACGGCTGAAAATTCTGAGATCATCCTTGCTTTGAAAGAGAAATGTATTCTCGATATCGATAAGAGGGATTATGAAGTTATATTTGAACCAATGTCAGTTGCAAAATCTGGTTTAGATTCCATCACAAGCTGAGACATTTCAACAAGTACTTTTTTAAGCCTGTTCCATATCCGTGAAAATGAGAATTATGGAAAAGCACCTTGAGATGACTGAGTAACCTTGAATCTCAAAATTGTTTATTGATATGCTTGAAATCTCTGCATACTGTTCAAATTGTGATACTGACACAGTTCATGACATTCAGAAGTCTGTACGGAACTAGGCAACAGCAGAGAAGTGACTTGTCAAAAGAATGCAAGCACCATTGTCTTCATGGATTCGACCCCCCCCACCATCACACGTGAGTCAAACATCAGAACCTAGTGTATCATCCATTGAAATACTAATTCTGACAGTGTTGATCCTAGGACAAGCCACTTACCTCACAGACTACATAGGAGACAGTATCCCCTGCCCCAACCTTCTTGCCTCCCTGGCTGTTCAGCCAGAGAGCCACGTGGACATGGGGTAAGCTCTTCTTGTCTGGGTAATCTTGTGGTGCCTTTGTCAGGCTCTGTGGATGGACGAGGAACATGTAATGAGAAACGCGAGCTACAAAAAAATTTGTCCATATCAAGATTTACAGCACCAAATTTAAATCAACCAGAAAAGAGACATTGTAAGAAATGTGACAAACCATACCAACCTAAATCATCAGTGAAGCCAGACTGACTCAACCAAACCTGACCCAGCTCAACCACAATGTCAAACCATTCCAACCCAATCCAACTCAACCTAACCCAAACTTTAACTCAACCCAACCTGTACCAATCTGAACCAACCTCACCAAACCTGACCTAGCTCAACCACAATGTCAATCCAATCCAGCCCAAAGCAACTCAACCTAGTCCAAACTTACTCAACCCAACCTGTGCCAATATCAACCAAACTCAACCTCAATACTCAACCTAACCCACGCAATCTCAACCCAACCAACACAGCCCACAACTTATGCCTAACCCTAAATCTTCCCACATAAGTTAGCCCTGAAGTTCCTGCAGTTTAACAACCCCCCCAAAACCCAATCTGTTTCGTTCCATTTCAATTAACTCCTGCTCTGCCAACCCCTCTCACTAGCCATCAACCTAGGCCGGGATAAGTCTACATAACTCAGTGATATTCAGCTCCTACGAGGTACCTCACCTTACTAATTTCATACATCTTGAGAGGGAGCTCATTCTTGGCAACCTTCTCCCCAACTTCAATCAATTTGGAATGGATGTTTTCGACGATGGTCTCTCTAAGTTCAGCTGACAGGATCTGACCAATCACATAGCTGTAAAACAAAAATGGGACAATTCTACCATCTACAGAATTGCAAATGTAGATTTCATCTCTGGGGGAGTGTGTTTATTTCAATAAAACCAAAACATTTAAACTTGGACATCTGTATAATTTTTTGGTTTCTAGACTTATGTTGACTGTTGTTCCAAGAAAAGTAAAATGTGTTTTTAAGAGGTCTCTATGGGCCTGAAGTGGATCAGCCATCAAATCAGTGTTGATCAAAGTTTCTACACCGGCTTAATCCAGAGGTCAGAAACTAGTCTTTCCTGAGAATAATCTTTGCATATGCACTAATCATGGACACACTGTTCAACCATTGCAAGGACTGAAAAACTGCACCATGACAAGAACTGATGGCAACATGCAACACAAACTTAATAATAACCAACTCTCTTACTTTCCTGCCTCCTTGGCCAGATCACACCAGTCCCTACGTACAATATCGAGACCCTTCAGTTCCTGACTGGTAGTTATTGTTCCGTCCGAGTGCCGTTCCACAGCAAGTGCTGCATACCTGATCAAGGAGCAATTGGAAATATGTCCTAAAAAGTTAGCCCCATTTTGATGCTTAAAACTGATTGTACTGCCACACTACTCAGACTGATTTTCTTCTCATTGCAGGAACAAAAGATGGTGTCATTTTACTTAGAAGTGAAGTCCCTTCGCTGGGAAGATACTATGTGCGCACGCATTCATGCGTGTCTGTTATGGGTCTCCAATGAGCCCCTTACAACCAACTGAAACTGTCCCCTTCAGCCTGTCTCTTCTCTGCCAGTGAAGGAGGATCTTCTAATCAGAGGGGAGTAGTCAGGAGAGGGGCCAGAATGCTAGTGATTCCGGTCATGTAAGAAATTGTTTGCCACATTAAATTTTCATGAAGAGCGTTGCATAGCTGTTCTATTTATTGATGCTAAAAAGATTGAGTTCCATTTTATGTCGATTTAAATCAAACCAACCATAAATAAGATTTGAATAAGTTTTTGGTTTTCTGCTTATTTTTGTTGAACAGAACTGTAGCTAGAGACCGATGTTGCCGATGACATTGCAGGTTTTATAAGAAAACTTTACCTAGGTTTGCACTGTTTTCTTTGATAATTCAGCCCCCTCAGAAAGAATCCAAGCAATGAGTACACGCCTACAAATTGCAATATTCTGGTTTGTCAACTTATTTTGACACCCTTTTTTATTTACCAATTTGATTCAATTTAATGGTGATTTTGAAATGGAGAATCCAACTCACTTTTTCTTCTTGAGAAGCAACATCGACTGGAAGACACCATCAATGTCAATCTCCACCAGGCGATATAACTTATTCACTTCGGTTTTAACCTTCAGAGAGTGAGACAATCAAACCCAACATTAAACCAGGGTTCAATACATCCTTGTGAAAAAAATATTCCAGTACTTTTCAGTGATTTTCCAGGTCAACAGCTTGATTTTTCCAGGACTTAATCCAGGTTGGACACGCAATATAATAAATCAATACAATACAATAGAAGATTGTGAAGTTATCACAATGTATAGAAATCAAGCAGCGCAGCGACAAAGACGTGACATATTTTCTGACAGTGACAACCAGACCACAAGGTAGGCCTACACACAGCTGGCAATCATAAAAAAATAAACTTCCCCTCGTGAAGTTACAACATAATGTATAGACATCAAGCAGCGCAGTGACAAAGACGTGACAAGTTTTCTGACAGTGACAATCGGACGAGGTACACACAGCTGGCGATCATAAAAAAATAAACTTCCCCTAGTCCATTCAACGTCAAGGAAAAAGGTTCAACACAGTTTTACTTTTACATTGAGCTTTATTGGCTTATAATGATTGGAAATATTCAAATATGTATTAAATAAAGTGCATATATTTAATAGAGAATGATTTCATAATTATAGCCACAACAGACAGTTCACCATGGAGCTACAAAATGAAGGTAAAATTTGACTACAAGAAAGTTTAGTAATGATATCCTTTGTGCCCCGAGCATGTGAAATAGAAAGCATCACATTGTGGGCACCATCCAAAATTGATTTCACTCATAACACTGCATGCAGCGCAGGTGTGTCGTGTAGACAATGCATGGTGAATAATATACAACTGTATTGCACCGTGAAATAGCAACAATGTACGTGGGGACGGTTCGACTGTGGTAAATTTTCTGACACAGTTCATTACATCATTTTTGTCTTATTTTAAAAGAAATACTGATTTTACTGGAATTTCCAGGACCTTTTTTAAAAATTAAGCATTTTCCAGGACTTTCAAGGATGGGCATAAAATTCCGCGATTTTCAAAGTTTTCCAGGAGGCATGCTGTTCAACAGAAACAGATATGGGTGAGACATAGGACTGTTTATGAAGGATAGCACTACTGTCAAATAACACTTGTGAATACAGACATGACAATTTATGTGCCAGAACGATTCAAAGTAAAACAGCAGAAAAAACTGTGCATGTCTCTTAAAACCTTGTGAAGAAAGAAACTTGGATTTATGCTATGCCATGTCAGTGATCATGACTTTTGACCCTAAAAATACATTATAGTACAACTAATAATTGAATTAGGGACAAACAGGAATAAACCTTATGAATATTATGTATAATAAAAGAAACTGTCTCAAACAAATGCACTGCTGAGAAAGAGACACAAGTCCAATCACAAGTTTGATATAACTCTTTTGGGCCACATTATGAGGTCAGTGCTTTCTGAAGGTTAGTAACATAAAAATTCACAAACAAAGGTACTTCGGTGGGACTTATGCCCTGCTTCCTCGTAGCAACCAAGAAATTAAGACACTGGTACTTGAGTGCAGGTGGTCCTGGGTTTGAGTCCAACCCCAGTATTAAAGCTTCTTTTCTCATTTTAGCACTTGCCAAGGTTCATTGGTAAAGCCATTCAAATGTTGCAAAGTTTTCTCTAATCAAGTGAAATAATTTACCTTGTTACCAACTTTCATGACTTGATCTAAGTCATTGGTGTTGGTGTGTATCATGATGGAATCTGTATCTCCGTATATCACATCCAAATTCATCTGAAAAAGAAGAGTTCAATCAGGAAATTTCCTTGCAGAAAGATCGTTACCAGCTACATCAAAGTGAGGTAAAATTTATGTCTAGTATCATAATGAAATAACCTGAAAGTGGATTTGTGGAAAATATGTCAGTGAAAATTCCATCACAAAGCTTCAACACCTCATTTTTCTTGCCAAATTATATTATTTGAGAAGAGTATCCAACCTTTTGAACAAGCTCCTTAGTGTTCATGAGAATCTGCAAAGAAAAAAGGACTTTCATGATTTTTATAATTTGATTTGAAATAACATCCTACTTTTTTGTGGGGAAGGCATAAAAAGCAATCAACTGATAATACTTTTCTGTCAAAAATATTTCAACAAATGGGGGAGCAGAGCAAGAGATACATCATGGCACACTGTCATTGGTTAAGGGGTCTAATACCCCTTAATTGGTTGATGGGGTCAAGAACTGTCATTGGTTAAGGGGTCTAATCCCTCAATTGGTTGATGGGGTCAAGAACTGTCATTGGTTAAGGGGTCTAATCCCTCAATTGGTTGATGGGGTCAAGAACTGTCATTGGTTAAGGGGTCTAATCCCTCAATTGGTTGCTGGGGTCAATAACTGTCATTGGTTAAGGGGTCTAATCCCTCAATTGGTTGATGGGGTCAAGAACTGTCATTGGTTAAGGGGTCTAATCCCTCAATTGGTTGATGGGGTCAAGAACTGTCATTGGTTAAGGGGTCCAATCCCTCAATTGGTTGCTGGGGTCAATAACTGTCATTGGTTAAGGGGTCTAATCCCTCAATTAGTTGATGGGGTCAAGAACTGTCATTGGTTAAGGGGTCTAATCCCTCAATTTGTTGATGGGGTCAAGAACTGTCATTGGTTTAAGGGGTCTAATCCCTCAATTGGTTGATGAGGTCAAGAACTGTCATTGGTTAAGGGGTCTAATCCCTCAATTTGTTGATGGGGTCAAGAACTGCCATTGGTTAAGGGGTCTAATCCCTCAATTGGTTGATGGGGTCTAATGATAATCTATCAGTACCTTTGAATGCCAGACACTGTTTTATAAATGCCTTCATATTATTATTATTAATCCCTGTTCGTGTTGTTGAGGCTTTAATAGCATATAGCAATTAGGCAGCCAGGTTGGTGGTTTCTTCATCTTGCATTCCTAACAGTCTTGGTTCGAATCCCACATGGGTCTAGGTCCACTTTATACACATGGGCACATTCTGAGAGCAGACGTAAGCCTTAAGCTGTATCTGAATTATATGACTGTGGCTTGACATGATACACATGTATGGTGTTAGTGTGTAACTTGAAGCCGCAGCCATGCAATTCAGACAAAGCCATGTTACTGGAAGCCCATTTGAGACATGGCCAGATTATTTCCCACTGAGAAATTGCCAGTTTTTACAATCAATCTATACCCTGACAAAGCAAGAAAAATTTGACTTATTTGTATCAAGGTTTTTTGAAATCTTTAACAGTTGAATACTTGGGAGATGTATTACGGTTCCTGTCAGACAATCCTGAGAAAAGTTACCGGGTTCTCTAGAATTTCTTTAATCATCAAAGTTAGAGTTGAGAGAGGTGTTTATTAATCTTACCTCTCGACCTTTGCCTGTGACTAGCGCTGCAAGTGGCTTAGCGTAGAACCTAGAATGAGAGAACCCCAGACACCCATACATACTGTTGGCTGTGAGCTTCAAGGCCTTCTGACGAATGTCATACTACAGAAGAGACAAACAAAGATAAGTTTATCCCCTTTAAAAGTTTAGAGAGCTAACATGGCCAAATTTACTGTACATGAATTCTCGCATACAAGGTATCCAAACTTTACAAAATGCAACATTCAAAACAGTTTATCATTTGTTGAAAATGTTTTAATGGTCTAAACGTTGTCATGTGCAAAGTACGCAAAAGTGTCTGTAGCCAAACCATTTCAGCAAGAGACAGGCTTGTGTGTTTACCTAGGATGCAAGGATTTTTCGTTCCTAGTCTTATATGGTAATGTGCAACACTTTTATTCAAACTCTGCGGTCCATCTGCAGTTTTCGGACAATGATCAAAGTCTTTCTGACCAAATTAACTTTTCCATGACTATCTATGACTACAATCTAATACATAATCACTGATCAAGGCACTGCAGAAAAAATGTATTTCTGTACAGCACGGGGGGATGTTGTATGTTTCTTACCTGGAGTTTAAGATCAGCATTGAGGTCCGGTTGTTTCATGAGCTGTTTGACTTGCTTACGCCTCTCCACCAGCTTGCGTATCTCAGTTGGCAGGATTCCTAAGTCCAAGGAACGATCTGGCACCTCAGGCAACCAATCATTGTCAGCCTAGAATACAAACATAGTCGTTGAATTTTAAGGATAGAAATTACTGAATTTTCCTTTAAATGACAATCCCCCCTAATAGATTAACCTCATGCATGTAACTTTGAGGATCATTTATCAACATAAGATCTCCCTCCAGATATAGGATAACATGAAGTTGTTATCTTTTCTTATTCCTCTCCTTGGTCTGAATACAGCACAAACTCACAGGCACACAATGAAAGAAAATGTTGCAGTAAAATTAAAGATGTTCCCCTATTCTGCTCTAATCAGGCAACACAATCGCACCATAAATCAAAATAAACTGGGCTCGAAAAAATAAGTGATATTTAAAGAAAGTTTTTATTCAACCCTAAGAGGCCTCAGGTTAGGATCATTAGATGACAAAATGGGCTAACTTAAATCTGTGCATAGCGTAAGGTATTCCAAAAGGTATTCAAGATTATTTGATCTTTTATGAAACTGGCACACAGCAAACCTAAGAAGTCTGTTTGGAAGTGGATGACAAAAAGGCTACTACTTGCCAAACTATTCTTTGATGGCCAATGCTTTATCAAAGTAAACCATAATAGTTGCAAGATATTTGCAGAATATTGCAGCCATTATGATAAAGCTAATAAAATGAAAACGCATCTTTATTAAGCACGTACAGAGAAAATGAACACGTTGCTTTAATCATGGCAGGGACTCAAACTGACAACAAAAAAATGAACACGCTGCTTTCATCATGACTGGACTCAAACTGACAATAGAGATAATGAACACACTGCTTTCATCATGGCTGGACTCAAACTGACAATAGAGATAATGAACTCGCTGCTTTCATCATGGCTGGACTCAAACAGACAATAGATATAATGAACTCGCTGCTTTCATCATGGCTGGACTCAAACTGACAATAGAGAAAATGAACACGCTGCTTTCATCATGGCTGGACTCAAACTGACAATAGAGATAATGAACATGCGGCTTTCACCATGGCTGGACTCAAACTGACAATAGAGATAATGAACACACTGCTTTCATCATGGCTGGACTCAAACTGACAATAGAGATAATGAACTCGCTGCTTTCATCATGGCTGGACTCAAACAGACAATAGATATAATGAACTCGCTGCTTTCATCATGGCTGGACTCAAACTGACAATAGAGATAATGAACATGCGGCTTTCACCATGGCTGGACTCAAACAGACAATAGATATAATGAACTCGCTGCTTTCATCATGGCTGGACTCAAACTGACAATAGAGAAAATGAACACGCTGCTTTCATCATGGCTGGACTCAAACTGACAATAGAGATAATGAACATGCGGCTTTCACCATGGCTGGACTCAAACTGACAATAGAGATAATGAACACGCTGCTTTCATCATGGCTGGACTCAAACTGACAATAGAGATAATGAACACGCTGCTTTCATCATGGCGAGGACTCAAACTGACAATAGAGATAATGAACTCGCTGCTTTCATCATGGCTGGACTCAAACTGACAATAGAGATAATGAACACGCTGCTTTCATCATGGCTGGACTCAAACTGACAATAGAGATAATGAACACGCTGCTTTCATCATGGCGAGGACTCAAACTGACAATAGAGATAATGAACACACCGTTCTCATAATGGCTGGAATGACAATAGAGATACTCATAGCACTAGTCAGTTTATGAACCATTCAACAATGTTCCTCTCTGGGATTATTTTCCTGCTATGGCTACCTTTATCTTTTTCAACCCTACACAATATCCTTCTACATTTCTTCTAACTTTTCAGCCAAGACGTAGATATCTACCGTTTCATCTGGCCTTGGTGTGCGGTTGATTGTAGTGAAGCAGATGTTGTACTCCTGTATGATGGATGGGTACAAGCTGTTGAAGTCAAGAAGTAGAATGTACTTGTCGTAGAATCCTGGTGGGGACAGAACAGAAATGAACAAGTTGATTGACCAACCTTAACAGGCTTTTTAATTTGATCAATGGAGGAAACCATTGGATATGCAACTCTGTCAAAATGTAATTTCTGTGCATTGATTTCAACGGCAAACCTCGTTTTGGTTCCAACACCAAGCCTCCTGTGTAGGCTGGTTTGCGACGTGCCTTTGATGAGCCTGCTGGCTTGTCTCCTTGATCTTCGTTGGCTTCCTCATCATTCTGTATAAGAAAACAAACAAAGAGCCAGTAAAAGTCAGTGCAACAAACCGAAAGCTGTCGACAAATTTCAGTTTCCTCAGAATTATCAAGGAGCCTTCCTGAAGCCTCACATATCAACCACTGTGCAAAAATAGGCATATATTCTTTGCACTTCAACTTTTACAATCATAAAATTTTGTGGTGTTCACAAAATAGAATTGTGAATAATCAAAGTAATACAAAAAACGTTAAATTTGCCGAAGTATTTGTTACGTCTGCAATAACGTTGGGCCATCTGCGGTAGATATAGTACATGTACATCTCTACACATGCCGCAGTTTCTCGGAATTATGGTTTTCTGCTGTTTTAATAACTCACAATATTCACAGGTGCAGCTTTCTTTTTATATTCCTTGTCTGGGCAGATGAAGTTCTTCTCGTAGAAAGCATGGAGTAGGAGAAACTCATTCCTCTCCGACCGACCTCCCATCAGAGTACGAGACTTGACAAGAGAAGGAATTACCAAGATTTTATAGCATTCAATTGAAAGCTTCACCTTTCAAATCTTGTTCCAGGTTTTGTAACAGATAGGTGCCAACCAAAGTTTAATCAAAACTACCCCAAACGGGAGCAACTCTTTTCTTTTCCTTTTAATAGGAGAGAGTCAAAAGGTAAAACCTTCCAAGTTTTGAGACAAGTTTAATTGCAATTCACACAAACCAATATGTTGGTGTTGCTTAGTCCCTTTACAAAATGAATAACCTGCTATTTTCTCAATCGTCGGGAATTGGCATAAGTGAAGGGAGTGTGTGGCTTTGTGGTGACAGTTTGTAACTCTTGATCATTGAGGTCAGCAGTCAGAATCCCACAGCTGGTTTCATGTTGTGACCTTGCGCTAGTCATTTTACCACTGCTGGCCACTCTCCATCCAGGAGTATAAGTGAATACCTGTGCGTATGTGATTTGAAAGTTGCTTGTACCTGAAAGAGCAGCATTAGTCTGTATACTCCCCTGGGAATGGATTATTTATTGTTTTTTGGATCAGAGTTAATGTTATTTTTGCACCTTGATCATTTTTTTTCCAGATAAAGTGCCCCATATAATTATTGTTACTGTATAAGAATGATCACTCTTCTCATGCTGACTTACCATCACATTACCACAAATGTTGGTAATCTGCAGTGCTAGGGGTATAACGTTCAGTTCACACATGATGTCAACAATATGTGAGGAATCCATCCAGATGTTCTCAATGAAATACATCAAGTGCCGCGATGTGCTACGAAGAAGTCAAAAGAACCCCAGTAGTAAAATATTTTCATTTGTGAAACCTCAAGACATTTCAGCTATTATTTCCAGATAAGGTCAACCATATACAGTCGACTCTCATTAATATGAGGGCCTTGGAACTTAGCTTGTATTATTTGTACCTTGTCTTATGCGAAAGCTGCCGTCCTGCTCGACGTACCATATGTGTCACCAATTGACAGTAGGTAAAGTGTACATGTGTATAAGTATGCATATCAAACAAAAGAATTCTTTTGTTCACCACTGTCCTAAATACTTTTGGCGGCACTTGCTTGTGTTCAGGCGGTTTGAAAGTTGCCTCAAAGAATTTCTATGTTGGGCACGGGAACTGCAAACGCCCATTGTTCATCTCTCTTGCAGCACCAGACACAAACGGATTGATTCGTTTAGGGAAAACTGCAGCACTGTTCTACTGTATACGCACAAATTAAGGAAGCACCATTCAAAATTGAATAGACCGGCTAATTGATAAGTTGCCTTCAAAGAAGCTTGTGCTAAATAGACAGATAACAATAGATTTGCACTCAGCCGGTGCACAAAACAATGCTTGTCTTATCCGAAATCTCGTGACATGTAAGCTCGTATTACACATTTTTTTCCTCATAGGACTGTGCACAATTCAGTCAGGACTGGCAAATATGCTTGTCTAAACCAAAGTATCCTCTTACCCAAGCTTGCATTACTGAGAGTCGACAGTAGTGCAGTACATCTACTGTCGACAATAAGTGGTTAACTGTCTGGATGTAAGAGCATGTTAATACATAACATGACCTACAGGCATGTTAACCACTTGTTGCTGGTGGAATTTGAAGTTGCACGACGTAAAACCAGAAGATTTTCAAGATTTTCCGTTTTCAAAATTCTTAAACAAATCATAGCTTCACTTACTGGACGTTTACACCCACACAAATAACTGTGTGGTGACTATTTCAGCCAGGCCTGCCGCTTTTTCTTTTGTTCCCGAAACTGGCAACATGCGTTACTCGCATCTTTTCAATAGAGGCCAGATTAGCATGCAGCAGTGCTATAATCTCTCTCAAAAAAGAATAGATTTCCTCAGCTATTGACAACTGAACAAATGTTAGCAATTCCCACCAGCTCGGTCTTTTGTTCCGATTACAGTCTTTTGTTACAAGGCCCAGCTCTTTTGTCCAGTGCTCCCAGTTTCATGTATAAAGCCTATGTGCCCAAAACCGGGCTCCATGGCAGCATATGGTTAATACATAATATGAACAAGGTCATAAACTAGCTTCTTTGCACAACTTACCGTTAAGTGAAAAGATTTTGTAATAACCAGAAAAGAAAATTCTTCGATAACATATTTACTATTATAAAAAATTCTCTCGAAGGTGTTTGTCAAGGTCCTCACGGTGACATCATTCTGATTATTACCGGTGTGGTGAAGAGCTACTGTTCGCAGAATGAAGGGATACGTGGCTGATCTAGTGCTGTGGGTTTGTATCTCTTGATAACAATACCAGGGGTTTGAATCCAGCATGTTGTGTTCCTAAGCAAGTTTTTGTACTGGGTTTTAGTTAATTGCTTCTGAAATGGCAGCTTGAAGCTGTGTACTCCCCAGAAAGCTGAGATCATGGTTTTAGAATTCTCAGATGTTGAGTCCAATAAGCTAGGATAATGGTAATAAATAAGGGCCTTTATTAAATGACAAATACTGTCCGACATCATGTGCCTTACTCCATAAACGCTTAATGTAAGTTCACTATAAGAGCAAGAGATTCCGCCAGCTGCATTAACCTTAACAGTCCCTAATCCTCCAATTTCAATACGATTTTACATACACCCTTGGGGGTTAGGGTTAAGCAAGGATTATGCAGCTAGGAAGAAGAGAGAACAACATTGCGGCTTTATTACTGTACACTTGTTCTTTGTAACAAAGCCTGATTTTTACACTTAGCCAAATCAAACCATACCTGTACATGTTCCTGAATTCTTCGTATGGTATCTCTTGTCTCTCTTTCTTCAGAACCTGCTTGGTCAGCTCAGAGAGATCGTAGCTTTTGCATCGGATCAACTCCCTAGCAGAGATCTTGATGTCACTGATGAAACGACCACAGGTGGCATTCTTTTCTGAGAAGGTGCCAGCCTTTCCACCATAACCACTCTAGAAGAAATTACGAAATGTATCATCACAATTGCAATAGATAATTCAAGTCCTTTGTGACTGTGGTTTAGAATAAGGCTGGATCAATTCAAATAATTGCATATTCCAATATTTGACCTTCCATTTAATCACATATTTGAATATTCAGCACAGCCCTATTTTGGCATCCAACCCAGTTCCACAGAGCCGCCAATGAAAGGTTTACACCATTTACAAATTGTATCGCTTCTGGTAATCCACCATTTATCTCCTTTCATTATTCCGTATTAGTGTACTACCCAGTCAGATATACAACCACGGCTGTTCACGATCTACTGAGGACGTGCCACACCATAACTGCGTCGGCACCACACTCATGAGTGTACACTTTAACTTTGAGCTTGCATGCATTTTAGCAAGTCACAAAACTCTACAGGTCAAAGAGGCATTAAACCAGCCGATACTACCACTAAATGAGTATGGTGCCACTGCAGTATAAATGCTTTCTGATTCTGGTTTACCAAATTAGTTTATTAACAATCAGAACATTGATTAAAATTAGTTACAATCAATGCTGTATTAAAGATTCTTTTGTAAATGTGCCATTCAAGATGCAGGCAAAGCTACAATCATCAAACAGCATTTTAATTTCAAATGTCTGACGCTCCTCCACACAATTTTGTCTTCCAAATAGACACTACCATTTTGTAAATCAGACTGTACACCTCAAGCTATACAGAGGCACAAATCGTAATGTAAGGGAAGAGTATCAACGTTAGCTTTTTAATGTTATCTTACATCCTCAAACTGCAGTTTCTTTGTGTATTGATAAAAATGCTACCTTGTTAGGGTACTCCCATGTGCTAACTTTAAAAATTTCATTCCTAGAAGGAAATACAAGTCATATTTAGGGCTGAGTCATATTCGAACAATTCACTATTCGAATATTCGAACTTCAATTCAATCGAATATCCAAATATTCGGTCTTACCAACTGGCAGATTGTTGATGATTAAACCATTATACAAAATCAGTTGCAATAACACACATAATTGTACATTACAATACTTGTTGCCCTAATGAAAATTTCTTTTTCTTTTAACATTTTTTAATGGACAATTTACTTTTTGAATCTTGTAAGATTTCTGTCACTTCATTTGAATCTGCTTGAAACAAGCCCCCATAGTGCAATTTTTCTTATTTAAAACAAACGAAAATTCTCTGTTCCTTCTCATGAATTTTGCATTCGAATATTAAAATTTGGAAAATACTATCGATAATCGATCAAATATTTGGATATTCAGCACAGTCGTAGTCATCTTGTCTCAAGCATGGACACGCATCTAAAATATCAACAGGGAATAGAAAAGCAATCTCACTGTCAATTTGGGCATATTTGCCCTCTTGAGTCGTCCAATGCGAGACCAATGAGGAACCTTGTTGGCAGTGATTCTGTGCAGTAGCACATCCAGGTCAAACCCAAAGATATCATGTCCCTGAAATCAAATAAAAACTCGCATATTACGGACTGGATGGTTGTCATTGTTCTACAGTGAAACATTAAGATCAAGCTTAATGATATTCAGGATGCAAATGTGGCACGGAAGCAAAAAAAAAGACAATTCATGCCAAATTATAGATGAAGCACTCAGTTAAGTAGAACAGCGAGGCCAATTCTGCAGACTGATCACAGAATCAGAATTACAAGAGGGACTGAAGTAAATTAAATCAGTGCAAGTAATAAAGTGATCAATCCTTGAAAAAAGCACAGGTGGAGAATAATTTTACTCACCACAATGACATCGGGGTCAATTTTGTGTATCTTGGCGAGAAAGTAGCCCAAAAGAGCACGCTCAGTGGGCATGATTTCCACCTTGGATTTCTGGAGATCATAAATGAAACATCAAGTTAAAAACCTCAGCACTTTTCCTGCTCAGTTAAACACTAATTAGATAAAATAAACAGGGGGTAAATATGAAAGGAAATTCAGTAATTACCTGCTTCTTAATGGTATCTTTCAGGTCATATGGAAATATGCAATCGCTTGGCTTTGAAATAGCTGAAAGAAAGACAAATGAAAAAACAAGGAAAATAAGATTGTAACTTTTCGTGGTTTGTGTTGGTGTATTCCATTCATCCTTCCAGTTCCAAATAGTGTACTTCACCAACAGACTTGAGCTTGTATCTCAGCAAAGCATGCACAGCATACACTAAAATTTCATGCAGAGCAAATTTTGGTATTTGTGAGTTAAACAAAGATGTTATGTGGAGAACAAGCTCACTAAGGTTGATTTTTTTTAACTGAGGTTGTACTTTTCAATGTGAAATATATCAGCTTACGCATTCAAGGAACTAAAACATTTAAATCTTGAAAGTTAGACAAAAGAAACAATAACAATCTTTTTTTTTCTAATAAATAGAAAAAGATTCTCCTAGGATTGCCATACCAGGCCACTCTAACCAACCTCTTTAAATCCTTTCATATGGTTAATTATCTACATTACTTGATTCCTTAACTTTTTGAAATTACGTTTACAAGGGTTTTCAAGGCTCAAGGAACAGACACTGAAGAAGACTTGTACATTTGACTCTCGATATTTTGAAATCTGCGGGACCTAGTAAAAACATTGGTTGTATCTGAAATTGACTGTATGCAGAGCGCAGTGCATTGGCTGCTGGTCTCTGGTGGGTTCATAACGTGTAAATCCTTACTGGGTATGTAATGCTACACACACAGAACATGTTCATGTATATGTGGACGTACGTGATGCTCAAAAACTCAGAAATTTAACGAATGCTTTCTAGGGCCTGATCAATCGAATATAATGTGAATTTTTAATAATAAACCTTAATATTATTTTATAAAAATTGAATTATATATAAGACAAATGGAATAAAAAACCAAGACCAGTCTACCATAATTTATGGATGAGGACGAAGTTGACGTAACAACCACAAGAATGCCAAGACTCATGATCAACTGGTGAGTAATCTTTCCATCACAAATTGTGTCACGGAAAGGCTTTTTATTGTCCTTTCGTATTGTAATGGTCAACGTGTGATCCCTGTTTTCCTTGGGCATATGGCATTGTTGGAAATTTCAAAGTATGAACAACCATAACTTGAGTGGCACTATTGTCAACGCATCCAAACTTATATAGAAGCCTACCATGAGAATTTGGTTTGCGTGTAATGCACTCCACTTATCTCACATGCTGTATCGGTACTGTTCGTGATTGGACAGTCACGTCTATCAAAGCATGTGTCATGCAAGTGCATAAGCTAATTGGCAGGCGTGCCAGTCTCTTACTCAAACTCCTTTATGAAATGAATAATTTAGTGTTTGGGCAATCTTTTCATCGCAGGTTCCTAAATTAGGGATTAATTTATGTTTTGACTGTTTTGAGCTCAGGGCCAAGATGAATTATCTTTTTCTGAGACTTTCAAAGAGATGCTTAATTTAAAAATACCTTTTTCATTTCATCATCCTTTTTATTTTTTAAATTTTATTTAGTGTTTTTTTTACAGATGCCGTAGTTGGTTACCACAGCGGATGATTAACGATCATGCACACCTACACAGTCCAACAATGTAATATGCACCTTCATGTCACAGAAACGTTTCTACATGTACATCGGACCAAGATTAAACAATGTAATACTCCATTCCTCCATGTACTAATTCCATTAGCAAATGTAATCCAGGATTTAAAAACACTTGTTATAAGTGGGGAGCCAATAATGTTTTTTACGCAACAAAGTCACGAAACCTTTCATTGTAAAAGGAATTTCGTACTGTACGATTTCACTAGAACGGATTTTCTCTTTATGGGAATGTGCATAATATGGCTGGGACTGACGATGTGCATAGGTTATAACTGGAATTTTGTCAAAAGCCGATTTTGTAACGAGTCAACTGTATTCAGTGAGAAAGACACAAAGACACTCACCACACAGATGCTGTTGAAATGGAGGCTTTGGTGGGGCTTTGTCCATCGGGAACTTGTGATGTACCAAGGCTGCAACTGCTATGACCTGTAAAGAATCAGTTAGCATGCAAATCACTCAACCCTTCCCAGACCAAAATTATCCAACCCATTATCAAAGCACTGTGTAGTCTGAACAACACATTATAAACAAATGTTTCAGTTATCTGCATGTCCACCTCCTAGTGAGTGCCTGTCATCTTTGCATGCGACCACTCTGTCTAAATCATTTAGTCTTGGAAAGTATATATTTCAACTACAATATACCAATTGCACCCACTAAGTCACATGACCTACAGTGGATATCAAACATCAACAAACTTGGCGCTATTCCATAGCAAAGGGTGTCATAAGTGTTGTTTAGTGCTCAGCACATCAGTAGTCTGAGTACTTTACTGACCATCGGCTTCACTTTTACTAAATAACACTTATGACACACTCTGCTATGGAAGGATGCCATGTTTGTTGATGTTTGATATCCACTGTGGTCTAACAAACTTATCTGCCACAAGTATCGACAATTTGTCTGGTGCCCGGAAGGCCATACAGATTAAAAATGAGTCAAAAGATCAAATTAAGTGTTTTGGGAGAAATTGATTGAGCAATGAAATATCTTTCATTTAGTATACATGTTGATTCAAGGGCAATGTCATTCTGGAAAAGAATGAAAAGGGGTGGTAAGTGGTTTTTCATTACTTTTGCCCGGAATAAGGACGTTACCACGTAATAATGTAACAAAACATGCGCTAGCATTCCAATAAAGTGTAGATGCAAAGTCTACTCCCAGCAAAAGGTCATTACGATTGTTACATCCTGCTTAAGTACACATTTTAGGCATGAGGAGTTCCAACCAAAAGTTGTTAGCATAAAACGTAAATTACTGTTAAAAATCAAGGTTTTTTACCCATAACAACCCACAATATTATCATAATCAACAAAACTTCGTCAATATAAGATTCAGATATGTGTGATTTTTTATTAACAATAAAATTATCCAATAAAGTAACATTTTCGTGCCTGGGCTGCTTATATCCATTTCCTTGGTAGACCATGAATCAGACATAAAAATAAAAGATATTCATAAATACCTTAGATGGTTTTTCTACTCCTATTGGTCAAAACACCTCATGTGACCCTGTATTAACATTTGATAATGCACAAAAACTGCACAGGGCACCTGGATACGAGACAGTTTAATCCATTCCCATTGGTTGAGAGTCTGTGTGCATCGTGGCATGCACAACTCGCCACACGCACACAAAGTCCATATAAGGAGATTCTTCTGGACTACTTGCAAAAGGAATATACCATAAAATGGACAAAAAATGGATGTAAATTTTTGAACGAAATCCTTGGAAATTTATTGTACATACGTCCATTCTCCTGAGCCAGTCTTAAATCCACATTTAAGACCCGCCAAGCACATACATGTATTTATTCCTGTAATAATAAACCAGGAAAACAGCTTTTACGTTCTTACCTCATTCTGATGTGTGGCCTGATTAAGCAAGGTCCGCAGGCTGATCGTCATGACGACCAGTGGGGGTGGAGACACGTCCTTGACAACAGTGATGTTATCTTGCTTATTGATGAAAACTTCAATCTTACACCAACTGACTTGCTGGGGTGGAACCTCTGTTGAGGAGCAATATATACCTTGTTTATATCTAGTCACAATTCCCAAGTTTAACCTTTGCTCTGGTCAGCACTCGAAAGTGCTTCAACGTATGTATTTAGTTCATAGACTCTCAGAGAACAAAGGTGAACAGGATTTTCAGTTGGTCAAAATGGAGGATTATATTTGAAAACATAACGGCTAGAAACAAGTGATCCTACTTGTGTTATAAAGAAGTAATTGAAGAAGATTGTGATATTACGACTTGGTATCAGACATTTCTGACCACTTCTAGTATTTGTGTATGACCACAGGTTAATGTAGATGTGATCTGGCAAATGTCCGAAGGAAATGTCAAAAATGTACAAAAGAAAAGTCCAAAGGCAAAAACTCAATAGTTATACTTGGCTTTTTGTGTTTACGACAATGTGACTTTAACATATACATGTTAATGGTTTATTATGGTGAAAAAAAAATTGATCATTTTAGTACCATTTACCGGGCATAAATTCATGCGCCTGCTATATTTGCATATGACAAATTTTTGAATTCTCGTTGTTTGACTGGCATTTTTCTTTGGTATTCTGAGCACAAGTGGAAGTTTTGATGAATTTGGTGGTTGAGAAAATCAGGGAAAGATATGAAATCACAATACCATGAAAATACATATTGGTGATCGAGTGTTGCATTAGTCCCAATGCCAAAACAAGACCCATGACTGGGTTAAAGGCGCATATCATGCACAGTGGACTGCTGCACAGTTTTCAGGGTAATAGTTGCTACGAACATACTTAAAGATCAATCATGTTGCCTTGACATAACATGATTATCAGGAAATTGGTCACTTTTACCCATATCATGACTAACGTGGCAGCTTCTCTCCACATTTATGAAAAAACTCGTCATTTTTGGAGTTTAATTCACCGCTAGAATGCTCAGAGTAAGAAAAATGTGTCAACGAGGGCAGCAAACAAATCTAGCGATTTGATGTCACAATACAGCTCTTGTTCCCCTAGAGTTTCTTGACCTTGCGGTGTAATAGGGGTTTTATAGCACAAGCACAAAGAAAAACAGGTAAAGTAAGTTAGATGTCATTCTCAACAAAGGACTACAGCTATCTGCCTGAAATTCATCACCTTACTCTGGTTCAAATTGGGATGGTTCAACTTTATCATACGATCCAGTGACAATCAACATTGTCGATGGAAAGGCAATTCCAAGTTGCTCTCATTACCCAACCTCTTTTAATTCACAGGTAAGTGCGAGCAAGCAGGAGGACTTCATCTCGTGCTTTTGATGTCAATAGCAATCGTTATTTAGTGTTTACCTACTAGATTGTTTTAAAGATAACTACATTTCATAAAAATTGAAACTGTGAATTACAACTGTGATTGATCTTTAATGAAGTGATCTTTAACCCTAACCCCCTAGGGTGTATGTAAAATCGTATCAAAATTGGAAGATTTGGGAGTGTTAGGGTTAATGAAGTGAAGATATACTGATGATGAAGTGCAAACATCGCCACAGCTTTTTACACATGCAAAGATGCCATATGTACAAGGTATGCATGTAGTAAAGGAAGTATATGCAATCACATTAGATTTGTGAGAACAACAATATCATTCAGAGTTTCACAAATACATTAAATAGTGATAAGATTAGTTTACGGGGCATCTTGATGTCCAGCCAACATGGACCCCTCATCTTCCTCTCCAAAAGTAAATGTTCCAAGCTTGATGTGTTTGTGCCAAATGCACAGCTGAAGGTTTCTCCTTCCAAATCACTAGGAAGCTGTGGGTACTCGGCCTATAGAACAGATAAAAGGGTCACTGTATAAACACCAACAAATGCACAAACAATTTTTTAAAAGTCCTCAAACAATGAAATGATGACATTCCTGTGAGGAGCACAAAATATAGCCCAGTGGGCACAGGATTTTTTTCAGTGTTGGTTGCATGCTGGAATGATGTCACAGTGTCATTATTTTCAGCATTCAAACAATGTAATGTGCCCAGTGGAAGGGCTTCATAAGAATAAAGTGTAATTTTATTATTAAATTCTACTGTCTTAGTCTAAGATTCTCCATCTCATGCTAACTCAAGTTATCATCTTATGAAAGGTGTAAAAAGATGACATTTTGAAATTACATGGTTGGGTGGAGTGCACTACATGTACATGTACATACCCCATACCGGACTTCTTGATATTCTGATTCTGAGGGGATATTCTCCTTCTCAAAACAGTATTGTTTGGTGACTTTCTAGAATGAAAAAAAATTACAAATAATAGTGGATAACAAGACATTATTTAATTGGGAATGTAAAACTATAATTTCCCATCCTGCTGATATTTTTTGTGTTTTGATTTTTTCTTGAGTCAGGACTTCTCATAACATTAACTGCCAAAGAAAGACAAATTTGTGTTCATCAACACTAATCATTGGAAAGTATTATATACAAGCACAGGGTTCATACTCCCTTGTGAAAAAAAATCCCACCACTTTTCAGTGATTTTCCAGGTCAAAAGTTTGATTTTTCCAGGACTTAATTCAGGTTAGACACACAATACAATATCAATACAATACAATTGTAGATTGTGAAGTTATAACATAACAATGTGTAGAAATCGAGCAGCGGAGCGACAAAGACGTGACAAGTTTTCTGACAGTGACAACCGGACCACGAGGTAGGCCTACACACAGCTGGCGATAATAGAAAAATAAACTTCCCCTAGTCCATTCAACGTTAAGGAAAAAGGTTCAACACAGTCACAGTTTTACTTTTACACTGAGCTTTATTAGTTTATTAATGATTGGAAATATTTAATTATGTATTAAATTAAGTGCATATATTTAATAGAGAATGATTTCCTAATAATATCTACAACGGACAGTTTACCATGGAGCTACAAAAATGAAGGTAAAATTTGACTACAAAAAAGTTTAGTAATAATATCGTTTGTGCCTCACGCATGCGAAATAGAGAGAATCACATTGTGGGCACCATCCAAAATTGATTTCGCTCATAACGCTGCATGCAGCACAGGTGTGTTGAGTAGACCATGCATGGTGAATAATATACAACTGTATTGCGCCGTGAAATAGCAACAATGTACGTGGGGACGGTTCGATTGCGGTAAATTTTCAAAAGTAATATTGATTTTACTGCAATCTTTCCAGGATTTATTTTAAAAATCAAGCATTTTCCAGGATGGCTATAAAATTAGAGGATTTTCCAGGTTTTCCAGGAGGCGTGCGAACCATGCAAGCAAGAATAACCCTATGGCTGCAGGCCAGTGGTCCAAAATTGCCCCACCAAATTGGCAGTTGCATGCCCCCAAAATTCTCTGCTGTTGTCACCTGTGGTTTTGAGGGTTTGTAAAGCAGAGAGAAGGAAGCAATCACAGGAATGTGAGCTCATATTTCTGTGATCATTTGGACCATATTGGGCCAATTTAGCAGATTGGAGGTATCTTTTGTATGTTAAATGGCACTTGACTTCAGGACTGAATCAAGCAGTCATTGGAAAACAACTTCAAGCACTGAATAGCCAATAAAAAATGGTGAAATAAGCCTCAATCGTGTGTGTCTCTTGAAGACTTCAGGGAATTCTATTTTCCTGATTTTGAAGGGTATTTGTTTACAAAATTTGGAAAATTCTTTTCACCTTTGACCTGTACTTCATTATCTTGTAGTGGTTGGCCACTTGGTCAAACTCCTGATATATGTCAACCATGGTGACCTCTTCCCCAGTATCCTCCCCCGTCTTCTTGTTAATTCTCTAAAATAAAATGACACAAATCACGTCAAACTCTGGGCCCTGTCATGATTTTAGGAATTCTTGCCTAGTTGTCATTCATCTTCAAAATTTTTTGCAGATTTCAAGCACAGAACAAAAACTTTAAAAACTGTGAATCCAACAAAAGAAAACAAAAACTGAAATTTGGGTCACTGCTTCAGAATCAAGTCTTTTATCATTTAAACAATTTTCATGGGGAATCCAGTGGTAAAAAGCAACAAGGGTGCAGTTTTACAATTCTAAGCATTCTAAAGAGAATGTTATAATGGCTGATTTTTTTTGTCTGAACATGGAACAATTTGCATATGAAGGCCGAAAGAGACACACACAGAAATAACCTACAGTACAGGTCAGAATTTTAGCCGACACACTAACACAATCAGTGAACCTGACACGCTGTTCAATACACGCTTTGCAGTTTTTACCATGCACTGCTGATCCAATGCACAATAGCCTGACCCTGGACCTCATTATCTCAACAAATGCAAAGCTACAGCCCTTTCACGTCACACGACATGCATATTTAAGTTCACATGGGTGCTACTTTGTCCGTTGTGTGTAGCCGGTGCATGCACATAACTTGCGCAGACCCGACTTCCTTTATTACAATCTTTGCTGTTTAATTTGGTCCTAATTTTGTCACAATCACAGAGATTTTTTTCAGGTAGGTTTTCCAACTCAAAGGTAGAAGAATTTATATTCATGTGATTTTTGAACACACTGAGCTCGAGTACGGCAACAAATGTCTATGTGTGTGCTAGGATCGCCGCCGTGGGGGCCCTCTTGACTAAAATTTGGCTAGCGGACCGGCGAGGTCAAACCCCATTTATATATTGTGGATTTCATACAAAATAGTTTTCTCTAATTTAGGAAATGCTTTGTCTTAAAAACTGCTAGTTATAATTGTCTCGGTTGAAAAATTGATTTCACGCTCGAATATTTTCTGTGCCTGATTCAGAGGTTTTGGAAGCAATTCAGTTATAAACGAAAAGTGTTGCCTGCATGGCACTTTCATCGATCCTGTATGGACAAGCAAAACGCCTTATCTTTGGAAATGATTTTGTGAAGCCTGCTCTATTCTAGGAAACTACTGACAGCATTTCTGTGGAATATAAAACTAACTTGAGCTGCAGACAAACTGAATCCTTTTCGTTGTGGGAAACTAGGAAAATGACTGCTCTGGTCAACAAAGGGCCTGGCTGTTCTGGGGTTTGCGTGTAGTATGTGCATGTTTATGCTCAGCAGATTAGACTGCGGTGTCGGCGTTCTCTGTTATGCAGGGTTCAGCGTGTTTCGTGTTTGTGGTTAACTCCTTCCGTGTCTGTTTGACTCAGTATGCGCTGACACGCTATAAAAGCGTGTTTGCATGTCGGCTAAGATTCTGACCTGTACTGTAAGAAATAATGAAACCCAATACGTATATGAAGGGTAGGTGTTTATGGCCTTCCAAGTGAAACATTCAGCAACAGTACATTTAGTCTTTGCTGTTACAGACTTGACATGCAACATTATTTCCAACTATTGAAGTATTTGGGGGAGTTCAGGTGGACAAGGATACATTTCATTTTTTCGCACTGCCTTTGTGAGTTACTGTTCATCCTGCAACTTTGATAAACTCACCGTTTCCCGGGGCAACAAGTAGATAACTCTCTCTATATTCTTGACCGACAGGCAGCAGCTAACAAGTGTCTTAGCCGAATCAATCCATACTTTGCCAAACAAGAACACAGTGCCTGGAAGAGCAAAACATGTCTTCAATGTCCAATTCATAATTTAATCAGCTGAAGTGCTGTATCCTCAATGCCTCCTAAATGAATTGAAGATTGAAGCTGAGAAAGAGATTTATCACCAATTCAACCTACCTGGTTGTTTGTACGGATCTTCATATGCATCCAACCAGAAGAACCGCAACACCTGGTCCCCTGATTCATTGGTTGTCATAGGCAATGATGAATTATCAACTTGGATATCCATGGTAACATCATCCTTCACATCGTCAGCTTCTTCTCTGATTGTTTCCCAGCCTGAGCTGGAGCAGACGTCGGGATGCATGCTTCCAAAATGAACAAAACAATTTGTTCGAGTTAGTACCTAAGTACCCATGTGGTTGTCCAAAAATCAATTCAGCTAATATGGTAAGTGTGATTTGGAGAAACTTACAAAGACTTGGCTAATGAGGCATTTTGCAGAGGAACTGAAATTCATGCAATATTTGTGTCTGAATTTACTGTGGTTTAATGAAAAAAAAATTTAATCTTTGGGAAGAATGTGCTGTTTATTAGTTGATGTACATGTAGGAATTACATTTGGTAGGAATTACTACAGTTCAGTCAATAAATTGCTCGTTTGGTCGGACAGTAATCCAGTTCAGTTGACTGGGTAAATGTTTGGAAGTTACTCTTATACCAGAGCGCAAAATTTGACCAAAAAGTGCTCCAATAAAATGACGTAACACAACAAATTTTGTACTGCCATTACCAGCTTTTGATCTGCTATATTACATAAAAGGTAGAGTTGTAACATGCAGTGTCAGGTGTCAAAATTCACCTTTTTTTCCCGGTAGTCAGCAGGACAAGTACTTCAAAATTTTCACTGGTCCTGCTGAAAGTTTGGTGGTCCCATGCCAGAACTGAACATGCAGCAGCATTGAGCAATCCATGTTAGGGCACAGGCCGTGACGATTTTTTTTTTCGATCACACAGGCCATGTCATTAATTTACTTGCTCGAATTGGATCAGCAATTGCCCAAGATTTCTCGCCAATGTCTGTGTATCACGTGGTAAGTGTGCGTGATGCATCCAGACCAGCGGGTGTTAAACCTTGCGCCATGAGCAGAACAAACTCAAATTAAACTCAGAAAACGCGGAAAACACATACATAAATAAGAGACCAAGTTCTGTGAATTAACTTGCAGAAAACCTCTTGCACCATCGATGTCTTTGCGGCCTGCAGCCTTTTGCAACCGCTATGTGTATGGCCGATGTACATGTAGATTGTACATGTACAGTACAGACTGGTTCTGGTTCCTACATTTCCATCATGCATTCTTTTGCAATGGGTGCGGCGTGGCAGGAACCAGAGCAGCTCTTTTTTAATGCATTGAGCTATGTGCATGTGATTTCACCACTGTGCCAGCGAAACTTGGATGTTGACATGGGGCAGTTTCATATCTGTGCAAGTAAAGTACCGGTGTGTTCACACATGTGTGGCGCTGGGTGACATGGGCCGGTGATGAGCAATTAACCCTGATGAATGCCTTGGGCGTAATTAATGTAATTCTAACACAAAACCAATAATAAATCGGACGTCATAATCCCACATATTGTGTTGATATTTTAAGAGCTGTTATTGATATGTTGGTCCGAAACTTTGTTCGAGCATCTCTGATTTTGTTCGGACAAACACAATAAGTGCTCGGAAAATGTCCAATGTCCAACCGTAATTTTATGCTCTGTAATACTACAGCTCAGTTGAAAGATTTATGTTCGATAGGGACAAAATTAGATTGATATAGGATTTGTGTGAAGGCCGATTCATACTACAAGAAAATTTGAAGGTAACAAGGGGCAGATCAAGGAATATTTTGGGGGGCAGGACAAAGAGTTTTTTACTGTCTCATTTTTGTGGACAAGCGGAAATGACGCTGAAACATTATACATGACACACATTAAAATAACTGAAGTTCACCAATAGCACTGCTATTGGTGAACTTACTTCATTTTTTTTTTACCCTCATTTGTTTTTTGAGCAGGGGAATGGATTTACCCCCCCCCCAATCCATGCCTGTTGAAGTGGATTTGACATCACAAAATGTTTGTAGCAAATTCACTAAAGTTGAAATGTGTTCAACTTTTACAGATTCGCAGTGCGAATAGTTGACCTGACGTCACAAAATTGCATTAGTGTTATTGCTTTCACACTAAGTATGAACTGGCCTTGAAAGTAGAATCACTAGGACTCAACTTAAAGACTTGTGCTTAAAAAGAACTTACAACCGTTCAGTTGAAAATAATTTATTTTTTAGGAGCCAATTATAAGGGTACAATTGATGTAGTATGCATGTTTTGGAAAAACCTACGGTGGTTTCTGTGCTTTGTCTTTGTTGTTTACTCCTGCCTCTTGTTTCACGGTAGCTTCTTCCTTGGCTGATGCTTGCAAAACATCTTCAGAGTCAAAGCTGTCAATTTCATTGTTGTCAAAATCCATGTTTTCTAAAACGAATACAATAAAAATCCCAGAAAGTTACGAATGTATAGATGCTTGCATTTGTTTACAAAAGTTCAAAGGTTACCCATACTGTGCTTTGAGACAGAAAGAAAAGTGAACATCAAATGACCTGCTCAGTACAGAACTTTGCTAAACGTGGAAAATAATTTGCCGAGCACAAAATAAGCTTATAAGCCAAAATGTTTCAAGATTCATATTGCTCATGAGCTCTTTTAGTGAGGGAATAAATATGTGATTGTCCTAAGCATTTGTTTTAAGACTGGATCAGGAGAATGGATGCTGATAATGCCCAAGCCAAAGGCATTGTCAGCATCCCTTCTCCTGAGAAAGTCTCAAATCATGTTTAATACTGGCAAAGCAGATACACAAGTTATTTCCATTCGTCTTTAGAGTGACAACGCCAAAACAAGTTTTTTGACAATTTTGTCTCACAGTTTTACTCCCCCCCCAACATTCCTCCAGCAATGTTATGGGTATGTTCCTCTTACAATATGTGTACTGCTGGAGATGGCATTTACCTAGCCGGTGCCGTTTAAATCTAGTTGTTGAACCCACTTCCAGCACACATAGGTGTTCAGGGGAAACAAGATTTTCAGTCGAATAGGGAAGTACATCAACTTACCAAATCCATGGCCTTGATCTTCAGTCATTTCTGAGAACTCCTCAATCTCAACCTCATCTTTGGGCTCCTCCTTGATGATGACTTCTGATCTCTTCTGCTTTTTAGATGGTTCCACCAGCTCTATGTCCACTTCTCGCTTGACAATAGTCTTACGAGCCTGGGGGCGCTGTTTGGGTATGACTGAAGGAGGTGTCATGTTGTACTCTGCATTTCTAGGTTGGGATGGGCTTGGGTGGGGTCGAGTGGGTGTTCTGGAGAATGGATTACGATTGCTGGATGGTGATGGCCTGCCGAAAATGCCAAGAATCAATAAAATTGCTCTTTTAAAAATACAATACTCTAGTAACTATTAAACCCTTGGATTTTGCAAAGAGGATTACATACACAAAATTATAGTCTATTGTAAACATTTGTAAAATATTCACATTTATCCATGTAAACAATCTAGACATGATGAAATTACCTAAGACTTGGCATGACAAGCCTATAAAGAAAGTCAAACCATCACTACATGTATGTTTTCTGTTTCAGAGTTTCAATGAAATTCATCATTCTTTCATTAGTATCACAAGGTCAACTTACCCAGAACCAGAGACTCTCATTTTTTTCTTGATCGGTAATGGCTTGAACACATCTTGCTTCTAAAAAAGAACAACTGGTCAGATAACTACACACAGCATCCACGAATCATATCAATGAACAATAAATTGAACCTAAGGACACTCTCTATCAACACGTTCAGTTACGTTTCCCTAAGGTTACTGGTGCAAGTATGACTTACACTCCCATGACTTCTTTGAGATTTATGAGAGTTATACTGTCGTGCTTCTCAGACCTCACCAAAGTAATCAGCATCGTGAGCTTGTTACTTAGGGAAGTATCCCTAAATACCATGTAAAAACAGGGCAGCTAAGTCAACTGAAGCAACGGAACGTTGACACCACTGTAAATAATTCTGGTAAACTGTTCAATGTACTGGAAGTGGCAGTCTGGCTCATATCAAGTAAGCTCTGTGACTGAAAGGTAACCAATGTGTGCATGGATGCCAGTGGCCTCTTACAGTTCAGATTCATTTTGCAAAGCTAATTACTGTGTCACCCCTGAGCGCTGTCAGCTCACCTTGATTAACCCTAGATCGTTGGTTTATTACCACAGATTATAAGTGCCCATCTAAACAGGAAAGCATGAGGAAATCGAACATGCAACTGCTTCTTTTCTGTTAATACTATTTTAGCTTTCAAATAGCTGGTACATTATGGCAGTAATTTCATCAACAGAGTCATATACTGCAGTAATCACTTGTTCAGATCAATAAACCAGAATGTTTTACACATTGGGTAAAGAACTCGGCCTTTACAAGTAATCCTTTGTTTTAAGAAAGAAGAGCGAAACAGAAAATGTTTAGAATAATCTTTTCCTTTCAAACTTCCAAACTGCTGGTTTCCAAATGTTTTTGAACAACAATGCAAACTACATACCATCAACAGTTGTTTTTTCTTAATATAAATAACATAAAGATCTATACAGAATTCATTTGAGACCTGACAAATATAATTTTGTCATGAGAAAAATATTGGTTTTTTTGGTATAATTTCTACAACTGTTGAAAAAGAACTTTTTTTAGAACTCTCCTGATTGTTTTAATGAAACATGAAAATGCCACTTAAATCTGAAATGTCAGGACAAGATAAAGGGAATGGACATTACTTACATCATTGTGAAGATCACTAAGGATGTCTCCCAACAGTTCATCATCAGCAACGCTAACTTCTTTCTCTGACTTGCGCTGCTTAGATACACCCATCTTGAACATAGACTTGATGTCATGCGACTTGGACACGGATGGCTTCTTGACATTCTTTGAAAAATTATTTCATTTTGCCAATGAATAAACATTTCACAGAAAGATGTCTTGACAGTATTATGCTGAACAAATAAACTGGAAGGATACAAACCCAAGTCAGTTAATTATTGGTTTATTTCATTGTTAACACAAAGGGCCAGGGGGTTTCGGATATCACTGCAGTGCATTTTGTTCACAAGCTCGGCCTATAGGAAATTTTTCATTAATGTTTGTGAAAATCAAACACACCGTTCTCGTGCAGCACCTATTTTTCTAAAAAAAGGTCAGCCAAACTATGTATAATTGTCTACTGCCAAGCTCAATGCATGCCAGCTGGAACATGTGTGGCCCTAAATTTCAAAAGACTATAACAACAAAATCATATAACAGATTGGGCTGAAATTTCACATGCGTGCATACTAAGTTTAACAAAAAAAAAAATCGAGCATGGGACAGCCGAGTTCTGGAGGGAGGCAGGCAGAATCCTCTCCCTCACTGTGACATGGTCAAAATAAATAACCTGGCTCTTTAAGGGTACAAGCAAGCCACTTTCTGTTGCTCTTATTTGACACAAAATTCTACCTTGTGGTATTAAAATCAATAATGGGATGGTTTCCATCCTTGTCCTGGAAAAATTGAAACATTGAATATGCATTGAGAGTGTTCTGTAATATTTTCAGTCTCACCAGTTTCTTTGAATCTTTCACAGCAGTGGACTCCCTTCCTTTTTTCTCTGCTTGGTGGAGAAAAAAAAGACAGGTTAATGAAGTTGGTTGCCGCCACTGTTGCCTGATGGCAATACTGATAAACTCTGGGGCCAATTTCATAAAGCTGTTTACGCACAAAATTTGCTTAAGCGGGAAAAACTTTACTTAATAAACAAAGGTTACCGCTCGAACTCAATCTGATTGTCATGCCAACCAAAACACAGCTAAATACAATCCCAAAACAATATACATCACATGGAGTTTTGGACGGTTACCTAATTTATAAAGTAAGGTTTTCTTGCGCTGAAGCATATTTTGTGCTCAAGCAGCTCTATGAAACTGGCCCATAACCCTGGGCAACTTGTGAGAGAAAAGTTGTAATTTCAGTACCGCATAAACGGTATACATGTACATGGTATAAATGTACACGGTATACATGTAATCGGTATACATGTACACAGTATACATGTACACGGTATACATGTACACGGTATACATGTGCACGGTATACATGTGCACGGTATACATGTGCACGGTATACATGTGCACGGTATACATGTACACGGTATACATGTACACGGTATACATGTACACGGTATACATGTGCACGGTATACATGTACATGGTATACATGTACACGGTATACATGTACACGGTATTTATGTGCATGGCATACATGTACATGGTATACATGTACACGACTCTAGAGATGTGCTCAATTTTGTCTGCTAAAATCCACTGTAATAGACTTGTACATGTATGTTGATATATATGTATATATGTAAACATGTAAATTTTAACCACTAAACTTAAACAATACCAGCCCTTTCTAATTCTTACAACTTAAGAATTTGGAAGTAATTGTATGTAGCTTTACACAGGTTTTCAGTCACTTGCCCATCACAAGGAAGGAGCATACCTTTCCCAGCTTTTTTCTCACCATCTCCATACAGATCGTCATCAAATATTTCACGTCCATCTTCCACGTAGCCTCCTCCATCTATGGTATTTAAGACAAATCCATGTATTCGTAGAGATGTAAACAGCTCCACATCGTACAGCTGTAATTAACTACTTGAAAAATGAATTTTCAAAAATTTTCAAAATTTGTTTTTCTAACTTGCCGCTAAAAGTTTTAGGATCGCGCCAAAAAATTAGATTCAGTCTGGAAACCGGAAGCAGAAGTTTTTTTTACCAACACTCAACATCCATTGCACAACATTGATTGCATGTGACTCAAAAAGTATACAAAAGATATTGTGGCACCTCAAAACCCACACCACTTGGGAGGACAGAGATATGATTCCATCTTACAAAATGTATTTTTACATCTGGGAGTGATTAAGGTAAGAAGAGAGATAGTGACATAAGACAGGGATGTGAGTGAAGCATAACGAAAATAGCTGAAACTACAAGCAAGAAGTGCGAAGCATATATTACGTGGGGTCCAGGCCTGGCTTAAGGCCGCGGGCAAACTTTAAAAAGTAGATGCTCCGTGGTGCATTTTACAGTCTCCTGGTGCAACCATTGGTAATTTTTTCTTGCAATTTATGCACATTTTCAATTTAACTTTTTTCTTCATATTTTCCAGAAACTTCCTGAAGACTAGAATTAACTAGAAATAGGTATACCAAAATTATAAATATTGAGGTTTGTAGAGTGTTTTTAGTTTGTGTCCAAAAACTGTTTGAAATCTCATACACAAAGCTGCACACAGAGCATGTAAAAACCGCACGATAATGCATGCATAACACAAGACATGCAAGGACTTTGCCTTGTATTAGTTGTCACGAAGCACTCTATCGGCAAAAGCGAAAATTTACAAACCTTATTTCAAGCCGCAAAGTTACATAGTGAGATGTGTGCTATCGCAATTTATAGTTAGTCACTACTTCTGCTTACACAAAAATGGCTGCAACAAGTCCCACTGACACACATATGAATATTGATGTTTTATATAATTATTTGCAGCCAATCACAACACAATGACCAGGTGGCTCCTAGGATGCAGTTAACACACAAGGCTTGCACTTCAAGCTGCGCCAAAAAATGCTCTCACAGATTTGTATACACTGCACACATGTACATACACATATGCACACGAAGAAAAATGAGAAAAATCTGGCCTGTTGGTGGCAAAAAAGTGGAAATGAAACTTGGCATACCCAACAAAAAGGTGGAAATCTGCTAAAAATCAGATTTCACACCCCTGATAAGACTACAAATTCTTCCCTGAAATTGATTTTTCTTGAAACTGTGTGTGATATGTTGGAAACAGAACAGGAGGCCAAGGCAGGGTGAATGCACAGCTATAATTACACTCAGTTTCTAGTACAGTTATTTCTGATTTCCAAGAGGGCAAATGTCAGCACTTCAAACTAGAAAGGACTGTTAATGATATTTCATTTTGCTACAAAATAATTCCAATGTGGAGAAGGAAACAGCTATTGATGGCTTCAAATCTGACTTACAAACGTTGCATGTTTAGGATCTTCTCAATCTTCTGATTTTTTTTTTCAATAAAAATCTTTAAAGATGTTTGCGCAGTACTAGACCAGATCAAAATCTACAACAATAGCATTTGCAAGCTTATTTATTCTCTGACTGCGGGCTTCAGCATGTCTTACCATCATCCACAATCCAATCATCCTCTTGGCGATCCCTGACCATTCTGGAGTATTCTTCTTCATCTACTTCATCATAAACATTCTGCACCTCGTCAATCTGAGGGATACAAACAGAAAAATAGCAAAAAGAAAGAAACCAAAAGATCTACGATATTGTTCTGAAGTTCTTTTAACTCTGAAGCATGGACAAAGACCAAAATATGAACAAGCCTGCTTTGCACAGAAACATTTGAACTATTTTGTGGTAATCTACTGAGGTTAGCTAACCATCTAGCAAACTTGAAAATGCTGATTGGATGATCCCACAACAAAACTTCAGGGAAGAAATTAAACCAGTGGTATATAACTCGAAGTTTTGCATCCTTCCCCGGCATCCTGTAAAACCCTATTAAACCTTGAGAAATCTCGAAGGAAACCTCATGTTACCTCTTATTGAATTTTGCATTCCACCTACAAGTATAACATATCAATTCAAATGAAACAAAAGCTTTGCTACATTCCAAGATGTCTGTCTTAAATATAATAACATGCCATCTGATCATACACATACCTCATACTTGAACTTAGATCCTGATCCTCTCTTTGCTTCCTTGAGTCGTTCCAATGCAGCAAGCCGACTGTTCTTCTTACTGCTGATGGCACGTCTGCCCCGTCGCTGTGCCAAACTTCCCGAAGCTAGAAAAGGAACAAAATATATGTTAATTCTTTCTGGCAATGAAACAAGATTCTTCAATTGTGTACAAGCACCAATAAAAAAGAGCCAGAAAGCTTGTAAAAGCCTATATGTACATGTAGAGATAAAAGTGGATGAAGTCATGCTTCGTTTTAGAGGGGTGAAAGAAAAACCTCAACATGAAACTGCTCAGAAAACCACAGAATCATATTCTGGGGCTACAACCCAAACTACATATCAGTCTGCATGCAAGTGGGATTTGACCCCAGCTTACAACAGTGGTGGTCAAGAAGACCTGACTTCTTGGGTAAGAGCAATATGTTCAAGATGTACCATATTGTGACTTGTAAATGTATATTTCAGCATCACCCACTCACACTTAAGTTCTTTTAAGCGGGCATGAAACTAACAATGCTGTTCACTTTATGGCTTATTACTGTTTGGCACGATTGATTGATATACACAATCCAACTATTGTCGCACAATTGCATGATCTTACTGCTCCATTTGTTGATAATTCTGCTTTCAGCCAATCACCTTTTCTTTTAAAAAGGGACAGTTGGAGATTCCATGCAGCATTAACCAATCACGTACAGCAAACAAGCAATTGTGAAGACAGGCCAATCTGCAGCCATTACTAATCAGCATAATTTATGTCTGTGAATGTGACAGCGAGAGCAATTAATACATGTACATAAACATTTGATCCAGAACTGCAATTTTGGGGGCCAATGCAAAGGTACATGTATGTGGCAATCTAAGCCTCGTTTTTCCACCAGTCTGATTTTAGCGTTCCAATGCAGCCGTGTTGGCATTCCCCCATGTCTAAAAATAACTAAAATTATGTTGAACCCCCTTTCTATGGCTTTTTTTAGTATTTATACGAAATACACAAAGTTTGTTGATGCAGTTACAGGCAAGCCATTTATTTTGTCCAGAAAATATTTCCAAGAAACCAGTTCATATTCACTCCTCTCAACCAGGTCAAATGTCGCATCAGACCAGTCGCCCAAACCTTTGGCAATTTTATCAAAGATGACTTTAGACTCTCTCTTTCTAACGACTGATCTATTGTTTAATAATTTTCAGTTGATTTGTAGATGGGCAAAATGCTCAAGAATTTCACCATTTTAATGAGGACATACGTGTAAACCTCCCCATGTTCATGGAAGAATTTGAGCAGACAGCCCTCTTCTCCGCAGACCTCAAGCCCAGCGTATGGATCCGGTATGTGGACGACACTTTCGTCGTCTGGCCACACAGCCCACAAGACCTTCAGCTGTTTCTTCAACACCTCAACAGCCAACACAACGACATCCAGTTCACCATGGAGCAGGAACAAGACGGTCGCATTGCATTCTTGGATGTCGAGGTTTCAAGATCACAAGATGGCACCCTATCCCGCACAGTGTATAGGAAGCCAACACACACCGACCGCTACCTAAACAACCGGTCTTTCCACCATCCCAGCATCAAGGCCTCCGTCAACAGAACCCTCGTGCGCCGAGCATACAACATCTGCGACCAAGACCACCTGCAACTGGAACTTCATCACATCTCCACAGCACTACAGCGGAACGGATTCAAGTCAAGACAGATCAAGACCCAAGACCCTAGACCCCCTCCAGACCAGCGGGTCTCCTATACCCAAGGTCAACCCATTAGGCACATTAGTTCTGTCACCCTCCCCTACATAGGCAATACCTCCCACCGGATCCAGCGCATCCTTCTACACCATGGCATCAAAGTCTTCCATACCGCCCCCAACAAGATCCAAGCAGCTCTCCAGTCACACAAGGACAAGCAAGACCCCAAGACCAAGCCAGGCGTCTACAGGATCCCCTGCGAATGCGGCAAGGTGTATATCGGCGAGACTGGCAGAGATCTCACCACCAGACTCAACGAACACCGAGCCCATGGACGACGGGGGGATCTCGAGAAATCTGCCATCATCAAGCACTCCAGCACTGAAGACCACCAAGTCCACTGGCAACAAGCCCATCTCATTGCCAACATAGAACAATGGTATCCACGCCGTGTTCGTGAGGCAATTGAGATTTACAAGAACAGAACAGTTCCGCAAGACACAGGCTTCATCTTCAGTGACATCTGGCGCCCCATCCTCAACCCTTCTTAGCTCGCCTTATGGGTCATCTATACCCCTTGGCACCCTGCCCCAGTTCTTCCTTTAGTCTGCCTATGGGTCCTCTATACCCTTAGCACCCATGTTTACCAATCCACACCCCCAACAGTACTGCCACACCTGAGTAAGTTTACCGCCACGCATCACCGAGCCAGCCTAATTCCTTCTCCAGAGTTCCCGCCTTCACGCATCATCGGACTAATCCCCTGTCTCTAGAATCCTCCACCAGACTACTTAAGCTCCACTCCCAGTCAGTATCCGGCATTCTCCTGATGACGAGCAGAGCATACTGCTCGAAACGTCGAGTACCACTGGTTCTTTTCAGAACCGCAAATACTCACAAAAGAGATACGTCCATGGTGCTACCGCAAACCTACTTTCTATTGTACCTATTCACCATGCAAACCTTCAAGACTTATCTAGGACTAATTACACCTAATTTTAATATCACAAAAATTTATAACTTCATCATATTATTGAACTCAAGTTGTATACCATTAAATTTCTTTCGGAATTCTCTTTCCAATGGTAGGCCTACTAAATTTTGGGGGGTCAAACAAAAAACCCGAGTGCCGGACTCCCTATACTATAGTTTTTCTGTACTATGTATACCGCTTACACGTACACGGGCATGTGCACACGCACACGAGAAAGTTTGTTTGTAGGCCTGTATGTGTAAAAGGGTTCACAAGGAAACGTTTCACATAATTTTCAGTCTTCTAACAGCATAACGTCTATACATCGTTTAAAATCTCACCATCATCCTGTGAAATACTGTCTGGATCGTCTGACGTTGGAGCCATTTCTACTGCGTAGAGAGTTAAAGAAATTATGAAAGTGGCGCGAAATGGCTAGAGGTCAACCAAATGATCGGGCTTCACCAAATTTATAAAGGGGTGTCGATTTTTATTAATTAGAATTTCGGCTTCATCTTAAATTTGGGAAATCTAGGGATCAGTTTCATCAAGCTCTAATAAATAAAATGTGTATGTTTAGGTATATGTGTTGTATCAGCGTTTAATTTAGGAGGATTTCAACATAAATTACCTCCGTACGCCACCAATAGAAAATGGAAAATTCCAAAACTGTAAACAAGGTCAACCTACCTGCACGGTCATCAAACCACATCGAACGACAAGGCCCGGCAGCTGCAAGTATTGGCTGACGTAGCGTATCACGCTGTGGAGTCACTTACCCAAGATTTTCTGACGTCGGCTCCTTGTTTTTCTCAACAACTTGTGGGAATTTTTTGACCAGGTACACACAGAATTTAGAAAAGATATAGAGATATAAGAATTTTGAGCAACCATTAGATTTTAGAGCTGTAGTTTTCAGTGATACAGTAATTCCTGCACATCTGTGACATCTGGCGCAATGACCTGATGACGCGCTAGTCATTGCTGGCTTTGCACCTCTTATTTCCTTCTCTTGCACTGGTACTTTACTCGGGTGCATATTGGCGTGTAATGTACTTTAGTATTAGGCCTACCAGTGTACATGTAAATCCTGCCCGTAACTTCCATTTGCGCTTATTCAGTAGGCCCTAGTGTCATATAATATATGTTTTAAATTTTATAGAAAACCTGAGGCTGATTCCTTTTTTGATGCAGTAGCACTTGTAGGCTTAGGGCATGTACATGTACATGTATGTGAGTGTAACCAAATCTACCTCCATGGTGTAACTGACTTTAAAAAGCCTGTGCCTAAGAGTAAGACTGAAATTTAGTTGTTCTTTTGGAACTGGGTATCCTTTCCTGTAACACAAACATTGGGAAGAGTTCCATATGGACACCAGTAATTCTTCCCTACACTTTAGGCTAGCACTGTGACCGAATAGCTATCAGAGAGCAAAAACATGTCCAGAACAGTCCAATTTAGGAGGGAAAATACCACATTGTTTACTGAGAAAACACAATTTTTCAGATCAGTCTGATAGAATTTGTGCGCAGGGTGTAAAGTGGTGTCCGTATGTGGAACTCTTTCCCAAACATATAGTCATGGTATATTTTTCCTAACAGAAAAATTTGACTGATCTTGCCATAACCGGCGGTTTTCATTTCAGAAGAGGTTGCTTTCACTTGATTGTTGAGATGATTATTGCAGAAAGAAGTTTGCATCTGGCATTAAAAGGACGTATTAGTAGAAAAGAAACACAAAAGAAGGTTTTTTCATTTTTATTCATGCAAAAAGAAGATGCTGATTAAAAAAAACCTGTTGTGCAAATGGCACAATAGCTTGCCGGTAATCAGGTCGGGGACCAAACGACAATCTAGCAACGACGCTAGACCATTTATACGTTGCTTGGTTGTGCAATGATGGCGTAATTTTTGTACTATTTTTAGTTCATGGTGCCCAGGTAACTTCGATGTCTTCATTGGCTGGAAACTTCAATACAAATACATGTAGCTATGATTGCTCAAATTACAGGAAATGGCTACCCCATATTTAAATGAAATTTTCCTTTCATTTGGAATCTGTAAAAGCAGATCAAGGAGGTTTTTGGTTGAATTTTACACTTGAGGTGTCAAATTTGCATCAGTGGGTAGGCCAGTTCCGCCGATGAAAAAGTTAATGGGAAAAAATAGAGTTTTGCAAAAGCTTTATACTTTATGCATGAAAGTGTAGCCATTAAAAATCTCCATCGATATACTGTGGCAACTTCTATGATTACTATAAGCTATTTTCCAAAATAACCATCTGAAATAATATTGCAGGTTTAAATGGCAACAGGCACGGCGGCCATGTGGGCTGCCGGCATGGTGGCAACGTTGAAATCTTGTTATTTTACAAAATCTCACAAGGAAAATGACATAAAAATGATGTCATTGCCGCTTGAACAAGCGACATAAGCAGAAACTTGCGACATCGCTAGATTGTGATTTGGTCCCCAACCTGGTAATACCAATGAGTCATTGGATATTGGGATAATTTTACAGCACAGTACTATGTGTAATCTTTGCACTATGAGCTACATGTACAATCAAGGGTATGTTCAGGCTACAATGGAGATGGTTGTGATTTAGATGGTTGTTCTGCTTGTCTACTTTTTAATGAACTCAAATAGTAAAGAGTAAAAGAAACAGCTCAGAAATTTTTCCTTCTTTCAGTATTTTTTTTTTACCCAGCCTGAAAAAAAAACCCACCGGGTATTGACATCAGCAGATCGGTACCCAGCACAGGCCAATATACCGGAAATGCTATCTGGTCGCACTTTGTTTTTGAGAGTTGGCATCAAACCAATACCATACAAGTCTTAAATTCATTTTTTATTAAACTGAGTGATAGTTTGGTCAAAGAGAAGCCGGATGATGAGCCACAAATGAAAAGATTGTAACTGTTTAGTCTAGTAAGTTCACCTTGTGGCCACATTTTTAAAAATGTTACAACGTGAGGTCAGATTTTGAGTAACTTTGATGTCTAACTTTCTATGTCTAAACATTGTCTGATTACTGATCATTGATAAGGCTTTGAACTCAGGTTGGGTTGGGTTGGGATTATGTAATTACCAGGTAAATTGATACAGCTAACCTGTTTTCAGTTGGTCTACAACTACACAACTACGTCTAAGGATCACACAAGATTGACAGGGTAACAGGTGTCTCTTTGATACACTCCCTATTTTAATTTGTGTCCAGTCCACAAATATTTGGATTTTCACACCTTAGGGGTAAATTCTTTCGTAGCAAACCTACAATACCTAACCAAATTTGTGAATATATAAAGATAACCTTAATTGGACAAAACATAGTGTTAATGTCTGGCTAGTAAAAAAAAACCCTGCCCAGAAATACTGGTACACTGTATGTACATGTACAAGGCTATGTGTGCCAGTCACTGGTCACATCTATTGACGTCTGATAAAGCCTGAAGGTCAGAGATTGACCTTTCACAACAATTGGTAAATGCAAATGAAGTTAGCATGGTTGTTCCCTAATGCTTGGGTCATTATTGTAACCTGATACAGAAAGCGTATTGATCAATCGTGTGATTTGATTTCCAGAGATTGCATGTGTATTCTTCCCTGATTTGTGCAGAATACACAAGTACTATATGTACACACATCAATTTTTTATTTTAACCACTTCCAGTAAGTCCAGGATATTGCTCAGCCATAGGAATTTTTGGGCTGAAGAACCTGTTTTTGAAAAACTCGAAAGGTACATATGAATATCAGCCATATTTTCAAATGAAGTCAACCACAAGAGATATTAAATCTTTACACTGTGAACATCTTTTCTCCCCATAATCCCTGTTCTCACCTTTCTGCAGTAAAATTAATCGTCAAGGACTTTTTCACAGATATTCAACAGGGAATTATACAAGTTATCCCACCACAGAGTTTTCATACATGTAGGTTTTTAAGGCTTACATGTAGATCTCCCCCATGATTATAATGGACAGACCTAATAGCACTTCTACCCACTCAAGATAGGATTTTGACTACCTTGTTTCAAGGATTGCTCAACAAAGGAAATTTCTCATCAAGGGCATTTTGTAGATTGCTAACTTCAATTGATGGACTTGATGAAAAAACTAAGTCTAGCAAACTTCATAGCAAAATGGTGTGTTGTGGGATTTGTTAGGGGAGATCTCATATAGTGTAAAGTGTGTATTTGTTCCATGGAGTGCCTGTACAATATTTGTATGATACTTCTTAATGTTCAACTCTTGAAAACACTGCAGGGTCCTGCAATGAAGTGGTTCATGTATTGTCCGGCCTTGCATATTGGCGGTGTTCAGCTTTCAAGACTTAGGCCCACCTTTACAAAGTTATACACTAGATAAATGGAAAATTGAACAGTTAACCGTAGTTCATGACTATAGATTCAGCATTGACACTGTACTGTTTGTCCTAACATTCCATCTGTTCTTTGTTCAATAAATGCTGTCATAAACCACAGGTCAGCTTTACAAAATTGTTATTTTAGGATGTAATGTATATGCCTCAGGCAACAGTTTCAGCAAATACTGGAATTTTCACAAACTGCGTTTCGCAAATCTTTGGGAAACTGATTGGCAAAAGTGCAGTAACCTGAACATTGCCAATGATTTACATACATGGACCTGATGCCTACTGGTATGGTTGGCCTTGAATCTTTGGTTGGTCGTGAACGTTGTACATGATGACAACAGACGGAGCACACTGTCCAAAATTTTGTTTACCCTCTGGTTCTTTTGATAACCACACATACTCAGAAACAGATATCCTTGCATGATGCTACCCCAAACCTACCATGTACTGTACGGTACCTTAAAGAGCAGTGGTGTTGCTGTTATAAACTCGGACAGTATTGGACAAGATACATGTACATGTATGGTTAAAGGCAACTCTGAAATGATGGTCAGAATTTTTACTGTCCTTTTTAGCCTTTAATAAGATCATTTGAAACAACCTTCAAATGCATACAGCTATCTGCATTTACATTCATGTACATGTACCTGAACATGTAAGTTTACGCTGACACCCAGTATTGAGAGGAGTTTGACAGGAGTTTGCTCTCAACTTAAATTTTAAAAAAAGCAAAGTACAAACAAGGCTGAAAGATTAGCTTTTGCAGCTTGACTTGAATAAAAGTGCCAGTGAATGATTTTCAAGTTTCAATCATTTTCAGCATTTGCTTGATGCTCAGCTGGGACTTGTACAATGCATCATGGATTCAATGCTAAAGATTGTCTTTAACTGAGCATGGTACACGTACATGTACTTCATCATGTACGCATCTGTCAACTGAACTCGGTGACAAACCTAAACTGAAGTGCAAGAAAGAAACTTCACAAAATGCCCAATTTTTTGTGTTGTTTATTCTTTAATGTGATTATTTGGAACAAGGGGCCGGCATTCATTGTGTGAAATTGTTAAATTTATGTGTTTACAATTTGGGACATCCACCCGCTAACATGGCTAATGTGTGCCCAGAAGTACAACGTACATGTACACATTCTCACCCAAACATGTTTTTTGGGCAATCGTGGACGTTCCTATTGTCCTCTTTTGTTCATACTTTAACTTTTTTGGAAGGCCTCTAATATGTTTTGTACACGTTTGGCAATCGTGGACGTATCGGGAATCGTGGACGGTCATTAATTCTTTGGTGTAATGTCCGCAATTGTTTGGGAACATCAGCGCACAGAGAGGTGTGTACACTGTCATGACTGTGTGTTCTGTGCATGCACTGCATGAATGGCAAGATTTACATGTACATCACTGATTACATTGCTATTCAGATCCAATGATTTGTAATCATCGATTGATATCAGCAACCTTACACCATGTCCCAACAGCTTGGTCTTGGCTTTCCTAACCACACAATTGTCCCGTTTCTGTGGTACCTGTACCTCACTGCCTGTTTGCTCTTTTTGGATATTACATAACCTTCATCTGTGATGACAGACCACACAATAACAAAAGTTGCACTTCAGCATTTTCACTTGCTGTTCATGCGTTACTTTTACGTACATGTACTTTGCCCTTGGGAGTGCATGCCCGATGCGTGCTGGTATTTTTTATCTATATTTATAGCTTGTCTGTGCACTTGCATTATGGAATCAATACACCCTGCAGATAAGGTACTTTGTTTTGAAAATTAATTTTTTTTCATGGCCATGGACTGAAAGTTACCTTAACAACAATTTTGCTATTTCCTTTTGTGAAATCACAGTGTGAGCTGAACATCCGTCGCCTAAAGAGTTCAGTTTCTTCATAAGTGTAGGACTCCATGTGAAGTTCAAACTTCTCAACAGATGTAAGACCTAAGTGAACTGAGGTTGAGATTATCAAAGGTGAGCCACACTGATAATCAGATTAGCAGGTATTGTCATTGTGTGGTGTTTTACGATAGCGTGTGACTTTGTGAGTGATTGGCTTGCGTATTGACTAGCGCTCATATTCTCCAACTGATTTTGCAAATGTGCTTGGTAAATCATAACACCATATTGGTCAAATTGGTACATGTACATAACACATGCTGCCACCTGCCCTTAAGCATTGTGCCACCGCGGTAGCGATTTCTACATGTAGTTCTGGTTGCTACAATACAGTATGAGACCAGTATCTTGTTATGTAACCTAGGCTAGAAACTAGTTCTCACTGAATGACGACTTACATGTACATCCAGGATAATAAAGTCTCCTGCAATTTGGCAAATGTAATGAAAGAAGTTTTCACACTTGTACATGATGGAGGGAGCTGAAATTTCATTCATGTTTCTTATGTCCATTGCTGTCTGTTGCCCAGTTACATGTACATAGCAAAACCCTCCCTTGCAGGGCACATACATGTGTATGACCTGTCGCCACAAAATGAGCTGAAAGTCCAAATTTTTAAGAACTGATACAGTACATGAACAGTACATGTATGTATTTTTTAATTCAGCAGAAAAAGTGCTTTCCAATGGTATGTACACGTAACACTTAGAATTAAAGTAGGATGACAATGTGACATTCCAGCAGCATTCTGTCTTTGTTTTGGCATTGTTTCAACATCTCTGACCCGCAAAAATCAGTTACAGAATGACGTTTTTATATATCCGATCCAGCTAAAAAATTTGGAATCAAACAGAAATGTTGTTCTTTTTGAATAATATTAGAACCAAAATTGCACCTCCTCTTCAATTTTGACTTCACACTATCATAAGAGGAGTGCAGATTTACACCCACTTTCACATACCGGTTTTTACACGTACATGTACCTGCAGTGTTCTCCACAGCCTAAAATTATTGCAGGGTGGCACATTATGCGAGCACAGAGTGCGAAGCCGTTACGGCGTGGGGTCCCCCAGGCAATTTTGGATTCTACATGTAGGTGCTCTGTGGTACAGTCTGAGGTACTTCCTGGGCACCTTCTTTAGACTCCTTGAATCAACTTTGCTCGGGTTGAAATGAAGGCAACATTGTTATCAGGAGGTCATCAGAAGTTGATTTTATTTTGGGGGCATTTTCTTTTTTTACTGATCCAAACTCACCATCGAGCGGATTGTTCAGGATTACATGTACGTACATGTACTGTACATGGGCGCAGCGTGAGTGGAAGGTGCACAGTTGCTTTCCTAATTCCAGATCTCAAAAAAAACTCCATGGTCAGATTCCAGCGACAAAATCCTATAATTCTGATGAAATATGGTCAGTCGTCCACCTACTAATATGCTAATGAGAATACTGCCCATTGACTTTGTGCACACGCACGGAGAGACTTTATTTACCAGGCCCGTAATTGTTCACCAATTCATGTTTTGAAACTGGAAACATGAATTTAATGGAATAAGCATATCAACATAAGACAGGTATTGCTTTTGTAGAAATTTATTTTTTCTTTTCATGCAAAAAACACACAATTTGTTGTGCACTCAGGTGCAATTGGACTTTTGCACGGCAGTGTACATACATGTATATGGCACATGTATAGTGTGTTATAACACGACCAGTCCATACTCCAGGTATGCTGCCATTTCCAAAGTTCTATCTCCTACAGTACATGTACATGTAAGCTGGACAAAAATTGTCCTTGCTGGCCCGCTCACAACAACCAGGTTTTGTCTGCATATATAATACAATATGTCAAACCTGTTACTCAGAGATTGGTACACACTGTCAGTTCATCAGAATGTGTACAAATCTGAAGCAGTGTTCACACAGGAATGCTCCTGGACAGTGTTTGTCATACCTCTATTTTATACCATGGGGGAGGGGCCGCGGAGGTCCTTGTGCATGGTGTTTGTAGTGCTGTTTGGAACTACGTAAATTGGAGCTTGACTCATTCCAATGTGATTCAGGTTTGTGCCCTGGACTCCTTACCTCTAAATGGATTTGATAGTTTAATCATCATGCTGAGCAAGTCTAACTTGATGAAAAGGAAGAAAATACCCCAGTCTTCATCATCACACCTTTTGGCATATTTCTGTTTCAGACAACTCAACAGCAATGTCCGTTAAAAGGAAGCGCAGCAGTTTGAATGAGACAGAGGCCAGTGAGGGCGAACTACCGGCTAAGATGCCATGCACGGTGAGTACTTGTTTTCTCCTAACAATGTCTTTTACACTTCTTTTTGAGAATGTAGGCAGTTGTGTGATGGCAGCTAGTCTTGATACATCTAAATCACATGAACATAGAGACATTTGACTTGTTTTTGCCAATGTTGGCACTGTATTTTTTGACAAATTGTAGGTACCAATGAAACTTAATCGTGTTTCAGGTGCCGCAACATCAAACAAAGCCAAAATTAATTCCCAAAAGCCAAATTGCAACCTTGACAAGCATTGATATATAAGCATAACAGTCCAGTCTGCATTTTTCAACCTGATGATGATAACTGGATGTTTTGCTTCAGTAGAGTTGCTTGAAGCCTGCTATCATTGGAGGGACTCAGGAGTCTATCAAAGAGAAAGAAAGATGGAACTTCTACCCAGTAACCTATGAACAAGCTCAGAATGGTCCTCATGGTAAATGTCATTCATCATTCAGTTTGTATACATGTACAACGCAACGCCACTAAAATAAACATGACCGTGCTTGGATCTCCAGAATGCACCTGGTTAATAAGCACTTTGCTGCAGCGTCCCCATTTATCTGGTGTGCTGATTTATTCAGTCACACACAGGTACGCCACACATTTGTCAGCGATTGATCGACCTACTGATTTCTGCACATTCTATTAACCCAGGAGGATACCAACCACTTTGCAGATACTGCATTATTTCTCTGGCTTTTCTTTTGCATTCATCAAAACTGACATTGTATACCATGACTAAGGAAAAGCACAATGCACATGCATGCACACAGTTGTCTGCACAGATGTGCCGGGATCATGTGCCTATACACAGGGCGTAACAATCTGATGTACCCTTGTAAGAACTCAGCACACCCATCGAGTGAACCCAAATGGGGATTTACTGGCCGTATTTATACATCCGGGTCACAGTTTGGGTTGCTCAGTGGCATTTGGTTATTATTTGGAGATCAAGCACGGCAAAGGAGTGAGATCATTACATTGGATCCACAGAAATGTTCAGTTTACCAGTTCTTCAGAATGGTAGTTTTCAGTTGCTGATGCATCCACCTCTGCTCATTCAAACATGGCTTGCATCACAAATGTCTGCATGATGGTTTGCACAACGCTTTCTTTGTATGTTAAAAAAAAAGTACATAACATGGAAATCTGTGGATTTTGTTGAATGTATTATTTTTGTCTTCCATGTCCCATCTTCAAGTTCTCACTGGAAGTCAGATTGGGAAGTGAAACAAAGTTTTTACAGCTTAGTATGTATTTGTTCTCTTCCTTGGCCCCCAACCCCCTTTGGTTTAATTTAAGTCAGGGTTGACCGCCATGCTTAGGGTATGTCTCGTTTAAACCTTTTAACTTAATTTTGTACAACACTTGTAGTCAGTTGTTACCAGAAGTACATGTACATGCGCGGCCTACTCCTTGTACGGTAGGCCCAAGCTGTGATTAGAATGTCATTGATGTTAAAGGTAGTTAGGCATTCCAACTATGCAAGCAAAAGATTTGCCAAAGTTCTACTGTACTTTGGGATTAGCTGAAGAGATAAGATATAAGCTTTGGACTAAGCTGAGCTCATGTGCAGTTTTATGTTATTCTGCATATTTCTTGTATGAGGATATCTTTGTCAGAAAGAATGTATTCACTCATGCCACCTTTGTGTGTGTGTGTTAATTATGTAGTGCATTTCCATACATGTATCTAGAGATTGCGGCTGTATACTGAGTGTGGTACGTACATCTGCCAACTGTGTAGTACTTGCACTTATTTATATCATTTTACTGTTATCAAGTACTGTAATATCAGAACTCACCATAATTATTTGGCTTTACCATTTTTTTTTTACATCTAACCGCAGACTCTAGACCTATCAGAGTTTATGCAGATGGCATCTTTGACCTTTTCCATGCTGGACATGCCAGAGCACTCATGCAAGCCAAAAACTGTCTCCCCAATGTTTATCTCATAGTTGGAGGTGAGGCTTCTTACTGATCTTTCTTTTCTTTTCCTAGTTTTGATATGCATGCATGTATAGGCATTCCTTATCATTACAAAATGTGAAGTTGGAACTCAATTAGACATACATGCTTTTGTTGTTGCGGTCATTCGAAGTTCAAGGCTACACGTGTCAGCCAGTGGAAAAATTATACATTTTTAGCTGACCTGTCTCTGAAAAATGGGCACTGTGCAACAGCGGTATGTTCAGTTTTCTCAAAGTTGGTGTCAAAATGGCCGCAAAGAGTTCCTCTGGAAACTTCTTAAGGCTCAGTTCCAGAAAAAAATGCATTGTGGCGATATCAAAAACTGTTGGGGGGGAAGGTGGAGAATACTAAAGGATTTACCAGTATGAAATGTACTTTATTTTTACCTGTTAGCTCTCAATGAATTTTCTCTCTTTTGGAAATGCCTATTTGTCTCAGTCTGCAGTGATGAGCTGACAAGGAGATTAAAAGGCAACACAGTCCTTAGTGAATGGGAACGTTATGAAGCAGTCAGACACTGTCGCTATGTTGATGAGGTTATATGCGATGCGCCCTGGGTTGTCACACCAGAGTACATTGAAGAACACAAGGTCAGAAGCTATGTCATTGAATTTGGAAGAATGATAGCAAAAGTTAGCATCAAAGTGGCCTTTGCTTGCAGGCTTCATGTTGTTTAATATCAATAGGTCTACAAAAATTGATCCATACAAGTACTTCTTTCATTAACATAACCTTGGTTTATTTTAATGTCCATATGTTGGTAAAAACTTATCCGTAATATGAGTATTGTTCATCAATATGACCTAGGTTTCAATGCCACATTTCAAGATACTTCAACGTCCAAATGTTTACAGAAAATTATATCAACAAGTGACTCAGCAAGAAGCAAGTTGTGTTTGTAACATTTAATCTCCAGTGCTGCATGCAGCTTGAATTAAGTATGCTTGTATAAATCCAATGTCTATTTGAATGGACTCGCGCTGCTCTTAATTGTATTTGCTTCAGCATGACTCTGATATGCCCGTCTGAAAGGAGGGGGGATGATACCTGTGACCTGATCTCTGTCCTGATCTCACCATGTGGTTCTTCAGTTACTTTGTCTGACACTTGCATACACTATGTATAATCCTATATGCAAGGTCCAATTGGATGAACACTCAGTGTGCCAGGCTTCGATCTTTACAGTGCCCACCAGCAGCCACTGCCGCGATATCCCAGTGAATTGCCGTGATGTCCTTTAAAAATAGCGCGTACCTTTTGGCCACTTTGCCGACGTGCCCTTCTTCAATGATCACTAGGCGCCTACATGTATTTTAAAGTTGTATTCAACTTTCAAGTTACCGTTTAGCACTAGCGTTTCTGTCAACGGCCGTGCAGCTGCACCGAGCACTATTTTTTTCCGGAGGTTTTGCATCGCCCGTATACAACATGGTATAGCAACGATGTAAACGTAGTTGAGTTGTGTGATTCTAAAAATGTGGCACCAGGCTACTTTTATACATAGACTGGTTACAAGTCGCACCACAGAATTACACATTCTGGACCATTGGATTCTGTACATTGCATTATTGAGACCGAGTCACTATTATTTTGGGATTGCGGACAGGAGTACGACCCAGTCTGTTTTTTCCTCGCTATTTCACTGTACTGGTATGTTTTTATTCGGACGCCAGCAGGCTTTTATATTGGATAAATGTTTGTGACTCAGTGACCGACTTGCTTGAATTACGTTGTTTGTGAGTAATAAGCAGTACATTGATTTTCATAATACAGTGTTGCCTTTTTGGTATCATGAAAAGTAAAAAGACTCAACACCAAAGGGTAAATTAACCACTTCGGACCGGGGCATTTTTCAACGTTGAGGATGCTGGGCCGGCATGACTATCATTTTTTCCGTTTTCAAAATCCTTCAACAATTCATCATTCCATTTAACGGTCGTTTATAGCCGCACGGAGTAATCTTCAGGCACTACTCTAAGTTGACAGGTGACCTTCATTGACGCCCGAATATTTCAGCCAGGCCTGCAGCCTTGTAAACAGAGCCCAGATTGTGCGGTGTTATACAACTGTCTTTTGTTCACGAACCTGGCTCAGTGCACTGCTGACCTCTTTTCAATAGGGGCCAGATTAGCATGCAGCGGTGCTGTGTGGCTCATCGCTGCGGTGGTGGAGAGCTTTTGTCCCCGGTGGTAATCCGCATGCTCTAAATACCCCAAACCCTGGTATACGGTTTCAAAATAATGCTGGATTATCACCACTTTTGAGAGTGAAAAATGCCGGTCATGCCCAGAAGCCTGGTCTTTTGTTCGGAGTACGGTCTTTTGTTACAGGGCCCTGTTTCCTTTGTCCGAGTTCGGAGACCCTGGCCACACATATAAACCATAAGGCTCCGATTTCGGAGTCCCCGGCTGGTAGTGGTTAAAGTTACTACAGTATTATTTATTTTTACTGTTTACAATTCAAGCAGTGCCACTGCTCGGCATGTGAACAGTAACAATGAAAATTGCAGGCTGAAAGTTAAACACCATGTTGAAATTGAAGGAAAGTCTGTCACCAACAAGTAAAAGTTTCAAAATGGCCTTGGTGCCCTTTCAGTTGGCATTGGTGCCCTTTGGTTTTTGGGAGCCTTTGAGGCCAAGTAGCCTTGACCCTCTGAAACTTAAGGTTGAAGCCTGTAATGTGCATTAACTTCTAGATTCAATGGTTCATTGTAACTCAATGTGCAGTGGGTGTGGTTTAAACTGAAGTGATGTCACACTTACAAACCTTGTACTGTTCTTGATAGTGTGTTGAGACTGAGGGTTATACTAGGCACCATGTTTGAAGGCTCAACTTTGTCAGCATGCTTGATAAAGTCTCACACTGTGACCCATGATCTTGGTCATATTGGGCTTTTGTGTCAGGACTGGTATAGGCCATTTTGTGCAAACTTAGTTTCATTTTTGTTTGCACCAGGACTATTTAAATGAAAGTTTCCTATAGCTTTAACCCTTGACACTAGTCAAAACTTTGAAAGTTACAGTGTGTTTTGCTGCTGAGAATGTGGTGGGAGCCATGTTTGGAGACCTGAAAACTTTAGCCACGGAGACCTCATGTTTGCACATGTTGCTATGGACACACACTTTCCAACCAATATAGAGAACACTAAAAAGAACAGTAGCATGCTACAGCAAGACAGTTATCTTTTGAAATGTGACCTGTGTTTAGTTGTTCATCCTAGGGGTCAAATGGCACCTTTGATTTCACTGTCAAGTACAGATCCCCCCCGGGAGAAAACACCAATCATCAAGGTTGACATCCTGCCCAGAGATGACAATATCTTTCTTTATCTGCCATGGTCTGTAGATCGACTTTGTTGCACACGACGACATTCCATACAACACTCCAGGTATGCAGATGAATGATGTCTACAAGGACATCAAGGCTGCTGGAAAGTTTGTAGCTACCAAACGCACAGAGGGCATCTCCACATCAGACATCATCGCTAGACTAGTCCGTGACTACGACATGTATGTTAGGAGGAATCTGTCAAGGGGTTACACCGCTAAGGAGATGAACGTTAGCTTTATAAAGGTCAGTTGGGTACGGTAAAAGAAGAGCAGAACTCTTGGGTTTACATGTTTGAGCAAGTGAACTGAGATGTGCTCACAGAAGTAGAAGTAACCTAAAAGGGTCTGTTCAATGTAGTTTCTACAACCATTGGAAATACGGTAGACATCTTTGTGTTTCCAATTTATCATGTTTTAGTTTTGTTTGGTTAGTTATTTTAAGGGGTATTTTGGTATCTTGGGTGTTCGTGCTCATGGGAATTTCCATATACATGAGCAGAACTCTGATGTCACTCCAGGGAGAAAACCTCAATGAGTGCATTGATATGTGCGCAAACTGCTGAAAGTTTGTTTATTTTGCTGTTCTAAATTTCTTGTTGCGATGATTGAGTACATGCAATAAGGCAATGAACAGCCCTTCTTAGAAACATTTCCAGTGAACAAATTTGAGGTCCACAATTTGAGAAACCTATAAAATGACTAGTGTCACATCACGGCAGTAGCCCCTTGATTGTGTGGAAAATTATGGGCAGTTTCTACCCTAACTGGATGGCAAACTGTTCGTCAACTGTTCGTGAAAAGTATCGTCATAAAGTTGCATTTAAGAAAGTTGCATCTAAAATGCATCTAAGAAAATTTCATCACCTAGACCCTTTGAGGCGTCTGGAAGTCGCAGAATATCTAGAACAAGGGTCATGATATGGAAGCAGGATAATGTGGTAACTGCCATATATGTGCGTTTGTGTCTTGGAAAACAAGCAGGTCTCATGCAAGAGAGGTACTTAGCTTTAACTAGGCTTGTATCAATCCCAGTACTTAAGCCTTTCACAGGTTCCACAGGACTGCTAGTTTGGAGGTTTCCTTTAGCAGTCATTGTCATATTGCCTGGGCTGAATCTGTGCCAGCTTTTGGTTCATTAAGCTGAGTTTAACGTGCAGGTGTTAATCATCAACCTCATGGAAATAAAAGCAGTTTCGTAGGAGGCACAGGAGTACCTTTGCAACTCTGAGCACACCCTTCTGAAACATTATGCGCTGAAAAAGAAATGATCCGCACAAATCAAGGGGAATATTTCTCTCAACCAATTCCATTTTAGATGTTTTAGAGTACCCATAGTTTCCTACGCAATCCAGCAACTTAGGCATCAAAATGAGGAAAGAACTTTCTATTGAAAAGCGAACAAATAATGCCCCCAGAATATAGTTTCAAACCTTAATACTGGATCAAACCTGACCCTTGAGGTCAGTCAAACCAAGTGGATGCAACCTCTTCAATATCTAACCCTGAGATTTGTTCAGAATGACTACCACACGAAACCATGGAAATGACAGTGGATTGTTTCCCCCTCACGTTTGCTTAAAGGAAACCAGCCTGAACTTTCAAGACCGAGTGGACAAGGTGAAGAAGAAGGTTAACAGGGTGGAGACAAAGTCCAAGGAGTTTGTGCAGAAGGTGGAAGACAAAGGACGCGAGCTGATCCAGCGCTGGGAAGAGAAGTCACGGGAGATGATCGGCAACTTCCTGGACTTGTTTGGATCGGACGGCACATTGGTGAGTCAACTCTGTGTTGACCAGTTGACGCTGGAGGACACATAAAGCTGCAATGATATTCCATAGTAGTTTCATGTGGAGATTGCTAATGGCAGGGGTGAGGTGTAGTTGTGGGGACCACACAAGTTATAAAACCCACACGTTACAAAACAGAGATGTTGTGAGGAGTAAAAAAGTTAAGTATCCCCTGAGTAATGGCTTGGACATACTTCCACACTACAGTGGTTCCCATTTTCCTAATCATAAGGATGTAGGTGTGTGGAATGTATGAATAAGAAATATATGTAATACAGGACGGTTTGAAAAAGTAAACTCAAGTTTAAGGTGATCACCTACATCCTGCAATGCAGAGAATTTGTATTACCAAGTGTTGATGAGTAGGGTGCTGAGCAATAATCCTGAAAAATGGTAGGTCAAGCTTAATTGGATCTCAAGATATCACCCATCACACATGGCATGCATGTACAAATCTGGTTTGTCCACAAGAGCTTCATTGCACGTAGGTATGATTGAACACAATGAAGACATATAAAGTTATCCATTTTTGACAGTCCTTTTCTTAAACCTTTTGAAGTTTGAAAGTATTTCCTGGCATAGTCTGTCTGAAACATCTGTCTGGCATGCATGGGACATTGTTGCATTTGTCTATGACAGGCCTGATGATCGTCAAAAACTTGTAGTTTTGGCTGCATTGGACGTGTATTTATTGATGGCAGTTTAGCCCTAAAAGAGCCAGGGGTGGAATCCACCCCCCCCCCAACATGTTTTCCAATATCTCTGCAGTGCAGCTTTTTTTTTTTTAGAGATTGAGCCTTTACAAGTTTTCTTTGCAGAGTAATTCTCTGCAGTCAGTTTGACACCATTCTTGCAAAAGTTAAACATATCGTTCTCGCGCATTGCACATGTTTCCGAGACAGGTCAGCCAAAAATGTATACTTTTTCCACTGTGGTGCTCAATGCACGCGTACTGGCATGCATGTAGCCTTGAACTTCATATGACCTAATAACAAAACCTTATGTGCAATTGAGCTCAAACTTCACATTTGTAATGATAAGGAGTGTTGGTGTATGCAAGCTGAGTGTAAAAAATCAGGCTTGGCACATCCAAGTTCTTAGGTGGGCAGAATCTGAGATGGGTCAAAGTAACGCAGCTCTTTGAGGGTTAAATGGGGCTACCTACTTGAACATTATCAATCCGATGCTAGAGCCCCAGCCGCAGGTTATTTTGGGGCAACAGCGTAATGGAGCTATTCAATGGGCATGGTTTGTGCAAGATGGAGCTCCAGCTCAGAGCAGAGGAGTAGTTCATAACCAGCTTCAAGAACTTTCACCCAACCATGTAACTAGACTTGGTCATCCAATAAAATGGTCACTGAGGTCACTAAACCTCACTCCATTAGATTTTTGGCTTTGGGGTGATGTCAAATCCAGAATGTACATCAAAGGTCCTCCAAGGACAATAAATGAATTCGGACGGCGAATTGAAAATACCTTCACAGCAATCAGAAGAAAGCACCTAATGCAACATGCATTGCAGCACATGCAAGACAGAGCACTCATGTGTATTGCAAACTAAGGGCAGCATGTTGAAGAAAGGCCCATGGACAAGTCAGTTTTACACATGCCATCTGTAACGGGGGATACCAGTATCTCACTATGAATTTCTGCCTGGTTAAAATGCAGTTTCTCGGTTAAAACTGGTGTATGCCGTCTGCTCACTCAATTTAACCATGTTCATTTTCGGTTACACTAGGGGCACCAAAAACACACTGTTAAAATGGGATTGTTTTTGGAAACTGGCATAGAGGTCAGTTTTGTGGTTTTTCAGCTCGGATAGTCAGGCTGGCTATTCGGTTAAAACAGGAACCTTCTGGGGAATCACACTGTGCGGTCCGTTTTGTGGAGTATAATCCCCCAAGGCCAGATGAGTTCCTTTGTGCATGGTGATCATACCGCATTAATAAGCTGCCCCACCCTAATCCCTAACGGTATACTAAATACATGTAGCTTTTAATCACCACTGATTGATACAAGCAAGTTCTTTGCATTGGTACTCGGCACTTCATAGGCCTATCCTGGCCTGTACCTGAATGTATTAGTCTTCAGGGGTCGTGCCTCCCATGTACTTCAGGATACAAACATTTTATTTCACGCCTCACAAATCCCTGCCGAACAATCGAGCCCTTCAAGACTCGACCTGTCGATCCGCGGATGGAATGCAACATGCAAGCTTATATAAATTAGCAGCCTCATGAATGTGCCCGACCTTCCGCATATCGTGAATATTTTTGCTACCAACTCGTGCTTCAACCAAACCGCCGAACCGAACCTAAAATCAGCCTAGCTCAACCAGGGACTGTACAATGCACACATGCACGTTCCTGTACTGTACGTAATACATGTACATGCACTGTACATGTATTATGTACATGTAAAGTAAACTTAAGATGGCGTCCCACATCACATGATGGTGAGATTTCAAAATCAACTATTCCAGACACAGGTATCGTTTTTATTCAATCAATTCATTGCTTTATATGTAAAAAATCTGTGAATTTATCGTGTAGAGTTATATTGTACCGGTAGGTATGGCATTTCAGATGCATTACAATACTAAATTCTCACAACATTTGTGCTTATGTATATTCATACAATATCATGCATGCAAATCTTCAGCATGCACACCCTTACGTGCCATACTTGGCCAATAAAGTTAGAAATGGACATCCAGAGTGAGTTTTGATTGGATGCTGGTTGAATCGGACTTGCGCTCGATAGACGCAAACGCAAGGGATCCTAGGCCCCATTTGCGTAGAGATACGGCCCAATTTGCATGTGACGTCTTTTTCATTCTTGCTATTGGCTGAGATAATAATGAAAAGGATGTTCTAAGCTTGGGGACGGGGCATTGAGAGATTTCTAACCAGGAATTTGCAGTAGACTGTAGATCAAAAAGTGCAATGTGAGATTTAATTTGAAGAAGGTGAGAATGCTTAATTCCTCAAATTACAAATATACTGACAACTGGCCAACACAAGCCGGTCAAGGTGATCGCCATCCATTGCAATATCGGTTCATGTCCGCATCCGCCCTTGTGCACCTTTTACCGCACCGGCCCACGCACGTTCAGAAAAGCATGCCTGTGATATCATGCGTCACACAGTCAAGTGTAGCTCACATGATGTGACCAGCCCATCGATTCAATACATGGGCGGGGAGCTGGAGCCGTACCATGCGGGCAGCCCGTTAGCCATGTGCTGTCTGCTGAAGAATTTCTGCCAAGATTGCCAAGTTGTTGCCAATTTGTTGGGGTTTATGGGCCGGCAGTACCAAGCTGCCATTGATGCCATTGGGAGTTTTTAATCGGTAAAAGCTTCTGCACTCTTGACTCATGGTTAACATCAGACAATGGGTGCCGCCATCTTGGATTTTAGCTCTAGCGCAATTGATTTTGTGCACGCAAAAAACAGTCACTTCTGATTAATTGTCATTAAGGACTATGAATGGTAACTATACCAATAAAACTTCAGTTCTTTGCTTTAAATAAAATACTCCAGACACAGGTATCGTTTTTATTTGATTAATTCGTTGCTTTATATGTCAAAAATCAGTGAATTTATCGTGTAAACGGGTGTGGAAATACCTCCACATGCATTGAAGCCAATTTCCAACTTGTAGAACGTAAGGAAGATGATTGACATTTCCCCCAAAACAACTCTTTAATTAGGTAATAAGTGGATTTACCCAACGGGACTCTGCAGTTTGTAGCACGCCATCTCTCCACCGTTAAAACACGGTTAAAATGGCTGACTGTCCGTTTGGACTGCCGACAGACCAGGAGAGGATTAAGGCTTGAAGTGTGGTGGGTTCGGTTGAAACACGGTTAAAATGGGGTGAACATTTTGGCTTGATCCTGGCAGTTAAAACAAGGTTAAAATCAAGGTGGATTACTTTTTAACCGAAAAAAGACATTTAACCCTATTTTAACCGATCTACATTTCGTAGTGTCTTGAGATCTCATTAAGCTTGACCTACCATTTTTTCAGGATTATTGGTAACCACTCTACTCATCAACATTTGGTAAAATCAGATTCTCTAGATTGCAGAATGTGGGTGATCACCTTATACTTGAGTTGACTTTTTTACAAACCACGCTTTGTGGTAAAAAGTACAGACCTCAACTCATTAGTTTTTGATGCATGGATTTGAAATGTTCTCTTTCACTGGATCTTCAGTTTCGTCTTTCCACAAATCTACAATTTTTCCATGTAACATCCAAGCACAGGTGTATCTTTTCAATATCAGTGGTGACAAAAGTGTGTCATTTTAGCTCAAAATGAGCTAAATGTTACCCACTCTCTGAATAAGCCTTTTGCGAGTGACCTTTGAATAAAATCTGGTACTCTGAGTTCTTTAAATTCACGGAAACAAAACAATTTCAATTCTCCATACTAAAAACACTGTTGCCATACCTCTTGATTCGGGGCAAGCTTTCGCTTAGTTACATAGGAGACGTCTTGCCTCAGAACACTGTTTTCAATGGATAAGAAGGACACAAAGGAACCAGTCCATTCCAGAGATTGTGGTCGGTATGCAAAGCTTGCCCCAAATCAGGAAGTATAGCAACGGTGACTTTAGCCTGGGGAATTAAAATTGTCACGTTCGTGTGCAATCAAATAACTCAGTGTTCCAGATTTTATTCAAATTTAACTCGCAAATGGCTTATTGACTAGTGCTGTCTTCAATGTACTGAATATAAGAATATTCAATCATCAACTGCGCATTTTAGTAGTTTTTGCCTGTTTGAGCAGTTGATTATATAAAGACATACACTGCATGTATGGACAGAGCCAAAATTTGCCATTCATGTACATGTACATGTACGTGTATGTTAGCTGTACTTGAAAACTACAACTGCTGGAATGGAATTTACCCAAAATGACCTTCTGTCTGGCAGTCAACGTAGATGAATATGACAGAAAGGGACTCTGAATTGTGTTTGCTAAGCTAGTTATGTTAATGGTCAATGAAAGTAGAAACTTGGCTTAAGAAGAGTCTTCAAGGATTGAAGTGAAATTACTTGGTTCAAATGATTTCTCAACAACTTCCTTGGTCAATAACCATGTAAAGTTAAAAACAATTAATGTTTTGGATATTAATACAGCAGATACCCGCAAATAACAATCAAGAGTCTGCAGATAATGATCACTGTATGCAGATTTTAATTAGCCCTGAATATAAGATGTCTGAGCAGTGCAACAAGCAGCTGCAAGTAATGTGTTTAAAACGTATCTGGTAGTTTTCAAATATTCAGTTCAAGGCAGTTACTAATATACCATTACTAAATTATTTGAAAATGGACCACCTTTAATTGACATGGGAATTAGTGTACATGCTGCCGTTGTTGCGTGTATGATAAGTCCCTAGCACCTTTGAGTGACAAGCATTGCTGGACTCCTTGCGCCTCATTTGATGTTATTAAATCACTTATTCTGCAGAAAAGGATGTTTGTGGATGGAACTGATCGTCTCAGGAATGCCATCTCACCCCCAGCCAGCCCTACATGTAGCTCTTCACCCCCACCACCAGAGCACGATGACAGTGACTCAGACGAAGCCTAAGATGAGCAGGTATGGGAGAGGCCATCTGATTGGTGATTGCTTGAGGATTTATGGCTTTAATTGGTTCTTGCCAATATCTATTTATAATGCAAGTGACATTTCCATTAATAGTGGCTCTCTGTGAAGTTAATGATGCTGCTGTTGAGATTTTTAGTTCCTTGTCATGAATGATCAGAAACTGAAGCAACAGGGTTTGGGATTGGGTAAACATGTGCTTCAAAAACTCTGGTTGGTGATCAGAAGTCTATTTATTCATATAGGAACTTTGAAGATGGTGCAACCTGTATAAGTGTCTATTAAGGTATAGTGGCACGTAATTAAGCACGATGTGACGCAGTAGGAACAGCTGGAACTAAGAAAATGCCATTATATGTTTTTGAAGTGCAAAGGTTTCATGAAAAATTCCAATCAGTGGCAGATATCGACCCACACAACTCAGAATTTACAGTAATATGTGAAAGTCTTCAAATCTCTTAAGTTTTCTCATGTAAGGAGATTTGAAGCGTCAACAAATTTAATAGTTTGACGTGTCCTGGGTATTTTGTGAAGATTGCATTGAGTTTATTTTAATCAACTACTGATGATCCACTTTCCTATATGAAGAGATTTTCCAAAAGTCAGTGTTTGTTTATATAGGGAAGTTATTTGATCTTAGTATTATCAAGTTTATGCATTGCCCATTGAGGGCATTTGGGTGCCTTAGCACTGACAAAGATTGGATTACCCCATGGCAATTAGTATACATGTACATGTTCTGATGTTTATATTAAACCAGTGCATCAAAGTGTTCAATGCTTAATATTGAATACCGATGTGATTTTAGAAACATACTAGGCATTGTATAAAAGTCCCGTAGAAAGAAAGGTGAAATTTGCTTTGCTGTGGCTTGAAGCCACATATTAAATTGTTTGTACCACTATGCTTGACAGATTTGTAGTAGTGGACATCATAAATGAGGATTAACCTTATAATTGAATTTAGGGGAGATTGTTTGACTACCATTTAGATAATGGACTTACCCTTCAGCAGAATGCAGAATGAATATTTAGAATATAATTCAGAATATATCTATATATATCATATCACAATGTAAGTGTTCTTCCAAAGGATCGAATATCCAGGTCATAATTTATTTGTGGCTCAATTTATGTTAAAGAACTTTCTTTCAAAGACTTGAAAAGTTAATTTTTGACAGTGACTTAGACTGGAATAGATACCAAATGATTGCAAATGAAGAATAATGACGAGACTTGGTAAGGCCTGTAAGATGTGTGCACTGTGAAATAGTCTCTGTAAGGGTTCCACCTTTACTCATGGTTTACAAACTAGTTTGGTTAGACTTCTCTGAGCATTAGGCATTTGTCAATGCATGTTACATGTTTATTTTTGTTGAAGAGCTCATCCCTTGCATTTGGGTTTTGATTTTGTTTTGATTTTTGAAGAAATATTGTTTGGAAAGCTGTATGTCTTGCATTTGTAATAGTGTCATTTGATGAGCTAATTACAGATATCACAATGCCTTCAGGTAGTGTTAAACTGTGTTGTTCCAGTTAGAGTGTTATGTCCTGGATTGATTTAAATATCAGATGTTCCATTTGAATGTTACAGGTGACAATTTGAAACTAAGTTTCAGACAAGATAGGTGTACCTTGGTTTTTCTGGCTTATTCTGAATGGTTGAGCTGTTTGATAACACATAAAGCTATATGATCCTCTGATAATATTCAGATAACTCAATATTATGCAGACTCCATAAAGACTAATGAAAGCCATGTGTGATTCAATATTTCGTTCTTTATTCAGAACATCTTCAGGAATGAAGATGTTCTGAATAAAGAACGAAATATTGAATAAAACATGGCTTTCATTAGTCTTTATGGAGTCTACATAATATTGAGTAAAGCTATATCTTATTCCAAATTTATGTTAGTGTATGTGATTTCAGATTTTATTTAAATGGGAGAGTTAACCTCTTTGTGCCGGGTCCATTTATCTGTGTTGATTCTGTGGGCCGGGTAATTTTTCATTTTCTTCTGTTTTCAAATTCTTTAAAAATCTTAACTTCATTTACTTAGATGTTTACACCCACACAAATGACTGTCTGGTGGGGCCAGATTAGCATGCAGCAGTATTGTATCGCTCATCACTAGAGCTCTGGATCGCTTTTGTCCCCGGTGGTAATCTGCTCGCACTGAATGCCACAAACAGTGGTATAATCTTGCAAAACTATGACGGATTTCCTCCTCTATTGACAACTGAAAAAATGTTTGAAATTCCCAGCAGCTCGGTCTTTTATTCCCGAGTACGGTCTTTTCTTATAAGGGCCAGCTCTGTTGTCCGCTGTCAGGCAGCTGGGCATTAGGTGTCAAGAAAACGAACCTGAAACAAGTTCCCCTGGCAGAAAGTGGTTAAAATGAATAGTAGACCGAATCAAAACCATGTTTCAAAAACATTTTTGTGTAGAAATTTCAAAATTACTAAAAATGGTTATTCAAAAACATTTTTGTGTAGAAATTTCAAAATTACTAAAAATGGTTATTCAAGATAATATGCGTGCATTGATAAATTAAAATGCAGTTTAAATTACACTCAATGATGTGCAGAATAGGCCCTTGGGTTCTTTGTTTTTAATGTAAACTTGACAGTTACAAGCTTGGAAAAAAGAAGATAATACCATTATTGAATGTCTCTTGAAGTGGAGATGCAACAGGTCAAGTGAGCCAAGTATTGCTATCCTTGGTTATAAGTTTTTTCAGATTTTCTACAAAGGTTGCTTCCCTGATGTTTTTTCCCGTGATCAATCTTTTTGCATTGGAGAAGGTTTTAAATGCAATCTGACTAAAAGCTGACAGACAGTGCATCTGGACTCAGCTCCAGTTGATATTGATGCAAACTAATACATTCACACTCAGTTGGTGAAATCAGTGAAGGTGGACACACTGTGCGTTTAACTTGACTGCTGTGTATGGCCTGCCATAGACGCAAATATGTACGCAGTGGCATAGGAGCACTCCAGGGTGTGGGAAAATATTATGTTGCAGTAAGAAGTATTGTATAAATTTTATTGGGAATCAGTTGATGAGCTGTACAATTAGCTATTTATCAAAAGTTGGCAGCCACGTCTTGCATTTCTAAAAATTCAAAATTTTCGGCCAAAAATAATACTTTCCTTGAGTGGTTGAGCAAAGATACCAAGTTTAAATTTCCAATTTGTCACATTCTCTGTTTGCAGTCTGTTCTCATTACCATAATAGTTCAAAAAAGGAAAATGTATCAAGGACATGGTACCTGTATGAGTGGCTTGCAGTATGAATGTTTGTGGCCAAAAAAAGCCTTTTATTGGGATTTTCAAGATTTACATTGCTTTCCCTGATGCATTCTTCACAGTGTACTTGTCATCACTGTTATATCCTCTGATTTTCATGTAATGAGATTCGCAGGCTTTGAAATGAAAAACATTTCCAACAGCACTAATTCTTACTATGAATACAAATATGTTTTGACTGAACAAGCATGTATCTTTTGTATTTCAAGGTTCGTCAAAATCTTGTTTTGATAATGAAGATATTTGTATAACATGCACATATCCACCAGTACTCAAGGCACTTATTCTTATCGCTGTTCACTGGGCTTGGAAACATTCCCACAAACCATTTCAGCTCCTTCAGACATACATACATGTACCTGCAGCTTGATGTAGCCATTTCAGGTATACCAGGCAAGATATGGAACGAAGGGGTACCCCCCCTTACCTGTCCAATCCCTAAACACACTCTAGACTATTGTTACTTGACGCATCCCCCCTAGAAGTCTGTAAAGAATTCCTGAGATTCCAATCAAACAATGACCAACACAAAGGCGGGGGGGGTCTCTCCGTCCCATATCTTGCTTCAAATGATTTCAGGTGTTACCAGCTTGATCAGCTGCTAAACCTTGTCCTTCCTGACAGGTGCCCATTCAAACCCTGTGTGGAGAGAAACAAAGCAGCGTTGAAGTGACTTGCCCAGAGACACATCACTCCTTCCTTCCCTGTGATCAGGAATAAACCCAAACCACTAGGCCAACACTTTCCCACATTAACACACATGCAGCAAGGTATGAGACGGAGAGAACCCCCCCTGCTTTGTGTTGGTCATTGTCTCGCAGGAATCTGGGGAATTTCTTTGAGACATCTTGGGGGGATGTGTTAAGTAACAATAGTCTGGAATGTGTATAGGGATTGGACATGTTGGGGGGGTACCCCTTGGTCTCATTTCTTGCTGGGTATACATTAACATGTATTTGCCCCTCATCCCCCTTGTAGTGTTGTCAGAAATGTGTCACATGTTATGCAGAAATCTTAACCATGCCATCCCCCAATCTTGCTGGAGCTGGCTGGCCAAACAGCATAAGGATTACTGCAGTAGATTAAATTTGATGGACCACTTTATCAATACAATGCAAATTGTAAACATTTCAGCCGAGGTCATTATAGAAGTGTGGACATCTCAAGAGAATATTCCTAGTACATGTAGGTAGGGGACAAATGGTAGCAGGTGGTGTTCACTATAATGATGAAATCTGTGAAACAGAAAGCAGCGATGTCTTGTAATTGCTTTTCTCTGCAAAACAAGTAAACTGTATTTTATTGAAGAGAATATTGTAAGAAAATGTATGTGCCCAGTGCTCTGAAGTTAAGAATCATTCAGACATTAAGAACCATATCTGAAAACTCACTGTGTCACCTGAATCTTCATTTTTTAAAACTATTCTGAAAGCGTCAGATTTGTGATGGAGGCCCAGTGTGCAAATCAGAATGAAATAAGCACAGTTGCAATTGGAAACTAAACAGTAACCATGGTAACCACCCTTGTATCAAAGGAAGTACAACTAGATTTTCAGGGATCTGAAAGGAGATCTGTACTTGTGGAATCTTATTTTTATGAATTTAAAAAACCCGTCCTTTGCAGTACTAAAACTGGGCATTTTGGGGAAATGTTGCATAGCTTCAGGTCTCCCCTTCCAAATATTCTGAGATGTTCAAATCAGTGTTGTAGTCAAGTCAAAGACATCACAAGTCCGTTCATTGGTCGTTTTACAAGACCAGTCATAGGTAATAATGTAAAGGAGAGCTTTTGTTGCAGTTCATTTGAAGGGCTTTTGATATAGTTGAAAACTTGCTGACTTGCCATGGGTTTGTGATAGCGTTTCAAAGGATTTGACTGGTGTGAATGTCTAATCAGATGGAAGCATCCAAGTTGGAAATCTATTCCCTCACCTCATAGACACACCTCCAAGCAAATCTACATTGCAAACTTCAGACGGCGGACAACGTAAGAGTGCTTTTATTGGACTTTTCCGAACATATTGTTGTACAGTCACAGCTTGGACCTGTCCAGACGTCCAGACATCGACAAGGGTTAGATAAATCTGCCATGCAAAACTGTTAAAGAGAGAAGAGAAAGACTGCTGAGCAAGACTGGTAGAGGCAGTGAATTAAACAGTCCCATCAGTATCCAAAGGAAATTTGGAAACCTTTTTACTTCATGCAGTATGTCAAACTTATTTCTTAAATAATGAAGATGCCCGAATTGTGTTACTTGCTGTCTTGTAACTTGTAATTGGTAGATTAAAAGTAAAATCTGTAAGCCATTGCTACAAGGTAAAATTGGAATGCAGAAAAGTAAGCAAAATACATAAGGGCCTTCCAGTTCTGTAAATCTGTTCAGCTTTGATTTATCAGTGCTTTAGTCTACTTTTATGGTAGGGTTGACACGTCATTGTATGACGTAAATCACTCTGTATGCCTGTGAGTTTCTTGTAACAAAATTACATTAATTGTACAATTGCAGAAATTGAGATATAGCTCGTGACAGTGACACTGATTTCTGGTAAAATTGAGGCGTTACAGTGCTTTGTTTCCGTCTAATGACTTGTGGGAGGGAGGGGTTAGCTCATAATGAGTATGGTGCTGTAATCTCTGCTGCTGCATGGATAGTGTATTTCTGTCAGCTATTAAACAGATGGAAGGAACACCATTTTGGAGTGTTACTTGTTTTTGCGGTCCCAAATTTCCATATATTGTGTTTGAACACGTCTCAGTTCTTTTGTTGAACCTGAAAGAGTCAGGGAAAAATCGGCTCCCCATTTTTCCAATATCGTTGCAGGGCACTTTTTTCACATGCCAATTTTTCAGAGGTTTGTTCTGTTGTTTCTTGCAGTCATTTTTACACCAAGTTGTAAAACTTGGCTATGACATCCTCCTGTAGTGTTCATTTGGCCAAGACAGGTCAACCAAGAATGCATTTTTGCTATGCACTCACAGACTGACTTGTGACCTCAGACTTCAACTGACCGAAACAACAAAACCATGCGTTGGATTAATTTGAAACATTTGTAATAACACTCTCGGAAAGAGGGATGGAATCCTCACCCCTAACTCCTGGCTTTGACATGGTTGGAAAAACCATGTCTCGTTGAGGGTTAACAAACCACCCAACACTTTTTTAAAGAACAGTCATCAGTGTGCAACAGGCAATGAGCCAAGCTGACTCTGCCCTTCCCCCTCACCTCTGCCTAAGCTTTGCCCTTTCCAAAACAAAACAAAACAACCACCCCCAATAAACGGACAAAGAGTAATGCAGATGTCTACACATTATGCTTTTTTATTATCTATTTTCTTCATTGGCAAGGTTTCCATTGTTTGATCACTGTAGAAAATAATACAAGCACCTAACACATGTTAAAAACTAAATAAATAAAACTAAATAAATAAAAATAATTTAGAATTGATAAATTTAATAAGTTAAAATCAATAGAAATTAAGCTCTGGAAATGAATACATGTAGTAAAATTTTTACTGCACCAAATGAAATTGCATGCCCGGATGCACATTCATTTCTAGTACTTATTCAACACTGCACAAAATACAAATACTGTTTGAAGTAAAGTACCTTCTCTATTAAATAAACAATAAATAGATTGAATCTACATCTTATCAAGCAGTTAATATCCTGAAATAAACATCCCTTCCACCCAGCAGAGAGTGACCATTCCAAACTTGACTGTTGCTGGATAAGGAAGGTGTGGACTCTGCTACAAGCATTTTGGATGCTTTATGAGCCCGAACCTGCACTTGTGAATTAAGAAAAGCCCATCACTAAAAGCTTTGCCTTGGAACCATGCTAAAGACACACTGACATCACGCAACCACAATGTGCCTTTGTTCCTGTAGTACATCCCACTTGTGTCTCCAGAAGTGGGAAGAACTTTCATTATGCAGCCAGTGATCCCTCCCATGAAACATCTTTACCTTTGACTTGAGATAAGCAGGGTTTCAACTTAATAGTCATAAGGAAATATCACTCCCTTTGGGCTTCAATCTTACAGTTGCAGATTTCATTGAAACATGCTATGCAGAGAGACATCCATGCTTTTCCATTTCAAATAAACCACCCGACAACGGATAATCATTTGATTGCTATGCCATATATTGTCATTGACCAGAAAATTCAGCCACCCCACCTCGGTTTTCAGCAAGGTGATCCACATTTTCCCTTCTTAATTTGATCGTTTACACGTTATCACTTTCTGATGGCTGATGTATGTCAAGGCAGGGGAAAATCAATGTCCATGTATGGAATTCTCCACATGACCTGCTCCATATACACATAAATGAACACAGCCAATGACATCAAAGCTTCTAAAATCTCTCGCTAGGTCAACCAATCTGACTACCCGTCGTCGTTCAGAAGTAAGGCAACATCTTGTGATATATGTAAAGAATGGTCAAATCGTCTTGCCTGGTATGGTGCCAAGTGGACAGCATTCATAGTCATGTTCTTTTACATTTTTATTTTTCCCCATGTATTTCTTTCTATGGTGTAAATGAATTTCCTTTTTGAAAAGGTCAGTTTTGAAATATCAGCTAGTTTCCTCCCAAATTTTGTAGTAATGTAAATTGATCCATTCAAAGGAAACTATGCTGACTTCATCAATGTGTTGCTAGCATTGGTATGCCTTGCCTGTTAGGATGTCACATATATTAGAATAATAATTATGTTAACAGCAGGCTTGTAATGTGGCCTTTCACGGTAGAAGCCTTGCTTAATATCAGCAGTGGGTGTAGATGGCTTATTAAACACTCTGCCAATCCTACCCTTTTGGGAGTCTGACATATAGTAATCAAGTCCACATACATGTAGATAGCACAGAGTACAATAAGTGTTTGAAGACATATTGAATTGACCCCATGCCAGAGGTCACAGAAACCAATTTGTTCTCGGACTCATTGCGAGATACCAAAGACCAAAGTGTTCTGACAAGTTCAAAACATGCCATGCCACATAAAATTCCCCTAAAAGACATCAACATTACCACTTTACAGGAGACCGGCTCCATAGACATGTGAACACAAAGACAATTATATAACTCAACAATGCTAGTTCACTGATCACTACAAACTGAGTTTTTACAACACAATGTTTCAGTGGGCCACCTACTAGGCATATTTTGCAGCATGCAATTCAGCTAAACATCTTGCTCTTTTTAGCGGTTATCCGTAACTTTTACAAGGAAGGAAATTTACAAGACAAAACCTTCTAAAGATTTATATCTTAACAAACCTGTTTTATCACAAATTAATGTAATTCACTTTTGATTTCAACTGTAATTGGTCGACTGACTTTTAGCCTGTAACTGGTTATTTTAGCTCAGCCTGACAAGCTGTCAGAAAAATCTACTTTTGTTGCATGCTGCATGTTTTTGGTGTCAAAATGAGGAATTTTTTCCAAAACTCAAATGATCCATATCACATAAGCATTAAATAGATCAATTGCGCCCGCTAAGTCATGTGACCTACAGTGGGTATCAACCACATAGCAACGTGTGTTTTGAGCATTGTTTAAAAACAATACAGTCCAGTTACGGTATAGTACCCAGCACATCGGTAGTCTGAGTACGGTACCTACCGTCAAATTTATTTTTGGTAAATGATACTTATGAAACAATATGCTTTTGGTTCATGCCATGTTTGTTGATAAATTAATCGGTCTATTCTTTGGAAATTTGTACAGAAACAACATGGGGAAAGTTTTTTACAGAATTTGACAAGAATAGATAAATAAAAATTCTGAGGTTTTTATTTTCTGGTCAAACTCCCTGAACTTTTTCTTCTTCAAGTGCAATGTCATACTTAAAAACCCAAACTATATCATATAAGCATATAAATGATGAATGTTTATGAGTGCAATGGCACAAATAATTTCATGAGGTGACAGATGAATTCGTCCAATCCCCTTTGCTTTGCCCAGTGCAATGAAACATTTCATCCGTCTATAAATGAAATAATTCTTTCCACTGCACAAATGTAAAACACTAATTATTTGTTCTATACAATACCTGAATAAATCCTTGTCATCAGATTGTTTGACTTCTGGTTATTTCCTCTCTTGTTAGCACAAATGGTCCTCAAGTGTTGATATCCGCAGTGTCGTGTCTGAAGTGTCACCCATTGGCAGTACCTGTGCAATGTTAAGACTGGTTTCTGTCCCTACATTTGTTCCCTCTGACTGGGAAGAGGGTACCGTGGAACAGAACGAATGAATAGTTTAATGATGTGATCAACAATCCACCAATCAGATGACGGAAATTTAAGCAGGTATTGTGTAATTACTGCCATTTTATAGCCAGTCTTTGATTTGGCCAAATACTAAAAAGCCTCAAACATAGGTGGAGGTGTGTGCAGAATCAATTCATAGCACCACAAGATTTGAGGATTATGTCAAAATGTTTACAGGATGTGATTGGCCTGAAAATATGGATGGATAGCCGAGAGATATCTGAGTGACTCACAGTGCAGGCATAAGGTTTGTAACCATGAAACTCCATCAATAGAACATAACACTGCCCTAGGGGACAGGCAAGTGCAACATATGTGACCCGCTCTGCAAAACAGGGTAATAAGTCGTGCAATGCCAAAACACATGGCCTGTTCTATTTGGAGAGGGCAAAATTTCTTCAAAATGTAATTTTTTGTGTTTTTTCCTTTAATAGCTTCTATGACATTTATAGTTTCAGAATTGTGACTACAAACATGGAAACTGATGACTAAAGATGGAAAATTTATCATTATGAGCTTTTTCTTGAAAAGTGCTTTTAATGAATCCGAAAATGTGGACATACAAATGACCAAATATCTCCAGAATGCAGTGCACTACAGGGGTCATTCATGTATCAAATTGTAGCTTTTGATGTACTCAATCCAGCCATATCAAATACTCCCAACCTGAATCTGGCAACTTATTACCCATTTTTCCAGAGCCAGTCACATATATCTTAATGCAATAGCAAACTGTGCAATGCATATGCCACAGTGTGCATACTCACAGATAGTCAACCATATACATACCATAGCGTCAATCCAAATAATGAATATCTCATACTCTGTACTTTCTCAAATATTTTGTACCTATTAAATACAATATACCTCTTAGAAATCCTCTCCTATCAATAAATATTTTGTCCTACTATTTACACTACACTGATCTTCAGTAGAGTTACTTCAAATGTTTCTCTATTTTATACAATTCAGCAAAGCACCATAGTACCTTAGACATCTACATCCGGTAGATTATCAGCAAAATTTTTGTGTACTCATAAATATTTGGCAGTTTTTACTTCATTCATCATGCAAAAAGCCTTCAAGGATAATTAGGGAGGAACTAAATGCGATAGTTTTAGCAGTGACCTGAGCAAGCTCAGGGGGTCAAGTTGTTCAAGTCATATGGCGCTACAGCAAGCAGGCAGTCCTAAGACTGCATACCACTTGATTCAGCAGCATGACACTCAGAATTCTATTCACTAGTCCAAAATTATGAAGATTGCACTTCACAAGTCCATGCATCCTCTACGTGCATACAACAAATAGCCATGGAATATTATTAAAGCTCTAAACAGATTTAAGCACAGTCATGCCAGGGCTTGAAAAATGAGTAGCTGGCACTTCAAATGTAAGCTTCCATAAGCATTGCACCTTTTCCTCCTATGATGTACTACCAGCTGGTATTTGTAACCTCATCTATTACACAAAATTGTACTTCACCTGCAGGTATTTCTTCTCAGATGCAGACAGAAACAGATTCAATGGCTTATCCCCCCCCCCAAAAAAAGGAAAATTGGTCGTGTCAAAAAGAGAGTTCTGGCCATGTTTTGCCTCAGGCTCAGCATGTAAGTATTTGTGGTTGTTTTGGGAGCAGCCAAAGTGTCAGAGCTGACAGGATGTATCCACAGTTTGCTTTAAGCCTTTTTTAGAGAGGGAGTAACTTCTCTTAGCTTGGCACGGAACCTCTCAGCTTCTTTACTTTGAGAGTACATGGCAAAGCTTCATGCTTACGGTGAGACAAGTGTTGCTTTTTGACAGTCACAAGTATAGTTGGCTAACTGTAATTCTTAAATGTGTTTAAAAGGCCAATTGTAAATTCAGACCAGCCATGGAGATTTTTTTGGCATAATTTGGTGACTGGTCAGGCATTTAATAAAAATGGAGGAGGGCATTGAAGCAAAGGTGATGAAACCTGATCATATGAGTGTGGCATACAATGTCTATCTGGGTTAAAAGACCTGTCTATGAAGTACTTCATAAACAACAGCAAGATGAGACAAAGAAAAGTCATGTTTTCTCCTTTAAACAAAAACTGAAATATAGGGCCATGTGTAGGCTTTTTAACCCTCTGGATCCTGGGTCATTCTTAATAATTTAAGCACCTCCCAAATCTAGTCTGGTATCCCATGACGCCCAGTATTCCCCCTACACGCAGGTGTCGTGCACCCCTGTGCTACCCCGCCTGTCTACAATGGTTGGGTCCACCGTCTTGGCCATGTCCAGTAACCGGACTGTCTCCTGCATGCCTTCCATGTCATCCTCCGTGTCGGTGGGTGCCATGATGGGGGCGGAGAAGCTGTGATGATCCCTGGGGGTGGTGGGCTGCTGGAGGAGACGGCTCTGCTCATTGGTGCCATCATCGATGTCATCGTCTGATTTCTCAATGAGAGGATCAACTGTAAGAACACAGACAAACAGAAATGATTTCTGTGCATCTTTTGAAATACTTTTGACTGCAAAAAAAATAAAAGGAAGTAATCTCTCAGGATCTATAGATATCTCTTTCTACTTTAAACATGCATATTTACTAGCAGTGGTTAGTAAACTGTGGGTTGTCAGTAAAAAGGCTGCAAAATAATCCACAAACAGTTCAAAACTCACAAGTAGATATCAAAACACCTAACACAAATGCTATGTATTAATCAACAGTATACACGTAGAGAACTTTCAGTCACATGATTTAATGGTCAGCATTCAATATACACGGATGGTCATGGAAACACGCACACCTTCAATGTCTCTCAACATTCTGGCATACATGAAACTGCCAATAGAAATACATAGAGTCAAAAATGCATGCGTCTTCACTGACATGGTACGTTTCCTGAAATGCCTTAGCCTGTCATGTTACATCATGTGTAAAACCTCTATAGTCCCTTTTAAAAGTAATAGGGCATAATGTATATTTTGAACCAAAACCTGATACAAACCAAGGATGCTATTTCTGCAATCATTTGCCTCTGATGTGAATGGCAGGTGGAAAGAGAGGTCTAAAATTCAGTATCCCTTTTCATTAAATTACTGGTTTACTGCTTTGACTAGACAAGAGGCAAAATTTCTGTTACAGGAGTGTTTAGGTACAATCATAAACTAATTCAAAAATCTCTATTAGTAATAGACTAAGGCTAAGTAACGGATTATAAGGCCTGTCTCCATGCTACTCACTGTGTATGACGTTCTCCTCTGGCGCATGGACCTCTGGGGTGTGAGCCTCAGGACGTACGTGCCGACGAGAGCTAGTGCTACGACTTATCCTCTTGGTGTTGTGTCGACGTTGGAACGGTCGCAGCGGTGAGCCCATCTCTTCCTCCTCCTCTCGCTCATCATCCGCTTCGGCGATGCAGGTGTCGGTGTGCCGAATGCTCCTGCGCCCATACCTGGCAGGATAGGTTGGTGAGGGTGGGGGACAAAGGGAGTGTCAGGTGTTGGAGCAAAGAAAATCTGAGTAATGCCTAGCAACAATGGCAGCTCCAGCAGTTGCAAAATAGGGAGGTGCACAGATCATACAATCAGGGTACAGTCAACTCTTGTTATTACGACATCGGCCATAACAAAATTCTGGTTATTACAAACACAAATCTGTGGTCCAAGCGAAAACATTGACATTTTTATGGGGAGGAAATCTGTTACAGCAAAATTGCATTATATGAAATTCCTGATACAACGAAAGGTTTTCGTGACTCTGTTGCCTGAAAACCATTGTTGACGACCCATTTACAATGAGCGTTTGTGAATCACGGTGGTAAAGACACCTGTGCAAAGTACCACTCTGGTTCCCGCTGGGCTGAACCGTTGCCAACAAAGGCATGGTGGAAATGTGGCAACCAGTCAATGTACAGTTCCTGCCAAAAAAGGTCGATTGATGCTTTTACATGTATTTGCTTTTTTAAATTTCACATGCAAATAAAACATGTTGTCAGCATATGACAGTAAAGTTTATTATTTGATTAATCATAGCCAAGAGATCTTTTTGATATAAAATCAACCACGTTCACGTGTATGTACGTACCGTATACTGTACATGGCTTTGTACACAATTGGACCTATTCATGCAATGCATCAAAGCCATTGCACTGTTTTCTGCCTACTACGGATTTTGGATACAACAAACAATTCTACTTGGTCCCGTGGATTTCGTAATAACGAGAGTCGACTGTATATCTTTATCACAACTGGTGAATGTCTCTATCTTCACTGTTATTAATTGACCAGCAGAGAGCAGAAGTTCAAATAAATATAAAATCATATACACAATCAAAACAATTTTGAAAATAGAGGGGCGTGTGCCAGGCAACACCCTCTCTCTCAGATCTGCTGATGTATACCTGATAAAAAAGTTACAGGGATAAATAAGGTTTGTCATTTTGTTCAAGTGAAAGTTTCTATCAACTGAACTGAGCTCAAGTTTCTTCTGAAGTTGGAATGCTTGGAATGCCAGAACTGGCCTTTTGTAAATACAGGAACATGAACTTTCAACAGAAAAGAGACAAGACGGATTTCATAAGGGTACATGTCTGAGGGGAATTTTCATGACACATTTGGAAGGATATCAAACTGATTTTGATCACTGGCATGGACAAAAAAACTCAAATTTTGACAGGATCCAACATAAATAAATCTGAAGTCAATATTCAGATATCTTTTGTAAGTAACAGCAAGAATTTTCCATGCTTTTCACATTAGATACATGACAGAGTTGTTTTTATCCTCAAGTAATGAAAACTTGGTGAGGACTGAACTGTGTAAAATTTGTTTACTTGCCTATAAGTAAAAAGCAGTTGTAACAACTTGGAAACATGTTTAGCTGCATCATTTGGAAAAAACTGTTAATTTTGATGCAAAAACTCCTTTGGGATAAAACCTTGTACCAGTTTTTACCCAAAGCTTTCCAAGGAAAGTCGGTGTCACACAAGCCTGCATTTTGTCATCTTCCATCTCTGAACTTACCCACTATTGGATCTTGAAAGGCTGCGCTGTTGGTCCGAGTTGTTCGCATTGTGGTCGGCTGAATCAGAGCTCCGCACGGACCCACGGCGACGGGTGCTGTTACGACGACTTGAGCTCTGACGACTGGAGCTACGGCGGGACGTAATGGTGGCTAGATGCAAAAGGAAGACAAGATGGGTATTTGCACTTTACAGCAAGGGGTCCCACATACAGGTATGTTTCCCAGTGCTGAATTCTCTGAGGGTGGCATGGGGGTATACATTTTTTGCGGGGGTTACTGAAAACAAATGAAATGTAGCATGTACATAGGTTCACAAAATATGGAGGGCCTGACATTTCAATCGTAGCAGAATCTTTCTCCAAGGCAAAATAACAAGTAGACAGGACAAACAAGCAAACAGAGAATCAACCAAGCATGGATGAATGCAAGAGGACAAAAGGAAAGATCAAGAAAGCTGTAGGCTGGATAAAGGGGCAAGGGGTGAAGGGGACTGCATAAAAGGCATGTAGAAAGGTTGCTTGCATTCTGACATATTAAATGAGATGGACTTCCACTGGGGGCATGTACCTAACTAGGCCACTGCTTGTAAAACATTCAACAGCAACAGCTCTGTGTTGATATAGAAAATGTAGTCTGTGAACGGACCACCAACAGTTCTTAGTTTTTGTACCCAGAATTTTCAAAGCCTATGTTACACGATGACTGTCTTTTGAACAAATGTAAAGTGCTTAACAGGATCTGTTGTGCAACGCACCGGCCACACCCAATATGAAAATCAATGACTTAATGGTGCTTTTCAACTTTGAAAGATGGTGGCTCTACAGTGATAGCTGGTGTTGCAATAAAGTCTGTTCCTCTAACATGTGACTCTTCTGCATCTTGAATGTCAACGGCATTGTACTGGGTAAATTTTGTCTGGGTGCATGTTAAATCGGGGGAAGATAGTGGATTGAACAACAAACGTGCAAAGGGCATGTACTCAGATCCAGTTGTAAATGCCAACTTCTGGATGTTATGAGCATCAGGACTGGAGTGTTCATGCTAGCTGCACATGTCAACCAACATTGTTTTCAACATTAATTGTAATTGGTCGGATTAATAACAACATACCCTGTACAGTCATCGGCTTATGAACTGCACAAAGTAACGAAACAATGCCAACATAATTATCAAGGGGATTCTGTACACATGCTCAAGACAGACTGTAGATGCTGGCAATGTTTGCAAGAATGTGATGCACACAGTGTCTCGTATCTTATTAGGGTTCATGTCTGGTTACCTTTCCTAGTGAGACGACTGATGATGGACCCTCGCTGCTGGAAGGGAGATGTGATTTCCATCTCCTCAAACACCTGGGCCCTCTGTCCGGTCATGACAGCCAGCTCATCCGTGAACTTGACACGGTCTGTCAGGAATCAAGATCGAATGAAAATCTATTAGAAGTTTGACATAACAACATATCTGATCAGGTCATGGGGGAGAAAGTACCCAAATTCAGTTACAAATGCAGCACAATGGCAGAAAAGAATCAACATAACCGGGCAAACACATATCTTGAAACAATATTATCACCAGCCCCTGGTTGACACCACTCTATCAGCATCTTACTTTGTCATGCTTACCAGGAGCACTTCAAACTTCACATACATTTCAAGAGGGATGTGCTTGTTGTACTGGGAAAACCTTGCAACATTTTGTTTGTTCTTCTTGATTACAATGGCTCCAGAAGAGTAGAGCCCATTAAACAAAATATCCAAAATGTTCCCAAAATATCATAGGTAATGGTCAATCTTTGACTGTTTCTAACTAGTAACTTTTCAAAAACTTAATTCCTATCTTGGGAAAACTTTGAAATGGCAGCTAAACAAAGGAGCCTCAGCATGATTAATACCCTAATAATGGCCAGAATTCTCAAAGTTTGGCAGTTGCCACAGTGAATTTTGATGCAATCAACAAATCACTCAGACTTCCAAAGGTATGGCTTACCTCTAGGGACAAACATGTTATCTCTGAGATGACGTAACTCATTCACCAGTTCCAGCATCGTCTCTGACTTGCATTTAGTCTGGGGTGAGTGAGTAACGCGTAGTTTCTGCCCAACATAACGCTGTAGCATGACTTCATGGTCTGTCTCACATATCATTCTCATCATCTACAAGTTCAATAATCATAACTTGAGTAACAACTGGGAACTTTCTCATTTCTCTCATTTTAACTACTTCTGGTATCTGCTGGACCAAAAAGTAGTGCCAAATTTTTCCTGTTTTTCTCAAACACCAAACATCTATTTCCATTACTATGTTGTTTTGTAAGCTTTTATAAGGTTGTGTATAATCACACACATCACTTGCATTTGATTTTGAAAAACAAATAAACCTCCTATGCACAATGCACCTTTGTGTCTCAGTCAGCCTCATTTTCAAGTTTTGCTTGACTGTTTGAAAGGGTAGTTTTCTGCTTTTATGCTAATGATATCTCCATATTCATGAGCAAAGCTGTAATGAGTCTTAGGAAGAAAACCTCATGCTCCATTGGTTTGTGCATACAAACAACTCTTGCATTTCTACCATTTTATTAGACTATGTTTTCTCTTCTTTGGTGATTCATTGTTGTGTAAGTACCTAGCAACAACCCTTTAACAGAAATGTTTTCAAACAGTGAATTCTGGGTTCAAAATTTGAACTGAAAAGCCTCTGCACTGAACAATGTTTTTCCCCATCCATACTTTGACTGAGAAAAAACTACATCCTGCAGATTCTGTTGGATAACGAAGACTTAAGTACATTTCTGTGCTCTGTGATAGCAATATCAATATCAAAGCTTGGCATACATTCAGAATGCCATGCTGACTCCTGAGCATGACAATTCACCTTAAATGCGATGAAGGGCTTGAGCATGACATACAGGGGAGTGCGGACAGTGATAACAAAGTCCATAAAACTCCACAGGGCCAGACCACCTGTGCATAGAACACAAACATAAAATGGTGAAAAAACCCATGAGTCACATATGAATTGCTCATAGGTGCTAGCATCTATGGGAAATGCAGAGCTGCTAGCTGGTGGCTTCCACATGGGCATGTGACCTAGTTTCAGCTGTACTCAAGTAACCTCTGTCTACTTTTGGTTGCCATTTGCATATGAAGCAGTGGCATATCCAGTGGAGGGGGCAGGCAATTTATCTCCCCCACCCGAGAGACAAATTGCCTTTTTTTTTCACTGAAAGTTCAAATACTTTTGAAATGGTACCCCCCCTTTGCAGGATCGTTTTTACGAATGAACATGGGGAGTGATTGTTTTTAGAAAAAGAAAATCGCATTTTGCCAATCCATCCAGCCCCCCGCCTGAAACCGGGATATGCCATTGCTATCAAGGATCATAGTGTAAGGTATGGGACTACTGAAAATAAACCATCGTCAAAAGCCCACTGCTGGCAAAATATTTGCAGACTGAAATCCGCATTTTTTTCTTTCCATGCCAAACAAGAGAGTTGTTTGCTTGTAAGAAATTCCTAGGTGTTCTCATCACGGCAGCTGAACCATTTCACAAAACTTAAGCCTAATTTACTGAATCAAGCCACTTCTGGGTAAAGTGTGGAAATGGCCCTAGAGTTGCAAGCTTCACAGCATTTAAGACTTATATGCATGTATGTACACCTGTGTAACAGGTTGACAGAAAGAAGCTCTTACCAAGCATTCTGGAGCCAAGTTCCTTGATTGCTGAGGCAATACGGAACCACTCACGAGACAGCTGATTCTCAAAACACACCATCATCATCTTCAGACCTGAATGATTACCAACCAGGATTGCAACAATTAATATGGAAACAAGTTTGCAGTTATTGTTTTAAGTTATCATTACCCACAAACCATATCCTCTGAAGTCTATGGTACCTTGTCACAAGTTGACTCTGACAAAACTCCTACCCTGAATGTTAGTAATGTGTAAGGCATTTCTATACTGTAACCACTGTGGAGATACATCAAGGTCAACAAGACATCAACTGTACATTAAATCAACAGGTCTGTTACAAGATATGAGCAATGACAAAGGATTTCTAGTCACTGTTCACTTTAACAGTTTGTAAGGTGATTTGAGACTGAAAAACTTGTGATTAATGTGATTTATGGGTAGATGTTAATTTTCCAAATTTCTGAACAAATTTCCATTTTTTCTTTTTCAAAGAAAGAGAGTTTGGATATTCTGGCTTCTGGAATGGCTTCATGGCTCACCCAGGAATCCCGCCTCGTACAGCGAATCGGGGATGACCGAGCTAGAATCCCGGTAAGAGATGCTGGTGTGGCTAGGTAGGTCTGTGATGGAGGAGTAATGATGTTGCTGCTTGAGTGGCATAGCACCACTCCTTCCCACCTCCATTGTGGGCTGGCGTTTGGGGGGCAACAGTGCATACAGTATCATGGTCAGGGCAAAGGATATGTCTGACGGTCGAATCTTGGGTGAATCTGATGAGACAAGGATATTCGAGAAGTTAGGCACGCAACATTCTAAACAAATACTACCTTGAATTTTGTGATGTGCTGAGGAAGAAACTATTCCTTTCAAGAAAACAGTGTATTAATTCATTTCAAACTCACACTTTTCACATGCCTGAATGTTTCATTTGGATATCTACTACAAGTGGCTTTTACTTGAAAAGGATACAACCTTGGGAAAACAAAAGTTGCACTAAAGATGGGCATAACTCTGCACAAACAATCATCTGATTCAGTTAAACTGAATTCAAAGGGAGCAAACTAATGATTGGATGCCAATAAAAACCAACGTATCACCAGTTTAGTTCAGTCACAGGATATATATAACTGACACTCAAATCATTATACATGTATTTAGTCTCACGCAGTTCAGTGGGTATGCCAAAGCCTGATGTCACATTATTGATGCTCAACAAGATTTCATGCAGCTCTGAAAAGGCAGGAGTGGGAACTCATTTGAAAACTGAATATCTACCAAGTTTGAAACTTCCTTGAAGTCTGGACTTGCTGATTTCTTGGAATTTAGTGAGACACTGTCTTCAAGGAATTCAGTCAATAAAAACTGATGTAGGATTCAAACATAAAGGCCTGATGATCATATGCCAAAACAAACCAGCAGCAGGCTGTGTGAATTCACACAGGAATTGTTTCGGTTGTCACACACAAAGGCTGCAAGATTAGGACTTCCTTAGTGTCAATTGTTCCTTAGGATAGTCAAACCAGAGACAGAGTCTTTGCTGACGTGAGTCAAGTCTTGGTCAATAAAAAAGTTTGAGATGAACTCTAGTCTGATGACCCCCTGACTCAACGCTCTCATGATTGTAACAGAAACCAGGGTCCTCATCAACTTTGCAAGTGGATGAACAACAATGGATGACCTAACTTGGACAGTGCAGAGGTTATGGACTGCATTATTTACTCAAGCATAACTGACAGGCAACACTGCCAACAGTTCTGCTCCAGTGATGATCACATCACTTGAGACAGATTTACATAGCAAATATCTGCTACAGATCAGACATTTTTCTTGGGAGAAAAATAAAAAAAACTGTGGGAAGTAAAAGTCCAAAGTGTTAATTTCATGTCATCAATACGCTGATGATATAAATGCCAAAGCAGCAGCGTATCTGCCGTCTTTGCCATTGGTCACTTTTTCAAAATCTAATTCAGTTCTTCTGGCATATTTGTCCCCCTGGAGTAACACACAATCCTAACAGTAGACTTACCTTTCCTTCCACAGCCCACTCTCAGGCAGAGTGGAATGACCAGGTACAGCAATATGGTCTCCGTCCGTTCAGCAGAGTTGAAGACGGGTGTCCCCCCAAACACTTGCTCCAGGGTGTACAGATCCTACATGAAATCAAGCCGCTAGTTTCTTAGATAACCTTAACTTAGAAAAATTAATTAATCAACTTAAAAAAAAAAGGCATCCCCCAAAACCTGCCATCTTCCACTGAGAATGCTGTAATTCATAGAGTTTAAGGTGAACAAATGGAAGTTGACTGACTAAAGACACAAGCTAATATGCAGCGAGTACTGTACGACTGGTTTGACAAGTATTGGTGTTTCCCCAAATGGTCATTTTGATGTTAGCCCATCCAAGCTACGTGTAAAAGTGCAAAGTAAAAGTACAAAACAGAAACTTCTTGCCCAGAAAAAATTGTGGACTTGTCGTGGAGATTTTCTGACATCTCTTGATGTTTTACTTCAGAGAACAGGAACCTTCCTTACAACCTATTCACCCAAACACCCTTTTTTAAAAAGGAATAAACCAAGACCCATAGAAGTAAATTGGTTTAAAGATGAGATTTGATATCAGGTTCAATTTGACTAAAGCAACATTCTGTTCAGAAGCACTTGATTATGTTATATGATTCCCAAAGACCAATTTTATGTCGAGAGAAATGGATATTTAATGTACATTTCAGCTCCTCCAATTTTTTCAGTTTTAAAAAAAAATGCCTCCAAACAAAAGAAGAATCTCAATCAACTCAAGCCTCACTTTTTTGTGAATCAAACTAAAATTCCCAGCTGCACTTTGGTGCAGATTCATTTCAAATCTTACTGTGAGTTCCACACCAAAAAATATTTGGAATTCAGTTTTTGTTTTCCCAAATGTAAGATTTAGTGAAGCTGTTAGGGATTTAGAAAGGATTAGACAGGAGACAGGGTGAAAGGTCAAGGTAGTAGGGATGCAAAGGTGAGGACTCTGCAAAGGTACGAAGTGGTCAGCACACACTCTGGTTTCAGTGACGACATTTTGCTAGCTGTATATATTCTGAGGACTTTGCAGAATGTCTTCTGGCCTCTTGCAAGTTGCAAATCTTACTGATGCGTTGGTAGAGATTTCTATTAACTTCTATTGACTCTGCAGTCTTTTGACCAACGACATGGTTTGCATCAATCAGATCTCTTGAAATAACACTGACTTGAGCATTCTGCAAACTCTACAAAATACACAGAGCCTACACACTGACATGTACCTAATTATTTTTTTTCCAATTCTGCAACTCCTCAAAAAATCTCCTCTTTGCCACATAAACAATGTCTGATCCATTTCAATGCACATTTGGAAAGAATTGACAGATTTCGCCCGCTGTGATTGGCCAACACGGTGCAAACTCTTAGAGCCACACTCCAGTGAATCGCTTGTATTGTCTTTATTCTCAACATACCAACAGTCACAAAAAATTCAGGACATTCACTAATAAATATTTCACTTGTTTCAAACTTTCATTTTGTAGTTTTTTTTGTGCCACGGTCCCACTTTTACTAAGTGTAGATTAATTTAAGTGCACACAAGTCCACATACATTTTCCAGAATTAAACCACATATGATCAGCTTTTGTTTTCCAGTTGTATCCATTATGATTCATCCCACTCACATCTGAATAAAATCAGGACCTTTAGACCACAATCTTTTAAAGATGCCTTTATAATAGGCCTTAATCTGCAATAATCGTGAGTTCAACAGACTGATGGCAAATCTGGTGTAAGGAGATCAGGGGCAAACCAAAATTATCATAGAACATGCACAGAAAGAAAGAGAGATTTTGAAGAAACTTTCTAGAACAAAATACTCAGGAGTTAGGGACACACCATAATCTGAAATATCACTTCGAAACAAGCATCAGCGAGTAGATCCCAATTCTACAGTATAAACAACCATCAAAGAACTTTTGTGATTTAATCTAAAGGACATAAATCAGAAAACAAAAGGAGTTAAATAGACAAAACTTTAAAAGGTAAAAAAAGTTAAAATGAGTATTTCCACGACAATCCAATCCTGATATGATTAAACAAGAGTTCAACACTTGATTTTACAAAATGATGCGATAAGTAATAACTGATTTGACTTTCAATGTATTGTGTAATTGATTTCACAAAAATTGTTCCTTAACACCAACTGTGAACTGATGGTAGTTTTGCGGCGTTAGTCACGACAATATTGAATATATGAAACATAATTCATTGGGCCTGCCACACATAAGCAGATAAGGCACATCATTCAGAGCTAGTTTTATGGCATAACACTCAAAGAAACATGGTCCAGACCATCATTTGTCAAACAAGGATGCATAATTTTTGATGTAATGGAGCTGAAAGGAAGAGTTGCAATTTGGAATTAGGTTATTGTCCTTCACTAGCCTTTTTTCCAGTCAAATAAGGTTATAATCTTCACACTTTTGTTTTGATTTCAGGTTACTAAGAGAAAAAAGCAATGATTTGTTTGCATTGTTCACTGAGAAAATTGGATCAGTGTTGTTGAATTGTATGCAAGATCTATTGCAAATAAAATGGTTGGCAGAAGATATTCCTGTCAAACCGCATTATGGGGCTAAGACTGAAAATATTAAACACTAAGAATGCATCACAAGTCAAAATGCATTCTGTGAAATCAGATGCAAATCTACATACAACGATAAGCACCTCTGCACGTGCCTCCTTAAAAAAAACAGCTAATTTTTTACTTGCTTCATACGCTTTCAACTTTTTAAAATGTCCTTCAAATAGTTACTCTCTAATGTTAAAATAAAAAAAGAGTGTATAAAATCAGTTTTTAAAATGTCATTCACTAAGCTTAACCTTTGCGGCTTTTGTTTTTAGGAAGCAGCAATTTGCTAACATTTGTGATTGAAAAGACCCCGCATGGCTTGCAGTACTTCAAACTGCCAATAAACCTCAGAGATTTGCCCAATATAACCCAGTTCTGTCTTGTAATATCTGTATTGCTTGTTACACAGCTATGCTCAGAACAAAACCATTTTCAGACATCTTTGCAGGACAATTCATTTCCTTGAACTTTTCAACAGTTTGAATAAAAAGACAAGCATAAAATGAATACAAAGACCATCCATCTCATCTCCACTTGGGCAGATTTGCAAATGGGCCAGAAGGTAACATTGAGCAAGTCATAATATCATGGCTTCAGTTGGGTACAGCTACCTTATCTGACACAAACACAAACATGCACATTGTTGTAAAAACATACAAAACTTTCAATATGAGGAGAAAAAAAAATAATGGAAAAACCACACCAAAAAAGACAGCACCAACAAACACACTGGCCAATGTGACTAACATTGTGCAGACAAAGGCAAAAAAAGCAGCCACAAAATCAGGAAAAGTTATTTTTGTCCGAATCAAGTCAAACACAAGACAAGTTGCGGGATAGGGGATGGTCAACACAGAATAACTGTCAAACTGTCACAACAGACACACAAACCCAAATGTCACCCGTAGGCTTGGTAAATATCACATGATCTTTTCATTATTTTCTTCTCATCTGCTGGCAAAGTGTTATGCCAGAACAGTGTTGCATCCAAGTCCTTTTCTGATTTTGAGTATTATATTGTAAAATATTCACAAACGTACTTGACATTAATCGTGATTGGCTGCACAAAAAGTACCGAGTAATGGGGATTTTATTGTGGATAGAAACTGAGTATTTGCATAAGAACCGACATTGATCTAAATCTGAATCCTTTAGCAGAGTTAAGAGCACTTTCATACCCAAAAATTTATCTACTCGTGAAGACTACTTGGTCGATACATCCAAGCGTGCATTTAAAACCATTTAGGGGCTTTAACACACTTTTGGGTGGAAGGGAAATGAAACGGACCCCCCCCAAAAAATCCCCTTCTCTCCTTAATTTAAAAAGCAATTGCCAGGGAGGGAGGGGGAGGGAAAGACAGTCCCCGAGGACACAGTCCCCATCCTCTCATCCACCTTCATTCAGTATTTCAGTGAACTTGGAGTCTTGGGATAAAGGATTTGACAGCAGCCCAGGTTCAGAAAGGAAACTGGAAAATTATCTTTGAAGACAAGGAATTTTGGAAAGATCTGTTTTTCACCTGGTATGTGAAAAATGATTTCATGTAAAGTGGCTTAGTGTTTTGGGAAGCATTCAAAAGTCTTGCTGGTGGCCAGTAGCAACACAAAAACTCTTTTATGACACTTCATCACAAGATATTTTTGGAGTGTCATTTAGACAGAAACTTCCAGCGCAAACTACCACTGTAAGTTTAAAATTGAGTAAAATCACAAATTGTGCAAGAACGAAGGCAATCCTAAATTCTGTAGATGAAGTCAACACAGGCAGGGTATCTTTATAAGTGTCACTTATCAAGCAAATCAGCCAAATGTTCAATGCCAAGCCAATGGTGACATCATGACAGCTGGATTAACTAACACACAACTCATACAACTCAATAGGGCAACTCAACACGCTTTTTGGAGCCTGTCTGTCTTTTTCGTCCACATCAATGCAAATCTCAATCTTCATGTTTGTATCCAGTACGTCTGATTCGGGTTTTTCTTATTCTTTTTTTAATGTTGACTTTGAACACTCTCAGCAGGTGCACAGTTTTAGCAAATATATTAATTCACCAGAAGTGGTCCACCTCAGTATACAAGAGTTTCAATGTATCTCACTTTTTATTTGTTTATTGCATCTAGTGATGTAATTACATAGTAATAATACAGTGAAGTGAACAAGTAGTGCATCATTTAGCACACTTTCATTGGACTGGATAATCACAGACTTCAATCTGCAGATATGTGGAAACCTCTTCAAAACCCAAATCCCAAAATATGAAATTAGGAAAACTCTGAGGCTGTGGAAGAGAAAAAATATGACAAGAGAAAGATGGAGAAAGTGAAGTCAAACAAAGCGTCAAAGCAAGGCAAAAGCAAGGCAGGCAGGCAGGCAGTGTGGTGCTAAACTTGCCTTAGGCCTCATCCAGTACTGGTGCTGGAGGCACATAGAGGGGGGTTGTATACGTACGTACGCAGCAGGCACCGTTCAGGAGGCACGCAAAAAACAGGAAGTACAAGAGACCAACGAAAAACAAGAGTCAAAGACAGGTGATGGCAACGTTCAAAAATGACACATGGCAGCGTGGTGTACAAGTCGTGGGTGGCCAGCGTTTTTGCAGTTCAACTGGTTATTCAATCTAGTTGAATATTTCGTTCGTGCTGTTAATGAGTAAGCTAATTTGGTTAATTGCATGTTAATGCCTCAAGCTGGTGGGGAAACTCCCATTGATACTAATATTTCTCTTCCCTACTGCATGGAGGTTTTTTTGTGGGGGGTACACAGCCCAACACCTAGATTGAGTTTTATTATATAATTTTGGTAAAGAATGTATTTCACAGAAAAACATCGTTCCAAATTGATTTGCTGGACAATATCTTTCAGATGTTACTGTTTTCCCCAAATTCAAAATTTATCAGAATTGTGACAATCTGGGTAGATGATCTGAATTCTTATTCTCAGCTTCCTGTGACAATTTCTAAAACTTGAACTTTTCCCCTGGTTTCAAATGACTTGCAGATGGATATATTTGAGCTTGTACTGTTGAAAATCTCAAATAAAGTTTTGTAAAAAGTGACATTTTGCATAAAAAATAAGTATAAGTAAATGATTGCCGCAAAGAAGAGGCCCACAGGTTTGTCCTGCTTTTTTCATGATGTTTCTGTTGGTGGCTGGTGTCTGTGTCCATTAAAGGTCAAGCTTGAGCATCTATCAAAAAAAGAGCACATTTTGTACCTCAAGTCTCTCTGTCTTTGGGCTGTGTACTTCTAAAATATTTCCTTTTAAACAAAACTGAAATGCAACCAGTTGAACAGTACAATGAGAGTGCTGGGACCATTGGTTGTAATTAATTGCTTCATACTTGTTTTCAGTCAATTATTCTACAAGCTCACTTTTCATTTTAGTGTTAAGACAACTACAACTTCTATGCAAAGAATAAAATGTTTGGGGCAATTTTCAACAGGATAGGAATAAAGTAGGGGAGTACTTTTATCATACTAACTAGCCATAAACTTTAAAATATGGGCCAAAAAATATCTGTTCACGCATTTTTAAGTCAGATATCAGAGACGAAATGCATAAGTGGTTCAACGTTACTTTTTGATGAGCTAGGAATAAAACTTTCTGCAATTAAGTCAAACAAATATATAATAAAATATGAATATGTTCATCAAAAACATCTATAAACTGCGTAAGGAAAATTGCATGAAACTTGTACATCCAAAATTTTACTTGAATTTGTTATTTTTTAAACACACTCAAACTAATTGTCTCAGCACTGAAATGACGCACCCATGAAAACAAGGGTGTGGCTATATATAGAAACATACGGTGGCACATTCTTGTCAATCATCAAAGCACAGGATGAAATTGTAACGCATTAAACATACGTACGGTGCGGACAAAACGTGAAAACATTTGGCCAGTCTTGTGGTCTCAGCAAACCATGTTCAAAAAACAACACTGGACACACTATATATAGATATATGAAAATCTGTGCTGCAGACTGACAACATTTGGGACACTTGAATCACGTGATAATCCTGTTTGGACTTATCTTGCACAGCAAGTATGGCAAAAAAGCAATGCAGAACACAGTGCACACCATTAGATGTTGGCCTAGAAGAGGCTGTTTCAAGGTGGGCATCTCACAAACTATAGCGTAATTTCTGTAACCAGAATTAGAAGCCATCACTGCGGTGGCACAACGCTCGTGTAGAGGTGGCACGCGCATGTGACTAATAGAGTGAAGCGACCTGTCAAATGCATGTATGCGTGTCACGCATAATACTGCACGTGTGAGTGCAGTGCCACCGAAGTTACGGCATCTCCTGGACAGTTTGTCTATATGTACTCCAAATGTTAATAATTTGTTCAATGTTCACGTGCAGTACTGTACAGATTCAAATGTATTTGAAACCTTTAAAATAAACTTATTATTTAAGCATTCATGCATGTGCTCGGAAATCCTTAAATGTCGCCATGTTGGCTTAGTACACGGATACTGGCTTTTTCATATGATGCACTTTGACCCACAAAGCTGCCTAAATGATAATTCTTTGCAATCCTTTTGAGCACAATATGTATGCAACCAGCCACTCCAAATATGTTATGATGTGGCAGACTGGTTGGTTGTTACTCACCAAGTCTATTACTAATCCAACCACTGCCTATTAAGTGCGTAAAAGAAAGTGAATTCCTAGGTCACTCCTCTCCATAAGTTTTTTTTTTCGTCTTATTCATTTTCATCAGGAATAGTTGGATGTCACTGGATAACTGTGAATGTTGAAAATACAACTCAGGTATGGTACAAAAAACCTTCCTGAAAATCTTTTAATTTCAAAAAATATGGTAGTTTAACACAAAAGAATTTCAAATAGGAGCTTTGGCAATACCATAAAATGCTTGAATAACTACCCAGTTAAATGTAACTACCTACAAAATTTTTCAATAACTCTGGAAATATAATCTATAAATGCAATAATCTACTTGAATCTGCAACTTAGTAAAGAAAGAAAGTATCCACATACCTTCATGCAGTGCATCTGCATGGCCACCGCTCGGACCACGGCAGAACAGAAGACCGGTGGGGGTGTGAAGCGCATACCCCCTGTCGGAGATGACATGGTCAGGAGTGACAGACCATCCCCACCCCCTGAGGCCGAGCCATCACACAGCAACAATGCTAGGCAGATGTTCAGCAGTGACTGGATCAAATCAATACGATATTGTACGTGAATCAGCCAGGTAATGTCAGCTAAATGGGACACAGGACTGAACAAAATGCAGCATGAGGGTGAGGGCTTGAATCTATCCACTAAAACATTTTCAACGAGCAACCTTACAGTCCTCAGAAGAAACTAAACACTGGTAAAGATTTTCTGAAGGTTTCAAAAGTTACAACAAAAAAAGACACTTCTGAGTCTATCACATCAATGCTTCACTTTGCATTTCATTTGACTCATCCCTGTATCCATGTAATAAACAAAGTGGACTTTGAATTCCTCCCCTGCATTAGTGTGGGTGGGGTCTCCTAGTGATACTAACCCCTGCCCAGCCTACATATGCAAATTTCCCATGTGCCTATTACAATTCGCTGAAAAGACTTGATTATGCATTCTGCCCCTTGACCCTCCACAATGCACTGCTATCCCACCGCCATGTTTGTCCTTCTTTTTGAAGCGGTGAAAACCAACGGAGCAAAACTGGGAAGGATGGGCAGGAGCAGCTGGGCAGAGGTAAGTATCACTAGGAGACCTGACCCACACTAATGTGGGCGAGGAGACTCCTGCGTTCACATACCCCTGCCAAGCCTACATATGCAGAGTGGCACTGTACCCTGGAGGTGGGTCAGCAACGGGAGTGTAATTACTACTAGAAACATAAGGTGGGCGTCGCCAGAGTGAGCACTCACCAGAAGAAACCCCTTGGTTGAAGTATCCACCATCCGGCTCAGACCAGTGCTGGACATTGTCCGGACTGCCGAGCGCAAGGTCGCTATGCCATGGGCTGTTTTGCTCTGCAGAACATCTTTCAGGTAACACTCGGTGAAGGTGGAGGAAGATTTCCAGCACGCCGCCTGGCAGATTTCAGCTAGAGGAACTCCTCTGAAGTACGACCAGGGTGCAGAGGCAGCCCGCACGCCATCAGCCCTCACATCAGATCAGGTCGTCTCATCATGTTGTGCTGACCAGTCTTGGTGATCAAAGATAATGGCCAAGACCGTCTATCGGGCAATAATGTCCTTCAATGCCAGATGAAAGGGTTTCGTCATGGTGATGAAGAGCTGGGAATTAGATCCTCAATGATGCTCAGTCCTGGCAGGATACCACTTGAGAGTCCGGACCTGGCCATCTCTTGTCAGAGTTGGGAATTAATATATTGGGAGGCTGGAAGATAGGAATCTGGTTTTTTGTCAGAAACCTGATGGTTGGGATAAGGCGATCCCTGTGGCTCCCAGCTGGTGTGACCATCAGCAACGGAGTTTTGATCACAGCGGGTCTGGTCCGAAAGATTTTTTTTTTAGCCGAACATGAACAATTATGGGTGAACCTGACATGAAAATAGATCCCTCCCGCCAATTACAAACCAACGGAAATTTCCCACACCCGGTCCTTTTATGAACTGGTTCTCAAGTTAATTAAACCTTTACTTTCCAAGGAGTTTCCAAGGAGTGCTTTGCCTGGCCACGCGTGCGGCACAGGCAGGGCGGCCGGCCAGCCACTGTTGCGTCAAACAAGTAGGCATATTTGGAATCATCGTTTTATTCATTCGAATCACATTTAATTATATGATTTAAACTTTATTAACAAGTTAAAGGCTGTACATCGAATAATAATCCACTGCATATACATGTACTGCATCGCACAATACATGTAGGCCTGCAGTTCATGTACATTGCCGTGTACATGAAAGCTTGCTGGTGCATGATGCCAGGCTTGCACTCCATGAATGGGATAAGTGTCAACACGTGTAATACGAGGTTTACCGTAAGACGAGGTTTTTGGAGAGTCCCTTCGAGCTTGTATTAAGCGTGTTCGACTGTACACATCTTCCACAGTATGCACTGGTAGTAGGGAGACCATCAGAGGATTTCAAAGCATGAGAACTGGGGGTAAATATCAAATGCCTGGACCCGGCTAATGGGGAGTAAGTTTACTTGCCCCAAGTGCAGTGCCAACGGACAGAGCCACCACAATCCGGGACATGATCCAGAGCTGGGTCCTGATGAGGGAATGGTTCTGGCTGGACAGTAGAGACCACTTCAGCCTCCGAGAACATCCCTTTTAAGGTAGGAGGGACGGCCGGCAGGGGATTCGGCTCGGGTGCCGTCGCTGCTGGCAGAGGCTTGGCGTCTATCCTGCGGGCAAGAGAGTGAAGGCCTCTGAGATGGACTGGAGGGTCATCATCCAAGGGGGCGGATCTGGATCGGAGCAGCATTTCTTCATAGCCTTGGACGAGGAAGAAGAAGCGGAAAAGATGTCTTGGCCTTGTGCTCCTTAGCCTTCACTGGTGCAGGGAAGCCAAAGGCCGGGACGGTTGGAGGTACAACAGGGCAGGGGTCTCCCGAATGGTCGGTCGTATCCTGCGAGGAGCGTTCCAGGTCATGATTAGTGGCCTCATGACCGGAGTCCATTGGCAGACAGGAGCTGCAGATGGGGTATGGCGGACGAAAGCCCCGGCGGCATAGCACTCCAAAGGGGGCGGCATCGTCCGATGCAACGGGAGGCTGAGTACCATGCTGAATTGCAGGACTCGCCCGTGGCAGAGCGGTGGAGCGTGTCCAACTCGCTGTGTAACCCGTTGCCCACTTGGAGGGAATTAACTGGCCCAGATTCCAAGTGGGCACCACCTGGCGGGCAGAAGCCGTTAAGGGACCAGGGGCAGACGGCAGACTGGCGCCCATGAGCCCATCATCGGTCAGTAGGGTTGCCTGGGGATGCAGTAGGTAGCAATGCCCGGTACCCACGGCATGGAGAAGGGACTGCTCATCATTCTCTGGTCACTGTGATCAAGGGTAGTGTTGCGGCATAGCTCGCTCAACCTGATCTGTAGATATGTGGAGCGGGCGTCGATGATCCCGGTCAGCAGGTGTACAGAGCAGTCAGCAGTGATCAAGGGCGGTGTTATGGTACCGCTCGCTCAGCCTGATCAATTCTGGTAATGGTCATCAGTGATCAGGGTATTGTTGCGGCATAGCTCGCTCAACCCTGCCTATTCATTCCAATGGGTCTCTCTTCATTGAGGCTGTTAATCGGATAACACAAACGCATCACAAAAGAGCGGGGCAGTCCGCCAAGCCCCGCTACATGGCCAGACCCATATAACATTGGGCCGTTATTATTCGAACGCACGCACCACACAGAGAACAAAGGGCTGCCCAGCCCTGTTCAACGGCCATACACAACACACAATGGTAAGTCACACCCAAAGCTGTTGATAATGCATAGAAAAAAGGGGCAGAAAAGAACAACAAAATATACAAAATACGAGATATGAAATACGAGAATAAGAACTCTTACCAACAGATAAGAAATCACTTTTATACGTAAACAAAAACAAGTCAATTCACAAAGGTGAAAGATATGAACTCGAAACTGTGAAAATGCCAGAAAAGACACGTCTGTAAACGATAGGCGCTGAGAAAAGAAGGAAGAACACGGCGGCGGGATCGCAGTGCATTTTGAAGGGTCAAGGGGCAGAATGCATAATCAAGTCTTTTCAGCGAATTGTAATCGGCACATGGGAAATTTGCATATGTAGGCTGGGCAGGGGTATGTGAAAGCAGGAGACCAGGTTTTTTGGTAAGTGCTTGCCAAAATTTTTCACTGGCCGCAACTCACTCCATTGACAATTACCACAAGTCTACTAGGCTTTGCTGTCCCATATCTCGGTCAAATGAATCACAACTTTCAGAGCAATACAGCATCAGTAATGACAAGTCTTAGGAAGTACATTTTCAGCACAAATTTTACGATATACAAAATCGAAAAGACAGGCCCCAAATCCAGGAGTGGTATCTTCTGCAACAATAACGAATTTAGATATTTCCCAAGCATCGATCTTGTTACCTATTACTGGAATACTCATGAGAAAGCCTTGATTGTTGTACAACTAACCCTTCCAGTCAGTAAAGATTTTGTTATAGATAACTCCACACAGTCTTTCCCTTAAGGGACTCACAGGGTGAAGAACGATTATGGCACTTCAGTGCATGTGTCCTCAAGCAAGGTATCCAACTACAATGATAACCATAGGGCAATTCAGTTTGCTTGAAAACAAAATGAAATGCTGTAAGCTGGTGATGATAACCAAGCCTGCCCTCACAGTTGCTTACACATTTATAGTTTACTGACAAGGGGTAATGTTGGTTTTAACAGTGCTCAAAGGGTAATATATGAAAACATACTCAAAGTCCATTGCCTGCCCCCAAATAAGAAGTAAATATTAGAAAATTGCTCCAGAAATGTGATGGAAGACTGTCTGGTACCTTGAGGTGTGGGAGATGGCTGATGATGCTCTGCCTAGTCAGGGTCACATAGATGCCCTTCAAGAAGTTGGCTGCAGACTCCCAGTCCATGTGACGCTGAAATCAAGCGCAGAGAATAGGATTAGGTTTAATTGGAGTGAGACTTTGATTGATTTAAGGTTCGGTTTTGCTTGGCTTAGTTGGATGCAGCTAGAATGCATTTGGATTGGGGCAAGTCAGGTTGGTTCATTAGGGTTACATAGATTAGAGAGGAATAGGACAGACACACCCAGTATCTACATAAAAGTAGGGACCCAAAATGGAGATGGAACCAGATCATACAAGGATTACAAACACGCATAATTTTTCATATCTTGGTAAAAAAATAAAGTATAAGCAGTCAAGAAATAGACGAAGGGAGCAGGGCCAATAGCGCACCCATACTTAAGCCACTACTATATCCGCAATCAATGTTAACCACCTAACAGATAACAAAACATCCCTGATTGACTGATTTAGTGACACCAACTGCACATAGGGTCATAAGCTAAGGTAAGGTCAATCAAGAACAAAACTTGATATCACATGGTCAAAAATGTACAGTGTGTGTGAGTGTTGGGGGAAGGCTACTACGTGTCAGTGTTCTCGAATAACCTGCAGTGTCATTTAGTTTGAGCATGCACTGTTGAAATACTGAACTGGCTCAGTATGAACGCATACATGTATTCTCTCCAATGCCATATATGTTCAAGCTGCACACATCATACACACTGGCATTCATGTTGAAGACAAATCACGATTTTGATTGGTCACCAAACATCACAGGGTGGGGCTTGATGGATAAGTTTACTGGATGAGGATTAATGATTGGAGAATCATGCACAAATCCAATGGAAGCCATTGGACCAAATTTGTAAGTTTTTATGACAGGAGAGCAACAGGGCGGCCACACATACTGGCAACACAGTTGGGAGACTACACACAAATTCTTTATGGACACAAATTTACAACTTGGTCCTGAATTCCCAGATAAAAGAAATTCGTTCCCTCAACACAGGGCCGGTCAAATCACAACTGCATGCCAGTACACACAAGGTGTGTGCACATGACGAGGAGGACAGGCATAGTGTGGACATCCAAACACAAGAATGTCTACATAATGTAGAGTTAGAAGACTTTGTATGGCCTCACATACATCCACACAATGCTTCCCCTCTCTGAAAAACAGCTGCAAAGGCAATTTGGGGACAGGGTTAACTGTTGCAAAATGAAGAACAACAGTCCAGGAAATCATCATCAAAAGTGAAGCATCTTCTCCAAGTTTTCTTAATCGGGGTAGAACAAAGGAATGTCTGTCCACACTACAAATTGGAATCAAGCAAGTGTGTGCTCGGGGTGAGTTAACCCCACAGACGCACCATGAGTGTCGGCTTCTTGTGAATCTTATTGAAGAGTTTATCCAGTCTCTTCAGGATGAGGATGAGGGCTGGGCGAAGGTCTTGGCTGGTCCAATCTGTCTGTGGGATCATCTGGGTGATGTACATCTGTAGCCCCTTGCAACCCATGGTGATGGGGTCGTGGGGTGCTACCTTCAGCAGGGTGTGGGCCACTTCAGCTAGCCTCTGAAAGGAAGAAAGAAGCCAAGGAATGACTCTCATTTCCAACCGGAAACAAATGTTTTGAATGACATTTTTGTTTTGAATGATGCTGAGTACAAAAGCAGAAGATGGCACCACTCACTGCACACTAATGAGAAACTCACTGACAACTCACTGACAAACCCAACAGTTATACTATGTGCTGTGCATAGTGAGTTTTGGAAGTGTGCAGTACAAAAACCATGTAGTAACCCTTGCTCTGATTTTTATTTTTTCTTATTTGTGCACACATTTCACTAACTATTTTATGCCTTGACACTTTGTGGGAGGATTTATCATATTGAAGGTCGTTCAGATAGTGCTAAAGAAAGAATTCAGAATATTCTTTTATAGTTTGATTGCAAAGGCCTAAATAAGCTCTCTGATTTGGCATTTTGTTGGTTGTTATAACCATGTTGGCTCGTAAATCAAGGTACTTTTATGCACTCCGAGAAACTGTGTTCAACACTGGTTTCATGAAAGGATTTTGGCAGTGTTAAAGTCAAGTATTTCCAAAGTATCCATATCTTGCAAGGGAAGACTTGATGAAAGGACTTTGCATCATGTCTTCACAAATAGTAACAAGCATTACAGTCTCAACCTGAACCTCATGCTATTTATGAACTACAGCAAAGTTATTCCTAGTATTGTTCAGCCACTTTAATAGCGACAGTTCTAATGTGATAGTGCTCTCGATGACAGTGAGAAATACACCCAAAGTACCTGTACTAATGAAGTACTGAACCACAACTAGGCTATGCTCAATTTCCACTCCCTAAAAAGCACTGCCCATGGCCAGGTCATAGTCTTGGGTAAGTTCAAGCAATGACCATAGTTAACTATTGCTCAAACTCATGTTGTTCCAACAATGGATTGTTGGACAATTCTGGATGACCATTTGGAACCAGGCCCTGGGGCACAGTTGCATCAACGGTTTATAGCAAAAGCCTTTTTCGTAATCAGTTGTACAGGTTCCCTTGACATAAAATGGACTGATTGGCACACAGGTGACAGAGGTCATGAACAAAAAAACATGTAAATGGAGACAGGCTGTGAGCAGTAATTTTGCTAAAGGTGTCTGCACTAGAAAGCAGGAGGTCATGGGTTCGAGTCCCACCAATTTCAGCTTGCGAAGTTCTTCATAAGCCTTTGGACAACACTGAATATACGTAAGTGAAGAACACAAATATAAAATATAAGATAAATAAAAATAGTATGACAAGGTTGCTTGAAGAGAATTGTATTGCCATGTAAAAAGCAACTGACTGGCCATCAAACTGTTTGCACTCAAAAATTACCACTGGATGTAGAAAATATCCTGCCTGATCCACTCACCAAGTGGCAGCGTTGGTCCAGTAGCTCCAGGGAGGAAGAGGAGCTATGCTGTCTGGATTCGTTGTGGGGTCGTAGCTCCTTCAGCCTGGCCAGGCTGTGGCAGTAGTAGCCGGCTGCTACATTCAGCAGCATGTCCCGCGGCTTGCAGAACTCGTTCATTGGCTCTGCGTCCTCCGAGTCATCCTCATAGCGGCGCCGGACACGGTAGTCATTGTATCTGAGCCAAGACAGAGGACAAGGATGCAAGTTATTCATTGTGCCAAGGGAGCCAGCTTTCCAAAATTTTGGCTTAATCACTTGGCATAGGTTTTTCATGAAAGCATTTGCATGAATTGACACCTTTTACTGATCGATGGTTACAAGTGGACAAATCCTCGAAACCACTCTCAAGACAATTATTTTGCCTGTATTCCACAATTCAAGCACCATCTCAAGCACTGAATTCATATCAGTCTGTAAGTTTGGAAAGTTTCTTGAGGGATCCAAATGACAACCCTCCCAAAATTTGACGAAGGCTTCACTGGGGAAACCTTCTGTTTCTGTTCCAGATAAAAGTAGCTGATTTGAGCCGGGGGCAGGGACAGGAGCTGCCCTCCTTGGCATTTCTCTCGATATCGTTGCTATTCATTTGTTTCATGTCAGGCTTCAGAAGTTTTTCTCACAATGCCTTGCCATCCTTTTGACACCAATTTTATAAAATCAGTTGTATGATCTCGAGAAATAGCCTTTGTTTTTAAGACAGGGTGCTCTAAAGTAATAAAACATTTCTGCTGATCATATGGTGCACAGTATGTGAAGAACAAAATTAAATGCAGTTAACATTGCTATCTTTTGGGTAATGCAAAACACAAGATTGACCGCTTACCCAAAGAGGTCACAGTAATATACTTCCCAAATTTGACATCACTTCACGTCGATTATGAAGACTACAAATCATCATCCCTATAAGTCTGAAATCTAATGATCCATGGAGGATTCTCAAGCCTGTGGCATACGTAGGCCACAGACTCACACAGAGTCCACAAGCAGTAAGCCTAGTCACGTTATGTTTTAATGGGCAATGTCAACATACACACTAACAAAGGTAAAAAAGTTGGTGGCAGAAGTGATCAAATGCTCTATTTATGCAAGGCATGCAATCAGTCATCGCAAGCCACTGGCAAAACTGAAAGGGTTTTGACACAAGAACAGACATTCCCACTGACCTGAACTGGAAATCTTCCCTCATGTCTTCTTCCCCTAGGTCAGCCCCAGCAGCATTCATGGCTGACTTACGGGAGGCCTTGTGAACCGAGCTCTGCTGGGAGTTATTGGAACTCTTGAAGCTTGTTGTAGCATTGACATTCTCAATCTTGCGGCTTGGCCCGCTGGTGCTGCTAGAGACATCAAGCAATGAAAAAAGGAATGAAGAACAATTATATAATAATAGTTCAAGATTGTGGATTTCTGTGAAATTAATGATGCACACATGACGTGAAAATGCAGAAATGCTAAGACACAGACCGGCTCACAGGATTTTAAGTGATTCAATAGAAAGTCAGAAAGGTCAAGTCCATCATTTGTCATTTGCGCATTATGTTCATTTAACTGAGGTAACAAAATCTAAACAAGGATGCTTTACAACTAGCCTCATGAAGTTAGGGCTAAGCGAATGATGAATATTCAGAGACAAACTTTTTTTTAGGCTTTCAACTTCAAATCAAAAATTCCAGTATCAGGTATTCAATTGCAACCCTAATTTAGCATCTGGGGCAGGCTTTCATTCAGCCAATTCTAGACAAATAGCAAAGGGTTGCTCACAATTTATCAACATAGGCTATCACTTGATTTGAGACTGAATGATTTATAATGGACTTACAACTGACTTTCATTTCTTCCAATACTGCTATCTATCATGAGCCAACATATGGGTGTATTCCTCTAAACTCAGCCACATGGGCCCAATGCCACGATTTTATGCTAACAGAGGCTCCATGTATTTCATGAAGATCGTAAGCAATAAGCATGGCAAAAGACATACTTAGCTCGGACGAAAAATTTGCGTAATGTAGTAAACAAACAACAGAAATCTCTATGTGCATGTAACAGCAAGGATAACGATGCCAAACACCACCATGCAATGGTGTTAAGTACAACTTTTCTGAAAACCGTTAAGCAGATCCATAGAAGTGGGCACTGTTTCACCATGTTCACTACTACTTGTGCAGATTTGGTTGGAGATAAGCGTCTCTCGGGATCTATGCATACAGTGAATATTAACTAACGGGGAGGATACTGTGACAGTTACAGACATTTAGACAAGCTGTACAGGACAAGTTGAAAATAGGTATGGTACAACTAAAATGTTGGCTGGGCCTACCGTGCCAAAGTTTCAGCGCCTATGATGAGCGCCTTAATGCACACTCCCATGCTATTGATGACGGCTGTTTCTGACTTGGCAGCGCTGGGATTGTCTCTCTTCTTGGTCTGCTCCTTGACGTGCTCTAGGTAGAGGGGCACAAGATCTGCTAGAACACTCTGGAAGAGGGGAGGAAAAAAATATAACAACAGCAATTCAAATGGCACGGTCTACAACTTCGGACCTACACAAGCCAAACCTGAATGTCAGCCACAACAGGACTTTTAGGACCTGCATAGGCCCTCCATGAATGTCAGTCACATGCTATGGGACTGTTTAGGACCTATGTAGGTCCTTTGTGAATGTCAGTCACAGCAGGACTGCTTCAGACCTGCATGGGCCCTCCATGGATGTCAGCTCCTGCAGGTCTGCTTTGGACCTATGTAGGCTCTATATGAAATGTCAGTCATGTACTACAGGATTGCCAAGGACCTGTCCTCCATGCATGTCAGTTATTGCAGGAAAAGTAAAGGGCCTGTAATTAGGCTGCCCATGAATGTCAGTTACAGTAGGACTGCTTAAGTCTTGCATAGGCCCTCCTGACAGCATAGCTATAATCATCGCCCCCCCCTCCTGGAATTTAGAAAATAAAGAAAATAAAATTCTAAAGAAAACACTGGGACTTGCATCCCCCACCAACACCCGGCTCCCCAGGTACACTGCTGTAGGCCCTAAACAAATGTCACTCAGATATTTACAGCTTGCATTACACGCAATTAAAGTTGCACTTACTGTGTGCAAGGTGATTCCAAAAGATTCAGGTAGCTTTGCTTCCAATCTGTTAACTAGGACACTGCTGCTTTATGCCAGTTTCTTGGGTCACAATTCCCCCAAAACCTCTGGCCAATGTGCAGCAGTCTGATTTTACGTCAGTCATTCATTTCTGAGTTTGCAAGAGGTACTTGTTAGCAAAGTCATAACCAGCACTGTGGCTGGCACACCCTGAAATTTTACGATTGCACAAATGATTCTTGACATTATTATGAATTCACCCAACCATGGGTGGTCTGAATTGAATCAGGGGCTTCTTTGTATGCATGAAACATTACTCAAAGTGAAGGTGGAAGAATTCCAAAAGTGAGTGGAAGGAAGTTATCCCTGTGCTTACCAGCATCTGTGCACTGCGGACAGACTCAGGAGCATAGGCCACCACAATGGCACACAGGCGTATGGCTTCAGCAATTGTAAATGTTGCCAAGTGATCGTTACTGTAACAGAAATCCTATTGAGAGGAAGGAGAAATCAAGTGTCAAACTGCACTAAACAAAAGTGTACAAGAGGCTGGATGTACTAACGGCAGTTACAGCTTCTTTGCATGTCAGCAATTTCAACAAAATCAGGACAATTCTGCGTGAATATTTTTTTGGGGGGGTTAACATTTTCTTTTCCATAGAAACTAATCATGCTGGACACTGTTGTGACCGCGGTGATGTTGGAAAACAACCAACATTTACAGATAGGAAGGCCCTATCTTTACAATACATTTAATGCATGATTACTTCTTATGTGCCAACTTTGGTGGTTTTTTATTCCACCTTACACCCCCCCCAAAAAAAAGAGAGGCTGCAGAGTGGTCAGTCTGTTACCATGGCAGTAGTTCGATTTGCCTGATCCTTGAAAAGTCCAAATTTCAAAACAAATCTCAATGAAAGGACACTCCCCAACGAAGAAACAGCACAAGGGTTTAGGTCCTAACTTAAGATAGAATAGGATACTTTGTGAAAATCCCTTCCAGTAATTAGTGGTTTCTGTGGCTTCACTAGACCAGCGTTGACTCGACCACAAAACTTTCTGTAAATGTATGCGTTTCTCATCTTGGTGGCCATTGGCCTAGTAAAAGTACTTCTGTCACTTTGACATCATTTGATGGCCTTTGATGACATCATTCAATGGCCTTTGAAAGGTGAAATGTAGAAGTTAAGCCAATGGGTTCTCACATGTTGGTAGATTTTGGAGGGTTCAGAAAGAATCTGAATAAAAGTGCCCTTCTCAGGGGATTTAAGGTTAACAGTATTTCGAACTTTGAATTCGTAGTGCCTGTGTATCTCCATTCATCTACTGAGTTTGTGTGACCAAGTACATCAAATGACAACTGAATTTTATTTCAAGAACAGTAAAATTATACTTGAAATGAATGCATATCTAGTGCATCCTACCAGCGTCTTCAGGGGTTTTTCCCCAGTGACCAGCTCTAGTATGTCCAATGAGTCCTTGCTGTCTTTCTCCATGGAGAGCAGGAGACGGAAAAGACAGCGGGGAGAAATCTAAAGAAACAATTAAGAAAAATTGATTGTAGCTCCGAGTTTTTTTCGGAAAAGAAAAAAGATGAAAAGTAAGATAATAAAACATCCCAGGAACATTTACAGGTGAGCATGAAGACACTGTGTGGGCTCTGTGTACAAATTGAAGTTACTGTGTCCTAATTGGCAGCCAAAAACCGAAGATACCAAGTTACAAATGGTAGAATGAAAGTTGTGTTGAGTGTTCACCAACTGACTTATTCTTGCTAATTTCTCTCTGGACAGGCTGTTTACAAAGCTTTTCACACATCAACCCACATTTCATTCCCTAGGATGTATGCACATACCTTCTGTGGGTTAACCTCTTCTTCTCCTTGTAGCAGAGGGGCCGCACTCCCAAACAACTGACGGGAAAACAAATGTTCAATTACTGCTTCTGACATGCTTCAAAAAGTTGGCTTCATTTTTACATTGGAAATAACATTTAACACTGCATTTTGAAATTAATTATTATGTATAAACCTTTCTTTCACACATAGGAGTTTTAGATCAAATAAAACAGGATTCTTTTTCAAATAAATGTGTTTGCATTGAACACATCAAATTTATGATAAGAAATGTATATAAATAATCTGTAAAATCTTCTGAGTAAACTTTGTTCCATGTTACTTGCATCTTTTATGGTTAATAAATTTTAAATAGTGAGCAACAAGGGCAAAGATGCCAGGGAAAAATGTACAAAAACACAGCCGCATCCAGAAATGAATTCTGAAGAACAAGGCAGGTTTTTACCTGGAGGACAAAAGGCTTCATGTGGAGCACATAGAACTGCCGGCAGACATACTGAAAAAGTGGGGAAAATGAATTGTGCTTTGGTTTTTATTGCACACTCACACAGCAGAGACATTTAAGTCAAAGACAAAAGTAATAGGTAATAGGCCAAAATGCTGAAATTCTTTGTAAACTGAGTAAAAGAGAAACAGTTAACTCTCACTTTCATGTTTAACGTTCATGCAATATAAAACAAAAAATCAAAATCAATCAAAATACAAGGGAGGACAGAAAGAACTATTTTTTTGTTGAAATTACTGCAGTATGTTTATAATTTGAACTTGGAAAATAATTTTGTTCTGATGATTGGAAGTTGTTTCCAGATGTGATTTTGTACAAAATAGTGCAATACCTCAACGGCACGACAGACTAAGGGATTGGAGTTATGGTAGTTATAGACCCTCAGAATGGTGGGCATGATGTACTGAAACCTACAAAAGAGAGAAATATTGGGATATATTAATCTACCTGATTCAAGCTTCACATATGTAACCAACCTAGTTTATTTTATTAGCAGCAAATGTGTTTCACTGGTCATACTTGTGCTAGGTACTTTTTCTGTACTCATATTTTGCAATCATACGGAAAAATGGTTCCGTACTAATGCTCATGAGAATGTCCACGTACAAGACGACAGTACTGCTTTGTCACAGCATCCAAATGCAATGAAGCCAAGTTTTCATGTCAATTTGAGACAGAAGCCATATTCCCACTGGATTTTTGTTTTGGTATACGAACTACTGCAGCTGAGAAAAATGAAAGAATAAAATCAGTCCAACTGGAACCCCCTGGAGAACTGAAGTCCCTGCTAATTTTAGAACTCACTCATGCTAACTTAACAAGCCAAAAGTGGTCGCAGATTTCCCCCAAGCTGCAGTAGTTTAAAAAGGACCTGCAAATGGTTAAATATCCCTAAGGGCAGTTCTTCAAAATGCTTCAAGTAATATGGATAGTTTCCTGACCCTTAGTGTGTACTGATGATAGTACGTACATACACCCCGATTTTTTTTCACAGTCTTGCCTAGGTACTTTCCATCAAGGCAGTATTGTTTTATGCATTAATAAAAACTGTGAGACATGTACAACTGTGAATGTAATGCTACACAGAAACCATTGTAGACAAATGCAAAACTGCAATACAGGAATCATTTTTGATTACATTGGTCTGATAAGGACATTGACATCAGAATTCACTGATGTCAATATCATTATCCCAACAAAATCTCTCTTTGTTTCTCTCTGCTTACCCTTTGGTAGCAAACATCTGCTTGAAGTGGCGTGAGATATTGATGAAGGAAGCAAGGCAGATGCGTAGCAGTGAGATGTCCTGGCAGTGGAGAAGCAGACATCCATTCAGGACGTTCAGGAAGAGCTGAATATCACCGCTCCAGGAGAAATCGCTGGACATGTTCAGAAAGATGGCCGCCGTGAACTTGGGGAAAGCAAACAAAGCAAGTAATCATAATGAATTCTCTTTTCATTTTTGCAATGGAGAGTCAAACGTGTACCTGTGAAGCACAAAATGAGCAGCTTCTTTGAAGATGCCGACATTGTTATACTTGTCCATTGTTAGCACACTTGTAGTCACATACTGACAAACACATCTTAGACTGAAGTCTCTTACTGCAACTTTCAAGACTGTTGATTTTGGTAATCTTACCTTTTCTACAGCTAAAAAATAAAGTATTCCAGTACAGCAGATGATCTGATTGATTCTATGAACCTCAAGCGGGACCAAGGGAGGGCGCTATTTTCATAGCAACAGAGGCTCTCTTGGAGGGAAATGCACTTCACTGGTTCACACATGACTATGAAATGCATGCATTGTGGTTGCATCACAATCAACCAAATGAACACTCCCCACCAACATGGCTCTTTTCAACTGATGAGGGGGTGAGTTTGCTCAAGGCAGACAGACTCTATAGAAGAATGGTTGCCGAGAATTGGAAAAGTCTTGAGGGTTGTAATCAAACACTCATAGTCCATGAGTATGTAAATTTTTGACCACATTGTATGTGCTACTTTGCCACAGAGAGGATGGTCCAGGAGTTGGACAGTGATTTACTAAATAAAAGCTAATTTCATTCTTTTTCCATTCATGTGAATAACTCACATCACAGTTTTCTAATAAAAGAGTCATTGCCAAAAAGTTTCTTAACAGCCTAAGCACTTTACACTAACCACAAACACACTGAGCCAGGACACTAATGGAAACCAATTTTCCCAGACTTGACTCAATTTCTGCCTTCTACTAAAACATGCTTGATTCAATTCTTACCTTGACCCACATGTACTTGTGTATGACATCCAGTCCAAACAATTCCTGTGAAGTATAAACAGCATTATCTTGAGATGAGTTTCTCAAACAAAGCAGAAATAAAGTTGAAATAAACAAAGTTTTTTTAGGTAGCCAGGCAAATGATGCAAGAACTGTACTACTTCTGTAACAGTTTGAGCAGACGGTCTCAGGAATCATTCCAATACTGACGACAGCATTTGCTCCAACCAAGAGGAAGAAACAAAGGGGTCAGCATAAATACGTTCCAGCTTGCCACATATTTGCCAGACCAGTTTACACAACCTCCACAGACAGGACTTTCTTTCCTACTGGAGTCGTATCTCAGGCAGTCTCTTGGCACCAGTGTTGTAACCAAGTTATTTTTTTCCAAGTCAAGTCAAGTCCCAAGTCAAATTTTAGCAAGTCAAGTCAAGTCTCAAGTCATTTTTTTCCAAGTCAAGTCAAGTCAAGTCAAGTCTGGCTCGAGTCAATTTTTCTAAATAATGTACATCAAAACTAAAGTGATACCCGTTTATAATTTCTTCCTTTTGTTCAGTACTTTATTGGTGGTATCTTTCACTCTTCAAACTGACTGCCGTTAAATGATAATGACATGGCTTGCCTGTCTTAGTGTTAGTTTGTTGGTTGAACATGCACAATATTCACAATTTTTGAACCCGAAAATCACCACTTTCGGAGTAGACACGGTGTTCCGTCGCCATGTGTTGGGCAAGGAACAAAATTGGCTCCTGTCGTCATCGTTATCTACGTGCGTGCGGGAACCAGTTATAATAATAATGTTTGGTGCGCATGCACATGATCGCAGTGTGAGAAGAGAAATCATACTACTGGCATCTAACCAGTGAATTTTTTTTCAAAAAGTAATTTCCCCCCCCCAAGAAAATATTTAGGGCTTTTCTATTCAAGTACATTGTTGTACATGTAATAGAATCTGACATAAGAGATTGTGAATTCACCGTTCCAGGTTGGTGCCTGGATTGGAGATGGTACATGTTGTCGTTTTGCAGTCTTCGCGTGCCTAGTGGTAAACCACTTAACAGTATACAGTTACGTGGGCTCTATAGAAAGACTGTTCTTAATGGATGTAATCAGACTACCCATTGGCCTATGCCTAAGGCCCACACAAACTTCATACAGCTCGCACACGCCATGCATGACGTATGCATGATGTGCGGTGGTGCCAGTGGAGGAACGCAACGCGATGCCACGCATGGTTCTTTTGTTAGTTTGTATTTTTATTTATTTTAAGAAAAGATTTAATGTCAACAAGTCACTTTTTTTTCCAAGTCGAGTCAAGTCTCAAGTCTTTTGTTTTCAAGTCAAGTCAAGTCTCAAGTCATTTTTCCCCAGGTCAAGTCAAGTCTCGAGTCTAAAAAATAGCGACTCGAGTCAACAACACTGCTTGGCGCACGTAGTCGGAGAGATTAATGACGATGTTGCTCCATTACTCAAGAGTGATAGATCAACCCCTGAATGTGTAGCTAGCTCTTTTTTATCCAAGCTGCTGTTAACCACTGATTGGCCAATGGCAACTTCCTTGAAAGTGCTCTATGGCCTTTATCTACTGCTACTATGGTCTTACCCGTTGAGATATTTTTCACTTTAGCAACTTACATAACAAAAAAAAATCCCAGCCTGAGGTTAAACCAAAACATGTTTAGCTCTCCCTACTCCTACGACCCCAAAAATTAATACTAACTTTTTGCAAGAGTCTTCCTGCAATTCTATTTAAACAAAGCAACATTTTCTCAAGCTTTATTTAGAATTTTCAGATGTCAAAAAAACTTCTGTGACCTCTCCCACAATCTGTCTGTAACTGTTTTTTGCCTAAAAATCCACCACTTCCAATATTTATTGCTCAAGGGTGCTATCCTGAATATCATGATATGCCTTTACCTATGGTGTATGTATCAACTCCTACAGAGAAACAAATCAGAGCATAGCTTACCCTGCCCTGTTTGGGAATAGTATACAGCAGAAACTCAGCATCCAACGATTTCCGTGGAAAGGAAGGTAGCCTGATCAGTTCATCATGCAAGAAAGTGATGTGTGAACTCATCTAAATCAGGGACAGAGAAAACAAAAATAAACAATTTTAAAGTAAAATTATAATGGACAAAACCTGGTTACAGGTTGCTGGCCAATAGGTTGCTGTCCTAGGTTCTGATGGTGCCTTCAAGGTCTTCTCACATTTCAGTGTCTATTTTCTCAGCATTAGCCATGGCCTCCAGGGTATATTGTTTTACGTATGCACAGAGACCCATGACAGTCTCTATACAATTAGTGTTTCAGACAAGATGGGCCTTGAAATGAAACAACTTTTAACATAACCTTGGCAACAAATGAATGCATGGTGGATAACCCATCAGCCATGCCCGTGTAGACAGACTGTGTTGCCATGTCCTCCCAGTGCCAAGTTTGAGGCACACCTTTCAATTCTAATCTAAAATAAGGTCTATCCACTGGTAAGACTCACCACCTGAGATGGAGTGCTCTGCAGCGTGGCTAGCGCAAAGTACACGCGACCAAGCTCTGCAATTTTCAGTGTAAATGCCTGTTGGAAACAAGTATCAAAATCTCATGAGAAATCAAGCCATTCTAAACATCACGACCTTCCTATTTTTGGCAGGGGAGGTAAAGATAGCAGTTAATAAAGATATGATAATTGTAAAACTGCTGAAAAGATGCTTTTAGTAACAAATGAGTACCTAAAATACGGCAGTGCTGAATTTTCCAGGTCTCCAGATTGAAAGGCTTAGCCCTTGCCTTCAAAACCATGTAATCATTTATTGCTAGGTATATCAAGTGCAAATTTTGAAGGATGATGAACCATGCAGTCTTGCAATAGCAGATTAAGAACCAGACCCAAATTTTCAGGGTGAGGGGGCAATTTTTTCAGGGGCAGGGTGATATTTGGGGATTTGTTTTATGTAACCTTTCATGGCCTGAGGGATGAGGGTACATTTTGGGGCTTGCACAGACTCTTGAAAGGAAGGGAAGCAAACCAGTCCCCTTCCCCCAATCCCCTTTTTCTCATTATTTTTCAAAAGCAAAATTGTCTTTGCCTGTTTGTGGGGATCAATGCCCCACTGCCTCCCCCATCTGCCAGTCAGTCTTGAGGATTCAAAAGTTAGCACCCTCCATGCAGACAACAGATTTCATTACCCAATTTTGGTCAGCTACTGACCTGTTGCTGAAGGTGTTCCAATCCTTCCAACTGATCTATCTTCTTGAGTATGAGCTCGGGACAATGCGAGCGTTTGTATGCGTAGAAGTCCCTCACATAGGATTTGACGTCCAGCATTTGGTCTGTACAAGAAAGCACACGCTGCATGTCTATATGATACTTCACTCATCACCAGCACAGGCGGAGTGTCATTTTAAAAGGGGGGAAGGGCAGTTGTGAGACCATGAGGAATCAGCCATTAATAGGCTGATCCATTAAGCTCCACCCCCATGTAGGACCTACCAAAGTGGGGGGACTGAGTCCCTATATTCAATAAGTGTGGGCCCACTTCCTCCCTCCTCTCCCTTCCTCTGCAAGGGAGCAGAATGAATTAGCAGCAATTTTTCCAAAAAATCTGACGCAGTACCATTCTGGTATCTTTAAGAATATCACTTTTCCTGGGGTTTAATATTTCATACTTGTCAAACAAAGCAGGCTTTCCCAACATTTGGATATTTAACATTATAGAAATCAACCCTTCAATTGTTATACCCTGTACATGTACTTCATTGGTTTCAACTAATGTGCGCGCATATCTTTGGGTTTGCTGATTTTACCTTATTTCTCCCAACACAATATGGTGATAGGCAGACATGTATGTCATGTATGTATGTTTATAATAATAAAATAGATTTGGCAAACGCCCCATGTTAAATTACCCTCAGAGTGATTTACCTTAAATTGTCCAGCAAGACAAAGTTACATAAAAATTTAAATGAGTAATACATTAAATCAAACTGAAGTAGTTGCACATATTAGTACACCGCATAAGAGCTATGTCACTGGGCCAGTCTATCGGAGGAAAGAAAACCAGGCGTGGGGGATCCAGACACACAGCATCCTGTCTAAAAGGTTCTGCAAGGCCAGCCATTGTGTACTACTTAAATGTATGATGATGATCATGATGATGGTGATGATTATGATGATGGTGATGATTATGACAGCATTTGTACAACACCAAATTACCAGAGGATACAAGGCACTTATTATTAGCATCCCTGTTTGCTTTCTAAAAACATTCCTAAAAACCATCACAGCTCTCTAGGGAAGTATACAACTCCATGCTGCCATTTCAGGCACAAACAGCTAATCAAACACAACAACCATCTCTATACCCTGAAAGGTACACATTCATACTCCGGGGTGGAGAAAGGCAAGAGTAAAATGACTTGCATGTAACAACCAGCTGGATTCCAACCCCTGACCCACAAATGGTAGCCACTAGGCCACATATCTCCACTCCTTTCCTGCCTAATTTAGAACACTGACTAATATGGCAGCAGGGCATTTGCATAAAGTGTTAATAGAAGAGTTTTCCTTACTCGTCTTCTTGTCTACCAGGAAGTGTGCACAATGCTCCTGGATGGGAATATTGAAGAACTCCAGGCAATCCTGATGGATCTCCTCAAACTGCATGTCCTGGAGAAAAGTAATCAAGAACACAGAAACTGATGTTGTGAGTGGCATGGTAAGCCACAATGGTGGGAGTACGCTCAACTATAACCTCAGCAGCAGAAATATTACAACAGATAAATCTGAGTAACCTAGCGACTGTGGCCCAAGCTCAGATGTGTCCCTCCCAGGCAAAGGTGCTGATGAGTTTGTATACATTCAGTCACAAACTACATTTGAAAGTTTCTCGTGTACACTCACCTGCACTGTGCACAGTGAGCATTGCACATCAAAGGCATTTAGGTGCCTTTCCTGTTCTGAAGCTTGAAATAAAATGCTTAATGTCAACAACATTCCAAGAATCATTTGTCAGCTGATTCTGTCACATGCACCAGACAAGTGCAATTTGTGAGGAAAGCAAAAATTTAAACAAAGAAACAGCAAAATTAGTCCCCCCCCAACCTGTCTGTGGATCTAGCATCTGAGCAACAGATTTTTTTGGAGAATGTGGCACATTCAGCATCGAGTTCAGTTACTCATTAATCCTGAAGTTGGTCTCAACGTTGAGTACCCTCCACAGAGTAAAGTTGGTCTCAACGTTGAGTACCCTCCACAGAGTGAAGCTGGTCTCAACGTTGAGTACCCTCCACAGAGTGAAGTTGGTCTCAACGTTGAGTACCCTCCACAGAGTATTAATACTACCCTTTTTCAGGTACACTGAATATAACTGAAGCAATCAGCTCGGAGGGTCATGATTGGTCTTATGAACGTACCTCACTGATGGGCAGCTGGGTTGGGATGTCTGTCTCATTGGGTCCATGAACTATCAGTTTCTATCAGAAAACAGTGGCAAACAATGAAGTCAATGAAAAGATCACTAATTTAAAATAACAGAAAAGGTCTCGCTACCTGATACTGTACACAAACATAGTCATTCTGTGGACAAGTTCAAGCCTGTCCATTGCTCTTTGGAATGAGCCAGTTGGGTATTTAAAAATGCCAAGGTCTTTCGGGAACAAAGCGTGCGCATGAGCCAGCACATGGCTACACACAGCTGTTCCCCAATAGCTTCATCCTGGGCATGCTATGTTGGATTACTGAACTGGCTCATTGTGCACAAAAATTTGTAACTCTGCTCATCTTTGGTTTTGAAGGTTCTAAGACAGCAATTGTATTTACTAACCTTGGCACAAGGTACATTGGCACTAATTAGCACAGTAGGCTGCAAGAAAGAAAGAGGAAGAATGAACACATTGAGTTGTAGCCAGAGAATCTTTAACTAGACGATGAGGTTCACATCCTTCTACGGTATACGTCAGAGGGGTAGAATAATAACGAGAATTACAGGTGGGATAGAAGATGAAACCATGTGGGGTTTTATGACCTCGTGACCTTCAAGTGCTCAGAGAACATTTTGTCTTGGTGGTTCAGACAGTACACAGAGTCTTATATGTTTTCACAAGGTGTCATCCACAAAACTTATTCTTGTACTTTCACCATGGAAAGCCATCCACCATTTATAATGAGACCTCATTCCAAATAGGATATTTGATCTGAATCCAGCTCATGAGCAAACAACATGACTTATGGTACTTTACATGTATATCAAAGTGTTGCCAGCAGATCCATGCCAAGTTTCCAGCAAGTTGCTACCAAGCATGAAGGACACAAGCTTTAGGTTCTCATAAATGAACTTATCGGACATTGAAACCTCAACTTTGATTTCTCCCATCTTCACAGACCATCAAATCCTCCCCGCTGACTGCACTTACATCGCACTGCTCCTTCTTCAGTGTCTGCTTGAGGTCCTTGAAGGAGATGCCGGAGACAAAGGGGATGATGTGCCACAGGACACTTAGGGTGTTGGCAATGGCTTCGTTGGCACCCTCGTGGGGCGCACGACAGTGATAAACCACAAAGCCAAGCTGTTCAAGAGAACGAGCTATGGTTAACTTGTAAATTGCACAAAAAAAGACCATCTTGTAGAATTCACAGGCTTTCCTATCCATCAAAAATGTGCACTGGGCATATCAATAACACCTTTGAAAATCTCCCGACAGAGAAAACAGAGGCATAATACACATTTTCTCAGGCATGCTGTCCATAAGGATGCAATACATTTCACCAATGAGATGCAGTGCAACAGTTAACAACATGATAACCAAATTCTGGTATAAATTATGAAATCACTTCAGGGGACATAAGTTGCAGCATAAAAACTTTGTCATACATTTATGTTTCATAAACTACAACTTTTGGCACCTACTGTGATTGTGTGAGTTAAGTCATACGCTGTTTTCCAATACTCAACTTCATCTCCGTCTCAGGCTTCACCCCCAAAACCAATCCCTGATTGTGGGCCTCAAGCGTTTAAATCAAATTGGATTACTGTAAGTTTTTGCTCTCTTGCATCTTATTTAGACTAATTAGTGCACTTACTGCTTCAAAGTCAGGTAGTGAAAAAACAGTTGAAGCCTGAGACTGAGCCGAAGCTGAGTATTGAATTTGGTTCTTAGGTGTGCATCATGCACTGTGTAGTTTCCATGAAATGTAGCATGTTTTGTTACATCATTCATGCAATTAAATAGAGCACAAGTGGAGTTATTTTTCAGTCATGACTGGTGCCTTGTGACGACAACAACTGTAGAGCTTAGACTAACCAGATAGTTGAAGAGACAATGAGCAGTCTGAGCTGGCAGCTCACCGTAGTGGGAAACCATCTTCTTCAACAACAGAATCAAGTCCTCCTGTGATTCAAAATCAAAATAAGATGACAAAAAACAAAGCAGTGAATGCAGGTCACAGGCCTATCTCGGACACACTGCTATGCAGACTTAAAGCACATCAAATGGGAGATTTTACAATCGCCTAGAAAAATCAGATCAAGTGGTAGCGATTCACAACAGACAGTTTCAGAATTGTCAGGTGATTTTAAAACTCTCACTTTCAGCATGATACCCAGCCCTGACTGCAGTTTGCATCTATTTCCAACATGAAAAAATTATTCAACACAGCCATGGTTGAAGCTCATGTGTCCATGCATTCTGGACACAGCTCCATGAAAAATAACTTTCCAAACCAAACTGTAAGCAACAGTTTCTGACATTTCTTATAAGACCCTGTTGCATTTTAGCAGTAGATTAAATGTGACCAGATGTCACAAATGGAGTCTTGTGGCCAGTTTGTTTTCATTGAATTTGTATTAGACAGAGCAACCTAGCTCTTGGTTTTTATTGTATCACAAGGCTCATCCTCTTCATAAAGTGGACATCATGTGGGTGAAAATGTTGAAGGTTCCTCTTGATTTACACTGAACAAGAGTTTCTTAGAGGTCATTAACTTCGAAAGTGATTCTAGAAAGTTCTGACTAATTTTGTCAGGTCTAATCACAAATACGTTTCTGATTCAGTATTGGGAGACTCATGCTCACTACTCCTTCAGTACTGGTGTACATCAATCTCAGAACGTAGGACATCACCAAGTATCCTTTTTATAATTATATCTCTATTTGAGACTAGGAAATACATGTACATGAGACTAATATCCGCAATAAAAGCACTAGCTTCCTATTGAGTCAATCTAGTTCTCTTGAGAAGCATCAGTTACCATTAGGCCTGACTCATACCTGCTTGTTTTTGGCCGTAATCTTCTCCAAGATGTAGCGACAGATCAGTGCTGGCTCCTCCACAAGACACGCCCACAAGACTTTCTCGGCAACCTCACATACTACCAAGAAAGAAGGGAAACACAGTCACTGGGACTTGTGGCCTACTAATGAAAGGTCATAGTGGATCATGCTTAACTCTACAAAGTCTTATTAGGAACACAGTAAAAAAAAAATTTCTGCCCTTGAGCTAACTCATAAGTATGACTTACATGTCATGTAACATTTTTCACATGTAACACTTATGAATCAAAACTTGTGCATACATGTATGAGTTACATCTCATCATACATATGAGTTACGAATGATAACGCATATGTACAAGTTATCTCTCTTCCATACTACTTTAACAATACATAATTTTGTACAAGTTTAGATATGACACATAAGTTGTATGTACGAGATATAATTTCGTAAGAGCCATATCTCCTACATGTGAGGTATAAGTCCTATGAATAGATATAAAGTTATACGTACAAGATACAAGACGTCCATAAACAGACCTCAGTACTGACGACGCCACACTTTGTTTACATTGTGTGCTTTCCTATGATGCCCAGTGGGCCGTGGGCCCCTACTTGCTCCATAGGGAAGTGCACATGTATTTTCTCACCATGTCCCTTTCCCAAAACAGCTTTGTACAACTCGAGTGACATTAGTGAAAGGCTCTAATTCAGACGAAATAATCCTGACTTGACTTGACAAGAAGAATCGTAACTCACTTGTCAAGTTCCTTTCAGCAGCAAAACCCTTTGAAGATTAGTGGAACACGAGTTGTGTTTTTTTATTGCTTTGGCAAGGAGTATCCGTCTAGTATGGTGAGTAATGGCTGTGTCCTTGTTTGTTTAATAGTCTCAATACTCAGAAATGAGCTGAGCTGAGATCACATCCTACCAATGATCTACGGTTCTCTTTCGGTCATCTTAAAAAAGTCACAAGATGCAAGAGTATACCCCCCAGTTTAACTGAGAGTACACCTTCGCTTACCTGTCAGATGTACTCCTGCTATTTGTATACTCATGTTATGACAAGTAAATTATTCAAACGCAGCCAATACCACGTGCATGTTGTTGATTTCCGGGCTTAAATCCAATTAATATAATGTATAATGCAGGTTCTAAAATAAATCTTTAAACAACAGATTTAAATTCAAGGTTTATTGATGGAAGAATAGCCAGTTAATGTCTGGTTTTCTTCGCTGAAAAAGGTGATGGGGGCAGGGTTTTTTGGCTAATTATTTCTGGTGCCCATGAAATATGTAGGGAGGCACAACTCTTGAGTTTAGGCATCAGTACTTTCATTCTTTTCCCACAAGTTTTTCTGTTCAGCTGTTCAACTGCCTTGGTGAAAATTGTGGCACGTGTCCAGATGTCAACCGGTTCACATACAAAGGTCCATAACATATACAGGTATCACCCAGTGATGTAGTCGAGTACCAAACTTGAGTACCAAATTGTCCAAGTGCACAGTGCCGAGTACGGGCAAAGTCTGAGTATTTTTAATTGAGTCCTGAGCCAAAAATCCAAGTTTGAGTTTTTCAGTCAGAGAACGGGCCGAGTATGAGTGTAAAGATAATCGAGTGAATCTGAGTGAATCTGAGTACATTGAAAACCACAACATTATGGAAATTTGCATCGTTACAGGTGATATTCCAAGAAACTAACATGTATACATTTTAAAAAGTGGTATTTTTGCTTTGAATTCCAGACTTCTCAGAAATCTGCAGCCCATATGACATGCATACTGTGCTGTGCTGTTTCTGTCCGTGTGTGAAATATCCCTTGTGATCCTTAAAGCCCCAAGATATTAATTCTGATGAGAAGACATGTTAACCGTAGTCGAGAGTCTGAATCAAACACCCCGCCACCTGCATTTGAGGCACTTTCAACAAAGAGAGATTTATCCAACCTCGTTCCCATGGATATGATCTTGCCGTGCCAAGGAACACACACCCAGCCCATGGAGAGGAGGGTGCGATTTCCCTTTCCATCCTCGCACCCTGGACTGATTTCACTGATGTTCTTTCAGTAGTGAATAGAATAGTGTGGTGGTTTCTGTGGTCAGTGAACCCTTGGCTCCCCAGGCCACTCAGCCAGGTCGCTGCGCTGCTCGCGCGTAATTTGGCAAGGGCCTGGATCCATTTGGCTGGAAATATACCATCCATTACACCAAGGACAAGGGACGCTGAAAGGAATGGTATACCTGGGAAAGATAATTGTGGTTCTACCTACTTCTGGCCAGTTTATTCCCTCCACTCACTTCCTCCACGCGTGAGGTACCCTAATGAACACTACTGCAAAACATTTACAACTGGCAAAGAGGGTGCATGAGGATCCATTGCGCACCCCTTCGCCCTGCCGAGCTACGCACAAACTTACAAGGTACAGCATGGGTACGATAAAAATACTACATGACTTGTAACATGTAGCTTACACTATGTGAACTTTTTGGTAAAAGTTTTGTATCAAATTATTAATATCGAAAAAAATCCTAATTTCTTTTCCAGTACCGCATGACTGGGATTGAATTTACCGAGTACAATTTGTTGAGTTTAGGCACGAGTTCAAGTAAAAAATTACAAGTACATGCCGAGTACCTGTTTTTTAGTACTTACAATCGAGTACAAGTACAGGCTAAGTACTTATTGGTACTCAAGTTGTACTCAAGTTCGAGTATGAGTACTCCAACACTGACGTCACCCATGGCTATCTGTAATTTTTGCCAATATTTTCAATACAAAGGAGTTGCTGGTTGGTATTTTGTAACCTTATCTCTCTTGTAAGTGTGCTTTTGCTGCCTGGCAATCTGGTTTACCCAAACAAAGGAGGTCTTTAACCCCCTTAGTTCTTTTGTGTATGGTGTGGGTTCCCAAACTCAATGCTAATTGCTCAATAAGGTATTTCCGGATTGTTGTGGGTTGGGAGGATCCACTAAGTAGCAGTGTAGGATCATCTTCTGTGCTTTGACCCAACCAAGCATGACGTGTTCTAACGTCAAAAACAGGAATGAAAAAAGAATTCTTGAATGAGTGTACACATCCTCTGTGGAACCAATAAGGAAAATTGTGTGTGTTTACATATCAGCTGGTAACAAGTGGTTAAATGAACTTGGGAAAGTTCATCAGTGGATCAGGTTAAAATGGCCTCACACATTTTCGTTCTTTTCAATGGCAAATCATGGAACTTTCACACAGAGTTGATGGGGCATGGTTGCATTTGTGCGGGTCGAGAGACAAACATGCAAGTCACTGGACTGAATGGACAAACAAACCTGCCACGCCCTCCTTGTTGACTTCTGAATCATCGAGCAGAGCCACGAGATGTACAATGGTGGTGCAGACACAGGACGGGAAGAATACTCCAAATGTGGGTGGGCTGTGATGGGTGCGCTCTGTCACCATACCCTCGTCATCACCTAATTAGTATTCGGAGAGGTCAAAGGTCATGCGTGAAAGCTAACATGGCTGACAGTCGGAAGTCTGAGGAAAGCAACGATTTCCAATGCAAGCTCGTAAGACTGGTCTTGGTTGTTTATCGTTTTCGTTGTTTGTTACAGGAATGTCTTTTTAAAAGTTTCCTTGTACTAGAGTTAATGTCAAAACAGACGGGAAACGGAACAGTACATCCACAATATTTCTTTCCATTCAAATTCTTACATTGGTTGACCGTTCAACATGTCACATGACGAACAGTGACAACTGAACATTGACGACGCGCTCAAACACAGGACTTTGAATTTTTCACCAAAAATTCAAGGAACGTCACAAAAAATCTGAACGGAGATAGGTCAAGAACAAACTGCAAAAAAAGGAAGCACTTTGTGAATGTGAATGCACACGTGAGGGGATACTCTTCAAGCCAATCTCAACTCTGTGATTGAAACAAACATTCCAATGACCACGTGTTTTTAGCACAGATGCATTAACAATCACAGTGCAAAAACGACAAATGGGAATGGAATTTTCAACTTCTACTTTCGGGGCATTTATCTGTTAGAAGCATTACTTTTTTAAATTATAAAACCACAGTTTTGTGGAGTTATGTGCAAACATACCTCTGCATCGTTAGTTTTGCCAACATTTCTTAAGCTAAGAAAAATGCTTAGGAAATAACATTTGCAGGTTAAAATGTGCCACTTACCATTAGCCCAGAATTCTGCAGATGAAATTAGCATAATATTTTAAAAATTACAACTCAAACTGGGCTGAACCAGTCTAATTGCATCAACAGGATTGCACCCTGGCAAAAAAAATATCTCAAGGCTGCATCTGAAACCCGTAAGAAGTGTTGCCATGACAACATTACTCATCTGCAGAATTCCTTTGGAATTAGGTTAACAAAGCTTTGGGGAAAGCGCAGAGTATGGTTTTAGACAAGGTGACAGAGGATGGACAGAAAAATTGACATGGTGATAGGAAGGATGAAGTAAGCATTATGGAAATCCTCTGGATGAAAGAAACTGTAAAACAGACATGAAACTAACTGTGGGATGTCATGCTTTCAGTTCTGAGATTCAAGGATCCTGTGGAAAGCCTACATAATGGATCCTATCACTCTATATATGTGAATGGATAACATTCCAAGAAGAAGATAAAACAAAATCAGGACCGTGTTTTATTACCCACTGCCATACTGCAATGACAATTGGACAATTTCTTGTGCTATTTCCTCGTGGAAAACTCACAAGAATGAATGAAGCAGCTGTGAGAAAACTAGGGGAAATTAGGTGATGAAATATGCCCAGATCTCATAGTATGAGTAAAATTCTCAGAGTTGTTAGCCCCAATGCAATGAAAACTGTTGTGAAAACTGGATATTAAATTTGGAACAGCTTTTGTCCTCTGTGGATAGTGGATATCTTTTTCAGGATTATCTAAGGATCTGGGCATACTCCAGTGAAAATAATATGAGTGTGTCATATGAGCCTGATGTCAGGGTAAGACCTGGTGAAGGTTGTAAGTACACCATAGCATGCAATGTTATTGTGTGTATGAGGTCATTCAGAGATGTTACCATGGGGTTACACACATGTCATTACTAGAGCACTAACTTGCTGTGCAAAGGGATGCTGCTGGGTGCGTCCATATTTGTGCACAAACCAATGAAAACCTTGAAATTTTGTACACCTGTGGAACAGCTGTTTGCATATCTGCATCGGACACTGATGCATTAACAAAGCCAGATATGCCAGAAACCTAAACGCACAATCAATAAATTAACGTTTAGTTTTGCTTGGTGCAAACAAATGAATGCAAAGCACTGGAGAAACTAAATTAAATGACTGGAAAGGGGCAAATGGTGTACTTGTGTGTTGCTTTATGACATTAGACTACATTATTTGAAAGTTTCTCTAATATTGTTATACTCCACAAATATACCCATGAATTCAAAATGTCTGTGCCAAGGAGGTGTCGAAGCTTTTCTACGCGGCAAATTACGAGTTAGCACTAAGGCTGTAGCTGTTAGTGTGAATGCAATTGTGAACATCCTTCTCTCCCAAAACTGTGACAACAAGAGGAATATGTGGTAGACTTTTCACCCTTCCTCATTGCTGGGTGCGCCTGAGAATCCCACGAGGGATACAATCATTTGCGCCTGATGCATGCCAAAGTGCAACATGGCAGCAAGAAATAATGGGCAGAATTAGGAAGCTGTCAGTTTGCAGCTACATGTGTGTCCATTTCTCACAGGCATGTTTGCTATTTCTCAGTTCCAACTAAGGCATTTTGATGCAGCCCAGTTTCAGCCTAAATACACACAAGCCTTGGCTACAGAGGGTTTGCATGGCTTCCATCTTATAGGTCTGTGCTTTTATTCCACAGGATATGCACCATGGAGGTTTCTTTGTGAAAAAGAATAATTACTTCGCTAGATAGTGACCACACAAACCCAGTGTAATATGTTTATACTGGCACTGGGTACATGTCCCCAACGCAGTTCAACAATATGTTCCGTTACTTCCCTCACACTTATCCATGGTGTTGTGACAGGTTTAGACAAGAATGTGCAATATGTAGTGTTAAACAGATCCTCTGCATTACTCAAAGTACCCTGATGACCAGGTCAACAAGTCGCACTGATTAAATTTGCAAAATAAATCCAGACAGTCAAAGGCAACAGATATCCAAACACACGTTTTTTTCTTTATGGTCTCTCTTTTGTAGAATTTGGTGGACTTGAGTTGATAACTGACATTATATTCAACAATTTTTTTCAGAATTATTTACAGAAATGAATCAAAACCCTGTGACAATGTTACCCTCAGATGGAAAATGGATAACTAGAGGGGGTGTGTACCTGGTGTCCCCCCCCCCCATTTTCTAAAGGAGACACCTATTCCCCTCTCCCCACTGTTTTTCTTCTGATATTTAAGGTTTAAAGACGTAAGTATAATTAAACCATGCCTGCTCCAATGTTCAGGTACACCTTTATGGGTGAATCCCACCCCTCCCTCATTAAGCAATGCTCAGCATGCTCCTCTTGTAAATGGCGTATCCCCCACTGAAAACAAAAAATGAAAGCTGGGTTCTAGGAGTCCTATCATAGAGACGTATCACTTGCAGAGAACAGTGGTTTGTTTTGTTTAACTGTTACTGGCCATTCCTAAAAAACTGGTATCGGCAAAAATGCATACGGCATTATCTACATCATTCCAATGTAGAGGTACTTCTCTGCAGGAGGCACCGAGGGCTCAGATATTTTTTTCAAAGGGCATTGACAGTAATGAGGCACAGGTCAGGTGAAGTTCTTGTTCGTCTCAAGATATTGCAGGACATCCATGGAAAGGAACATTTTCCCTGTTACATCTAACCTTTATGATTTGACATGGAGATATCACCGTAATTTATTTCAAACTATTAATGTTTGTTTGGCAGTTAATTTGAATTAATTCATCTTTCTTGGAAAATAACCACTCCCTGCCTGGGATTCTGGATCCGGACATGTATGCTTTATATGTGTGGCCGGGGTCTCCAAAATCAGACAAAGGGAACAGGGCCTTGTAACAAAAGACCATACTTGGAACAAAAGACAAGGCTGCTGGGCATTACCAACATATTTTCACTATCAAAAGTGGAGACAATCCAGCCTTGTTTTGAAACAGTATACCACGGTTTGGGGCATTTAGAGCGAACGGATTATCACCCGGGATGAGCCACACAGCACCGCTGCATGCTAATCTGGCCCTTATTGAAAAGAGGTCACCAGTGCACTGAGCCAGGTTCGTGAACAAAAGAAAGTTACATAGCACTGCACAATCTGGGCTCTTTTTACAAGCCTGCAGGCCGGGCTGAAATACTCGGGCATCAATAGATTTTGTCTGTCAGGCTAGAGTGGACACCAGACAGTCCATCACGTGTTCGTAATTGTCCAGTAAATGAAGATAGGAATTTTTAAAGAATTTGAAAACAGAAAAACTTGAAATGCTAAATATCCTGGCCCAGCATCATCGACATTGATAACTGCCCCGACAGGAAGTGGTTAAAAATGTGTTCTGAACTTACAAAATCACATGTCAGATGTGACAGGAACATGAAAAAAAATGAACCCCTAATTCCTAGAATTACCCATACACATTGGTTGTGCAGACTGGGCACCCCTGTGAACAGCAATGTTACAACCACAGAATCTTGAATCCAGCAGGACAGCTGGAAGAAATCCAAGACTGATAAATTTAATTAATAGGTGTTTGGAAGCTGTGACTCATCTCTTCATCGTGGTGACTGGGCAAGGGTACTCTATTAGCTGAAATAAAAGCTGGTGGCTGGTTCCAATAGAAATTCATCCCAAAACCCACCGACACAACTTCTAACATTACAATGAATGAAGCTCATGCACCGACTCTGGCTCTTGTGACATGCATTAGACGTGAATTGGTGTTAGATTGATGAGTGAGGTGTGCTAATTGAGGCTTTTGTTGCTACTACTTTGAAGTTTGCTTTCATACTTAGGAAGCAAGTGCCCAGATCTATGGCTTTTGTCATGGTCTGGGAATAATACGTCAGGTAATGTGCTGGTTCTTTTCATACCAACTCAAATGCGGACGCAGGAGTAGTACTTTAAAGTGATGCTGCAAAAAGAAATCATTTTTAGACAGGATGAATCTGGTTTTTGATGAGGTTGATGAGAGACTGGTGGAAAACCCAGATGATTCTGGCAGCTAGAGAAAAAGGGAAGAAGATTATGGAGAGTTTCCTAAACATGAAGTGGCAATTCAAAATGACAGACAACACAAAAAGGCATCAAATGAAGAAACATAATACTTGAGGCCAGGAGTAAATCTGAAATACGGCAGTTACTAGGAAGGAAGATTAGGGTATGGGAGGAACGATGGGAGGGGCGGTGGGGATAGAGGTTGGTGGATCCAGGCAGGCGATTAATGAGGTGAGGTGGGAGTGTGGAAACAGAAAAGACCAACCAATGGGATACCTGATGCGTTGCCAGTTGACGCTCCGCCGGACCACAGAGATGCACGACGAATGGACAAATTCCGGCCCCGGTTCAGGCCGGCCGCGGCCGCCATGGTGGCCGGCGGGGCAATGGACACCCGTCGTGCTGTCATGGACACGGTGACGGGCATGGGCGTGTCGTCTGAACAGGGACGGATAAAAAACGGAAGCAGACGCGAATGGGCAGCCGGCAGGACGGGTTGGGGAGAAAAAATACATGGGGATGTGGTGTGAATATGAAACAGCATGTTAGTGTGGTTGTACTGAGAGAAAAAGAAAAAAAACAAGCCAATGACCAAACAAAAAATGCAATGTTAAACAACGTTAAATGCCTGTTCATTATAAAAACAGGAAAGGGCAAGTTTTTCAGTTCTTGTCAGTTTTAATACAGGATTGGCTGAGTGAGTTTGTTGTTTTAATGCCTGCATTCATGCACTGCCTGTACCCAGACAGAGCGGGCGAAAGACAATTTATGAAGTCGCCCATCCTGTCCAGCTGTGAGATGAATCAATTAGGCCAGTGTGCAGGGTTAGTGATGGGATGGCACAATGCATAAACAAATGCAAAGTCATGCCTTGGCAAGCACTGAATATAAAACCTGGCGTTCTCATTCTAAACAGGCCCAGACCCATAGGGGCTCCGGACAGAACAGACACTACCGAGTTCCAGAACCCATGATACAATTCATTCATTTGTGGCATTAACTATGTATGCCAGTGGTTCCTAAAACAGGTGACAAATGCAGGGAAAGGGGACAAGACTCGGGCCTGACAAGACTCTGTGTATGCTACGGCATGGCACTTTCCAATTCTCGGATCTCGTGAAATGTGAATGATGCTGTGGTTTGAAATGATCAAGTGATGACTATCACATGACAAAATGTATCATCACATGGAATGTCAAATGCAGTGAGCCTGTGGACACCTGGATGGCATTTTGATGTTTCATTTTACACATACATTTCCAGAATTTCTCCCCCCCCCCAAAAAAAAAAGGTTCTGTCCATAAGTTCTAATAAAAGCTGTGCTGCAAGGTCTGCACACACACATTTTTGGTACTCAACAAATACTGTTGAATAAATGAATAAATGAATAGATGGCTCCACATTCCTCAGCAAACATCTGTCCAAAGTTCTTCCAAAGCAATCCACAAACTCATTGCTTCTTGGGAACAATGAAATACATATAAAATAATGTACATGAGTGTATCAGACACTAGAGAAATGTTGAGAACATGTTTTATAAAAATGCTTCCCTGACCATAATAAAAAACAACTTATATTTAACACATACCCGACAAAACCCCAATCACACTAAATATTCTACGAATAAAACATACAATAAACGGAAAAGACATAATGCACAACAAGAATTTACTCAAAACAGTGTCATAACGTATCCTGCTCACAAAGAATAAAAGAAACAAACAAATCATAAAATATTCAGCAGTTTAATTGACAAACACAAAAATTGTCTCAAGTCAGCAGTCATTATTATTGTCAATGTTTAAAGTGACTGTAGCAACAATTACATAGTCTTTGCATTGAAAATACACAAATTAAACAAATGAAAATAATGCAAAATATTGGGTATAAAAATATATCAGAAAAGAGTCACTCCAATACTCTGAATGTGCTCCAAAGTTCAAATATTTGGTTATGTCACAGTACTTCTCATACCTACCTTCTTCAAAATGTGATTTTACCACACGTTTATACCATACATGCGCAGCTTAAATGCATGATCATTTATATAATTGTGAAACTGAATTTTAATTCTTCTGAATTTTGAATTTTTTATAAACATGGGATATGCATTTCTGGCACGTGGCCAATTTCAGAAATGTTTCAATTAAAACCTCGAACAAAGTTTCAATTTTTTTTAAGTCAAGTCAGAAAAGGCTCAAGGAGTCTTTTCTTTCGTTTGTTCTAAGTGAAGCCCAGGCATAGTCAAGTCTGATACCTTACAAAAACTGGAAAACAAGGAAAATTTCAGGTTTTCTAGTCAGAGAAGTTTCCATCCAGTTTACCAGAGATAGGCCTATTATGATAAGTCAAATCTAACACTATGGGCACAAACCAAAGTGAAGTGCCAACAAGTATGCGGTCACATGTTGCACATTAATTAAATCAGAAAAGTTGCACATCAAGTGCCAAAAATAGGTATCATGTCTGAGATGTCAAGTCATACTTTAAGGGAGTCACATACCAGTAAAGTATACGTCGGAGCCATGTCAGAAGAAATATGTAAGCAGAATTTTATTTCAGGGAGTTTCCAGTCAAGCGTCACTATAGTGAACTTGCAAATGTCAAGTTCTGAAATGCATGTAAGGACTTCATCCAAGACAGATCTTTGCAAGTTTCATTTCAAGTGATCTTCATTGTATTAAAGTAAAATTTCTAAATCTTTAAGTCACGGATGAGACGAGCCAGAAAGAAGTTTCAAAATTGGGAAGGTTTCTAATCAATGTGTTCAATCAACTGATACCACGATGGGCAATTACCCATGTAAGTTTGTTTGTGACCTTTGACAAAAATGCTAAATTGCAGATTTTCTGTGTCAGGCAAGAATCTAATTATACAGTTATCAGTTTCAAGTCTTAAGTTGAGGCAGCAACATAACACAATTCAGAAAAAAATAAAAAACTTGGGACAACCAATGCAGTTTAAGCTTACTGAGCAAAAGACACACAATGCACTTTGTTATTGCTTCCCCACACTGCAGCTCTCTCTGCATGTACATCATTTCAGCCATCACACACCTGCGTAGTGTGCAATCCATCATGCACAAGACTGTGAGGGGAAAAAAATTCCCCTCCATCCCACCAGAACCACTTGAACCACATTTCATTGGTCACTAAGTCTTTCAGACAGCTAAGATCAAAGTGCCTTTGAAAACGATCTTGGAGAAACTGCAACCAGTTCGCAATCGTGCAAGTACAGTAGTAAGAGGGAGTACACACGGCCTGCTGTATATTCTTTCTTCAGCCTACAAGCCCTTATGACAAGGAGACAAGGCTAAAAGTGCACGGTGAAAGGGGGCAAGTTGCATTCCCGAACAATTCATATCAGACTGATCCAATGTCTGAGACACTTCATACAACATACATGCGACAGTGTAGAGCTCAAGGTGTCATGTGTATATGTCTCATCAGCACCCTTTGGAACTAAGGTACATTGAGGGTCCTGAAAGGGTATAACAACTTTGGCACAGCCAAACTTTTTTGCTGTTTAGAACCAAACTTCATAGTCCTTGGAAAATTAGCCAGTTCCAAAGTTTTAAAGCTAAGATTCGTAATTTTCAAAAATGCTTCGACAGTTTTCCCAAATTCCATTATTAGAAGGTCTTTGACAATAATTTCTGACAAATCCTCTAGAAACCTTCAAACCATTTTGTAACTAAGTAGAAAAATTTGCACTTGCAGCAAACAAGATATTCTATCAGTGGGTAAATATGCCTAGACAGACATCCTAGGGAAAAACGAGAACCCAGGGCAAGAACCATTCAAGTAGCCATTATAAAATGGCTAGACCTAAGCTGGACATTGACACCTTGAGCGATAGCCACTTGACTAGTTCTGCACTGACAACATATTTGGTCTTACCTTCGTCATCCGAGGTGACGTGATGAGATGGCTCGTAGGCAGCCTGGGTCAGGATGGGCACGTTGGTCATGTGGAAGGTCTCCCGAGCAGCCCGCTTCTTCTCCTGCTCGCGAAGCAGGGTTTTCTTGATGTGCTCTCGGCGCTGGGTGGTACGCGACACTGCTACAGCAGCAAAGGAGCGCTGCGGATGGAACAGAGAAATCATAAGACACAGAACACATGCAGACCTATCCAAGGAGATATCACTGCGGTGGCAGGCCACACTCATGCGAGCATTCTCAAACTTGAGAGTGCAGTACATGCACTTTGGAAAGTCACAACAGCCTCAGAAGAATGTGATGTCATAGCATTAACTGCTTCTAATGTTAGTCAATAAAGTGATTAAATTGATTCGTAACACGGTACAAAATAAGAAAAATGATTGAATAATGAGGGGTAAAAGTTACACAAACCACTGAGTACAACAATAATCCCTGTCCACCATGAATCAAACCACACAAGGTTGTATGAATAAGGTGACCAAGATTGCTTCTGTTACAGGTTACCGTTACAGATTAGCTCATGACTTGACAAGAGACTGAGTGATTTGTGATTGGCATGTGATGGACTTGGCAACAGCACCTATACATTTATGTAACGTAACTTCTACTTTTAGACTTAGGTTGTGCCACTACATTAAACAACTTGACGAAGACCCACTTTTCTATTAAAGCAAGCATACCACATGAAAGTACATGGCCGGACTTCGAAAGGGTATGATATCCTACCTAACCACCACAATAATTACCCAGGAAGATATTCTGACCTTGAAGGGAAGAGTGTAATGAACTGAAAAACCCTCCCCAGGACAGAATTCGATCTCTCTCTTGCAGTGTGCTTGTGCCATTGAGCTAAAAAACTAAACACAATGCTGGAGTGCTAACTTGCCAAATTCAGTCAGTGGTGGATCAAGCAAGTGCCTCAACAAATACAAGCGGGGGGGTGCTAAATGGGGATGAACCCAAATATACAAGCAGGGCACTTTTAGTAATAATGTCCATCTTTAAAGTTGACAACCAATGAACACAAAATGCCAAACCCCATATAAAATCTAAACTAGGGAGGGTTGCATATGATGGGAAATGTCCATGTCTACACACAAAGTTATAGAAATGAATATATGAAAAGCAGCTTTGCTGTTATATCTGTCAGATTGCTTTTTCACCTTTCTTTATGTGAGATTTTGGACACACATAGGGTGATAGAGAGAATCCCAATGCTTGTTGGTTTTCTTGATGGGTTTTCCAAAATCACATCACATATATAAAAATTGTTTAGTCATTTAGTATTCCAGTGCAAAAACATTGTGCATCTCAGAATTTTTAGCCAAAATTTAATGGCAAGAGATAAAAAAGGCACTACAGCCATGCTGAGGAGGGCTGAATCAAATGGCACAAAAATTGGGCACCCAAACAGCATCCAGCACATTTGTGGATATGCTGCGCAAAATACAAAATATAGCCACTCTCAAAACTAAACTCTTGTAGAACCATCAAACAAGTTCCATTTCCAAAAAGGAGGTGAGATCCAAATATACAAGGTGGTAGACTTTTTCTTATCTACAAAGTTTTACTAATAATCAGTTGAAATTACATCAAAACAAAAATGTTTGCCCTGGTTAAAAAAAAAATACAAAAAAAGGGAGGGGTGGGCACATAATGGCTGCAAACCCCTCTAGATCTGTGACAGAAACAACCAAATTGTCTCAGCAGACACATTTTCTGGAGTCAAGTTTGTCACCGGAAGAGTTGTCTGCCATTCAGAGATAACACACTTTTCTGAATAATGCATATAATCCATTCAATCAGAGTCAAGCTCGGCAAAGATTAACAGGCACGCTGACGCATACTAGAGCATGGATTTTGATTTCAGTTCATTATATCTGCACGCATGCATAGGCATCACACACAGATTGAAACTGACTTGAGTCTTTCCATGTTCATGATGCCAAATTGTTAAATGTTTTGGAAACACTCTTGAGGAAAAAAACCAGACTGAATCAAAACAGTGAAGTGCAGGTTAATGTGCCGATACGGCAGAAATAACATTCTCAAGTTAATGGCTTGTAGGAAAATGAATAAAGTAGGTAAATTATGCAAGAACTGCACACTCCCTTGGATAAACAATCAACTATCAACTGCAAAGTCACAAAACCTTTGAAGAGATGCAGCTTTTCTTTTTCATTTACATGTATATTTAACTGCAATCATTTCAAAATGAAATGATTTTTTATTGTTTACACACACAATACATCCAATCTGTTTGTCACATTTCAATTCAAACAGTGTCTTGTAATGTTTATTGTGCAACTTAAAGTTTCAAATGCCTAAATAAAATGTCAAAGAATACCAATAGGCATTGGTAAAGAGTATGGGTAACTATTCCAACAGCCTAGTAACATATGTTTGCAAACGGTTTGAAATTGTTGGGCCTAGTTAAAACATAGTTTGTATCTGTTTCCACTTCCTGGTTTGTTTGTTTTTTTTGGCAATTTTGTTTTGTTTCAAAGAGCAAATGCAGCAGACGCAAGTTAAAATCACTTCAGTGGCATTAATTACAACGATCAACAAAAGTCTAGAAGACTGATCCACCATTTAGGACAAATCCACAATATAATGCAGTAAAAACATAAATTAACCCCTCCATTTTTTCAAAAGCTTTGATAAGAAACTAATTTTTAACTAGGCAAAACTGTACAAATCCGAAAAATATTATATTCTAAAGAGATTTTATCAATGATTACAATGGAATACTTCACCGTTTTCGTCTATTTGTTATCTTCTCAATAGGCAAATGGAAGATCCCTACCAACACAAAACAACCCTGATGACTTTATACCCTTGACGACAGGAATTTCTTCCCCCGAAAGCTGACTCCAAGAATTCCAGCCTCGCTTGGTCACGAAGGCCACTTGCCAAACCGCAAATTCTCGGTTTGTGGCCCTGCGTACTCTGCATGCTTTGAATTACACAGTGAAAAGGCTGATTGTTTGGTGGCATGTGGCTCTACTCAGGCTTCCACATTCCCATTGCCTCTTTTCAAAGTGGAGACTATTGTGAAGCTGGTGATTATAATGCAAATTCGGTCTTTTCATTTCTGGGCTACACACAAAGGCCAATAACCATATATACAAGAGCCAGGGTCTGCCTTCTTTTGGCGCGAAGGGGTTAATCATGTGCTCCAAGCCCACACTATGTCATTCATCATTTTTAAGTTTATCCATTTACTTATTTCATGATGGAACACACTCTCAAGATATACAAAACTAGTACTGGGTATCCAACACTAGTTGTTGCTGAATTCAAATTTGACTACTTAAACACCCCAAGTGAGTTGAACAACAGAGAATCAGGTATAAGGAGAAGAATTGCATAGACTATCCACCTTGAGCAAACCTTCAGTTTAAAAGAGTCATGTCGAAGAGTGTTCAGTGTGTTGGTAGTGATGCCACTGCAATGCATGCATTTCATAGTTGTTCATGAAGCAAATAAGTGCAATTCCTACCAAAGGAGCCTCTGTTGCTGGGAAACTTAGGCTTTTCCTTGGTCTTGTTAGGTGGCTAGAGTCTACTGATCCAGCCATTAGAAGCCATTACAGTCACGGCACCATGCTTTAACACAGATGGTAAGCGAACTTCACATGCGTCTTCAACCCACCAGGTGTCATGATTTGTCTAAATGTGCACCAGCCTTTAGTCTAACAGTAGAGGCACCTGCACATTTAGACAAAGTTAGCAACATCTCTGACAGGATTAGACTTCAGTCCATTACACTCATAGGGCTAACAAAAACCAAGTGTGGACCCAAAGCTGGAGACTGTAAAGTAAATGATACTGAGTTTATCAGAAGGGATGAACCACCACATACAGAAAGATTATGTGAAGACCAGTGTTAATAAACCCCATGGCTATTAAACACCCCAATGAGTCACACAACAAACATGTAGAAATACAGCAGTTATATGTACTTGTATTATGGCCATCCTTGACATTGTGACTTGTGATTATGGGCAATGCCAGTTTTTTTCCCAGGAGGGGTAACACTTTTTTTCTTGGGGAGGGGAGGAGGCAAAACACTCATCAGCAACAAACCGATAAACCATGCGCAATTTTGAGGTTGTCCAAGCAAATGGATAATTATCACCTTCTTTCATCATTTTTTTCCTTTTTCAATTTTTTTGGGGAAGAAGCACTTCCCCTCTCCTTGCCCCATTGCTCATGATCGCTTTGAAACTGAAATAATTATAAGCTGATTTGCTTTTTTCATAGTTATGTTAATGATGCAACCAGGCTTCTTCCCAACTACAGCCTCTGTGGCAACTTACTTCTAGTATCCCTCAAGGACACTTAACAACCCCATGGCCTGGCCATGACACAGTGGCTCAATTTTATGACTTAGCCAACCACAAAATTCTGGGCTTACTGACAACATTCTATGCTTAGCACTTGTACAAAAATTCTTTGATGAAGAATTCTTAGTTACAGGATTTGCACATGCATATCATCCATAATTCTCTGCCAATCTATGAAATATGCAGAATTCCATGCAATGCTTGGCAAAGATTTTCCGCTTCCCGGTACACAAAGCCATAATATTGGACCCAGATCACTGGCTTTTATGGGATAGATTGCAGTGTCACTGGTGCAGTACTAAAGAGACCACATCCCCCAGGGAAGACAGCAACTGGATCTAAATTGGCACTGTGGGACTTTTTTTGGGACTCCTTGTGATTCAAAGAGCCACGTCCCTTGAATAGACTCCAATGGGAATAACTGCTCTTAAGTCTACTAGTGACCCATACTTTACTAGCTACAGTGAGGTCACTAAGATAACCAATGCCTCCTTGACATAATCCGCTCCGAGCGCAACAAGAGAGGGCGTTTTTTTGGGTACTCACCGCATATAGGCGCGAGTTAATGGCGCGTTTGACACGGGGTACGCTGAGTATGCGTAATGAATTTGTTCCTTAATTAATTTAATGTATGGTCTCTGCGTACACGCAGAACGCGTGCAAGAAAACTTGCTTGGAAAACTTACAACTATCTGCCTTTCTTTTGCCGCTTGGGGGTGCACTTCATGCTCGGGGCGGATTGTAGTGAAGTAAATTAAGGCTGTGCTAATTATTTGATATCTTCAGATATCTAGTCAAATATTGAAATATTTATTTTCAAAACTACGTATTTTGGGGGTGAAAATCAATGATATGAAAAAGGGGAAAAGTTCAATTATTTGTTTTAAAAAATGCATTCTATTAGCACATTTCAATGTATTGCAAGACCACAAAACTGAGGCCATAAATTACTTTTCCTTCAAGTTTTTCTGTTTCAACCATTAAAAACATACATATTTTATCTCTGCTTTTGTAGGAGTAGCAATTGGTACAACCAACTATTGGAATATTCCTCAGAATGGAAGGTCACGTATTGGAGTATTTAATTGCTTGAATTGACCCAGCCTTGTCCCTAAAAGAGCTGGGTTATTTTGGACCATCATACAGCGGGGGGCCCCAAGAACTTCGCTGTGCCTCACTTCATCTTTTAGAAACTTTGCATGCATGTAAAGACACTCCTTGAATTAAAAATGTTATGGTCATTTGAAGTTCAAGGCTACATGTGTGCCAGCCCACGTGCACTGACCACCCCTTACCCCATCCCCACCCTCTAAGCTTTCTTCAAATTTTGTTCTGTGGTTTCAGTTGGCACATGACCAAAGACAGACTTCTCAACTTACTCCATCATGAGCAGCAAGCCATGTATAAAGTTTTACAGCATTTCTGCAGAGTTGACCAAGCCCATAAAGTGTTCAGGTACAGGCACAGTGGGTGATGAGTATACAAGAATAGGCTGCCCCTCCCAAGACATGCTGGCACTAAATGAAGGCATGATTCAGACAAAGTTGTGGAAATGGCCGGAGGACACTGAGTTTAAAGATGGGATCCAGAAACATGGAATAATTGGTCACCATGGGAGGAAAGTAAAGGGAAAAGTGAAGGTATCTGTTGGGCAGTTTTGTAACCGTGTCCTTTTCCAAGTCTGACAAGCACATGTGTACTGAAAAATTACCTGTACAGTGGAAGTTTCATGTGCAAAACTGGACAGTGCAGGTTGGAATACTGAAACTTAGATATCTGGGTAGAAAGCCAAATACCTTGATCACAACACACGGTACGAGTGTAAAAAAAGGAGAGTACTGTACAAGATAGTGTCTGCTCATTGCAATCAGACTGGCCACATCCCCATGACAGCACACTGTTGTCTGAAGCTGAAGTGTCCACATTTAGTACGCAATCTTTTGCATATGAGCAGACACTGTCTTGTATAAGATGCTAACTGGCACGAAAGCAGTGCGTTCAGACATCCTCCAAAGATTTGCAAAAGGAGTTGGAGACTGACTTGATGAGGATTCCATTCACAATCCCTGGCATAAATGCGAAGTTCTTGTATGTATGTGTCCAATCTGGGAATATTCATACCCTTTTTAATGAGTATAATCAACAGCCCTGGCCTCATTCCTACCACAGTATGTAGTACCTTGCATTTCAGTAAACCTTTGAGACTTGGAAAAGGACTCAACAACACCACTGCTGGTTAGATAATTGGATTGGTACAAATTGTGAGAGCCCAGTGTCAAGAATGACTGTTGATCGAATTCTCGAAAAATTTGATTAATTTCAAGCAAATGAGAAGCATGTATAACTAATATTTGTACAAGTCTTGTTGAATTGTTTACTTCTTTAATGTAGCACAGTTTTGTATTTGTTTTCTGAAGAAAAGTGTTTACATATCAAGAATTAAGCTCTGGATTTCAAATAGCAGAAAGTTTTCACTCAGACACAAAGTAGGTTGGTTTTAAAATCTTGATGCAAAGTGAACATAGCATCAGCAAATATAAATTTGCAGAAAAATTTGCCAGGATTAAAATGTGTGAAACTTTTGCAGCTGTGCGACATGATTCATTGCTATTTCCTCACCACTTTTAACATTTTTTTGTTAGTTTTTGACATTCACATGACTTCACACATGAGCTATTTCTTGGCCACGCAGAGATTTTAAAATTCAATTTCTCACATCCATGCACTTTACATCCTACAAAAGCAGCCACTGACTTGGAAATATGCACTGTCTGCAAAATTTTGGTAATTTGTCCTTTTTTTTCTTGACAAGGGGCTTAATGTTGTACAATGAAGACCAAGGGTGTGAAATTAAAGTGTAGTCATGAACATCACAAGTCAAGTCAAAAACCAAATATCAAAAGTCTGGCTACAATTGAGCTCAAGATAAACAAATCAACTGAGACAGATAACACTGAATTTGAAGAGCTTGTGGTTTGAGGCTGCATGACTTCTGACTGACTTGTGATGGACTTGTCAGGGTTTGACTATAATGATGTGGTGCTAAGATTATAAGCAATCACTTACAGACAATAACTTCCAACACATTCCTGTATGGGAATTAAAGATTCCAGGCTGCAGTAGTGGAATATCACAAATGGTGAAGAAGTTCAGTTCACAAACACAATTGTTTATCTTAAACCACTATCACAATACCTTATACATATTCATGATCGAGAGCCGAACTCTCCCTGGTGCACAAAACAAACACCCAATAGGCATGTGCTCCATGCATAATAATTTTTGCTCAAACTAGACCTAAACTGCACAAGTTATATATCAACTTGTTTTTTAAATCAAAGGATTCAATATTTTATATTCAAGACAAGCCTACAGTTGGTACAGATGAAAAAATGTCACAGTGAATTTAAATTACTTAATTTTAACATTTGACAGAATGCCACATCAAGGTTTGTCTGTCCGGACAGCATTTAATCACATCTACAATTAGTGACACCAAAGTGCTTATGAGCATAAAAGGAAGACACTATGGTAAGACACAAGCCCACAACCTCCCAAGAGTGTCGCCGCTTCGCCCACAAACCTCCCCCATCATCTTGTGTCAGCAGGATATCAGATTGAGTGAAGTGGAAATCTCAAAACTGGGTGTGCATTGTGCACAAATCATTCCAACTAGTGCAGTGAGGTCAAAATCCTAACAGATGATAAGAGGGCATAATACATAACACACGTAGTTACCTACAAAGGCCAATAGAAGCCTGGAATTTCAGTTTATGTATTCATCTGAAGCAATTTCTGAGCAAATTCATGTAAGTACTGTAATTAATCCTTACAGCAAAATCAGGCACAAACTTAAGTTTGACCACTGGTCAATTGCTCTTTAATAATGCACATGCACAATACAGTCACACTTGAAAGACCCAAGTCAATTTATTTTGTGAAATCTCATTGTCATTTACATTTTCCTATTGGTTACAACTCCCCCAGTGTTCACCGTCAACGACATATTGTACAATTATTTTTAGGTAAATGGTTCCCTCCAAACTGAGAAATGAAATCAGCTACTCAGGCTTGGTTCTAAATGGTCATCTAGATGATCCAAACCATCCTTTGGGCTTTGTCAAACTATGGTTAACTATCGTCATCGTTTGAACTTGTTCATGGTGTGACTGACTGATCTAACCCATGCTTATCAAGAGCTGCTGGACTAATCTGGTCAACTATTTGCAGTGAGCCTATCAAGTTTGGTCAAATAATTGCTACTGACCAACAGCTCCACATATCAATATGTGCAAGGAACTAAGGACACAAGTTGCCATGGTAATGATTGATGAATATTTGATTAGAGACATTCACACTTTTGCATCACAATTCAATCTCTACTCTAGTAAACTAACGGTTCTTCTTCAGGCTTGCTCTGAATTCTTGGTCAGAAAACTTTTGGCAGTGTTCAGTGTAGGAATAAAAACTCCTTTGAGTCAAACAGGAAGCACAGTGATGAAAAGAAAAAAAGGATAAGTCTCAAGGAATGTTAGTTAAATCCAATTCATGCCTTAGTAAAGCTTTTGAAGTGAAAATTCTCAACCAAACTACTGAAACTGCTAAAAGTCTAGTTCAAAAATGGTTTCAAAAAGAGAGAAAGTGCTGTGTTAAGGTTGGTTCATACTCAACTGGAAAGCAAATGCAAACAGGAATTTGGGGTGTCACAACAATTGAGCAAATTCTAAATTCTTTTGTGAAAATTTTTCCACAAATGCTTCACAATGTGAAATATGCATGCTTGCAGGCTGTCACACCCTCATTTGCTTTCCGATTGGGTGGGAACCGGCCTTTTGTGTTGGAAGATGGGCAAAAGAGGTTAGGATGGACTAGGCTGAAACGGGCACCAGACCTGAGGCTGGGTGGCTGCTCTTTTGCACATTCCTGTCAGGAAGGCCCAAGCTGAGAGACCGGACTTGCTCTACGAAGCAACGAGGGCAAAACAGTCGGGGGAGCAAGTGATTGGTTAGTCTAAATGTCGATCTCTTTTCTTTTTTTTCCTTGAAAATAAATTCTAGCATTAAACAAGCTGGGAGCAGAGAGATGAAAACTACATGTACATGAACTTGTGATTACAATGAATGCATAGAGATCAGCCATTTCAATGTTAACCCTTTTAATCCTACGCATTTTTCAGGCACATTTTTGCTATACACTCATCTGAAGCATGTACTACCATGCACTGATGCGGATTATATCCCCTTTCAAACATCCAAACAAATGACAGCGCTGTCAGGTTTGAAACTTTTTACACGTTAAGTTTTCAGTTCAGACTTTTCTCTGATTCTTGTTACACTGAGGCAATCCTGATACAATCAATATTCTTTAGGAACTCAGGTCTAGAAAATTCTTAACAGCATTGAAGTACAGCTTCTAATAATGTCAGCGAGTTTCCTTGAATAACACTGATTTGATATGCATAACTAATGTAAATAGCGTGAAGTTTATGACAGTTTCTACACCTGAATCTTACTTTGAGAGTTTCAAATGATTAAACATTTAACACGATGCCTTTTGACGACATCATATAGTAACAATTTGAATGCCTTTCATAACAAATATCACTGAATCAAAATTGACTTCCTTAAACATGTCAGATGCATTTTTTCTAGTTTTCTTCAGGTTCGCATGGAATGACATGCATCACATTACCTTCTGACATTGTGAATGTTCAATGAACTGAACATAATAAGAGCAATTCACAACAGTGTGCCAATCACAGCCACAGTTTATAGTGCATTGTCTGCAACAGTTGATTGCACACAACAGATGGTGACCTCCTTTGCATGCAGACTGGGCAGTTTGCATTCACATTTGTAACAGACAAAGAGAGACTAAGCATCTAAATAAATATATGTGCCTGCATGATGTATGATGATACCCAAACAATGATGTACAGATATATTACTCATAATCTTTGCCAAAAGGTGGAGGAATGACTGACCGGAGGATGTACCAAATATCAATAATTGATAGGTTTTGTAAGTTGTTTCTTCACCATGTACATGTATCTGATTCTGTATTGCTCCTATCCACATTAAAAACAACAAAGCCTCAAAAGAAGCAAATGTTACACATTTCCATGCTTGCATGGAAACAGTCAGCTATCACGTACCTCATTTGCATACATGTAAAATAAGAAAAAAAGCTGTGACATGCAGACCAGTTACACCGAGGAAACTTTATTTTAGGGACAAGTTTTCTAGTGACTCACCGTTTCCTCTTCTGTCGATACCTTCTCTTCCAGGTCAGAGGTCGTGACAGGCATCCAGGGCGGGTCAATGACAGCAATATTAGCCACTCCGATGGTGGGCGAGGGAACTGTGAAGTCAATGTTGGGTGGTGGAACCTGGAGAAGGTCGGAATAGTTAGATCTGTCCTGGCTGACATTCCTACTCTTTGAGATAGAAACGCACTCTATTTAAAAGCAACAGTAGGAACAATACAATTCTTTCCTTGTTGTTTTACACTCTGTTGAACTCTCTGTAAACTTTGCTTCCTTTAACCCCTTCGCGCCGGGAGGCAGCTAGACACGCCGTAAAAATTGAGATCCTCAGCCCACTTTTCAGCTATTATTTTTGGCCCACGCTCGAGCGAACACGGTGAAAGAAGGCAGACCCTGGCTCTTGTATATATGGTAATTGGTCTTTGTGTGTAGCCCAGAAATGAAAAGACCGAATTTGCATCATAATCACCAGCTTCACAATAGTCCCCACTTTGAAAAGAGGCAATGGGAATGTGGAAGCATGAGTAGAGCCGCATGCTGCCGAACAATCAGCCTTTTCACCGTGTAATTCAAAGCGTGCAGAGCACGCAGGGCCAGAAACCGAGAATTTGCGATTTGGCAGATGGCCTTCGTGGCCAAGTGAGGCTGAAATTCTTGGAGTAGGCTTTCGGGAAGAAATTCCCATTGTCAAGGGGTTAAGGAAGTTTTTTACTATGTAAAAACCTTAAGGAAGTTTTTTACGATGTAAAAACCTTCCTAAAAGAACGAACATATTCCTTTTTTCAAAGTGCCGTATGAGGGGCCACTTTCAGTCTGTAACTCCTCTAAATAAAGAATGCACACTGCAACAAGCAATTTTCAGACCATGAAGATTTCTCTTACCCTGAAGATCAAGGAAGCTTTATCCTCCATACGTGGCCAGACCTGATGTCGGAAGCGCCAGAGGACAGCAAATCTCTGGATGGCGTCGGCCCGCTGGCCTGCCTCTTGGTGGTGCATCTCACCGGCTATCAGCTTGGTGACCGTATCGGGAATCTTGACTGCACAGATCAATACCATGGCAGCTGCAGGAACATAAGACAGAAAACTTTACACGTACACAGCAAGTACAGATCTCTGTCCTGCTCTTAAAAAATGAGGATTTTATCAGGATGTTACAGGCGGGGCCCTGGTGTTGCTGCAAATGATGTTCCAGAACAAGTGACGGAAAGCAGAACTTATCAGCAAATGATGACTTTATTGACGGCTGATTCCCTATCATTAGGGTCTGCAGGCTACCACGGCCTTTTGAGAAAGTGATGTATCCACCCCACTGCATACAACACCGTACTTCAAGCAAATCATGTTTAAAGGTGATCGATTTTTCAAATTGCATATTTGCATAACTTTCTCATCAAACACTATTACAAACATAACGGATGCAATGGCTCATTTGTTGAAAAGCCTCCAAAATGCTGTGCCTCAGAAGAGAAATTTTAGGAAAGTGCATGTCATTTGGTATGTTTGTATGCAGCACACACATGTTCATAACACATTACAGAACACAGATCGTCACTTTACCCAAATGAACATCTCTGAGGTTATATATAGCACACATGGAAAGTCAATGAGATGCCACGGGCATGCCACACTGTCAAAATGCAATATTGATTTTTGCCAAATAGGCAATCATGCAGGAGACATCATGAAGTGTCAGAATATCCCAAAATCTCAAATTGCCAAAAATCTCAGCCTTGGGCAGATTTGACACTTCATCAAAACAGCGGCTACATGTATTGTTTGCACATCGTCCCAGCCCCTCTCCACCAAGAAGTCTGTAACCCACCTGTCGATCCAGCAAGCTGTTGGCTACTGTCCAGCAGTAACTCCCAAGCCAAAGTGAGAATGTCGGCAAACAGGTCCTCGGTCAGTATGGGAGCTGCCTTGGTGAGCAAGGAGAGAGGACTGTGCCACAGGAACATAGCCTGGTGAACCAATCACAACAATCATGCTCACATCTCTGTGTTACAGTTTAAATATTACATTTTAAAATGTAATTTCAGATATCACATAACCATGCATAACAAGATGAATCCCACATTAATGAATTTTCAGCCTGTTCATTTCTACATGGCAAAAGTTTCCATTCAAAATTATGCAGTACCAGAAGAGAAGTTTTCAACACAGTTCACATAGTTACCTCATCCATCACATTTTGCTGCATTGGCATTTGGAAAATTTACACCGAGTCTTCATGCACCAGGTAAATTAGTTCAATAATAACATTGTGATCTATTGATTCACTGGCAATAAACATCAAAACACCTTTGTGGAATGACAACCTTTCTGTTATGTAATGACATCCACAGGGCATTATGTTTCAATCTTCAGCTTATGAGAAAGATTCTGGGAGGATGGAAGTAAGCAAGCAGTTTGTCCCAGTTGGTGCATTACACATTTCTGTTGTGGAATGACAATCTAATTTTTGCTAAACTATTCAATTACGTTTCACATGCTGTGTTGTTTGCTGATGACATTTCGCGCTGTAGAGGTCAGAAAGTGTCAAGATGTCAGATAGAATCTTACAGGCTTGCTACCAACCTGAGTCTTGAGATATTTGAGCTGTGGTGAGTCTTCCTTCTTGGGCCACTCCAGCTCCATGGGGAAGGAGCCACTGGTCAGCGCTACAGCCGAGTTGGTGCGGCTGGTTGACGCAGCCACCTGGTGACGGAAGACGCTGACCTGCCGGTCCAGGGTGGAGGAGGTGCTCTCCCGTCGTAGCTCTCGGAAGCTGCGCAGCGTGGAATGGCCCTGCCCAGACTCCTGCAGGTTGCCAAAACAATAATTAACGGAATATTACCTTTGGGTGATTCTGTGTCAGTTATACCAGGGGCCTAAAGTTAATGGCTTTGCTAACCACAAAATTCTTTGCCTACGACTAACATTACATGCAGCTTTAACCTACAGTAATCATTCTGCGCTAACAGAGTTAACACGAATCCTTACAGGATTGACACACAGATATAACCCAAATGTTGTTGAAAACCTGTGAAATACACCGTAAATGCAGTCTGCTATAGTTAGTGGCCACTTTTTGCTTATAGTAAGGAGAACCATGATAATGGGCCCACATCTGCTCTGGCAAAGATTTACAAATGTATAACCGTTAATGATCCATCTAATTCAATGAGTTCAGAGCATGGATTACATCCTTTCACCTTCAGTTCACCACTTCCTTTTTTGACCATCTTATGTTTATGAAGTCTTGGCAAATGTCCATTGATTTTGTTCTCTAGTTTTCTGTTACTCGTATAAGAGGAATGGGTTATGTTGTGTGTCCATGAAATCTATTCACTGAATATTTGGTTCATGGTTTTTACTCTATGGAGGCTCAGACTTGACAATGTTTGCTTCTCGCATGTTCACTCTTTTCTTTGCTTTTTGTGAAATCCATGAGAATTAGTTTTTGTTATGTTTCCAATTTTTAGGTAAGTGGATATATGTAATACTATAACTAGGCTCCAGGACAAAGTAAAGTCAAATCTATTATTACATAGTATCAAACAAGTTGAAAGAGGCTGATGGAGCAACTATTTCCTCTGGGTACCTAACACCCACATACAGACACTCATACAAATTGGTAGCAAGAGCTCTACAGCCTATTGCATAACACTTAAGCATGTAGGTGATGTGTCACACCAAAAGTTTGTTGTTGCTACATAACTCACAAGTTCAACATCTATTAATAATGTATGAAGCTAACAGACCAACCGCAGCCGATTTCACAGGACTCAGCTTAACTTCCCCCATGCACAACACTTCAATTACATTAAACATCCGCACAGCAATGACGGCTCCTTTGCAGTTTTCCAACAAGTAGTCAACAGTCATTAAATTAGCTCCCAAAAAACCTTGGATAAAAAAATCATCTACTCTTGGTCGGAACTGAGGAGTGAATCTTGAAGTTCTCTCACAGCCTAACAAGCTATCTCATCCTTTCAAGTTCTGCTAAGCACAAAATTTCACATTCATATTTTCCTCTTCACTACGACATTGGGCTTAGACTGCACTGTACAGCCATTATGAGCAACGACTGTAGTTTGACCACTGATTATGTGCCTCTTAGCAATGCACACACATACAATATCATCCGATTCTAACGACTTAGGTAGAACCATTTCTTATGAATCCCATTGGAACTCACATCTTGTCATTGGTTGCTACACTCAAAGCCTTTGCCCAATGGTTCACTTTATACCCAGTTACAAAAAAGGCAATTGATAACCAGCGATGCAACCATGCCCAAGGGCTTGGTTCCCCAAATGGTCACCTGGATGCTCCAACCATCCGTCGTTCAAGTGACATTGGTCAAACCATGGTTAACCACAGATCTTTCTTTCTATGTCACAAGTGCAGTTGGTGGTTGGCAAAACTATGGCAAGCTATGAGAGCCAAATCAAGAGAATAATTCACAAAGTGTTTAAAAATCTCCTGGAAATATTAGGCCCTGAAAAAGCAAATACTTGTACTGAATACTAAAGGCAATGCCTCCCATATTAAGACTGTCTAGCAAAATGCCATTTCAAGGTAAACGTTGTTGTGAACCAAAGGTGAATGTTCTGCAAACTTTGGCCAACCATACAAAATGGTGGTCAATGTTTGTAACAAAAGAAAGGTCTTCAGTCAAGGCTAGAAATTGTTTGCAGCTGACCTTGCGTTTGCCTTTGCCGTCCAGCCGTCTCATCCTCTCGTCCATGTCATCATCTCGGGGTCGCAGAATGCTGTCCTCACCGCAGATGTAGCGGACCGCCTTCATTAGCCGGTAACAGTTGCGTTTCTGTCGCTCAAAGCAGTTAGGGTGGCAGCACCGTTGGTGGTTACAGATGAAGTTGGTCTTGCTGGCAATCTCCACAATGATCTGAATCAAATGAAAGGGAAAAGAGTCATATATAAGTCTATCAGACTGAAACACATTTCTCAATTGGGAGATATCCTTTTCTGAATTGGGAGATGTTTGGGGATCGTCTTTTTTGTCTTTCCCAAGTGAAATAAACCATATTCTGTGGGGGTAGGCCATTCTGCTTTTTAAATGTCCTTTAAACTAATCACAATGCGGGTGTTTCACAATAGTGCGCCTCCAAGAGTTTGTAATGCATTGACCAATCACAGTGCACGAAATCTGTAGATCCAGTGCGTGTTTGGACAAGATCGACAGATTCCACGCCTTGTGATTGGTCAACGCGTTGCAAACTCTTGAAGGCGCACTATTGTGAATTGCCCGTATCAACCAGCAAAGAAATTCTGGTTTTATCCTTTTCTGTTTGTATTCTTTTTGTAGGGAGGTAAATGGGTGGTAGAGAAAATAAAGAATTTTTTTACATAAATGAAAATGCTAAACATTTCTTTAAAAGTATTTGTAATTGTTTTTAATGGGATGTCAGTGTATGTTTTGACTATGAATTTCTAGATATATATCTAAGCTTCTAAAATGCTCTTGTAATTAACAGGTACATGCACAAATTCCTCTTCAGAAGTGGTAGAAAGAGATGCTTAATACAATCTTGAACTTATGGAGACCAAAATTCCAAATGATGCCCGTCATCATTTGATGAATCATCTACATTCCAGACAACAACTTATTGTGTATTCTTCTACACAGTACACAAAGTGTACCAAGATTTCCTTCCTAGGCCGCAGCTCTTGGGAATGGTCATACCGTGCCATCTACTGCCCTAGTTAGCATCATGTTGTGCAGGAATGTTTCTGTACTCTGTGCAGGAGGATGTATAAACATCATCTGGCCATCAACCCAGGTGCGTTGACAGGCTGCCACGCCTCAACTCACCTACCGCTGATGTTTAATGAAAATGCTGATCTCCCATTTGTTTAGTAGACCGTGTGCTAAACCTGAACTTGGCTGGCATGCACAGCGAGCTGTGGTAGCAAGTATTGCTCTGTGGGTGTGCCCCAGAGTGTTACAAAGACATATGGAACAAATGCTGTTCCTCATGACACTTATGAGTCAATATTTGTTATGAATAGATGTGTATCCAAAGTTGGTTGCTCTATTTTGCCTTTCTCAAAAGTCAGAGATATCAAGCCACACAATACTAGCTGCAAAAGGGCTGAAAGAAACTTGGATCTGGAGGATGGAGACTGAGATGTGTCCCCAGTGTTAACCTTTGGGTTCTCAAACTAACTACTGTACATTTGCTGTGTCATGTCACCGCAAATACAAATGAAGACTGTGTGATGTACTGCTCTCACCGGGATCCAAGGCATGTTCTTGCTCAGGTCAATGTCATCCAGCCCCACTGTATCTGGCGTGGAGGCCAGCTCGGGGACATGCTCGGGCTCCTGGGGGCTGACCTGCTCGCTGAAGACACTGCTGGTTTCCCCCGTCGAGTCATCGTCCACCGATATGGAGCTGATTTTGCGGCTCTTGACGCTGCCTGAGCGGCCCAGCACTATGTCAACGAAGGCAATTGGGGGAAGGAATAGTTAGCGGGACCTGGGCTGTACAAACAATCCAGCCAAGTTCAGAGAAAGAGAAAGGAGGAAGGAACAGAACAGACAGACAGAGGTGAATACAAGAAGTAAAACGGTACACTGACCAAGATTTACAGACTGATCATGTCAGACATGGATGGTAACAGACTGCTCTCATATTGCCTACAGATCATTTCAGAAATATCACCCTTGAATGGTGTCGGATTGCACCCTCAAAATGTACATTTTATTATTTTCAAAGAGGGTTGTATTTTCATTTTGTATTATTTAGTAGCTGTATATGTCATTTGCTGTTTTAATGCCTGCATTTTTAATATTTAGTGAATGATTCTTTTGCTTATGTACTAAAGGAGAGTCACTGATTTACAAGCCACAAGGCAAAAAAATACAACTGAGATACAGAAAAGAGCAGATACTGTAAGGATATGATCATAGTAAATGAGCATGACCCCGCTTATTCAATCACAATATTCAGGCTGATTGGAGAGGTTAAACTTAGCTAGAGAGAAACTGGATTTTTATTGTGGCATTTATTCTTGTCATATGTGAGATGAACGCAGGCTGATTTGAAGTGAAAGACTTGACCCCTCACCACTGTGGTCAAAACTTGACATGGGATGCAGTCAACAATGAAAAAGATTATTTTCATTAATTTTGTGTGATCTTTCAGGCCTAGTTTATCCATTAAATGTTCCAAAGATTGTGACCTAAGTGAGCGAAATAGTTTATCGATAAGCTTGCTCTTAAGGTGCAGAATTACCTGACTGGGGCATTCAATACTAAAAAGAAAAAATACTTTGTCCCAGCACCACAGAGCAGTTGGTTCACGTAACCAGGATCTCATGTGAATGTGAACATCATAGGTATCATCAATGTACAATAGTGTACTGGTTCAAGATCTAATAAGGTGATTTTTATCCATCATTTGAAATTCAACATTTAGCCTAGTACACACACACAGCTCAGTGGTTGGGAGCAAGCCATCTGACCCGAGTCAGTCCACAAGGTGGGAGGATAACAATGAACATGTAAGCATATACACACAGGAAAGCATGACACAAGAACAGAATAAAGAAGAAATAGGCAGAGTGACAATAGGTCCCAGCATGGACCACATTACAGACAACAGACAAAAACTGGAGACAGATTTAAAAGTGCTAATATCCAAAAATAGCAGATGAATTTTGGATGCACGTCTGTTATAAAATAAATTTGGTATTTCATTACTATTCCAGCACTTTCATGAGAAATGGTCTTCAACTCCAGCACAGTCAAGACCTTTGAATTTGTAGCCTGACAGTCAAAAAGACAGGACACGAAGACGGGCAAACTCTACAATAAAATGTCAAGAAAAGCAGAAAGTGGGAGGAAACCCAAGACAGACATGGGATATATACATGTACCTGGTTATAGTTAGAGAAAGGGTGCAGGAAAATCTCTGCAAAATGTTACAGCTGAACATTAGAGAATGATTGTTAAAAGAAAGGGAAAAAAGTGAGAAGTTGGGATTCAATTGGAGCAACTCAGCTGCTCCTTGTGCAGTAAAGGATCAACTTAAATTGTGACGAGATACAAAAGACACTGCAGTGACAACACGACTCAGGCTGAAGGTATTTGTAATCTTAATTCACAAAGAGGAAACCACAAAGGAAAGAAAGAAAAAATGGAGGACACAGAATCCGTGCAAAATGCGAGCGCAGTGTCATCAAAGCGTAAGTGACTGGTGAAGAGAGAAGCCAATGTTGATACACAAGCATGACAAGAAAAGGTATGATTAGTATCAAGCACAGAGGAATAGAAGTTTATCTCAAAATGTACATTCACAGGCATTCTTCTAGATGAAAAAGTGCATACACTATACATGTATGTAGCAATTTAACCTAAGTTACTCAAAAATAATTGCATGCTTTTCCCTTCTTTTAATGCACCATTAGAAGGGGCTATGAAATTCAAAGAGAAAAAAAAATATTTTTACAAGCACTCACGCCTGTAACTGAATGAAAATAGTGGCCCCTTCCCATTGTTAATTTTGCTCCATGATATAGTGCTGTTTTCCAAGGATGCAATTGGTGGCAATATCCCTGTGCAATGTAGGAGTTCACTGCATACACTATCGACCTACAGTTATCCCCATGTAAAACTTTGAACATTCAGTGTACTCAATTACTGATAACCACTATATACAAAAAAATTGGAAATCGACCCCTCCCCAAAAAACCTTCTGAGGACTTTTTACACTCAAACATCTACACCACCAGATCTTTTTTGTTTATGCTAGAGTTTTGCACATGTATTGAGTTTGAGCTAATCTTCAGATTACTACTGTGCCTTTACAAATTCAAGTCCTGGTACTGAAATGTGCATCAGCAGTGACCACAGTGACAGTTTTCAGATCAAGACAAAAGCCATTGATTGCTCCTTACACAAATGTGTGCATGTTTAGAAATTCACTTTGAAACGATTTCCAATGTTTACCCTTTACACCAAAAGTCCAGTTATAAATCCAAAGATTATAAGAACAAACAAAAATGATATCAACATATAACAATCGATGCGTCTTTCTTTCAACTAGGATTCAGGATTGAAAAAGCATGGCAGTGTTGTCAAACCGATAAGATGCTGAAAAAACAGTGAAGGATGATTCATTTGTAATGGTTTATGATGCAAAAGTCTGTGGTCAAGGGTTTGAAACCTTAGCAATCTACTGTACTGAAACAAATTGCAATGAAAATAAACAATCATAAGAGAAATAGAAAAGGAAAGCTCTTTAATGAGCTCAAAATTCCATATCTAATGTATAAGGTTATCATATGCCACAACACAAACCTACTATGAGTTCAATGTGCAAACTCCATCTCTAGTAATAGGAACAAGTTAGCAAGGAGAGTAATTACTAATGTAACAGATGAAAGGAGAAAGGAAGGAGGAATAAAGTGGATATGGAGGAATCTGCATAGGACTGCCACTGTATTGTGTGAATGCAAGTAAGCATACAGCTGCGTAGTTAGGGCTAACCTGATGCACACTCACTGATTATCCGGCATTTTATGCGAGTGCAGAATATCAACTGGCTCATAGCTAGTGTATATTACCTCTAGCATTGACAGGTTTCTTTTACATGTACGGCGATAACATGCTGGGAATCGTTTAATCAGGTGCACAGATCATCAGTGAGGAAAGAATGAAATCATAAGAAAAATGGGGTTGAGAGTGAGGAGTGGCCAAATTAAAGGTAGAGAAATGGGGAAGCAATGCATGAGAACGGCGTCAAAGGAGGAATTTCTTTTACCATTGGTAGATGGTGGTTGATTGGTTTCACAAACCCAGGCATGGATCCAGGATGGGAGGAAAAATAGGAGTTAATGGCCCATGAGGGAAATGAAGGGAAGAGGAAGGCACAGACAACAAAGTCTTGACTTTTGGTTCAATCAAAAATGACACATGTAATGGTCAAATAATTAGTATTCGGAATCCCTCAAAGTAAGAGTCATGCCAAAGTTGCAGAGTGCCAAGCTCTACGATGTATCTATGTCAACTTTGTAGTGATGGTAGTACATAGATAAACGTGCTGTTAAAAAACTAGAGAGCTGAGTCCAGATTCAATTTTCTTACATCCAAGAATGGGATACTGTATATTCAAGACCAAAATCTCCAAGTAATGTAGAAACATGGAGGTGTTTCCACCACAATATAGGCAAGCAATGCACACATGACACTGTAAAGTCTTTCACAAATGTTATCAGCATATTTAGTACAATGCAATGCTATCAAATATAGCAGTTTGCAGTAGTTCAAACAATGCGTCCAAAAACTAACAGGGATTTTCTGAGTGTGCAATAATACCCACATGCTCATATTTGGTCTGTATTTTCATTTCTGACCAAAGTGAGCATGGGCAATGACTGGGCACATGTACATGGAGTGTGAGTTTGTATCATTTTGATACTTATAGTAAAAGCCATCTGCTAGAGGCGGTAACCATTATTGCACAAGAGCTCTACAGGTTAAACAGAAGGGCAAACCAAAGAAAAGTACACTCCTTGTAGAAGTAAGGCAACTTTTTAGAGAAGCATCCAATGTATCTTCAGTTAATGCACTGACTTTGCAACACAGCTCTCTAGTAATTTAAAGCACAGCTGTTTAGTTAAAAACCACCCAGTGTTTGTAAAACCTTTCACTCTAATTGCATAACACTAAAACCACTACAGCCAGTTCCATGGGACCACTGGTGCTCCAATTTGTATACTGTTGGTAGTTTTTGAGAGAATTTCACACAGTGATTGGTTGGGTGTGAACATGTGACAGAGGCAGGGAGTCATCAGTGATTTTGCTACAAAGGAAAACTTGTCATGGAGCTAATTGATGAACAGTTTTTTCTCTGTGGTACCATTAGAGCAGACAGAGGTTGATCAAAGAATTGGCCCAAACAGGTGCAATCTTGCAGTCGGTTCTATAGCATCTCAAACAAAATTTCTATCATCTTATGCTGCAAAACAAGAGTGGGCATGAATAATCAACTAAACTGTGGTGCATAAAACAGAATGCCAATAACAGTCATTTTATTCACCAACTGCTGTTGCTGACACTCTGTTGTTTTGACTGTTCTGTAAAGCAGCACAGTCAATTAAAAAAATTGCAGACATTCTGTAGACAGAGCGGAATGATCGGGGTTATTAGACAGTATCAGTGCAAAGTGTTTGCTAAAGGATTAGTTGTTCGATACTGCCAAAATTCATCCCTGCGACAATTGACTGGTGCAAGACATTCTGCCGAGTTTGTAAATCTAAATCAGGCCAGATGTTGCTTTGGATTCTGTGTAGAGCTTACAGATGGCAGAATACTAAACAACAGACTCATTCTCTCGCACACCGTCCTTACATAGCACGGGGATGGGCTGCCTTCTTCAGGATGCGTGGAGTATTTTCCGTATTTTCCTCACTGGATAAAATTTGTTTGAACAGTAACCCAGGTCAACATGCATAATGCATGTGAGTGACACATCAGCACTGAAAGTGCCTGCCCAATAAGGCAGCAAGCAACCTATGATGCTTTGCACACATCTGTAGCTGTGATGCACTTTCCTCACAAAATTTTGTGGAAGGAGTTACCTCAAGGTTATGAATCACGCCTTCCCCAGCATCCTGTAAGGGAGCTAGGGGAGCCCCGGAGAGCACAACATATACATGCAATGGGTTTGCATGAGAAACCAATTTTCCTTTGAATGTGTACAAATAATAGTTTGCATTTTTTTTTGCCAGAGGGCATAGTTATGCACAGAATGCATTGGCAACAGGGTGCAGTTTTCAGATTTCAATTACAAAGGCTTCAATAAACAAGCACCTTGCAATCTGCCAAATTTCTACCTCCAACTCAATACCAAAAGGAAAGTATTACTGGCAAGAATGTCTGCAGATTCAATTAGTCAGGCACTGGCATGACACCCACACTCTGCAAAGTCTACAGAATGGCAGCAAATGCTTTCTTCAGCTAGGGGCCAAATAGAACAAGCACACGGCGCTCCACACTTACAAGAAGACAAAAACGATGAAGCTAAGCCAAACACAGGGTGCTCATCTGAAAACAAGCATAAACAATTTGTGGAAGAGAGAAGCAGACATAAATCTATAAGCAACAAAACTAGGGGAAAGAAAGAGAAAAAAATTATATATATGCAGAGCTCATGAAATTAAACGCCTCTTTGGAAATCCACAATTTCCTAAAGGCAGCAGCAACTGGGGACTGTGGCAGCAATAGAATTTTTGCCAAGAAGCCTAAAGCATATCGAGTGTTTAAAAACAGGACATCAACAAAAAACTAAGGAGGCCAATGGGTTATCCTTGGCAGGAATAAAATCAGTGAGCTTCTTTGGCCATGGAAGAATTGGCTGTTTGCTGCCAACTGACACTTTGTCAAATTTTAGGAGTCCTACTTTTTCAGCACAGGACAGGGAGACAACTTGCTACACTAAGCAATGCTAGACAGTAGAGTGGATCTTTAACCCTAGAAGAGCTGTGGATTCCCTTCCCCAGCACATTTTCTTCAAAACCAACAATGCATCATTTTGGAAACACAGAAAACAAATCAATGTTTCTTATCTTTAAACCCATTATGACCACAGTTTAAGAAGATAAAACTTCAGTGTAAATATCAAATGACTAACTGGGCAAAATATGGTTGAAACCTTGAAGATGTTCCCACCATCATTATATCGCATGCGAACCAAATTTGTAAACCTTTGCCACTGGTCAGCCCCTATCCACTCAGTTTGAATGACACCCCCATTGGTTCTTTTGGGGCTTAATTTTGTTACCAAACCCTTTCAGCATCACATATCTGAAGTGTGAGAACAAAGCCTGTCGTGTACACCCCAGCTATAGGTAAGTTTGACTTGTTCATTGGACAGGATAGGTCTGTGTTCCATCAGCAGTCATGCTTCTGTATAATTTTCTTGCCGATTCTGTCTCCTGATTGGCTGCAGCATGATCATGTGGTTCCCTTGACACAGGAAAGTTGTACAATTATCTAAAATTGAATGAGTTACTTGTCAGGTCACACCCATCTGAAATTTCCCTTAAATTCAGTGCCTACATATAGGTAAGCACTCAAAGCATCATCAGTTTTGATACCTTCTTTGGGATGTGCCTGCTTTTCACATACTCTTTTAATTTTGGACCAACGCTTAAAAAAACCCCAGCATAATCTTTTAACTGCTGGCATATGATCTGGACCTTCACCTCAGAGAGGGTTACTATTTTCACACTATCAAGCAGGAAGCCATGATGAAGACTTCTTTCTTTTTAAAGCTGAAAGATTAAAAGAGGTGAACAGAAAAATTGTAGTTTTCCCTCCTCGTTTTGTTGCCCAACCAAAGTGGGCAGCACTTTAAAAAAATGGATTTCTGCACAATTTTTACACTTTGTTTTGAAAATAGTGAAAACTTGGCTTTAACTTTTTTATAAACCAATACATGTTTTGTTGGTAGACAAGGGAAAGACCATAGCTAGCTGTGCACTTGGAGAACGGCTTTGGTGAGAATGCTGTCTGACAGTATGTGATACTATCAACATCCTTATCTTTGCCTAGATGGAGGTTTGGGATAACATTTTCCCCCTGCAATGGCTGATTACAACATGGAAACATAACACTTTCAATTGCTGTTTATTGCTGAATCATTTGCCACTCTTTTCCATTTTTTTCAGTATTTCAGGTTTTGGGGGAATACTTGTGAATGAAAAACAGTTATTTTCTTCAACAAAATGAGAACCCTTTACTAAACAATTAGAATATTTTGTATGGCATTTATCTAATATAACACCTTACATTATATTTTAACACAGTTTTGAGGACATATGCTCTACCTACAAAGCTACAAACGTCAATAGATATAATTTGTTAAATTGATAGGAAAAGAAACTAAAAAAATTGCATACACATAAGAGGTTATGATCCACTTTAACGCATATTAGGACAATTTGGTGTGTGTGCACTTGCTTTAGTTTCAATCACAGTGCATGCTGTTTGCGTGTGGTGTGCAGCCTAAGAGCTTACATTTCAGAACTACCACTCAAAGAAAAAACCTGCTGGGTGACTCTGACAATGGTACAGACCTTTCCAGCGAACCATCGACTACTTTCTCTCTCTACAATAGAACAAATAAGCCAGTGTGGTGTTCCGAATGAATATGCGCACATCTAGATTTGATGATACTTCCGGTGCTGATAAATAAATCACTGTGTCTTTATCAATTGTGATGGTGCACTCACGCGACAATGAAACCAAATAAAAGATCTCACGCTTAAACCATCCGCTTTTTTCATGATAATCACAAGCACACTGCGAGGATTTTTGATGGCCTACTGCTCTTCTAACAAGAACCAACTGAAAAGGAAAACATAACTGGCCCAGAAGGGCAAAGGTGTTCTGATCCCTTGCAAACTCATTTAGTTCTTGACCAAAAGGACAGGCCTCACAAACATGTTTCAAGAAAAGACAAATGAGCAGGGCACGTTTCCAACATGCAAACTTTCACTCAAATTTCCATTTTTTTTTTTTGCTGGGAAAAAAGGATGTGGATTCTGTAATACCAAGTCCCGATATTACATTCAGACATTTTGCTTCTGCATTTACCCAGCAGTAAAAATCATCCGATCTTAGTGAGCACATGCACAGTCGGAATACTTAAATGGCTTAATACTACCTTTCTGCTACACAAAGCTGGAACACTACAGAGTACATATCTACATGACAAACTGTACGCAGTACACCACGTAGTGAATATTTTAGAAACTTTGCTGAATTAGCTTGTTTTTGTTTGACGCGCGGGGTAAAATAAAAAAAATAACAAGAAAAATAAAATTCACAAGAACAGCAGGGGCGACAAGAGCGTTAATTGGCATGTTTCTACCTGCGGGGGCGCTGTTTTCATGAGACATGCCGATGATTGTTGGTTGACTCTCGGCACTGAATTTAACATGCGGTGTAGTGTCAGCCGGCGGCTGGGCCTGGGAGCCTGGTTGCGTTCCTGATGAAGGATCGATCGGGATGAAAAACAAAACCTCAACACATACATATATATATCCCTCAATGAAATAAAACAAACGAAAAATTGGCTTGCAGACATTATAGCCATGACAGCATCTTTTGATATAAGACAGAAGAAAGAAATTATTGATTGTAAACGGTGGGTGCATGGGGCTCAACGAATGAATTCCTGGTCTCAAAACTGACTCTTGCTGAGCTGAAACAAAATAAATATCAAAGAACACTCAACATTTTCATTGGATTCCGAAATACAACTCACTCAAAAGGCAATGAATTTCAAACAGTCCAAAACTGTTAATTCGGACCCTCCTCCAGCAAAAACTTTACCCGGATTCAACAAAATTTAACACTGCCAACAAAAAGCCCATGGTATCCAACAACAATCCAAATCAAAATTTTCAAATCCATGCAACCTAATGAAGCCCAACCCGACAAAACCAAACCACACCAAATGCTATCAAACTAACTACCACTTCAACCAGTTGCCTAACCAAATCCTACCCAAAAAAGAAAAAAATGTACATCAAATCGGAAACAAACACGAATCCAACCAAACAAACACCAACCAAGACAAGCTTTCCCAAGACTTAACCAAACAAAACTGTTGAAGCTGTCATCATGTCAACCCACTGTCAACCTAATTTTGGAAAAACCACAAACAGCCCCTAAATCTCTACTGAACCAATACACACATTTACAACACAGTCTATCTCAAACAAAAGAGACAAACAAGGACAAAACAGATTTCAAATATGTAAATCTTGGTGTCACATACACGTACATCATGTTTGTTGAAAAATTTACCTTCAGCTTTAAAAATGCTGGTCAGAAATGTTTTTCTATTATTCAGCCAGGTGTGTTTTAAGATGTTGACATACTAACAGCATCCCCAAACAACAGCTTAAAAAGCCTGAACTACTAATTATTCTATCCCTGAGCCTACATTTTAAGGTAAAACACCCGCTATTTCTTGTAAGTGCTTCAAGAATACCAAAACGTGCCTTGAGCTCCGACAAGACAAAATAATCATGAGTGATATAAACCAAGATAGGCAAAACTAAAATATGAGATAACTTGATGGAGTGCTTGATTTTTTTTCAGCCAAATACATAAAAGCACATATTGTTAATGACTGCAAACACACAAAGACTGATGAATATTTATTTCTGATTAATCGGTGAAATAAACAGCCCATAACTTTGATAAACAGAATATTGAATGAGCTTGGCCACTATTTGAAAATAATAAGAGAAAGAAACATGCATGTTAAATCCATCCAACTGGTACAAACTTAACCTCATACATACTGTATTATCATTCAAGATGTGCGGCAGCTTAACGTCAAAGTCACACAATGAGCATTGCAATTTCTAGCAGTAAACCAGAAGGTACACAGTATCAAGTGCACCAAAGACTGCTTCCTGTAACCTTGAACAGTGAACAAATCTTGAACAAATATGTATGAGGTATTTACACAAGTATAACATGGTTATGTTTGCATGGCAATACATCAGTCTCCTGTGAGCTAGAAGCTAATGAAGATTTTTGTTGAGCTTAACCTCATCCAAACCATGTTGCATTTGTTCACTTTTTTCAAATTGGAAAACAGCCATCAAACACAGTCTCAATAGATGAAGATCAACACAAATGATAAACTGCTGTATTTCTGTGCAATAAAGATGGTTAATAGTTGTGGATGAAAACTGAAATTTGTATGGGTTTACAAATACAGTTCAGATAATCAAGTCAGCATTTTTGTCCGAGCTTTATGGCAAACCATCATGTCCGTTTGTCAACTGTACCACTTCATTCTCACACCCTTGCGTCTGCTGTCATACTTTGCCACTGTCAAAACACACAGGGGGGAAAAACTGAACACTGGCACAAAATGAATATTGAGTGATATGTACCTTCCACCAAATAAGAAAGATGACAATCCATGCATCAGATGCAGTAAATGGTTTAAGTAAGAAAAGAAAACTGTCACCATGCCGTCATGATACCTTACCGAAGAGGGAGTCTGGTCGGCTGCGGTGGCGATTACGGAAGCTATGGTTGTGCTGCTCCCTTGGTGCTGGGGAGGAGGGGGCAGGGTGGCGACGGAGAAGTCCCCCACGGCTCTGCTTGCGCCCTGGGGTCACTGTGTGAATGACAATGGCAGGATCACAGTTTACAAACAACATGGGGGATAATGGGCCAAGTTTGAGCAATGACCGATTGTTGACAACTGGGCAATTTTCCCTGGTAACCTGTGTGAAAAATACATCCTGGGTACTGGGCAAAATTGACCCATAGTTGACAAGTGGTTGTCACTTGAACTTGCCCCCAGGTTTAAGAATAGGATTATCCTCAGAATGCATGAAATAAATCTATGAGGCACGGAGTCAGCAAAACAGATTTTTTTGTTTCAAGACAAATGGTGAAAAAGCAGACATCAGACATCGTAAAACAAATTCGACCTGGAAATGACTGAATTCACCATCTACGGTATGGTATGACAGCAGCATCCGTCCATTTTGTCACACTGATTTTGGGTGTAGAGGAGTGCTACCAAGATTGTTAGATGATACAAACTTCCTTGCAGCATCAGAACTTGCTATCATCTATAGAACCTACGGGTGCAAGATGTTACCCCTCGAATTTCCCCAGCAAACTGTCAGATGCACCCAGATCAAGTTGCCTATACATACAGGGATATGCAATTCTTCAACCCAACCCCCCAAAAGAAAAGAAAAGAGGCAGAATGCCACAATAACTGTAATTTCAAATTCAGGTGTCCATAAAGTCCACCTTCCTCTCTTTGGCCACCAGGGTATACGTACTTCATCATTAAGCCCACAGTTGCTGGGCAGATGCATGAAATGTGGTTTCAGAATATATATCGGCCTGCTTGGAGGTGAGGAGCCATGGTGTATTCAGTTGAGATTTCTGAGGAGTTACCCAGGATTGCACACATTTTTCAAGGAGGCACTGGAGAGCATTTTAATGGTGAGTTTAGTTGGGGCACCTGGGGGGCAAAATCTTCCACGAGGAGCTATCCTATCCATTCCCTGGGGCAAAAGCCACTGGTAATGAGCCAGTGTCCTGAGCAATGATAGACCTCTCTTATATCTTTCATGATATCACCTCATCCACTGTGTTTCTGCACACAGCATCAACCTTGGTTGGCTACTCTTGAACCTTCTGAACAAAATTACTTGCAGATAGCCAGGTGTCCTTTTAAAAGGCCAAGTCAACATATGCTGCCCTACATTTTGAAACATGGTTGACAGATGGGATAGAGTGCCACGTACACTGATTTACTCTCTTAATAAAACATGGCAGAATCTGTGGTTGAGGTGTTCAGTGACAAATAGTGAGTGCTTTATTTTGTGATGGAGTACAACTAACCACCAAGTGCTGTGCTGATAACCTCAGGTGAACAGTTTTACTACTACTACTTGAGGCAGTCAATATTTGTATATTATTCATATGAGTGGCCAAAACTTACCGATATCTTACTTTTGGTTAGAGGTGGATTTTTGCTGTAAAATGTACATCTGACCAATTAATTCTAAAGAGCAGGGCTTCATTTTAATAAATACGAGGAGAGCTAATAATCGCTCTCCTTAATTCACTTTGTTGATTTAAGGAGAGTGATTAAAAATTGCTCTCCTTAAATCAACAAAGTGAATTAAGAGGAGCGATTTGCTCTCGCTAACAAAAAACCAAGTTAATGTAAACATACTCAATAAAATTAGCACAATTTAACTTTTTTTACTGAGTTCAATGAGTTAATGCACCTGTCAATTGTAATCCCGGCCCTGGGGGACCCAGGACTTTCGAAAATGTAGCGGGGACGTACCCGGATATGTCCAAAAATCAAGTGCCCCTCCGGAATGATAGCGGGGACTTGCCCGGGGTTGTACAATGGCTGCCCTGCGACAATAGCAGGGACTTGGCGGGGTTGTACAATTTGTTAAACCGTCTATCGGTAAAATTTTATAGCACTGCGCTTCGATATAAAATGCAAAGTGTTTCCCCTACCCTGACAGATGAAAACCTGACAAAGATGACACCTCATTTTGGGATCAGTGCGTGCAAAATACAGACCTTTCTTTTTTTACAAACACTGTCGCCACTTTCTATGGACTGCTAAATGATTAAAACATGTGTAATTTGATCTTTCAACCAAGTAGCACTGGTCACGTGTCTTTTGTTTTGGCGATACATTTAAATCATTGGTTATCTTCTCGATCAATCTTCAATAAACTAATGAAGTGTGATAATTGTTAATTGTCTCATGTGCTGGCACTGGCCATGGCCACATGTACATAACGAGCGTTTCAATTGGTCTCCACACAGCACGTAACAAATTTTGCTATTGGATGAATTTCCATAATTATTTCTGAGACATCCGCAAAGAAAGATTGTAGCGATTTGGGTTGTCGGCTCCTGATTCCGGTGCTTCAGATATGCGGACGAATGTTTTGCCAAAGTTTGGGATAATTATAGCAGCTGCCCCTTGCTTTGCTTTATTTCGGTGGCATTTTACCTGCGCTTACGGCGACCGACTCGATGTCATCTTAGCAATGACCCAGAAGAGTAGGGGACTTTTAGAAATTAATGAAAGCTATTAGTTGTTTATCTTTAGCTGTACGGTTGTTGCAACACAACCACCCCCCATGCTGGGGCAGGGATGGTGCGGGGATTGGTCACAACTTGAATGCCCAGCCGGGGAATACAAAAAACGACTTGGCCGGGACTATCACGATGGCCCTGTTTTATCTGCCCCGCTAAGTCCCCGCTAGTCCTGGGTCCCCCCAGGGCCGGGATTACAATTGACAGGTGCATAACTTGACTAGTCTCCTCGCTCGCCCGACAGTCCATTTCGCCATTGCAGGGGCTCTGAATTTACTGCGCATGTGCATCCTTTCTTTTTGGTATTTTAAAACGTATTGCACGTCCACTGCAGATTGTATTCATCATCCCTTCCTGCACTCACAATACTACTTCGACCAGTGCATTTTCGTATAGAACACCGGGCACATTACCCGCCAGAGACTTTTTTCTTTCCTGTGGCACACTTTCTGTTCTTGACAAGCGAACATTGTTCTCACGCTCGAACCACACGAACACGCAACAGGATCACACACCATCCTCCAGCCACTACAGGGTTTTTCACAAACTCACTTCTGCTGTTCACAAACAGCCGAGAACGTCACGGTAGCGCCTGAACTCGACCCGTTCTGGGAGAGAGGTCGGCCAGGCGCAGCCACGTGCATCCATGGAATTCCATAGGCTCGCCCACAGGCACTAGGCCTGCCCACATGCGCTATCACGTTTGTGTGTTGCGATGCGGGATTCATCAAACACACGCGCACAACTCAAAAGACTTTGATCACCAGCCCTTGTGTTTTAATACATTCAATTTTTGGACTCGTCTGCTACTGTCAACCCAACGAGATTCAAGGGGCTTGTCATAAATCAACATCTGCTGGTTTGAAAAAAAACCATGCACTCCTTAAATTTTTAAGGAGCACTTTTTTTTGCTCTCCTTGGAAAACATTAAGGAGCGCAGAGGAGCGCGAGCGTTAAAATGAAGCCCTGAAAGAGGGTCAAACTTTTCATTTAGTATTTCATGACAGTATTTCTCAGTTGATGTTGTGACATTGTCTAATACTCTGTGAATTATTCATTTAATTTTCTATTGAAGGCCAGTCACTGATGGTGACATAAGAAGAGAGTTCTTCCTATAAAGTGAACCGGTGGCGTAAACTAGGTCTATATGTCTGGGGGGCACCCAAGGTCCCACACATTTTATTTCAAGGGGGTACCACAACAAAATAAGCTGTGGCTACATTTCAACGGAGATTATTCACAGATTACAAAGGGGGGAGGGGGCATGGCACCTGGAGGAAGGGGGCACGGGCATCTGCTGGGGGCACATACCCCCAGAAGATACCTCCCAGTAGTTACGCCACTGAAGTGGATATGTGTACTTTCCATCTACAGATTATTGGCATGCCTACCTTTCTTTTCCTCTACTTGCTGGTCGACGTTGTTCAACTCCGTGTTGCTGCTATGCTGGGAGTCGTCATCACCCCCGAGAGCAAAGCTGATCTTTCGCTCGCTCGTTCCTGCTCCGCACACACCGATCAAGAGAGCACACCAAGACCAAGTGATTGGGGTACACGGTAATAAACACTGACAACACACTAAAACACATACAGAATCAGAAGTGGCCTCGATCATGTCTAACTGGCCATCTCACACAAGAAGGAGGCTTTTGAGGATAATGCTGCTATAATTGAGACAAAAAGGGGAAAAACTTGATTGTTAGGTATTAGCACTACCAGAGAGCCCCAAGATATTAGACCACATACTGTCAACCATTTTTATGAGGGGGCAGGCATGTCAAAATTTGTGGGAAATACATCATGGATATTTGCTTCAATTATTTTTTCAATGTGGAAATTTTTACTCATGAAGGTTGTTTGATGTATGTGCAACTTTTCCTCTAATTCAATTATTACAGTGAAGATACTGACCTCTTTTTTTCTGACCTCAGCAAAACGTGAACTGGCCACTTACAATTTAAGCATAATACGATGCACAGCATGTCATGGTTTTGATAGGAAGAACTGCACAATAAGTCAAATTGGGCCATTTCCATGAAGCAACGTCATTTCAGCTGAGGGCACCTAATGTCGCACCGGCTTGAAAATAGTCGGTGAATGTGAGTCAAGAAATGACCAGGCTAATTGGTCTGGTCTCCTGCTTGCAGATTAATTATTCAAAATGACTATGACATGCTCCACTTGGTGCACGTACAGTAGGAATTCAAGTCTGGTCCCAAGAGGCTGTTTTTTTTAAGGGGGGGAAGAAGGAAGTCAGAGTTAGCCAGTGCTTCTTTGACTACTAATTTCATATTTCCTTAATGCACAAGCTTTGCGCTCCCATGAAATTTGTATTTCCATCCAATGAACTAATTAGTCCTATTCACAAGTCAGCAATTTGGAACTGAATGCGAGTTTAAATTTTTTATTTTGGCACCTGAGAATGAAATAAAAGCACTGAAATAAATAAAACTTCTCCACAAATTAATGTCAGATAATTATGCAGATGAAAAAGTTAATATTTGTAATTAAATACTAAGCTTTTTGCCATATTTCAAAATTAAAGTGAGGCACAGAACCCCAAATAGTCTGGCACCATCCCCATTAACAGATAATGTCGAATTAGATTCTTGGAACACAATCAAAATGTCTGTTGTGAAAGTTTTAGTTAGGTTCCACTATTAAACAAGCAGTCTTGCCATCACTACTGGGGAAGAGTCTAAGAGCTAATCCTGAGGGTACTACTGCACTGTACTTCAAACCATCCATGATCCAGTCACAAGTAAAGTATGGAATGTGTTAAACAGCTGGCTACGAGTTAACACTGTAGCATGTGCATCATGCACAAGGGAGATACCTACTTAAATTTCCCTCACACAATGAACAATAACTGAAGTGAATCTATTCTACATTGAAGACACCTATTCTCTTGCAAGATGCAAAAGTACGACTTAAATATCCTTCTGCAAAATTCACTTTTGGGGCCGAAATCTTTTCATGAAAATTTTAAAAGGGGTACAAACAACATGACATCCACTTACATAATTACTGTAGCATAATTACCATAGCCTAATATTCAAAGCAAAGCGCAGAGGGAATTAAACATTTAATGGCCTAGGAATGGTTAAAACTACGTACACTGTTAATTTTGACATGCTTGTCTCTTCTTGAAAATAGTGAGGACACATGTGGCAGGTCTGAGTAAACAGACATGGATTGAGTGTGGGCAGGCTGACACTCGACTGTGGGATTGGTACAGACACACTCAAAAGTCATGATTACAGACTGGACTGAGTACATTAACATTGAGCAACGTACACTCAACAAATTCAGAATCATACCTCAGTGGCTCACAAATTGCTAGAGAACTCCATCTCACAGAGGCAACAATACTGGATGGTGTAATTCATCCACGCAGTCTTTCAACTGACAAAATTACACCTTGTATGTCAGCAGAGAGAGACAAGAAAAAGCTCGGACAAATATGCTGACTTGTTTCTTTGAACTGACCATGGCTGGCCATTGACAAACACTTTGTATCTGTGGCATGGCAGAGCAGAACCTACCAGTTTCTGCACCAGCTGGAGAGAAGAGGACTGGAAAGAGCTAATGCCATGTCATTTGGGTACTTACCGGACGGGCTGTCTACCACAGTGCTGGGTGCGCTGTGCCGAGGCGGGGGCGGACTGGAGGTGACACTGGAGCCTGCACTGGCCTGGCGCTGGACAGCCGTCATGTTGGGTGCAGAGGAGGACGGCAACTCCAGGAACTCGGAGTCGCGAGTTGGGGCACGGCCAAAGCCCCCTCGGTCCACCTTCCGGGGCTTGGGCAGGCTCTGGTAGGTCTCCCGCAGGAAGGCGGTGATCTCGCACAGCAGCTGGCAAGCCACCATCTTCAGGGCATGGGGGCAGGCCGTGCCACTTGGATTCACAGTGGCTGCACGACAAGTTAAAAAAATGTACGTTTTAGTGCATGTTACTATGTCACAGTGGAATGCTTTTTAAGACTGTGTGGGTATAAACAATTTAATTCCTTTTATAGCATAGCAGAAGCAAAAGTATTTCGATGTACTAGATACGTTCCCATATGACAAGAAAAATCTGTGTCCCATTATACCATCCATAACAGACCTGCCCAGTGAGACCTGCTCATCTCAGCAAGACCTACCCATCCCAGTGAGACCTGCTCATCTCAGCAAGACCTACCCATCCCAGTGAGACCTGCTCATCTCAGCAAGACCTGCCCATCCCAGCAAGACCTGCCCATCTCAGCAAGACCTGCCAATCCCAGCGAGACCTGCCCATCCCAGCGAGACCTACTCATCTCATCTGGACCTGCCCATCCCAGCAAGAGTTGCTCATCACAGCATGGCCTTCCCATCCAAGCAAGACCTGCCCATCCCATCATGACATGATTCCAGTCAACACTGCCCTACCTTCATCAAGGAAGTCCTCCTGATCGTCTTGCTGTCGGAGTCTCCTTTTGATGCTCTCGTCCTTCACCTTGCCAATGACCACGGTGACATCTTTGGCCTCCTGACGTTCAATTTCCTCCAGACGGGCACCAATGGCCTGCAAGGGAATTGGAATATCCATTGTTGGGCCATCTCCATAGTTGTAATGACTCATTGAGTTTGTGACTCAATCCTAGTTCAACTCGAGTAAAGGGGCCCAACAAGCAACACAGCATCATCCCCCCCAAAAAACAAAATTTAATGTCATGGTTTTTTGAAGGGAAAAAAAAAGGAAAGTTTGTGTCCGTATAAGCCTCATCATTGGTGGATTATGCAAGAAATGAACAACTTTGTTCCAGAAGGTAATAATAAACTTGTTTGGCTGTGAGAAAACTGCAAAACTTTTTGTACTGATGAAGAAAACGCAAAAACCTTTTCAAAATGGCAAGCGAATGCAATTCAATGACTGTTTGATGACTGCTGTTATATTGGAAAGGAACAGCTGTCGTAAAACCTGTTTTTGTCCTCGTCCAAGAAATTTAATATTATTAAAATGTGGCACATCTACGCATCTTTTCGTGAAATCAAAGGCAGGCATATTGCTCAGCTAAAGCATAAATTTGTGGCGCAAGGCTTACGCATATCTCAAAGTTACACCACGTTTCATGAAATCGGCTGCTGGTGTAATAACTGTCACTGTTATACACATTTAAGAATGCTCAAATGATACAGTCTGTGTAGGAATAAACTGCAGAATTCTTGTGCAAAAAGGAAAGTGTAATTAGAAACCCAGGAGTTCTAGACACTACTACCACACCTCATATGTATTGACAATTGAGAAGAATGTTCACTGTTTCCTTCACTATCAAGTGCCAGTCATTCATACGAGGATTGATCAAGTTAAATACATATATGTAGTGAACTGTTCCCTGGGTAAACTTTATGCATTTTATGAAGCTATTGTACTTTATGAAGCTATCTTGGAACTGTCGCCTGGGTGAAGTGCACCTGTACGAGCACCGTGATGTAATTGTATACTGAAGCTTAGTTTAAAGTGTCTAATTTGCAGCAACAATTTGTGCCAATCCCTCCAGGTGGCTCCGGTCATAACAGCATACCTCGGCCCACAGGTAGAACATCTTGGAGGCCATGCGCTGCATGGAGGCATTCTTCCGGTAGCAGGACCCCATGTTGCGAGTGCTCATGACGTTGCTGGACACCCGGCCACGCTGGTAACTGCGGCCGCTCTTCATCCACTCGGGCCAATCACCATGGTTACAGCGGTAGACAAAATGGCAGCACTCCAGGAGCAATGCTGCCCGGGCCACCACAGGGGCATTCTGGAGGTCAAGAGACAAAGATTCTTTTTTTTTTTTTGTATTGTTGGGCTTTTTTATATTTTTGATTTTTGTAGAAGATTTCTACAAAAAAGATAAAATGTATGTACGATAAAACCAAAGTTTCTATCATCACTGTTCACTATTCAGCTGAGTGTAACATGGCTGCAATTTCAATCCCACCTACTAGGGCAATGTAGTGGTACAAAGTTATAACTTTAGGGAAACTATGTGCTTGGACAAGGAGAATGGCCCCAGCCACAGGGAGGGACATCATCATAAATGTCCACTGCCATTCATACCTACCTTTAGAGTCAGCAAGTCACAATAAATTTTAAAAATTGAAATTTTCAACAATTTTGTTCACCAATTTTGACTTCAATTTCTTCAAACATCTCTGAAGCCATATGATGATGTGTGCCCCTCATGAGTAGTCATAAAGAATACTTTTGTGGATATTCGAGTAAACATAGTTTGTACTGTATGAGGTGGTGTGAAACACACTGAACTAGTATGGTGTGAATTGGGGACTCTAAGGATGCATTCGCATGGGTTACTCGTGTTGACTCCCGAGTGCAGAAAAATGTTGTAAGCACATTACTCTTGCATCAAGAGTATACTCTCACTGACCCGAGTCATACTCCTGCCGTTTGTGCGCTCGGGCATATACTAATGTTAATATGAGTAGTAAAATGATTGCGGTTGCACAATGTATCAATCTCTTTCTTGAGAATATGTGGTTCTGAGAAGAACCAAGGAATAACTAAATTAATATGAGTAGCACACTCAAATGCACCCTAAAAGTGTGGACACAGTGGTAGTTATTGCATGAACACAAGTAAAGACTGCGCATGGGAATGAGATTTTACAGAAGTCTAAATTTCATGCGACACCAGAAAAGTGTTTTCATCAGCCATATGGTGCTTTACCAACCACACAACAGATTCTCTACTAATACAAATGGCTATAGATGTTTATGAATAATGAATAACAATGACTGCATTTATACAGCACCAAATTTCCAGGGGAATACAAGGTGCTTATTATGACTATCTTTGCTCACCAGGCCACAAATATTCTTAAAAACCATCCAAGCTCCCTGGGAATGTACAGCTCCATGCTGCCATTTCTGGCACAAAGGTCTAATCAAACACAACAACCATCTCTACTCTCACAGGTTGAGGTACACATTTAAACCTGGAAGGAGAGGGCCCAGTGACTTGCCCAAGGTCACAACAGGTAATTAGCTGCTGGATTAGAGCCCCCAATCCCATGTTCATGAATCTCAAACCCTAACCATTAGGTCATATGTCTATACAGCCAATGGGTGCTATCATCAGTGGTATGTGCCTGCAAGTAACACATTTAATTATGAACAAGATTGTGGTATCAAATGACCTTTTGCAAACTGTATTTACATTTTTCTCCAAATAATTCTGCTTCAATTTGTTTTTGTTGCTCAAATACGATGGAAATATTTTCAGGGATACAACATGAAGACAACATGGTTTAATTTATTTTTTTAAAAATGTCAAGTAAAAAATGAATTACGTTTTCATAGACATATATACTTTGGAAAAGCAACTAGACAGATGATTATTTTTTTTAATGGTTAATTTATTCCTATCATTTTTCTTACGTCAGTGACATACAGTATGAACATAATGCAATGGATCAGAATCAATGACTGGGGGGAATTTTCAAACATGCACTGTCCCAGAAACATCCCATCAAGCCATGCCCAGTACACATACCTAACTACTATGCAGTACATCTCCTGAACACCCAAATGTAGATTGCAGTACCATTGGTACCATTTACATGAAACAAAGTCTCATGGACATGAAGGGTTTTCCATCAGTTTCCTCAGAACATCGCGAGAAAAGAAAGGTGTTGCACATCACCAACAATCCATCCTGTTTTCTCTTTAAACAATGTAATCTTTTCCTTCCAATGCTCTCAATAAACACTGTGTAATAACCTTACAAATTTCAATGAATCTTTGATGCATTCCACTCTACGTGTATTCCCAATCATTACGCATAAACACTCATGAGCTGGGTCCACAATGAATGCCCTGTATCCTTTGGTTTTATTTCCATGCATGCCTAAAGCCCTGGGCTATCCTCAGATGTACAGTTTCGAAGAAACCCAGCATTGATAGCATATTAATTAGGTCACTGCCAATTTAAAGGTTCTTCCAACATCATTTGGAGCAGACATTACTTGGATCATATCACTATGGCGACAATCCTTTAATATATGTAACCAACCATCTTTATTTTGAGTTGCTAGTTAGTGACTGATCACCGACCTTGGAAGCTGATTAGGTTTTCACTGCAACATGAATACGGAGGGCTTCAATGAAGATCAACAGCATGCACAACCAAGTCTATGGAAGTGTGGAAGGTAACATGCACTGACTCAAATAGGAAGCAGTGAGAATTTATCTGAGCCTGTTCCCCTTTACTTGCATCATTCATTGTTGTAACAAAACTTTGCAAATACAATGTTTACAGTTCAAATATGTCTAACCAAAGTCAAAAGCCGTCACTGTTCAGCAGTTGGATTTATATTCATTTTTAAGTACAAAGATCAATTCTTTGTAAATATATTTTTTCTGTTGAGGACAAGGTAAGTCAATGTACGCAGATCTCAAACTTTTTACCCTAAGCTTGTTTGACTTGTTTTACAAATATTTTCCTAGGTTAAACTTAAAGTCATTTTTGAATTTTTGTATTTTTCTGCTTCTTCGTCCCTGGGCTTATGAAGAATCATTACATTAAAAGACCATGCTCTGTTGCACATATAGCCCAGGTGAAATAACCTTGCGAGGAAATTAACTTATGGCCTTGCTCGATAGTAGCTCTAACTTTAAAAGACAGCCTCAGTGCCTAGTAGTATTGTTCCTGTGGGAAAGTGTCTCTCCCTCTTATAGGGCACTGTAGCTGAGACATGTGATGTGATGTACATTCACCATGTTGTAGGCAAAGACTGCAGTGTCTCCCACAATATTTTGACAGGCCTTGGAAGCTTTTAATATATTGAGATTTAATACAGAGCCGGCATCTAGTGCTGGATCAACACAGCAGTGACAAACTGTACATGGCACAAGAAGTGATCATAATGCAATTTGATAAAAGAATTCACGGTTACTGTGAAAACAAGCCTCAATCATTTACAAACATGGATGACGTTATGGTTTCTACACTGGTGGGTGATCTTGGAGAGGCCTTGGTCATGTGGTACTTTAACATCTTTCAATCACACCCTATCAGGCCCATTCATAACAAGGGATCAGCCAAAATGTGTGTATTGATTCTACAACAACAAAAAGGCTACTATACTCTCTTGAAATTTTGCTAACTTTAAGCAACTCAGCCAACACTGCCCACTAATTCCCAACACCTCATTTAAGTTTCATGGAGACTCAGAGGAACTCAACTACAACACTGGCTTACCAATAACCCAAAAAGCTGCCATTAAAACTTTATCAACCTGTTGTTCTTTGCGCCTCTTTATTTACAAGGGCTTACCATCCTCACTTGCAGGTGGAAGGCAGTTACACAGAATGCAGTAAAAGCATGGTCAAGCTAATGGCATGTGATGGTGCCTCAGGCAGCCATTAAACAACTCCATTGACCATGGAGCACAGCAAAAGATCAAAAGTATTTATTTTATGCGGAGGGAAGAAAACCAGAGAACCCGGAGAAACACCCTTGTAGCAGGAAAGAACCAAACAAAGAAACAAACAGTACTCCAAACATGACCCAGGTTTGGAACTGAACTGAGGACCACAGCCGTGAGTTGTGAGAGCTCTACACATTGGCCATTAATGCCATGTCATCCCTTAGCCTTGGATAATGAATGTGTATTGCCTTATCACCCTGAGGCATGTTAACCACTTGCTGCCAGGTGGATTTTTCTTGAGCAAGACAAGATGCCGGGTCCTTTTCAAGATTTTTCATTTTCAAAATTCTTCCAAAATTCATCACTTCATTTATACCCACATGAAGGACTCATTGGGCACTACTCTAAAGTTGCTGACAGGTAACCTTCATTGACTCCTGAATATTTCAGCCGGGCCTGCAGCCTTGGAAAAAGAGCCCAGATTGTGTGGCGTTACGTAAGACTCTTTTGTTCCTGAAACCGCCATAGTGCACTGCTGACTTCTTTTCAATAGGGGCCAGATTAGCGTGCAGCGGTGCTGTGTGGCTCATTGCTACGGTGGTGGAGAGCTTCTGTCCCCGGTGTTAATGCCTTTTGTTATAAGGCCCAACTCTTTTGTCCCAGTTCCGGGCTCCCTGGCTCTGCACATAAAGCCTATGTACTCAAAAACGGGTCGCCCGGCAGGGAGTGGTTAATAGCACAATCCACGCGCTGGTGTGGGCCATACACATTTGCCTTCACTATTAAAACACTCAGGTTGTGTGATACAGACAATATGACTCCTACCTTGGAGGTGGTGTGCATGGGATGCACACCAGAATGGCCAATGACACATATTTAAAGGAGATTTTTTTTTAATCTCATTCTCGCATTTGTCATGTTTGTTGTTTAATCAGAAATCTGGCAGACTGTTTTTCAACAGGGTAATTCCAGAAATTAGGGGTCCATATTTTTTCATGTTCCTGTCACATCTGACATGATTTTGTAAGTTCAGAACAATTTTCTAATTTCTAAGAGTGATGAATTAATGCAAACTATCTACCAAACAATTAGTAATAGTTTAAAATTAATTCCGTTGATATTTCCATGTCAAATAGCAAAGGTCAGATGTAATAGGTACACAAAAATGTCACACTTTTGGACCCCTGATTTCTAGAATGACCCAATAATCAGTATGGGACCCCCAACAATGATGCTCCATTTGCAACATACATGTTGCACTATTGAACATGCCCCTGCTGTGCAGCCAAGGCTCACCAGATCCAGAGAGGCTGCCAGGAACTCGGCATCTGGCACTGTGCCAGGATTGCAGCAGTCCATCAGCAGATTCAGCCTCTTCATCCCAGCGGCGATGACCACTCGGTCCACTGGCTTCTTCTCCTTCTCCGTCCCCATGTCCAGGGAGTCTGACGCCATCTCTTCCTCGTCCTCCATTGATCTTGGTGTCTCGCAGTCTGCAGATGTAAAGAAAGTTTAAAAACATGCAGTTTTACCGAATGGGTACAATCAGTTATCCCCCAGCATGAGTTGAACACACAATAACTTAGCACACCTGTCTCACAATGTCAGGAGGTTGAAAGCAGAGTGATGTATGGAACAAAGATGAAAGGGAAAAAAGGAATGAAAAATATATCATGTAGCAAACTTGAGGATAAAGTAACCATTACTGAGTTCAAAGTAGTTGACGGGGCTCTGAATCACTTCGTGTGAGGATGAAAATAATGCCTACTCTTGGAATAGCAGAAGATATGCACCACACACAAGGACCTCGGCCATACAGGTAAATATTGTCAAATGTTTTTTATGAAGTGACCAATTTGGCTATAGAGGGCAGAAATAAACTTTCAAGAAAATCAAGTTTTAAGACAGTTACTTTTTAAAACAGAGAATTGTAGAGATTAAGTTCAATTATGAGGAAAACAGTACTGACAGGTGCAAAATTGTTACATCTGTGTGTAATTTGAGAATTGACTGTCTCTTTGTGGAAATGAAAACATCAGTTGGATGAATTTTGCCCTTTATTGTTTTATAATGTTATTGTAGTATAACACAAATTTATCCCTTCATGAAAACCAAAAATGTGCTTCAGATAAATTTTGCCTGACAACAATCATTGGTTGATTTCAGTCAACATGACTTAAACAAATTGTCAGCCTCAGGCATGTCAGGTAACCTGGTTCATTTACCAAAATAAGGAAGACATTCAAGTGGGTGATGCTCTTAGGCCAAATTTCTCCCTTCATTAAAATAGTGATGATGTTTAAAAGCCAAGGAGATGTCATTCTTGTGGTGGCACTACATTTATTGCACACTTGCATTTTAACAAGTCTCAGTACCCTATTGCATGAAGAGGCATGAACCACTCGCCCATTAGCATGGTACCATTACAGTAATGGTTTCTAATTCTGATGGCTGTATCAAGGTATATGGCATGCCGCCGTGAATCTACTAATCAGAATGAAAGATTCCTGTTTTCTTGAAGGCCAATGCAAATGAAAAGTCAATGGGAATGGATTAAGCGTTCACACTAAATAAGAATTGAGTAAAAAAAAATTCATCTCATATTATATAGCCTTCTATTAGAACTAGCACAAGTTTTTTCACTTCAAAGGGAAACTTAGTTCATCGTCTTACCATCTCTCTCCTCTGTGGAGGATGGGTCTCGCTTGCTTTTCTTGCGGAACTTGAGGAAGAAGGAATGGTCCTCCACTTTCTTGCGGCCAGCATACACGCTCCCAGTATCCTAAATTCCAATTTCAAACATTATCTTGTGAGGATTTGCAAACCAGTTACTCTGCACTTTTAACTTGAGAAATTAACAGTGGGAATACAGCTATCCAGACTGTACCATGAGCTTTCTGAAATTCATGAGTTTATTTCCAAAATGGAGCATGTGCATGACATTTGACCTCAATTATGTGATCTCAAAGAATAACAGCAGTCCACTGGGTGTCCATAAATCACATTCCTTGCTGTATTGATTCAAATTATGTTTGACTGCAAAAAAGTCCTCAAAACTGGCTTGGGTAGCCAGGGGAGGCCGAGATTCTACAAGAAATAAAACCTTTCAATGAAGTGCAAAATATGATCAACTTTCTAATATAACAAAACTTGCAGATGCATGGAATTCAGAATGTGTCATTCAAGAGCACAGAGGGTCAGAACCCTCTTATCAAGGAAAACTGACTTAGCAGAGCTCAATTTTTGAAGCTTGAAATGATGGAGACTTTCTTTCTATATGAAAATTATTAAGGGCTTGCTGTCAAACACTCAACTCTCTGAAATATTAATCCTTCTGTCTGATTTAAGTATGTTTTATATTCTTTTCAAAAAGTGTGTATTTTCCAAATCAAATGAAAGCTCTCAAAAAGATAAGAATCTTCCACTCACAGATTGTACCTTCAGGGAAAGGTAGACAAATACAAACAAACAAGCACTGCAGACAGAGAATAATGAATCTTAAAACCTTGGACACGAATACCTTAATAGAGAAAACAAAATCTCCTTTGCAAGCACTTTAAAACAAAAGTCCAATTTGTCTTATTCTCAACTTCAAGATGCACTACACAGGGAACACTTAAACAGAAATTCAATCGAAGTATGATGAACATGAACAACCAAGTAAATGCTCACGTTAACATTTTTTCACCAATTTTTTAAACAGAACAATCTGATCAAATATCATTCATCCCTCAGCAAGTTATCCCAAGACACTGAGTGAGTGATGTATGATTCTCTTGAAACTTATGCTTCCATACTTAATCAACTCAGCAAAGACGTGTACGGCCATGTCAGTCTTCTAGAAACATCAATCAACTGAAGTAATGGCACTTAAAATTACTAATTTAAGTGCTGAGTGGGACAGAATCCACTATCCCCCTCAAAACTCCCATGATGCACCTTCAGAAGTGTTTTCAGTGACGTCTTGCAGTCATTTTGACACCATCTCATGAAAATGAGCAACAGTGGGCATTCTCTGCAATATCTCAGATGCTGGAATCAAAAAACACTGGGATCAACATGAGCTCACTTCGGTGTTACATTTCATTGTGAAATACAAGAATAAAAGAAACAATGCTGCAGCCAATAATTACCATATGTACCTTCTTGGCCCGGGGTGTGGTCTCACTAGGTTCTGCTAGCTCAGGACCGTCCTCTGATCCAAGATTGGAACGGATGGCTCGATTGCGCCATGTTGTCACAGCTTGGGCTTGTTTTTAACAAAAAAGTTTCCCGGTTAATTATTCTCCCTTGCATGTTTTTTTCATGCCTTCCTAAATGCTTTTTAAGCCCACCAGAAAGTTACAAGATTTTTTTTGTAGGATGAGGAAGGTAGAGTGTGAGCTCCAGATTCTATGGCATTCACTTCCCCTGAAGGTGATCCACATTAACAGATGGCAATATCTTTGATTTGTTACAAATAAAGACTTTCCCTTTAAGAAACATATCTCAATATGCATAACATACCTAGGGAACGTTTTAAAACCAAATGAATTTTTCCTTTGTGGCTGTGCATTTACAGCAACAAATGGCAGTGACCAAACAAATATCCAAAGGGATAAATGGCATATACAACAATCATAACAAAGTCTGGTGCCATCCACATCAACAGTTTGCACTTTTTAAAAGAAAAATGGCTTCCTTGAAAGAAAGGTCTATAATTCTCACCGAACTGGAAGACACTGAATCGTCTCTTGCCACCAGCCCCTTCTGCTAGCCTCTCATCATCTAGCGCACAGTCAGTGCTGCGGAATTTCTTCTTAAACAGGTGCCGTCGCAGGCGTGTGCCAGGACTCACATCGCCCCCTTCCCCACCGTCCTTCGATGGGGGATTGGGCAGGTTTTTGTCCGAGTCGGACTTGGTCTCACTGAAACTGACAAAATGAGGGGAAAACATGAAATCACATACTTTGCATTTTTGAAAATAAAGTGATAAATAATGATGACACCTATCACGGGGGGAGCCTTGTTGAATGTAACTTTCAAAGAATGACATTCTTGACTGTTGTTGGTTTGTGAAATCTTGTTTTATCATTGGATTTGTTCGATGCAGTGGTACAGTAGTACAGGTGAAAGGATGCATACATTTTTACAGCCACAGTTCTGTCAGTTTCTTTTTAGGTTATTTCTTTGGCTCATTCTTAAGAAAACAAAGAATGAAAGAGGTAAAACACTTCTCCATGAAAACTATCCATAAGTTTAAGAATGTAAACTAAACTATGTGAGTAAAGTGGTTTTCCTACTTCGGTTTGCTTTTTTTTCCAGCACGTATTCGAACAATTCAACATTTTGTACTTCAGTTCATGAATAAGATAATAAACCTACACATAATTAAGTTGTGATTTTTTGGGGGGAGGGTGGAACTGTATTTGGATGACTCACCCCACTTTGCCAGTTTTGTCTTTGTCTTTTTCATCTTGTCCCTTGCCAGAGGAATCAATGAGTCCACTCAGTGCCACCCTCCTGAATACCCCACCATGGGCTTCACGGATGTAGTGAAGAAGCTGCCGCACGTCACTGTACAAAGCCTGAAACATATTTTGGGACACAATTTGACAGTGCATGATATGATGCCTCACCTTGATACATTCATTAAACTGGAGAGGGAAATAATTTGGAAATAAAACTTTGGAGTTCCATTTTCCCTCCAACTTAATTATCCAGGTAGGGACAAAAATTCAATTTAGTCCATTTGTTTCTCAAAACAATTTTTAACAAACCACCTTTGGGAGAAACAGTTTTTTTTTTAATGTCAATATTTTCCAAAATCAAATTATTTGGAGTCAGTGGGTTCGTAATCCAACTATTAAACATAATTTCTTAATTTTTTTTTCCAAAATTGAATGATTCAGAGTTGGTGGGTTCATAATCCAAATAACAACAAAATATTGGCCTACGGGTGCTAATCACTGTAGTAGTGGTCATCAAGTCCATCATAAATCCCAGCAAGTCCATCATCAGCCATTTCATGAAAGGTTCCGGTCCTTTAACAGGTCTGGTTAATAAGCTGCCTGGTCGCCAGCTTCAGGCATTACGAGGCTTTATATATTACAAAGTTATACTTCTTAACCTTGTGCCCAAACTTTAGAGTGACCCTATATGTATATGTGCTGGTACTTTACAGTGAAAAGTTGCTGTTGTCATTGCTGGAGCCAGATGCAGAATTATGACATTGGTACATGTATGTCATTTGAGAGTTTCATTTGTCTCTTCAAGAAAATCTTAGAACTCAGCGGAGGTGAATTTTGCCTTTCATCGCTTATCGTAATATCTTTGCCCTAAACAAGAAATTCCGACAAGTAAGGATTTGGGGCCAATTTGTCCCTTCTTGAGACTTGCTTTCACGCATGACACCAGCATTCAAAGCATGCAGGGTGGCATTGCAGAGGGTGTATTCACTGCCCTGTAGGTGCGGTTGAAGTCAATAAAACCAAACTTACTGAGTTCTCGGGGGCATTGAGCTCCTCCCTGGAATTGGCCATCCGGGTGACCAGGGCCTTGAAGATGCTGCCCACAATGGTTCCCTCAATACCCCGTACCCCGGTGCCCGCCACCCCACTGCCAAAATTGGTGGCGAAGCCCCCGCGGGCGATACCCTCATTGGGACCGGTGCTGGGCCCTGCATTGTAGAAGGGAGAGCCTGCACGCACACTCACAAATGATGTAGAGTAGCATAGGAAGAGGTGGGAGGGATAGGGGAGGAGACAAGAAAGGGGAGAAGGCGGATGTAACAACAGAACCAGATTAACCATTGAAAGCAAAACTACAGGACACAACTGAAATACTGCATATGTCCAGGACTGAAAGAACAAGCGGGCTGATCATGTGTTAGGGTATAGACAACCTAAAGAACACAACATGGCTGAACCATATCTGTCTTTGTCAAGGAAGAGATTCAGCATGCAAAAATTTGAAACTTGGGCTTATCTGTGGTTTCATTACTTAAAAATTACCACAGCAGCATCACATATCAGCATTACTTCAAAAATTCTCCAGTAAGTGAAATAGCACGGAATAAGCCCAACAACCAAAAACATGAAATGATAGATGCATGTCAAGTGCCAATCTACAAAAGAAATTGGTAACATTTTCATGAACTGTTTGTGCCATAGCCGAATATCTTTCAGGAAATGCCTTACTTTGGGGTAATGCATGGTTCTGAACATAAAAATCCTACATGTAATTAAAAGACAATCTGCTGTCGTGAAAGCTACACAATACAGACAAGTTAAAAAGGCGGCCCTGACATTCTCTTCAAGTAGTTGAAACTGCTAAAAGCTTGATCTCGGATGTGTTCAATATTTAACATGCTTTACACCAAACTGTATGGTGCTGACGATACCTGGCCGGTGTGGTATCCTGACTGGGTCTTCACAGAAGCCCAGCAAGGCATGCAGGAAGTCCAGGATGTTTTCCAGTGGGTGGGTGCTGATCATGAATCGTAGGTAGCGGCGGAACTGGGAAGGGTCAATCTTGAACATGCGGTTCAGACATTGCTGGCCCATCAACCGCAGCTTGTCACCTGTGAGGCAGAAAGGGATCCAAGAAAAAATCAGTCCTTGTGGTTCTTTGTAATTTTCTCTACTTGACTTTCATGTGCGTACTAGAGCCTTGATGATGTCACATTTTGATTGTGTAGATACATAAAGGGGATCCTGAATCAAGTTTTGGGGTGCAGCGGAATCTTTGGGGGGGGGAGGAACTGAGGATGAAATATAATGGAAATATTGTCCTTTTCAAATGTGTGAAAAACCAATGAATACAAGGGCCTCATTCCCCTGAATCTGCCAATGTGTAGATACAGACTGTTTTTCACTCTTCTGTGCACACTTTTTGTGAGCACACTAAGTGATTCTAAGAAGCAGTGTTGTGACACACTGGTACAGCCAAGCACAGGTGCTTGTAGTCTGATACTGAAAACCATACTATCCATACCTTTTTAAAGTTACGTGTACTTCTAACCCTGACACCTACAGTGTGGGAAATGGGACTTAACTATACATGTAGCTCTAGTCAACTAAACCATAATCATGTTAAATTTAACAAGATTCTGTGTGATTTACAATAAACCTCAGGCGTTAGGGCCACTGAGAGTCAACATAAAGGTGAGATTGAGGTTAAAATAAAAATTCACAAAACTTTTGTATGGAGGGGTTGTCATGGTGAAAAACTATTCAAATAATAGTGTGTCTCAAATGGCTACACGATTTGGGTAATCATACACTTGCTTCTTTTATGTGAGGGAAAAATATGCAGTACATATGGAACAATTAAATCTCTACAAGTCCGAAATTTGGGAGTTGGGTTGGCGTAGTGGTTCTCTCCTTGCCTTCCACCTCTGCGGTCCGGGTTCGATTCCTGGCTCTGTCCACATGTAGATTGGATTTTCAGTCCCTACCTGATTCCGTGGGTTTTACTCAGAATATTCCTCTGGGGTTTTCCTCCCACCTCTAAAACTGTAACTGCTTCTCATTGTCTCCTCTCCACAGGTTTCTTCAGGCTTGCGAGCTACAGTGCCTAGGGCGCTTTTGAGGAATTTTTGGTGTCATTACCAGAAATAAATAATTACTAGAGCTTATCTGTCTGTTGCCAACAGACCAGATGGCTTTTTCGCCTTGTGAAATTTGACCAATTAATCTACAGCATAAACCTTTTGGTGGAATGATTTTATCATGTACATATAGGTTCAAGTTTGGAACCCAATCAAACATGCATTTCAAGAGACATAGCGCTTGGAAGAGTGTCCCTGTAATGTCACGTGACATGATTATCTGATGACGTCACCATCACATACGGTCAATTTCATCTATAACGCCTCCCTTTCTAAATACCTGTCAAGCTTCAACCCAATCGGACATGCACTTCAGGAGATACAGTACTTTAAAGAATGCACCTTTAATGTCACATGATTTGTCACCTAATGATATCATCATCATCACATGAGGTCAATATTTGCCTAAAACACTTCCTTTTCAAGATATCTGCAAAAGTTTGAACCCACTTGGACATATACTTTAGTTTGATGAAGATCCGAAGTTGCAAAAGGACCAGAGTCATGGGTAGAAAAAATGTGCACAAAACAAAGGTGAAGAAGAAGATTGAACAACCAATCTACTGCACAAACCTGATAATTATTTCATCATGACCATTTGGGTCCAAGGTTTCAACCCAATCAGGTAGGCACTACAGGAAATAACTTGTTTTAAATAAAATAAAATTTGACTCCTCATTTGATGTCATCATCATATCAGGTAAATTTTCATCAAGAACACCTCCTTTCCTTGATATCTGCAAAGTTTGAAATCAATGGGAAGTGTACTCCAGGAGATATAGGGCTTTAAACAGGGCACCTTTAATGTCATGTGACTTATTTGATGATGATATTGTCATCACCTGAGGTCAATCTACGTTTATAAACCTTCCCTTCCTAACTATCTGTAAGAGTTCAACCTAATCAGACGTGTACAGTACAAAATACAATACAAAACAATTGTTATCGCAGAAAAAGCACAGATTATAGATTTTAAACATTTGTCCCTTTTGGCATTAGATACAATGCAATCTGCTCTCCGCACCACGTGCTCAGCATTTTGCCCGATCCTGAGTACATGCCCTATGCACTGTGCGCTACCTGCCTCGCGTTACAGGCAGATATTGTGCATCCACGCACACAGCAGCCAATGCACAGTATGGGAAAGGGCTTTTCGAGTTCGCAAATATTTTAAGGGTTTTTTGTCATTGGCGCTTCATCTGTGTGAAGAAGTACACCACTTATGCACTTCATACAGTTGACTTCAATGTTTTAGCTATCATATAATGAACAATTCAAGGTTAAATCTGTTACGGTTGTTTTTTAACCCAATTTCAAAAAATAAAAGAACTTTTTATCATAACTTCCGATCTGATGACGTCATCGGCCCTAAATTTCACATGTGTTGACTGGGTGAAGATCATTATACAAGTCAATTTTCAGGCAAATCGGACGCAGACATCTACTCAAAATTCATTTTTCAGAATTTGTAACCTGTTGCTAGAGGGCGCTCGATAATTACACGACATCATCAGTAGATGATTTGAAGAATACTATACCCCCACCGACTACACCGTTGAAAGCAAGTTGATACCTATTACCACTTTTAAACAATAAGCCCACTTTCAGTTTCGACCGGAAGGGTGAGTCACGTGATTTGACCCACACAAGATAAACAGAAGACCCAATTTTACCTTGGCACTTGCCACAAGCAGAATGTTGCGGGTAGCCATGGTTGATTTTATATGGATTTTAAACTAATTAACTTAATATTTAACTATTTGAAATTTAATAATAAATCAGTTGATGACGTCTTTGTGACATAACTATCTGAGTATTATCTTTGCTTTGAGGTTTATCTTTGGTGTAACTTTGATGACATTTGAATATTGCTGAACAACCAAAACGTTGCCTTGAAAACATGTGCAAAGTCAATGGGCTGAAATAATATTGAAAAATCAATAATAAATCATTTGATCAGGTTATCATGATGTCATGTTTCGCGGACCATCTATGCATAATAGTCCTTCATTGGTACAAGTTTGATAAAGATCCAAAGTTGCAAAAACAGTAAAGTCGTGTACAGAAAAAAACGTGCACAAAGTGAATGGGATTTGCGCCGAAGACGAAGAAAAAAAAAAAGAAAGAAAATGGGATGACAACCTGACACTGAGTTCAGCACATACATATTACAATTTTCTAACACCAGTCAGCAATATTTGACTGACTAGCTTTCCCTCCCGACAGCGCAGCTGGCACACAATCCAACCTCGCAAGCAACACGTGCCAATGTTTAATTATGCACATTACTAGATTAGTTTTCAATTTGTATCGACAATCCCCAACCTGGGTCCAGACGAATAATTATTCACGGTACATCAACTCTACCAGTAATCAGCCCTTCCACCAAGGGCCAATTAACCATACTTTGTAGTTAACACCTTCATCACAGAGTCAACCACGTAGTCATCGATTTCCTTATTGACTGCCTAATGTATGTATGTGAAGGATGACACAGCACTTCAAGGACAGATTACAGTATGGGTATATTACCAGTGCACAATATGCTGATTTTTTTCAGAACGTACACGTATTCTGTATGTGTACCATTGCCGTTCCTTGTACATACCATTGACCATATGTTGTGATTTGAATTCTGCATAGTTCACTGCTTGATTATTTTGTACTGTATTACCCAGTGGTGTCAAGCACATGCCATCCCAAATAATATTGGAGTACGACCCCCCAAGTGATGTACCACTACATTAAGAAAAAATTTCTTCACATAGAATTAGAAACTTGGAGAAGATGTAATTAATCTAATAACCTCTTTCCTGAGAAATGTTAATTGGATGAAATACAAATGGAATTAAACTTCTCCACTGGTCAATACCCTAATACATATCAGCTTGTAGTAACTGATCTGAAGTTCTTGACAATTGATGAAGTGCCTTTGAAGATAAAAACCTGACCTACATCTACAGGGGTACCACTGAATTGGATCTACCTACATTCACCAGCAGCAAAATGTTTCTCGAAGTGAGGACATGTGTAAGACCCGCAGACATCAGCCATTTGTAGACCAACCCACTACCCACTGGCCCCTTCCTTCCTTCCATTGCCAGTGTTTACCCTATATACCTGGGGCAACATTACTAGAATACAGAGCACCTTAACCACTTTGCACCGGGGTTAGTTATCAATGTTGATGATGCTGGGTCAGGATAATTATAATTTTTTTCGTTTTCAACGTTCTTCAAAAATTCATCATTTCATTTAACGGACGTTTATACCCACACGAAGTAATCTCTAGGCACTACTCTAAGTGGACAGGTGATCTTCAATGACTCCCGAGTATTTCAGCCGGGCCTGCAGCCTTAAAAAAGAGCCCAGATTGTGCAGTGTTATCTAACTTTCTTTTATTCACGAACCTGCCACAGTGCGCTGCTGACCTCTTTTCAATAGGGGCCAGATTAGCAGCAGTGCTGTGTGGCTCATCGCTGCAGTGGTGGAGCGCTTTTGCCGCCGGTGGTAATCCGCTCGCTCTAAACACTCCACTGTTTTTGGAACAGTTTTTGTTTCTGTTTCTGCACACTACATGACACATGCGCGAGATTATGGTACATATTTTTAAGTCGGCAAGTATCACGCTGGTAATGAGAAAACATCACTCTGTTAGGGATGGTCTTTACCAAATGTTGTGCCCTCTTTTGGAAAGGACTGATACTGTGTTTCACATCTTAAAGCTGTTTTAAGTTGGGTTTCTTGAAGTAAGTCTCTGAGAAACACATATTGAAAGGCAGGCATTAATTAACACATCAAATGTACATGACCAACACATTTCAGTTTGCAACATAAAGACAACTAAGGAAATTCACAACTTAAAGGAACAGCAGGAAAAAACAAAAACAAATGACCTGGAAGGAAAACGGATTTGAGCCCCCCAGCACAAATATATGAGTGGGCAAATGTCATTCCACATACTACTCTGCATTAAAAAAGGAATTAAATTAAAACAAACCAAAAATGTTAGCTGATGTGAGTAGTTCATCTACTCACTGCCGCCACCAATCAACTCCATGTAGTTGTGCAAATTTATTCAGAGGCAAGCCAAGCAATCTGGAATGCAAAGGATACGCGAGGGTCTCTAAATTCTAACTGAGCCACACACATTATCATTTCTCATCGTTTCTCCCCTTCCGACGTTTTTGACAGTGATGGATTGCGCAGCCAGCGGGTAAATATCAATGCTGGGGACTGTCAGCCTCTAGCTTTCAAGATTGTGGTGAATCTATTTGCCTTGGGCTCTGGAAAGGTACAAAGAGTATTTGAAAGGGCTGGGATAAACCTGCTGAAGTGGCTTCTCACTATCTGAACCAAAATATCACAGACTGATATTTCCTTTCAGTAGCTACTGTATTTGAGTCTATAATACACTTTTAATGTTATTGAGAGGAGAGTCTAGGATAAGGACAGGCCTATACAGTGTCCTTACATGAGCATGTTCAAAACTGAAGTGAGTTGTTTTTTTCAGATTTTATCGCTCTATGCTGTAAGGCTGCCAATCAACCATTAGATGAACAATTCCATGTCATAATTCTGTTGGCATACAAAAAAGCTCCATGTAGATATTTCAAAGGATGTGGGAGAAAGAAAGATATAGGGGGTATTGGAGATTACATATACAATGCTTGTAATATATTTAATGAACAGTCTTAAGTATCGAGTTAAGTTACTGAACGTAGTAACACCCCGCATATACTGTATACAGCATTATTACAACATCTTTTTGAGGGCAGCACTAAATTTGTGATAAACAATTTCAGAACTTTTTTGTTTACTGGGTTTGAATGTTGAGAGGTAGAAGCAATCAATATGGAGGAGCTGGAAATTGTTTTGTAGATGTACTGGTACAATTCAGACAGTTTCTGCAAGAACTTTTGTATTAGATTCCATTGCCAGCATTTATTTTACAAACACAATACTTTATTGGAATTTCATCCAATCTACCTGTAACTTCCATATGATCTGAGAATATACGTACATGTGTACATTTAGCAACATAAAATGTTTGTGCCCTAGGCTGCCTCCAGAAATGTTTTTGGCACAGGAATGAAGTGTTAGTACTCTAGTTATTTAATGCAGCTGTAAGGGTTCAGTTCAGTCCACAATCATTGATGAACAGATGCCACAGTCACTAGGCTAGCGTTGCAGCAGGCTGAACCCTAACCCTCCCCCCTCCCCGGTGTATGTAAAAATCATTTTAAAATTGGAGAATTACTGACTGTCAGGGTTAATGGTCAGCTGGTGACTAGAGAACACTGCAGCCAAGGGAAATGTATATCTCTGACTAGAAGGGTTACCCCTCTCCAACAATCTCTTATGTGGTTAAGCACGGTGTACAATGTACATGTACTCTTTTTCACAGCAGTAAATAGCATGATTTCATTTACAATTTGTTGCCTTATATATCGGTCTGTTGGTATGAATTTATGCTGTGAATGATGTCACGGTATAGTACCCAGATTCTTTCCTTCAAATATTAATTTGCCTGAATGGAAATGCACAAATAAATACACATTTGAGAAAGTATGTTTTTTTATACTTAGAAATCAGGCCAACTTTAGCAGTGCAGCAAAATGCATGCAGAGGTTTCAAAAATGATGTATTTGGATGCATATGGCACACAACCCTGAAGACAAGGATAACAAAAGACTCTGCATGTGAAAGGCAAGTTTCTCAGTCCGTTCAATTTCTTATTTCAGTTTGCTTGCAAAGAACATAAAGCAATACATACTGGACACTGTTGATTTAGTATCACTTTATTCCTGAGAATGCCATCGGATGGGAATGAATGATCCCATTGACAAACAGTCACCAGTGATAGGGTGAGGAGAAATCCACATGAATTTGAGGAGAAACAAGTTCGTTTTTAAAAACCTCTTCTAATGCCGACCTAAATGTTTTACTTGAGATTCTACACAACCAGATACATGTATATGTTACTTCTACACAGAACACTGTTCTTGTTAATGACAGATGACTGTGTATAAGCTCCACGTATTCTGTAGCACATTCTTTTCTAACTAATATCAGTTAGAAAGGTTGAAAGCAATTCGCTGACTGACAGAATTAGATTTAAGTCAGTTGTGCTATCAACGGGGCAAAGAGCACCTAGGCCTACATTCACATAAATATTCATGCAAGCGTACTTGTTTCCTTCCTTTTCTACTGAAGCAACAGGAACGACTTGTGTCCACGGTCCAGATTGCCACACATGCCAAGAATCTCATTAAATATTGACGCTGCATGTCAGGTTTCCTACTTGGAAGCCTACGGTGATAAAATACAGACAGCCATAGGCCATGCAGTGAAGAGATGTTGTCCACGGTATGCACTCACACTGTCAGATAAATGTTCGTGTAGCGTTCTGGGTGAAACACTTCTGTAACAAATAATTCTTTTTTCTTTTCTTTTTTCTTATCTCTTTTTTCCCTTGCACACTTACCTTTATTTCACATCATGTGAACGCACTAAACTACCAGAGTGTCAAAAATTGTATTCAGTGCTAAATTGGTTCGATTTTCTGGGCAGGACAGTGGCTAAAAGTATCTTCAGGCCAAATAAATTATCTACATGTAACACCTGTGAAAACAAATTACTGTATGCACACACAAAATTTCCCCTTTTCATTATAGAAACTTGTACATATAACGTATAAGTAACATGTAGTGTATGGTGCAGCGTGGACATCCGGGATTTTTGCAAAATAACAGGTACTGCAACGGTGAAAACAGCGACCTTGGTGATGTACGCACGCACCAGCCAGTCTGAGGATCGGGTTATACAATATTTTCTTTGATCTGTATGTACGCAATTGCTTTCACCAGTGCAGTGTGGTTGCTACCCGTATTTTTGTGAAACTCCCGGATGTCCGTACTGCCCCATACGCTATTATGAATGCTTCAGATTTTCCAGGGTCCTCTTAATGTTTACTCTTGTGTTAATATTCTCCTCATTTTAGTGGACTTTGGTCAATCATTAAGTTGGGACACTGTTACTGTCATCCCATTCAAAGAACATGTTTGGGGATTGTCACCCCCACTTCACATTCATGTAATTACGTGCATGTGCTAATTTCTGTATATATATAGAAACTAGCACCAAATTCAGGGCAGGTAGAATTGAAGGTCCTGAAGGTAAGTGTAAAAATCTTCAGCAAACGTTCAAGAGAAATTTGGCAAAATAGCAAACTGACCCAGTCTTTACCGCAAGTCAAAATGGTCACATTATTTTGGCTACAGTTGGACCATGCACATACGTAAGTTCATGATGGCTACAATTTTCCTATATTTGCATGTGCTTGTTTTTAGGACAATTCCTTATTTTAGGGGATGCTTTTACCCAGTTTTTCGTTTTCTTTAGTTGCTTTACACTGGACAACTTTCTGAAATTCCTCCAAAAAAGGCAAGCCCATATAAAAATGATTACTGAATAAAATTCAGCACCTCCAAATTGTTGGCCTAAATAATTCAAACCAATACTGCTTGAAGGTCGAAATACTTGTTCAGATCTTGAAAGAGAATAATGAACTATTGCATATAAATTTTCCATCTCATAAGAGCAGTTCCTTCATCCCCTAACCAAGCCTACAAACCACTTTTTTCTCTTGATAAGGCCAGTGAATCATGAAGCCGATAACACAGTCTATGTATATCTCAATAAGAGACAGAAAGCAGAGATAATGCTTGCCTCCTCCCTTTTTTCCCTTTTGAAAAATCAAGATGCAAACTGAATGCAGTGAATCATATCCACTAGTAATCCCTACAGGACAGCAGGGTGGAATTACTTGTATCAGTGTATGCATGGGGGGTTTAGACTAACGAGAGATGATGCATAATGGGTAACAGACACCACCCAACACAGCAGATTGTCATGGTTTGCAGCATCGTGCTGTCATTGAATCTTTGACATCATATTTAAACAGGCATGGATGTGAAACTACAAATAAAATTGCACGACTAAACCACTGGCGGATCTGGATCAACCCTTGTATTAAATAAAATTAACATACATGAAGATGGACCGTTCTCTGGTGAAAGAGAGCTTGTTTATTCATTTAAATGCTCACTTTGGGACATTCTATGAAGGCAGTTTTAGGGACACCTGTTTGAAATTGTGTCCCTGCTCTGCAAAAAAACCTTTTGGCTAGATTCAACTCACTTTCATTTTTAGATAGTGTATGGCTCAAAACAGAGAGATGGGGCGAGTCACATTAGCACTGTTTCCCCATTCAGTGCAAATTTCAACACCTAAAAGAATTTCTTCCAGTGAATAACTATGCAGGCTGTACTTTGAGTGAAGAAGTAGATTACACTGTTCATGTTTTCAGAAAATTCTTAGTCTCCTTTGCATTTTAATGGAACCAAATTTTGACATGAAACTTGATATTGATTTATATAAAAATATCTCTCTGTGGCCTAGTTTTGAAAAGCTACGTGCGAAAATTATTAGCAAAGTTGTAGCTAACATGTTTCCACAAGTCCAACAAGTATGCTGAAATACATGTTTGATAAGGTATGGTGAGAATAGTCCGGGGGAAAGATTGCTTTTGGTTATGGTTATTGAGGCAGTAGTATTTGGACAAAACATTCAAATGTCCTAGGTGGTATTGAGGCAGTAGTATTTGGACAAAACATTCAAATGTCCTAGGTGGACTAAGATTCAAGTCCAAGTCTGGGTCTGATGAATGCTCACACTCAATTCTCACTATATCATCTTAAACTTCAATGGACATGGGCAAGGACTCAACTACAACACAGATCTTTGGTTTAAAAACCCTCTAATTTGGCTCCATGTTTTGATGAACTGTCTGTTTGGGTAGCCTGATGGGGAATGTTAAGTTTCATTCATCTATCCAAGGGCTCCGACAACATTTGCTCTTCCAAGTTGGGCTTTGAAAAATCACCTTGATGAACAAACCTGAGACTGCAAACATGCTACATGGATGATACTTTGTTATTTTGCTCTGTTCATCCCGACCATTCTTTCAAACTACTCCTATGGAAGTATCTCAAATGAATTAATGTGACAAACTCTGTGGCCGGGTATGATTGTTTGAACACAATTTGCCAGTCTTACTGCATATAAGAAATGCTTCACAAATCACTGTGCAAAGTATGAGGTTGTGCAAGGAGTCCTAAATATCTCATTTTAAAAAACAGCTATGCAGTTGCCTTGTTAAATAGAACAAAAAAGCTACAAATAAATGAGCCATTTTTTTCATTATAATTGATGAAGCAAGTTTGGCATTACATAATCTGAAACTGAAATCAAACTGCCAACCAGCAGAATGAAGAAAACGGCAGCACAGACATTTTGCAAAGCCATTTGGGCTGATTGCATACTTGTCCGCAGGCTTGAATCTGGAACTCCACATATATATTGCAAATCAAAAGCCCAGCGGCGCGTGAAGCATTACGCCGCTCGCCCAAGCGCGATGCCCAGTGCAGCAATTGAGGTGCTCTATTATTTAATTAATCATTCATATGGCTGTGCAGGAAGGGTGGGCAGACTGGTGGTTCCTTAGTTTAAAATTCATTACACTGACAATCTTGAGGCTGGCAACTGTACGTCGGCTTGTGTAATGTGTGCTGCCTACTTGTAGTAACATGGCACCCTGTCACATGTCACTCTGTCACAAGTCACTCTGGCATGTATTTAAAAAAATTATGCTCAATTTTTGGGTCCCTGGTCATCTCAACAGGCTTTTAATTTGTGAGTGCACAAGCAAGTTCTCAACATTCAGGTGTGACCGGATCCTATAATATGGATCATATTTTCACTCTTTTGTGTTTCCATTAGGAAAACTAGTAGCATATTCTCCATTTTGAAGCTTTGATGCATCTCACAGTTTGACATCCTCATGTCAACAGACATTAAGAGGTTGAAAAATGTTGACAGTAACTTATTGTTTTTCCATTGACCTGAATTTAATTAAAGAAAAAACCAAAACAAAATCTGGCAATATCAGAGTCCACTTTGTGGAGGGATCACATCATACACTGTACATGAAATACATTGGGAAAGACAAGGTTAGGTTCCTCTCAATGTAAAAATCATAAATTTACTTTTAAGTCAAAAACCTACAGCACAAGATCTATGCAACCAATCGGCATATATCTTGTCTACACATAAATAGCCACTGTACGTGTATTGTATATTTGGCAAAGAAAAATTCCTTTATGATGAGCAATGATATCTATCTAATTAAAGTTGAACGGTAAGACTCCCAGAGCTGGCCAACACGAGGATATTATTGAACATCTGGTTAGAAAATAACTGAGGTACCAGTAACAGAATACAGCTCACGACCTCACTGATTGATGTAAAAAAAAATAATTTAATAACACTTCATCTCTTTTTTGAACAAGCCTGCCACATATTAACTTATTTTTTTTTCTTTCCCTTTGAGCACGCTTGAGTGGAAGGGCAAATGTGTGATAATATTCAAGTACATGAACAAGGAGACGAAATGCTGCAGATAACATGTTATATGTTGATTGACAAATGTCAATTTCCTGTTAATCAGGTATGTATATATTCATGCTCAATCAAGGATTTCTGACGTCTCTCAATCCGAGAATCATCCATATGCTCCAAAATGAGCACCTGTTTACGAAAATTCTATGCAGTCCTGTGGGCCAGCCAATGGGGAGCTGTCGATTAGAAATAACACCAAAGGGTGATGATTGGTCAGTGGGTATCAGCTACCAAAGATGGTGATGGTTGATGCCTTGCTAATTGGTCACAGTTTAAGACTCACTTTCCTTGCATGATTGATTACCAAGTGAGTAAGCACATCAAATGCCTTTTCTGTTTTTGTACTTTGCAAAGATACATGTCCATGTACTTATCAGGCTTTTCATTGACCACTCTCACAGCTAATTTGGGCTGAAGCAACTTTAACACTTTTAAATAAAAGTGAATTTTTGACATTGTATTACTGGTGAATACTTAATGTTAATGAGTTTTCTGCTTTCCTAGCAGCTGAGTAAATAATGTGTCCAATCTGTAGGCAAGAAGCCTCTTCTAAACATGCTGGCATTCTTCATTCTCATGTAGCTGCGATACACGTATAAACATGCATCCAGTAACAATCCATTTTACATTAACATTTACAAACACACAGCACGGTCAACGAATTCCTTTTTTATTATAATTAGGTTTCAAATATGTTTCCAAAAGGTACAGGCAGTTAAAAAAGTGACTTTTTTTCCTTGGGAGTGCACTGGGTTAATTTCTTCTAGAGACAATTTTTGTGTTACAAATAGTGCTTTGACTGCAATTTACTCAGTCACATTTAAATCTATCTGATAGTCTCCCCCTCCCCCCCCCGACAGAAAGGCCAACATGTCCAGCCGCGGTCTCTGGCCCGTCAATTAACATACTAATGGTGTCAGCATCGTACTCATCAAATTGCAGTGGCTGTCTCATTTTACGCATGATGTCGTCAGATTGGCTGGCTGGCGCCAGTGAAGGTATGATAAGTTGCACCTAGCTTCTGTGGGACCGGTAAACGGAATATATCCATCCGCGCGTCAAGAACCCCTCAAATTGTCTGTGATGCAGTATAAAGGTAGCGTCTCACTGCTGTGAATAAATGCAGTCCATGAGCCCCTGGCTGAATAGATTGTTGTGTTATTCTTCTTGGCATCTTCAATATGCTATGTACATGTAGGCAGCAACTGTAGCAGGCATTTTTTTGCAAACGTCAATAACACATATTGATTTTTAAACCCTTCTTGTGCTAAAGTTGTTTTAAAGTATAAGTATTTTTATGACATACACGTGTATGTATGTCTTCGATCTATTATATGAAACACAATTTGATGTTATCTGAGACTCCCTTTACACAGCTGTCCAAATTTTTATACATCAGAGCTGTTGACTTTATCGAAAATTATTTCATATGTGATTCTAGGATGACAGTAGCTGTAATTCTTTCCCTATGACATATTTCCAAGCTGTTCCTTTCTCCATGGTACAAGTTTCAAGAAGGATGTCTCAAGTATGGGCACATTTTCTCAGGTGAATATGTCTGTCTCGTATAATAAAGGAAACAATTTGATGTCTTTGTCTACTGGTGCCGCTGTCTTTCAGAGACAACAGAAGACCAATTTCAATATAAACTCACTACAGAAGACCTTTTTTTAACACATAGACTGCTGACTACGAGTATACTCATAGTCACAGGTGTACCGAATTCTGGCACTATGAGTACTGTATATTTGTAGGAAATGAAAGCCTGTTGTGATGTTAATTGAATACACTAGCATCACCGGAAAACACAACAATGTGGAGAACATACATCAGTAAAATGCTCAGGTTCAAACACACTTGTGAAAGCTACCTATTAAAAATGCACACACGCGTATAATGCTTGGCAAATGGGAATGCCCCTTTGAAATTATGCGGAGCAGTCAACAGGTTAAAAAAAAAAGAGTAATATACAGTAAATTGAAAGGCACCTTTGGTTTACTAAAGGTGTTCTCAACTGAAAAAAACAGTGTTCAGGGCTAAATATACAGTACATGAATGTGCACACTGGAAACATCACCATGTGTACATACTCATATAGCTGTGCTTGCAAGTACATAACTGAAGGAAAAGACAAGATGGATTCAGGCCAATTAAAACATGCAAATAACAGTAAAGCTGCACTGTTTTATGGTGCTGTTCTTATACATATATGTATGTAGAGTGTACATCATCGTTTCTTCTACATTGGAAGTTCCTCAGCAACAATTTGGTTAAATAAGTACAACTATGAAGCATATGTGCAGAAAGACAGAACTGCTGCCCATGTAGTTTAATTTCTGAGTTAATTTAATAGCCTGAGTTTTCAATTATGCAGCAGTACCCTGGGAACTCTTCATACATGCCATACTGGGTATGTGCACAACTCTAAAGTTTTCAAGATTGACTCTCCTTTGTTGGCTAGGCACTACTGCTCACTTTGTTCCCATGTACACACATAGCACAAATGTAATGAGAAGCACAACTTTGGGTTTGGATGGATTGTATTCTTACTGGTTCATCTTGGTGTGGATGTGTGTGTGTAACAGTTACATGCTTCAGGGGATGACTTCAGTAGTTGTTACTTAAAACATTGTGATGATCAGGGACTTTATGGATTTTTTTAGAACAGTTGTGGCCCACCAGCGGCGGAACAATATTCAAAGGGGGAGGCCAGTTGTTAGACTATCAGGCATCAGCCATTAATAGGCTGATCCATTATGCCCCATCCAATTACAGAACCTGCAAACTCCTCCCCCCCCAGTCAAAAAAGTGAGGGGTCACTGGCTCCCCTGCCCTCCTCCCCGGCTTCCACCACACGTGTCGAGGCCAACAAACCTTGTCATCACTTTTTACACTGTTTCAAAATTTTACGATATATATACATCTTTTTAAAACAATTCCATAAGGACTTCTTGTGGCTACACAGTTTCAAAGCATGCAACATTTATACAGTTCTAAAGCTGTAAAAGAGCTTAAAAGACTCAATGAGAAGGCATTTAAGAAACTAAAATGTCAGATCATCAGCACCTGTAAAACCTATAGCATCAAAGTAAGGAGATGCACACTGCAGATAGTCAGCAATCAACTCTACTGACCCAATGAATCGTGTATCACTGTGCATTAGCCTATACAAGCATGCATGATCACATGACAGATGTACAATAATGTCTCTTTCATTTGAGTATGTACGTGTACATGTACATGTATTCGGCCAATTTTCCCATGACTAAGAAATCAAACCCAAACAGTCAACAAACTAGCTGACCATGCATGAAAACTATGTATATCCAGTTGGAGTACCAGCTTAGCTTCAATAAGTAGTGTTACTGTCTAAACAAGGACATTTCATTTAGAGCTAGGGTTTTAGAAGCCTTTTTTAACAGAAACTTATATTTTGGCCAAATAACATATTGCATATTGTCTGTTCTAGCTGTGACTGTCCACATCTTGATATCTTGCATGCTGTCAGTGATAATTACAACCAAAGGCTATAAGCTTTACTGCTGGAACTGAGACAATTACATAGAATGGTAGATTTGTACAGCATGCTCAGATGCCAACACAAGTTCCCCTTGTGCTGTGAACGTCAGGCCAAGTGTCGGCCCGCACCCTTCAACAACACACCCAATGTGGTTTCCATCAGGGCTGAAGCAGTGGATGTCCCCAGACCAAGGTGTTAGCACCGCCACATAGATGATTCCGTTCTTATCACAGCAAACGCTGCTGGGGCCCAGATTCTTGCCTTGCTTGGTGAGGTCAACATCCTCAGAAAACACCAAGACACCATCAAAGTTAACTGCCACCAGTCTCTTCTGACCATGGTTGGTGTAGATAAAACGCCGGTTGAAGATGATCAAGTAATCACCAATCATGGGAGCGGGCAGTGTTTGGATGAGCTCACCGTCCACGCTGTGGAGTGATATCTCTTCTTTGGCCTCGTAGCCTACAGCAATCAGCTCGCCAGTGTCATCCACTGCCAGGCATGTAGGTGTACTATTGGAGCTTCTGCCTGGCATGAACTCATGCAAGAGCTTGTCTTCCTGATTGATAATCTTGACAGAAAGACCGTCCAGAACAACTAGCAAGTCATTCCTGGTCACTGAAATGTGGCTGGGGTAATAGAGAGCGGTAATTTCTTGCCTCGGTGAAGTTGTAGGGTTCAGTTCATTGGATTGCCTTGGGAGTACGAAAGCAATTTGGTTTCGTTCAATGTCTGCTACAGCTATTTCATTATTAGAGAATGTAGCCACATCGTACGCAAACCCAAACTCAATCTGTTTCAGTTCAGTTTTCAATTCCCATTTTCCCAACAACTGTAAAGCTTCCATTCCATCCAATTCCACTTCAGGATCTCTCAGTACCAGTCTACCCAGGGCACTGTCCTGACCATTTTCAAAGTCCATAAAGGTGAACAAATCTGGCATCTTTTCTGGTTGTCTTTCAGCCACCTCATTGAGATTGTGCGTGAGTTTCTGTTTGAGTTCCAATATTTCCTGGTGGTTTTCTGTGGCAAGGAGCTCTTTTGCTTCATCCAGCTTGTGCCGAGCTTTGGCCAGTGCTTGCCCATTTGAGGCCTCAGCAATTTTCTCACCTCTCTCTTCGTAGATCCTCCTCACATCTTGCTTCATCTTTCGCTCTTCCTCTCTAATCCGTGCAACCTCTGCGTTGGCCCTGGCAGAGATTTTCTGTTTGGTGTTGGTGTAACTTGCATCTAGCTTCTTACAGGACTCTTCTGTTTCAGCAAAAGCAAGGCTCAGAGCTTTCAAGCTCTCTTCAGCTCTTGCAACAAGGTCCACAGCATCTTTTTTGAATGTGTCCGAGGCCTCAGAGATACCAACAAGTTGGTGCTCGGTGTTTTCATGCTCAAGGACCGAACAGTTTGTACACACCAACTCCTCGCATGTATTACAATACAGGCAGGCATCTGGATCTAAATGCTTCCCACACTGAGCAATACCCTCCCCAGTTGCAATCTGCTCAGATGAAATCACCGATTTCAGTTGGGCCAGCGTGCAGATCTTGTGTGATTTCATCATTGCCAAGCGTTCGTGTGCCCTCTGACACTCTTGACAAAGGTAATACTGGCAATCTTCACATCTTGAGACGGCGCGATTGTTCTCATCACAGGCTTGGCATTTGATCTCCGAGCCCTGACTGCCCCAAAGCTCATCCTGGAGAGCCACCATCTCAACCAAGGCATTAAGGGTCAAGTTGCTGGGCAGTGAGGCGGTTCTGTTCTCCTTTAGTGTTGTCTCTCGTCGGCACAGGGGGCAGGTGAGTTTCCCGTTGTTGGTGTTTTGCTGCTGTCTGAGCTCTTGCAGACACCTCAGGCAGAAGTTGTGCAAGCATTCCAGCATCCTAGGATCCCTGTAATAGCCAAAGCAGATGGAGCACTCCAGATGCTCAAGGATGCTCTGACCAAGGGATGAGCGTCGAGCGGCCATCTTGCTTGCCATCTTGCACTTCACTGAAGAACCAAAAGGTGACAATACAGTAGCTGCCGACCTGACAAGTTTAATAATACCAATAAAGTTGAAATTAAAACCGGTACACATACAGCATGTGTAGATGTATTAGATAAAAACAATGTCCTCGCTGTGTTGAGCAAGGGGTATGTTCATGTTTATACATGTATGTAAACGAAAGTAAATCAATGTGTAGAATGAATGTTAAAATTCAATGGAACCTTGTCCACTGAGGCCAGCATTTTGTAATTTGTTGAATTATCAATACCCAAAATCTGAAAATTTCAAGATGTACTTTGCATCGGGAGGTGTTAATTTCAAATATGGGTTTACCCGTACATTGGTGTAATGGCAAATCCTGTACTTAAAATCAACATCTCCCCAATACAAAGTACATCTTGAAATGGTTTCACAGTACCGGATGCCACATTTGACCCAGACCAGCCAGCTGACACTGGCAAGCTTGGTGGTCGAGTGGTTCAGACTTCTGCACTAGTAAGCAAGAGGTTGTGGGTTTGAGTCCCATCCAAGTAAGTCTGTAGATTCTTTCACAAGCTCTCGGTCAAGCACTGAGTATACTGTGTTAATTTTATACGTTAGTGTAAGGGCAAACCCATACTTAAAATTAAGTCTAAATAAATGGAATAAAATGAACATTTTAAAAAAGTATCCCTGACAAAGGATTTGAACATGTTGAAAAAGAATTTCCTCAAGGCAATCTCACTTGAGAGTCCTGCTATAAGTAAGCATAGTAATTTTTCTTCGTCTTCTGATAACCCTGGATAATTTAGTTGTGTTAAAAAGAATTAAAAACATTTTTAATTTTTTTATTTTTTACTATGTCCCTTGCCAAATTTCATGGTATATTTGTAAACCAATGAATAAAGAAAAACATGGCCAAAAAGTATATCAAAGTGCTGTCCACTATCAGCATCCACTTTATTCTGTGTTTGTTTGCCACTTCAACATATTAACAATCTACAAAAGAACCTCCAAATTAGTGTATCAAGATCACGCAAAAACCTTATAACAATGACTATTAATGACAAACAATGCAAGGACGTGACTTCAAGGTTTAACTCGTACATGCAGGCCATTTATATCTTCCCTTCATGTGCCCTGCATACATCAGCAATTGCAAATTCAGCCATCATAATTGAAATATCCACCAACTCCATACATCAAGCTCCGTCTATAATCTAGACAAGACCAACACATGTTCAATAGGTAAACAACTTACCTTGATTTTTCAGTACTAGAGTTCTCTTGATGAAAAATTCCAGCTGTATACTGTGTGGATCTTGGAAATTATGCCTCTATGGAGTTCTGATTTGATGCAATAGAGCATGCAACAATGGCAGTGAAGGCAGGCTGAAGGCAGTCAAGGCAGCAGACTAGGCGCGGCACAAAAATGTAAAGTACTTTGGTAATTCCCCACTTCTATATTTAGATTTACAAAACAGACATAGGCCTGCATTATAATACTGTGAATACACATTTTTCAAACCTTGGGTTTGTCTGTGCCTATGGCTTCCATATTCTACTGTCCTTGACCATGAAGAATCCGATACAATACAGGCTGATTTTTGTGTTGTAAGAATGTACCTGCATGTAGGGAAACTTTTTCTCAGGTCAAATGAGAATAAAGGTTGTTGTGACTATCTGGAAAAAGATCTATGTAGAGGCCAGTTTCATGCATGTTCAGATCCAATGTTAGCACAGCAAATTTACAAAAGTGGAACATGTTCCAACTCAAGCAAATTATACTACCAAGGTTTCTGGACATCAAAATAGCTTATTTCACATTTGCTTGCAGTATGAATGGACCTGGAATTTGAGTTTGTAACTGAAACTTCAATCTTCAGGTTTATTAAAATGACCCTTCTGTGTACATACCGATATCTTCAGCTAATGACTTCACTTACAACATGTGTTTCTATGCTTTCAGCATGTTTAATTAGTTATGACTGAAAATGGTCCAGAGAACAGTTTGTTGGGATATCCAAATGACTCATCAAATGTAGGGATGTGCTACCCCCACCATAAAAATTACAATGCTCAACCCACTGTGCGTTTCTTGAAATTGTACCACTTCATAAAATAGCCAACAGGTCATTTCTTTTTTATTTCAAATTAGAATTTCCCATTCCAGTTTGTACATGGTGTACTTTCTATCACATGAATGACTGCAGTGTATGGTGCATCTCCCTATTTCCCTATGCACAATGAAAGACCCTCACATACAGTATACAACACGTACATCTGTACGTCCTACTTATCTGTTGCACATGTGAAGTTGAAATCTACGGGAAAATTGACTTGTTCCTTTTTCAAAATAGACACCAAAATCAAACAAGGGGCAAAAAGATGGAAACAAAGTGCAATAAGCCAGGTCGGAGTTTCAGGTGCACAAAGAACTGTGGGATAGAAAATGGATAAACAAACCCACATGGCATAGCCAGCGGGCGCTGCATGCATAGAGTTGTGAAGCTGTCAGGAACAGACATGCTGTCATTTGCTAAAAATTGTATGTACAGAATTAAACTCAAATTTCAAGTTGTCGTGTTAATCTTTATCTTTACCTCTGAACATTTTTAACAACCCACAAAGTTGGCTTTGCTTGGACCATGGCTTGGACGAAAATGTGACTTCTGTGAGATATTTCTGCATGGACAGGCATCCACGCTTTGGTAGTACATGATGCACATGGTACGTCGACGTCTCTCACATTTTTTTTAATACATGTACCTTTCCAACAGGAGCCACTACAAGTTATGACTACAATGAAGAGACAAAATGACTCCTCTTTTGAGACATTCAGGATGTGGCACATACGAGAGCTTAAAGAATACATGAAAGAGAAGGGGCTTACTTCTTCAAATGAGACCAAAGATGAGCTCAATAACCTTTACTGCAAACGAGCTGTGTATTGATCCCAAGCCATCTGATATCGCAGAAAATGCTCTCATGTCTTCAACTCAGTACACAGAAAATTTTAGGATTTATAATATCCGCTTGCCTGATCCCTTTCAAATCAAGGATGGGTGGCTTAGTGAAAAGGAACCAATGAAATACTGGCCGCCTACCACGCCCATTGACATTGTTGAATATTTACTCCATCAATCAGACACAGCTCTGACTAAACGTCTCCTTTCTGATTACAAAGAGGGCAAAGCATACAGCTATTTTGAATGCCAGTGGCTTGGAGAGATTTACTACACTGATATGAAGAAAACCCCATTTTTTAAAGTGCACTCCTTAGAACGTAAAGGCTACTCCTCATCAAGCGTGGGTGTTGATTGGAAAGGTAACAGGGCAAGTACACAGGGCATACTGCAATTGCTTTGCTGGGGATGTACATATTTGTGGAGAAAGAATCCTTTAATTCAGTTCACAATGATGTTCGTTCACCATTTTTTAATGTTTCATATTAAGACCGCAATTGTGGATGACAACTGAAGTAAGTGCACTGTATTCATTTTCACAGGCTAGAGTCAACATGCGATCACGGGGCTGCACTGCTTTTCAAAATTGACCATGCCTGAAGATGGGCCACTCTTCAATATCATGCAGGCCTACATGTACTTCCCAAGAATGCAAATGGAATAAGGCATCAACTAAGATTGACCTGCAACCAATGCAAACCAACGATATGAAATGGAATATGCCCCATCATAGTGACGTCAAGAAAGGTAATTTTGCGTTTAGGATAAAGTTTGCAGCGACTACTATGGAAAACAAACATACAGCAAATACTGCATAGTCAGTGTTTTTTATTTTAAGTATTTATAAGCTGTGTTGCTTGCATTGGAGTGATAAAAGTATCTTGGTTTTGCACAGGCAAGAATACTTAGTGCATAACCACGTACATGTAGTTTCTTGGTGGTTCATTTTGCACTAATGGTTCAGTTTTCAATAAGGAAACTAAACATCTAGTCACCAGTTGATCCCCTAAGTATTACTTATAAAAAAAGAGAGGTAAAAGTAGCAAATTGTCAATATAGGACTTTTTAAAAAATCCTTTCAAATTTTACTCTGAGAAATGCTTCATTTAAATAGATAAGACTTATGGTGCAACGTTGTACTTTTTCTGTAAACAGAGTGTTTTCATTTGCATTGTAGTTGTGTTACACAAACTTGAAATAAATCTTCTTGGAAATGACAAACATAGAGGTTGAACTTTTCCTCATTAATGCCTTTGTTTTTACTTTGTAAAATTTACAGATAAAAAAGCAAGCATGAATCCTCCATCAAGCTCACTTTTTAAGCCACCCAGCAAAGTGCCAAAGACCACTACACCCTCTCTATCAGGATTAGTTCATGCAATGTGTGCTAGTAACCAAAACGCTGCTGCATTTTGCTATGTTGACTTGAGTCAGATATTAATGTCGATGGTGAAATTGAAATAGCCACATTAGCTAAACTGCCAGGAAGAGTCACAGACTTTGTACAAAAATGCCACAGTGTTGATTAAATTTTGAATGAAATGCCAAATATTTCTCCAGATGAAGAGAACATTCTGGAGAAGGCAACCCATGACGAGTCAGCTAATTCAACCTGGCAACAACATTGCATTGGTAGAATTACTGCTTCTCAGAGGCATGGTGTTATGACAAAAGTGAGACAAAAGTCTTCAAAATGCAATCAAAATAAAAACCATGAAGCTCTTGTGCAAAAAATCTCACAACCGTTAAAATCTTTAGACCACATACCAGCAATTAAATGCAAATTGAAATGGAGCCACTTGCAAGAAGTGTATACTCATCCACGTACAAAAAGAACACATTAATGCCCTCGTGACAAAACCTGGAATGTTTGTTGATCAAAACCACTTTTCTCTCTGCAAGTCCAGATAGACTACGTGTACTTTCTTGCCAGTGCTGTGGAGAGGGATTGGTTGAAATCAAATGTCCATTAACTTTAGCTTAAAATGACCCAAACAGGACAATGCCTGAACATACACAATATGACGATGGTACATGCAAGTCTTCTGAACTACAGTAAAAAAAAAACAACCAAAAACTGTTCTATTCTCAAACAACCATGCAATTTGGCATCACCCAGAGGAAATGGTGTGATTTCATTGTTCATTTAGCTGCAGGTCAACTACTGTGTCCTCTTCAGTTTGATGATGCTCTTTGGGAAGAAATTGAAAAGGCGTGCATTTACTTCTTTAAGCACTATGTGGCAAAGGAACTTCTAGCCAAAAGTGATCTGTACAATCCCTGCTCCACAACACCCCTGTCTTCTCATGAGACACAAGGCACTTCCTCTGATCATCACATAGTCTGTGTTCCCCCATTACAGGATGACGACTCTCCCCTAAATATAACTTTATACAACATGTACAAATGCATCTACTACAAGTTCCAAAAGGAAAAAAGGGGAGAGGATGAAAGAAAAACTGTCAAAAGAACAGAGAAACCTGAGTTCAAATGTTGGAGATGTCTGAAGCTACATGTATGCAAGTATGAAGAGGATATTGGCAATGATTCAGAATTCAGTTTAGAATGTGATCAATGCCAGATATGGTTTCATTGGGGCTGTGCTGACTTTGATTCAGGGATAAATTATGCAAGTTGTCTGTGGACCAGTCCTCACTGTATGGGTACTTAAAGTACATTGACATACATGTAGGCCTAGGTACTTTATCCACTTAAGGTTGACTTCTGTCTACAGGATAGAATTCAGGCATAGATCTATGGTTAAACTACTGAAATAAATGAAATTTGCCAAGAACCTCCTACATGCACATGAACATGTGTTTCAGATATGGAATAAAAGACATGGGCAAACAAAAAAAGTTTGTTTGGTTATGGCTTAGGGTAATGTGAATACAGGTTGAACCTATAACCGAGTTCAGATTTTGGAATCTGAAACGGAATTCTTGTAAGACTTTTCCAAAAGGCTCATATAACGTTCACCATTGGAATATGCAGAGAAATTTTGGAACTAATTTTTTTCTTTTATTTTGAGAGGATGGGAGGAGCCTTGTGGCCTCTTCCCTTTCACCACAAAACTGTGTCTGGAACAAAACTGTGTCTGAAAAATCTGACCAGATGGCACATACATGTATGGAACACCATAGGGGTGGGATTGCAAGATGTGCACCAATGCACATGAGATCCTCCTTAATGGTGAATCCTTTATCAGTGAGGATCAAGTCTCCTCTCTCCAAATGGTCATAGAAACCACTCTCTTTGGGTGTGAACATGTGCGTTGCTATGGAGCAGAATGGTTTGTTCATCCAAAAAAACGATTGAAATGGCAAATTGACTTATCTGACTAAACTTTCCAAACCAGGGCCCATTCCAATTTTCATTTATGCAAACATCGTAAATCTTTGTACGCAATTTCTCACTGAACACATGCGTATACACGTGCACCCAAGAAGGAGCATAATGTAACTCACGCTCAACCCAACCACTTCTACTGTCAATCATTGGGGCTACGTAGTTTCATCATCTGCCAATCAAAACCATGAATTTAGCATCTACAGCACCAAATAATTTATATTGGCCATACACGGTAAATAATACTTGGAACTATCCTCAGGACGTGCACTACGCATATTAAAAATCTAAACATTAAAAGCCGAGCAACATTTAAAACTGCATACAAATTCCTGAGTAGTAGTAAGACATTCTGGTTCAATTTCACGACAAGTGCAGAGAGTAAATACATAGGAATGAAAATGTGCGAGTATGAACAGCAACAGTTTGGAACCATACATGTACAGGTAGTAACCTTAGGCGATAAAGAAAAAAGCAACTGTAAAAATAGACTTGACGGCAAGTCATTACATAGTAATGTTCTGTCTGCAAACTTCAGTAGAAATCCAACGGCATGACTGTAGTACATGTACCTGTATATATGTAATATACATGTACATGCAACCAGCCGAGTTTTGACTTTATAACTTATCAAACATAATCACATGATTTTTGATGATCTGTTCAATTTACACAGATGTTTGTGAAAATGCAGGTGCCTTCAAAGTCTCTCAACATTCTGGCATACAGGTGTACATGTACATGAAACCACCAATAGAAATACCCTCGGATTCAAAAATGCAGGTGCCTTCAAAGTCTCTCAACATTCTGGCATACAGGTGTACATGTACATGAAACCGCCAATAGTAATACCCTGGGATTCAAAAATGCATGTGCCTTCACGGACATGGTACACATCCTGAAATGCTTTTTGCCTGTCACGCTACATCACATGTGAAACCTCAATATGTGCGTAGCACGACACAAATGCAATGCTTTCTTTCAATTTTTTTCAATACATCAGGGCATATTTGCAGATAAATAATGTTCATCTGGGTCAATTGTGAATTAAAATGAAATAAATGGAGAACAAAACCAAACAAACTGCTGACTTAGCACCAAGCCTACCATAAAAATATGCTAACCCCAACCATGATATAGCCAAAGAAATTTTATAGCAAGCATTTTGCATGATGCAAACTGGAACAGTACACATTAATTGAATAAATGGAACAAGGCCGAATTGTACAGTTAGTTAGAGCATGCATTTTAGTGTGCAAAGCAGAAAGCCTGAACAACAGATCACGATTCACCTTTGGAATCGGTTTTCCTTTTTTTATACTAACAAGAAGCATAAATTTAAAACAAGACATATTACAAATGCTGACAGCTCTCAAACTTGAGTTTCATTTATCTTTCTCTTCTTTCCCAAATCCCAGAAACTTGAATTAAGGGTTTTGAATAGCCTGCCATTGTTTTGTTTAAAGATCTCATCTTTTATCAGTAGTCTTCGATTCACTCAGCCTTAGAATTGGCCTTTTTTCTTTATTTCGACATTTATTTCAATATTTATGAGGTCACAGCCCACATAATCCTTTCAGACTGACAGATCTACACATACATGTACATGCAGGGTACTTCTTCCATTAGTTTATGGATTAATGACTGCATCAGTATCATGGAATTGAAAGAAGATGTTTCCACCATGACAAAACTTCAAAGTGCATCTTCAATATACATGTAGGGTGGCACTGATTAAACAGTGGGAAATAGTGTGTGACTGACATGCAAGTTTACAGTCAAATAGTGTTTACCCAAAAGATCAATCAACCATTTTTAAATCTCAGGTTTGTGGTAGCACTATGTAGAAAACCCGTATTTCTTTTATGTAGGTGCAGTTCTCATCTCGTGACCATTTTTAGTTTTCAGTTCCACACAAGCAAGATGAGGAGTAAATAACAATGCTCAGGAACAAAAATGAATTTCTTCATAACTGTCATCTTACATTCTTATAACATTTCAGGGCACATAGTTTAGAGTCAGTGGTATTTTTTGCTTTCCTTCCTATGCTACTTGGTGTGAGTGAGTAATACTTTGAATTCAGTGCATTTGGTTTATTCAACATACACTGTATGCAACAAAACTAACAGTTTCTCAATGGCAATTTTTGTTTGGATGCTCTTAATGCAGTGCATTACACTTTCTGCTTGTTTCATTGCTGCTCCACTGTAAATTTTTGACAAATATTGAACGATCAGAGGGATTTGTAAATAGTCTCAGCAGTTTGCAAATGACTGTTCTGCAAATTAGCACAGAGTGGAACACACCACAGCTGTTTGTGCAATTGATGGATGGGAAACATGCAAAGCTGAATCCAGTCAGACAATGCACCATTCAGGCTTTTAAGAAATTGAAAAATGTGACCAAACTGAGGAAGGAAATCAGAAACATATGTGTGGCTGCACCACTAAAAAGCCAGGCAGTGTCTGGGCATTCTAGTCTGTTGCCTTGCTTTAGTTAGCCCTGAACTACTTTACAATTAAGAGGTGTTACCAATCAATAAGGATTGGTTGTCAGTCCCGCCCATGTCAGCGTCTGTGGCTGTTGTTCAGGTCCATGCAGTGTTGGTAACTAAACAAATGGAGAATTAGCTGAAACATGTGAATGAAACAGCCACACTCCTTGAGCAGGGAAGGGAGAGTTTCTCGGCATGATCAAAGCTGATGGGAGCTGTCAAGTCAGTGACAGCAATGACCCAGGACAGAGCATACATGTAGTCTGGTGGTGGAGCAACCATTATTTATAGGACTTTAGACAGTCCAAAGGCCCCTGCATTGCCTGAGCGTGGTCTGGCCTATCAATGGTGAAGCCAAGCCATTGGGTCAGGTCCTCTGTAAAATAATTATGGCTGAAATAAACAAGATTCTTCCAAAACCTCTGGTATTACACAACTTAAATATGTAAAGCAGAGCACGAAATTAGGCCAAAAAGTGCTTGGACAATATGCCATAACACAATCCATTTTGTACTGCCATTACCATCTTTTGATCTGCCATATTATATAAAAGGTAGAGTTGTAACGTGCAGTGTCAGGTGTCAAAATTCACTTTTTTTCCCTGGTCCTACCAGAACTGCACAGCAGCCACATTGAGCAATTCTTGTTTGGGCGCAGGCTGCGACTTTTTTTTTTTTTCAGTTTGCCCGATCAGGCAGGTCATGTCATAAATTTGCTTGCTCGAATTGGATCAACACTTGCCAAAGATTTCTCAGAATCCACAATAATTATGGTTATTGGCCTACTGTATACATGCAGTCTTTTATTGGGCAAAAAAATACAGTTGACTTGTGCTGTGCATGCCTTCAAAAATTGGGTCGGTAGGTCGGAACATGCTTTTTTTGTTTGAGGCAATTTTGTGCTGATTGAATGGTATCAGTGGGGGCGACAGCCTCCAAAAGTATCTCAAAAAGTGATGAACACCTGTCTTAAAATCTATATAAACATTTCTACATACGGCAGTTCACAAGAAATTTATGAATGATTCGCACAATCACGGCGGCAATCACGAAGGCAAACTGGCCAACAATGTCTGTGTGTCGCGTGATAAGTGTGCGTAATGCATCTAGACCAGCGGGCGCTAAACCTTGTGCCATAAGCAGAACAACCTCAAATTACATGTACATTGTACACTCATGAACATAGAAAATATATCCATGTACATACATGTAAACAAGAGACCAAGTTCTGTGCATTGACTTGCAGAAAACCTCTCGCAACATTGCAGTGATGTCTTTCCAGCCTGCAGGTTTTTGAATTCGCAACATGTACGGCCAATTAAGAGTGTTTATGAACTGCACATTCAGTACATGCACAGTACAGACTGGTACTGGTTGCTGCATTTCCATCACGCATTCTTTTGCATGGGGCGGGAACCACAGCAGCTTCATTTAATGCATAGAGTTTCGCGCACGTGTTTTCACCACTGTGACAGCGAAACATGAATGTTGATGATGCGTCAATGTAGGTTAAGTATACACGCGTGCGTGGCGCTAAATGACATGAGCCAGTGATGAGCGATCATCCCCGAAGAATGCCTTGGGCATAATTAACGTAATTCTCACTCAAAAGTAAAAATAAATCGAAAGCCATAATCCCATATATTTGTTGATATTTTAAAAGCTGTTATTGATATGTTGGTCTGAAAAGTTGTCCGAGCATTTTCTATTTTGTTCGCACAAATGCAATAAGTCCTCGAAAAATGTCTGATGTCCAAACGTAATTTCACGTTGTGTAAACCACAAATTGAAATTAAAAAGAGAAGTTGAGTTCCACTAATTTGTTTAATCTTATTCCCTTTGACCACTTGTCTTGTAAAAAGGCAAGATATGACAGGCAACTTTTGACATACAGCTAAATGTCACAAATCCTGATGCACGGGAAGTTGAACAGTATTTGGAAGAAATATTTTGCCACACCTTCACCTTTTTCAACAATACTATTCAAAGATGGTGATCTTCCTTTGTGTAACTTTTATTGCCCATTTCTATCATTTAACACTTGAACTCATCATGTTTCTGCCTGACATTGCTCCAGTTCCATTTCTGGCAGTTGGAGTTTATTTGCCTGTCTCCTTGTTTGGCTAACATCATTCTAGTAAGTCAAATTTGTTCATGTTTCAATGGTTCCCACAGCTGTCAATTACCTGTGTGGCTACTTGTGATCAAGCCTACCATTCAACTCCTATAGGATTCAACTACTCTCTAGCTGGCTTCATTTGTTTACACTGTCCTGGACTCTATCATATCATGTACTTGACCAAAATGTTTCATTATTGCATCTGATAAAGTGGTTGTTTACCAAGCAAGCTTTTCATTCAATTTTTTGTCTTGAGCAGTTATCAAAGTGCTTCCTGACTTTTCCATGTCATTGAGAAATGGCAGTTCCAGTTTTAGAGCAGGGAGTGAAACCAGAAATGCTGAGGTACTGGTATGGGGAGAAACTGCACGCAAAACAATATGCGGTGGATTTGGGAGCAGTGAACAGAACAGAGAAGGAAAAAGAAACTACTTCATCAGTCTGTCTGACCTGATTGTGATGAAGTTACTCACCTTTATCACCCATTTTGATTGACACAAGCAACGAGCAAAATGTTAGGCCCAAAGTTGGGTTTGGGGGCAAACAAAATCAGGATAAGCTTAATAGTGTGCTCACATTTCTTTTTTTCAGTCATAACTGGTGAAATAGTTACATGTACATGTGTATCCATGACATCAATGGGTGTTCTGTAGATGAGTTGGAAAATGATCGCCTATAATTATATTCACACAAAGTTAAACTTTCTATTTACATATGTAATATTGAAATATGTAAATCTCAACTTACCAGAGTGTCCCCGAAGTCCCTCACCACAGCCATGATGACATCCAAGAGCACGGAACACCTGAATGAGAGTCTCCATGACCAGATTATGTACTGTCATGTCCTCCAGGCTCTTGGAGGCTACATCACCATCCCCATCCTTATCAGGCGCCTTGACCTTCTCTCCTTCCACCTTAATGACTGGAATCTTAGCCTGAGAGGGCTTCTCGCTTTGCTTGACCACACGGAACTCCAAAATGGTTTCAATGATGTGCAGGGAGGTGTCACACACTTTGGCAGTGGTCTCCTTGGTGATGATCTTGTGGAGCGCCTTAATGATGACGCTGTAGTTCATCTGCCCATCTTCCTGGATGTAGTAGGTAGAGCCGGCCGCCTCTGTAATCTCTTCCTCCTCAGAAGTGTGGTAATTGACGAAGGTATCTGATGCACTGCGGGGCAGAAAAGTAGGGATGTCCAGTCTGGACATGCTGGAGGAGTCCTGATGGGTGAGCCTATCTGGGGAGGAAGGCGACTGAGGGGGCTTGTCTGGGGAAGGAGGCGACTGGGGTGGAGGAGGCTCACTGAGGTCCTCCGAGACAGGTATGAGAAGTGACGATGAACTGACGGATGACGGGGATTTCTCAGGTGGTGGGGACAACTCGTCTGGGGAGGTAGGGGGAGATTTGGAATTGTTCATGAGGATGGGGGTCACCAGTGGCTTGGCGGCCTCAAATGTGACATTAGTGTCACTGCTTGGGACTGCGTCCAGGGGTTGAGGTGGTGCTTCAAAGACAGGTGACTGCCGCTGCAACATTGGGCGGTTCACTACCACAGGAGCCTTGTGTTGCACTACGTTGGCCTTGTGGACAACTTTGGCAGGTTGCGGCTCGATTGTGACGGGCTCGTCAAAAATGAGTAGTGGCTTCTCCTGCACCTCCACAGAGACTGGTTTGTGGAGGGTTATCAGGTTCTTCTCTGATTTCATTGCCCGCCGTTCGTACAACTTCTCAGACTTGGTAGAAGTTGAGTTGGTGTGCTCAGAGAAGAAATCTGCTTTGGCTGTCATAACAGATGAGGACTGCACGTTTGTGGTGGTTTTGGTGACAGTGAAACAGGTGGATGATTTTTCTGCTTTGATAGGTGGGATGACTATTGGGGATACTTTGGATGTTGCGCCAAAAGGTCGGGTCTGCGTGGTCACCACAGTTGGCTTATGAGCCGCATCTGCAGATACTTGCACAAATGATGGCAATTTTGTGGCAGTAGCTGAGAAGCTTTGTTGGTAGGGAAGGGCTGTGGGCCTCGAAACAAAGGATGAAGATGTTGTGGTAGTGCTCACAAAAGGTCTCTTAGAATCCAATGAACCTGTAGAGTACAAAGGTGGTGTTGACGGAGAACCTGATTTGGTCAGCTCCTCTGGACTCATCAAGGCTGGCACTGTCTTTAGCTGCACTACATCAATTTTAAATTTAAAAGGTTCCAGCTTTGGCGTCCCTGTGCTCGAGCTCTTGGGCACCTCACCGAGTGTTGGTGTCTTAGTGGAACTAGCATCAAGAGTTTGCACTATTTGTTCATCACTCCCAGAGCCCACCTTACCCTCTTCAATCTCCTCCTTGATGAGTTTGGGCATCAATGCACCGACAGTCTTAGACAGGCTTGAAGTGCGCCTCAGTTTTCTGTGAGCCTTGTTTCCTCGTCCTTGGTCTCCCAGACTGGATCTCTTGGGGGGGCTGATCTTCCTCAGAGGCAGCGGTTCAACTCTCTCAAACTTCATCTTCTTGGGGGATCCAACAAGTGGGTAGGATTCCCTGTGCCTTCCTTCATCCTTTGAAGGCTCAGAGCCACCCATGCAGCTCATTGGCACTGAGAATTTCTTTGGCGGCCCCGGCACAGGGGAGAACAATGATATGGTGATTTGGGGAATGGGGGAGGAGTTACTTCTTTGTCGCACCCTCTCAGCTGCCATAGTTTCATCAGCAATCTGTCGCAGTCTGCTCAGGAGATACATGAGAGCCCACTGAACCCCCTCCTCTGCCCAGTGGGGGATGAACAGGCACCGCATGACAGCTACATCAAAGTACGTGGCCGAGAAGACATCGTTGATCCGCTGTGGAAGTCTCCGCTTTGGTAGGTCTGTTGGGCTGGTTGAGGGTGGGGGAGGCCTTGGCACAGAGAGTGAGGCTGCAAGTTCGGCATGATCGATTCCCTCATGGAGTGGAAGAATGCTTCTTTCGATGAGTGACTTTGGTCGTTCCTTGGCTCTGCTTGGTTTCAAGGGCTTGGTCTCATCCTCAGAGCTTGAGGAGCTCACCTGGTCAAAGTCAAATCTCGTCTTAGCGGCCATATCCCCAGTAACCTTCAGGTTCCCACACCGGCAAGTGTTGTTCTGAGTCACTGATGTGCTGCACACCTCGCAGACAATCTCAACATTGACTGAGGGTGGGTCAGGTGTCACTGCCCCACTGCTGAAGCGACTTACTTCGGAGATGTCTGCCAGAGGGACAATAACTCCTGGGGGAGATTCTGAAGGAGCTTCCTCGGCTTTAGGTGGCTCTCCAACCGCTTCCTCTTGTTCCTGCTTCTGCTCCTGCTGTTCTTGTTCCTGCTTCTCATCCACTTCCTCCTTCTCTTCTTCCACTTTGCTGGTCATCTCGGGATCCTTCCAGATCCGGCGGGTTGCTAACCGGTAGCAGCGCTTGGGCTTTACCTGGGCAGTGAAGCTCGATATGTCTGGGAGCTTATGGTCCCACAATGGCCGCCACAACTTCAAACCATTGGCCAGGCGAAACGTGAGATCTGACTCCTTGATGCTGTACACCAGCGGGGCAAAGAGGTACACAAAGAGCTGGATGGTGGTCAGTCCATGCTCCGAATTGCCCGGGAGGCGAAGGAAGTCCAACTGGGAGCTGTCCTCCTGCAGGCACTCCTCCAGCGACTCCAGCAGCACCCAGTGGAGGGTCAGCAGTAGTTTGGTCTCGGCCACACCCAGCTTGTCTGCATGGCCCAGCTTGGCGCGGTTGCTGAGGAGGGCGGCACAGCAGTGCATGAGGTGGGGCAAGGAGGCCTGAATTAGTTGCCATCGTGTGATGCTGTTGATGGCATCGGAGAGGCTGGGAGACAGGCCATGGAGCTTGTTCTCTACAAGCACTCTTTCAAAGGACTGCAAAAAAGTTAGACAAGCAAAAATTACATTTAATCCAAAATGGAATTTTGATCACTAAGCATTAATGAAAAGGGAGGTTTGATCACAGTCTCAGTTTAACCCTAACCCCCTAGGTGTATGTAAAATCATTATATTGACATCAGAGAATTTGGAAATGTTAGGGGTACAACTAATGTTTTAAACAACTTGCACATTATTGCAAAAAGAACAGATAAACGTATGCCTGTATACACTATAATTCTCATACTCCGATCAAATATGACCGTTATTGAGAAGGAAAAACTTACAAACATGTATGCATAGTATACAGACCTACAGGTACCATCATAGCTTTACATATGGTGGCAGTAAATGTTGATCGGCATTTGAAATGATTCCTAAATAATAAGGCTAACTGAACACATACATAAGGTATACTGAATCTTTAGAGCCATACCGATACAATATTTGTATGATATTTCTCAGACTGCAACCTTATATTTCAAAACTCTGAGGCCCCACCATGGAGTGTTATTAGCTGCAACAACTGGCCTTGTGCAATCCATTTCAAGTTCAAGACATAGTCTGCCTTCACAGACATCACAGATGTTGTGTGTACATGTACAACACAGATGACGAGTTACATGTACATGTATGTCGATGTACATGAATACACATCCACCAAGTGATCCAGGAACGGTCAATGTTTTAACTTACAAACTACAAACATGCATGTAAACACTGTCATGTCAGGTTAACATCACACCACAAACCTGTTAAAAATTCACAGATACTGACATCGTTCTCTTTTTATTACTGTCATAAAGAAAGGCTCAGATTGTTTCTATTTTCTGTACAGTAAATGAACATGAAACCAAACAGTGTCTATATATACACTGGTACATGACATGTAGATATGTGTGTGAGAGAGATGCTGAAAAGGCTTTGGTACAGTTTATACATGTACTATGAAATAATTAAACACCACCTTTTGTGTTCGTTGTTTAGATCTGATACGCCTGTAGATTTTTTTCTGTATCCATTCTGCTGTTTTGGTTTTGTAATTCAGTCTCAGAATGTTGTAAAAGTAAAATGTAATATTAAGAAGGGACCATTTGTTGATTACATGCATATTTTACTCCAACAGCAGGTGTAATTAATTAAACTGCCTAGCAAAAGAAATTAACCCACCTACCTCATTATATTTGCATGTATAGGATTTGAGCAGTTTTCTCTTATACATAATGTTCAATCTATAAATTCCATCTATCCAATAAACAGTGTGTTTCTTGATTGCATCTATCATCCATTATCTTCATGTACATGTATGCATACAAACATACATGTACATGTACATCCACAATGTATCTTAAATTCAAACAAAGCCAAATCGTCTCTGCCCGTTTACTGTTCCCAGAATTTAACGGACATGTAGGTCATCAATTCGTGGCATTTGCTACGTGCTGGGAGAAATTAAATCCTGCTGTGCCCGCTGGTCATGCAGAAAAGACAAATTACCATGGTGATGAATGCACGATAGAAACTCCTCCAAGTATACTAAATGGCCACTCACTATTGAATTGTGCATGCTCGGTGTTAGTGGCAAGTACAAAAAATATTACGCACAGTGGTATGCCTGCTATGTGTGGGATAGACAGCATCTAGGGAACCATATCACGATACATGTACATTGTTAACCTATTTTTGTAAAATTACAACTCTTACAATTAATTTGCAAGCTACAGGCAAGAGAGAATGATAAAATTCAGGATGATGGTGATGGTTGGAGAAAGGCCTATACATGTATGCACAATCATATTATTTGCACAATTTTATTACTACATGTACTATAATTTAATGACATCCTCCCTCGTCACAATGCACATGTATGAGCCAATGGAGCCTAAACAGAGGCTCCATTGGCTCATCCCTGATGAGCCAATGGAGCCTAAACAGAGGCTGCATTGGCTCATCCCTGATGAGCCAATGGAGCTCCTGATGAGCCAATGGAGTCTCTGTTTAGGTCAAACGTTTCTTCTGCCATTGTTACATTTTGCTTTCTTACTTCTTATGCAGTGGTACTTGTTTCTTCACATTTCAACAAGCCTTCTTCCCATGTTGCAAACATTTAAGTTATCCATTGACCTCATAAATGACAACAAACTGAAGTTTGAATTTTAATATGAGAGTGGAGATGTTTAAATCCACAGCAGCAAATTTCCAACTGAAGTCTACCATGACGATCCTCCATACTAAAGTCTGGAAAAATGTAGCAAAGTGGTTAATTGGAACTTTTTGACAGGAGAAACAACTTTTTTATTCAAGAAATGAGGGCGGAGTCATGCCGTTTCTGAAATGTCACTGGTTTCTTGGTGTAAAACTGTCATTTGCCTGAATTAATACTTTGTAGCCTTGCTCTTTACAAATTGAGTACACTGTGCAAATCCTCAGCATGCACATATAAATATGCAATAAGCATTTGCATATGGAGGACTGCATGCAGATCATACTTTGTCATGTGCCCGGCAGAAGGGCATAAGCGCTAATGCCCTTTTGCCAGAAAGCATGATCACTGCAAAAACAATTTTCCCGGCAAGAGGACGGAAGTATGCAACTAGTGTATTTTAATGAAATATGAAGATTTCTTGGCAAAAAGTAAAAAAAAAAGCCCAAGTCCTTTAATAAGTTGTTCAAAGGTTGCACTTTGTACAGCCCAGGTTGATTTTGTAGTAAATTTTATCCATTTTTACTAAATAAAGAGAGGTATTTCTTACGCCCTTTTGCAAGGAACATTTTATCTGCTGTGATCATGCTTCCTGGCAATAGGGCGTAAGTGCGCTTACACCCTTCTGCCGGGCACCCGACGACTTGCTCTTAGAGAGATTCACAGTACTCACAGATTCATAGACAGCGTACATGTACATAATTTTTACGACTCAAGTATGGCTCATACGTGTATTGAATCCGTGTTCATGAAAATTTGTCCAGAATATCAATTTGAAGCAGATGAAGTCCCAGTTAATATTGGAGAAATCTTGTGTTCAAGGGTGAAAATACAGGTAACACTAAGGCCTGCAAATTATGTTAGCCTTCAAATTCTGCCAATTTTCTGGTTCTGTTTTGGGTGTTATACAATGTACCTATATAAAATGGAGTACATCAGGATTACAACAATTAGAGTTTGCAGTGTTGTGGTTAAACAACACTCAAACACCAGCGCTACTACGATTCCGGGGTGGGGGGGATATTTTACATTGAATTAAGTGTTTTATGATGCTGACAATTCTTTCCACGGTTAGGTCTGTCTTTAAAAAAAGCCGCAGAACCTAAGTAAATACAATGCACTGGTTAGCAAAGCAACATTTAGTTCATAGATATGCACACACAGATTGTACAGCATGTCAACGGTTCTTACCGTTCAGCATGAAATGTAACCCATGATACAGAAACCCCATAAACTTTATTTCAAAGTCATCACCAAGTTTCCAAATTACGTTTCCTCCTTCTGATGACAGTTATCAAAGGCATAAAGTCCAGTAAATCAAATACCACCAACTGCTCATACAGTATTTAATGTATGCAAAACTGCTTGTGTTGTGGCAATGTCACATTGTTTCTTTCCATGTAAATTTCCACTAATTTACGAGCCAAGAAAAGGTTTCTCACTTTCTCTCACAGTTCAGTTAAAACACAATTAAACAAAATCAATGTTGTCCTTACAAAAATATACAAGTTCCAGTACATCTTTTTTTCACAGTGCTACTGTAGCCCTGACGTACATGTACAGTACTGCACATTAAATTTGCACAGGACAAGGCAGTATTTCTAACAAATTTTGGACAAATTGACAGAGTGTACATTTGACTACTCCATTAGATAAGACAACTTCATCTGATATCACGTACGTATGTACATGTATGAGATTTGGTACACTACTTGTGACAAAACTGATTATGACAAAAAATCTGAGCAGAAAAAAAAGCTGAAGAAAATGCCAGGAATTCTGTAACAAAGAGAAGACTGATTTGATTTGGTCATTGGCGACATGAAACTGACTTACATGTGCAAGTACAGTACTTGATGATTGGGATCAAAATAATTACATGTAAAGTTCACAATCCTTGATTGAATATTACATCAAATACTGTCCTTAACTCGGTGAAAAAATACATGCAATTCACATGTACCTTTTTGGCCAGCTCGTTTTAAGTGTCTGTTCATTGCTCTAGGCTGCACACAAGACACACAGCATCTTACTGGCTGATTAATGGAGGCCCAATTAACATTTTAATAACATTACAATTGCCCTGCTAAATCACTCGCACAAGAGCAGTCATTTTGACACCGGCTTGACACCCCCGTGCCACATATGACACAGTGAAAGCACGGACAAACAGAATAATATGACTGGCCGTTTGCCACCGTCTCCATGCTGTTGTTCTTTCTCGTTCCAAACTAGCAGGACTGCCCTGGCCAGCATGGGCCGGGAATCTCATAAATTATTGCCGATGATAATCACCTCTTGTGTGCTTAATCAATACGGGCTTGAATTGCATGTGCCGGGAAAGACGGATTTCGGAACAGAAAAAAAGGGGGAGAGAGAGAGGCCTGTGTATTATAGGTGTTCCGGCTTGCGTGCACATGAGATGATGGCGGATACCCTTAAGAAAGCAATGGCAGCTGGTCGGATGGACAGACTGAATAAATCATTACAATGATTGTGGGGAGAACGGATGTGTGCACTTTGCCGTGCACAGATTAAATCACATCTCGTGTGCTGGAGAGAGCGAGTGTGGTAGATCACATTAATTACTTACATGTATTTTGAACGCTGTTTTCATAATGCATAGCATGGGACATTAAATGGTACATTAAATTAATACGCAACTGAGGGTCATTTATTGTATTGCATCATTAGAATTTCCAATGGCTTTAATGCTTGAAAAATTTAGTTCTTACTTATAATGAAATGAAACAATAAATTATGACTATCAATTCATGGATCTTCATTGTTATAATAAAAACCAGGATAAAGTTTTAAATTAAAGAAAGAACATGTCACTATTCAATGCTCTCAAATTATTTTTTTTCAAAGATTTTTCATCGTCAAAGGCTGCCAGATATTTTATGCAGTGCTTGTCTTTCCCATCTATCCTTGTTTTGACACACATGTACATCAACATGTACACTCACAAGCATTATTAGAGGCATGAACATCCTATATGTACATGTACAGTACATGTGCATCAAACATAACCTTGAATTAATGCTGTGAGACAGCAATCTACTGTACATGTATTACATATGAACCTGTATTCAGTCCATCTGGAAAAGCTGAATGCTGCACAGGTACTTCAGACAGACTTTCACTGAACACGCATTAATATGCACAGGTTGATTTCATGAGCAAAAAAAGCAACACTATATTAGAATGAGAAACAAAGCAATTATTTTTTAATCCACCTCTTCAATGCAGGCAGTCATTTACAAACTACAGCCCTCTCTGGGATGGGCATAGCCTACCCGTATATATTTTAGATTGAAGACTTGAGTTAAACCTACTAAGCATGATGGTCCCTACTGTTTTACGAGATTGGCACTAACATTCAAAAATATGAAATAATAATAAAAATAAGAATTTAAAAAAGACGAAACTGAATTATTTCGATAAATACCGTCCTTTACTTTTGTGGATGGTCAACTGGGAAAAACAAACACAAATTCTAACAAAGGTAAAGGTTAATTTTAAAAAAATGAGTATATGACAGGGTACACTCCAATGCCAAATTAAAGTTAAAAACATTTATGAAAAATGATACAAAGTGTGGACAAACAATTGACCACCCATCTACATGTAGGTCGGTAAAGAAAGCACTAGACTTTGACATTTCATTACAATTTGACTAGAATTTGCAAATTATGTATACATACACACTGTTCAATCCGTAATTCATGCAAGTTCTCCAAATCAGAAAACGGATTAAGATTGTCCACAGAGTTTGATGGCAAATGCTAGAATTTTGAACAATTCATAAAAGAAAGGTACTTACAACACAACTGGCTTCGTAGAGCCTTCCCAACTTGGGTCGAATGAAAGGACTGCAATTAAAAACAATATCACTAGTAAAATTCTACAAAAACAAGTCTTTCACAAGTCTCAAGAATTTAAAAATCAGAGCTTATCATCTTGGAGTTTCCATAAATGCATGACGATCACCTCCACTGAGTACCTGGATGTGTAAAATTGTTGCTGAATTCTTCCACATTTTCAATGACAAGTGAACTGTATCTCTGGGTTTTGCTCTTGACAAAATGATTAAAGAAAATTTTTCAGTTTGTTAAACATGATTAATTTCAAACAATATAATTCTCTACAAAAGTTGAAAAGCACTTCCACAAATAAAAGGCGAAAATAGTACAACTGAATTTGTGATTGTACAATTCATTTTCTGGAATTACAGATATGCTTCCAAAATACATTGGGATAATTTTTGCACTGTTTAGTTCAATTAAAACCTTGAAGCAAGGTTTTAAGCATTGTTGATCCAACTTGCAAAACTGATGCCTACTTACATGTACATGTACATTTAAATGATCTTAGCAGATTGTATTTTGAACTTGTAACTTATAAACACACAACTAAATCTCACATGCAGTTATTGATTGATGGGCTTAGCACAAATTTATATGCTTTTGAGTAGGATGGTGGTCAAAGTTTGCAAGGTTGAAAGGTTGCATATTTAAATAACTATACACAGGGGCGGATCCAGGATCTTCCCAAACGGAAGGCGTGATCCCAGACTTTCAAAGGGGGGGTGGTGTGAACTAAAGTAGCATTGGTAAAATCCCTGCGAGTGCATAGTGCGAAGCCCTTACGGCGTGGGGTCTGGGACTCCTAGGATTCTGGGCACTCTATGGTGCAATTTCAGGCAGTATGAACCCTATTTTTCTTCTCTCTCTTTTGTCTCCTTTATGTATTTAATTTTTTTAGGTGAAAAGGGGATGGGGCGTGCAGCCCCACGCCCCCTGGATCTGCCCCTGATATAGAAAGGATTCTATCTTGTTAAATTTATGTATCCAAGATGCAAATAATGCACTGTTTTGCAGGGGTACACAAAGCTAATAGTTACACAGAGCTAAATGCTGTTATTTGTATTTCCGCTAAAGGCGGTCACATCTACAAACCAAAACAATCATTCCAATGCAAAACTTACATCTTGCACATTTTTAAAGGATTCATGTACTGACAATGAAATTGAAAAATGATCACTTGACTCTTGTGTGAGTGTCAATTGTAATATTGAAAATGAGGCAACTTTATTGTACTCCATCCTGATTTGATTTGCCTTTTAGTAACATTCATTCATAAGATAATCAACTCAAAAGGGAGTACAGTAAATTTGTGCGAGAGTCAAGATTGTGTTTAATATGAGCAATTTCGATGGATTTTTGTAACTTTTTTACTGTTCAGGGCTAAATAAATTTGAAGGCTTTGACATTCGTTTGTAGAAAACAAAGGTCGTTTTATTTTTAAGAGCATCACTCCCTTAATGAAACTATTTCCCTCAATTAAAACACCAGTACTGTTTACTAATGACTAACTGCACCCGCAATGTGTTTGCCAGTTATCAACCCATCAATGTCTGTTGTAATAAATACCCGACCAAAAATTTTTGCCTGCAGGATTTCAAGAATGACAATCATTTGAAAAATGCGGCCCGGCTAAAAGTAGTCTGGGCGGCTGGCCTCGCGCGTGAGAGGAAAAAAACGACAGCGATGGCGAAGTAAGGAAAGGTCTACAAACCTCGTCTGTCTCCACAAGAAAATCTGCAGAGGCAGCGGCACTGACCGGGCCAGAATTTTTGGGTCGTCGTTGCAACTTTTCCGCTTGACCATCTTGAAGTGGATCTCCTCGTCACTCGTCAATCCTTTTTATGAAGCTTCAGTCCGCTAAGGTCCATACTGGTTCCTCAGAAGCTTTGGTTCTGAAGGGGTCATCTCTCAAACCAAAATACGGGCTGAAAAGAGAGTTATACCTAGCGTTTGATGAATCATCCCAGATCTGAAGACCAAGACACAACCGGCCGGCCGGCGAGCGAGTGCTCTACATCTGGCCGTGCAGGATATAACGGACGCATAATTTTTACTGGCGCCCCGAGGGGAGCTAGCTTGCTCCACATGCGTGCCGCATACTGGCTGGAACGTTTCATTCTACGTGGGGGGGACCTTTCGGAGTTCACGAAAACCGTCCAGCGGGTCTGTGACAACTCTGCAGATGCTTTGATTTTCATTTTAAAAATTATGATAAAATCTACATTTCATTACTAAATTGTTTCCAAAGTTTCAAATGATGATCACTTTCAAAGATTAACACATGGAAACTCCCATCAACGTTCAACATGGCTGGATCTACCATCAGAGGTTTGCCTGATTTGTACACTTGCACACATGGGTGGGAACAATTTTTCTCGTAAGTTCATTGCGAGGTTTTTTAACAGTGACGGTTCTCGGCTCCGTGGCACCGTCCCACTGCTAATTAATATGTTTCGTACAAAATTGAACTGTCACCTGAATACCTATTTTTCAAAATCTGCTTGGTGCGAAGACCTGACAGCATACTGAGTAAACCATCCTTTAGGAGACAGCACAAGGGTAGAAGCAAGGTTAAGGACAAGGGAAAAAGAGGAAAATTTGAGTCAGGACTTGAACGTGCGCAACAGTTTGTCCCCGGAAAAATGCACAGTTTAAATGTTTTATTTCCTTTACTCTTATTTAATGTATCTCTTTAGATCATTCTGTGATGTTAGAAGTGTGTTAATCCTTCAATTACCAGTGCACTGATAGTAGGCCTACCCCGTTGTGCCCAGATCGCGCGAGGATCATGCACCTTAGTTTTGAGCAAGGGAATATATGAGCTTTTGCATCACACCCCCATATGGTGATGAGGAACATAAATTAGGGATGTCACATATTTCACTTTTTCATTTTATATTTATAAAATAGCAATGACAACTAGGAATGGTAACTGAACGATTATGAAACAACACGGAAAAGTATACAATCGAGCACCAAACTTAAATTTTCATCATGAACAGTACGCGCCCCTGAAGTGAATGTCCACTGTTCGGTAATTTAGGATTCCACCCCCCGTGCTCTGAACTGCCAAAAAAGGTTCACATTTTTTCTCATTCTCTCAGGTGCTAGTTAGTACCTGCACCGGCCGGTGCCGACGATCTTTTCTGTCCATGCTGCTAGAGAGAGCAAAGTTTTGTAGTCAAAATACCTTCTTTTATACAGTTGTTGTTAATTATACTTACGTTGTTTAATGTTGCTGACGTTGTATGTGTTTTTATTTTATACTTTAAACGTCTGTAGCTCGAGTATTTTATCAAGAGATGATACTGGCAAAGAAGGCAGGTGATGCTGAAGGCCTTACGATTTTAAAGGAAGCCAGAAGGTGCAATAAACTACATGTTTGTAAGAATATATCTCACACTGTGTTATCTTGGAATTCAAGTTTGAATTCAAGCTAAGGACTTTTTGTCTATTTTGTTGGCCCATGGTGCCCTCCTCAGTGTGAGTTGCTCCTTGCAGTTACGCAAGATCAGAGGACGTCGTACGAGTGCGGGCGCTGTCACGAACGACAAGTCACCTGTTCCGAGTCCCAGCAAGCTGTACGTGATCGAGTACAACTCCACGGATCGATGGATGTACTTGTACTTTGGCCGAGCATGGGCCGATATACATGTACTATACTATTGTCACTACTAGTTTGAGTCTTTGTTTTCTGCTGCAGACAACACCTTGACAAAATAGTTCTAAAATCAGGCTGCAATGGAGTCATCAATATTGTCAGCAACAACTATTCCCGCCTTGATCTTTGCCTCTATTCTGTTCGTCGTGTCCATCATTGTGGGTCTAGTTCTCGGCCGAAAACTCTCGTCAGTCGAGCGGTTGGTGGTTGTGTGGCTGGTATATGATGTTGTCACACATTTCATTTTGGTGAGCTAGTCTATACATGTAGAGTACATCGTACATAGGGCCTAGCTCGATGACGATGAGTAATGTTCCTAAAGTTAAAAAAGGGGATTTCCATACTCACTGGCCATTTTTTACATTTATGGAACCCTGAGGCATGACTAGTAGCAGATCGAACTTTTAGGTTTATATGATGCTGATGACAAAACATTTATTTCAATGCTTTAATTCCTTACAATGTAACAAAACATGTTCACATTACTCAAGACAAAGTACTGAATATATCTGGCCATTACATTGAGTAACATTACATAAAATAGGATTATACATTTGTTAAAAACAGCTGTGTACAAACTCATATTCTGGCTGTTTCAATTGTGCCAACTTACTCCGCCATCACAGATATTTGTGCAACAAAATTTCCTACTGATGAAGTATAAACCTACGGTTCTGGAAGTGGGCATGCCTAGAATGAAGAGATAGATGCAACGTTAAGAGAGCCCTAGAACTAGGCTTATCATACTGCTTCTCTAGCAGAGGCAGGAATGATAAGCCCTGTAGATCGTATTGTAAATTATACTGCTTTTTGCGAATTTGCACAGTAACTGCAAAGCACTATGGGAGTGAAAAATGGTTCTGTTCCTTTTGTATTACCACAATATGGTGATTCACAATAGTGCACCACCAGGAGTTTGCAACACGTTTGCCAATCACAATGCATGAAATCTGTCAACCAAGTGCGCGTTTGGAAAAGGTCAACAAATTCCCCGCATTTGTGATTTGCCAACGAGTTGCAAACTCTTGGTAGCGCTCGATTGTGAATTTCCCTTACTTTCTGGCCATCATGCAAAATCACCAAAGAAATTTTTGTAATAAAGCCAAGGCAGAAGATAGTTGCCACTTTTGGGTAGAATGGCCTGCGCATACAACCATGGGCCAGGATTACCCAAGCAGATCAGGGGCACAAGCTCTGATGCGAAAACGTTGACATTTGATAGCCTGCTAGCTAGGATTGCAGTTTGCGCGGGGCAAGTGCAGAACATGCTAAACTGGTTGTAATTTTACATTCTTCGCCCAGAATGGACTGAGAAGCAGTTTAATACACTTGACGTTCCTAACATGTCGTCACATGAATGTTGGCATGGTTTTCAATAGGTTGCTGTATTTTTGGCCATGTTGACATATTTTTTTCACGTGTATGCTTAAATGTATTTTTCGAGTGTGTGTTGACATTTATTTTTCACGTGTATGTTGACATGCTGACTTGCATTTCTGTAGTGTATGTTGATATTTTTCACGCGAATTTTTTTTTTTTTAATGTTGGTGTTCATTTTCACCAGGTTGGCATATATATATATATACAGTGTATCTAGCGTGAGAATGTCAATTTGCAGTGCAAGGTCTGAGCTTGGTTTGTTGGAAAAGCACGCTATGAAAGAGGGTCTAAAATGAGACATGATTTCTGGATTCATTCTTATTTGCTTCAGGAAGGTGTCTTTGTGTACTATTCCCTGGTTGGCACAGTGCTCACAACAGATGGATTTTTGGCAGATGTGTGTAAGTATGTTTTTTAAGAAAAGCGTAGAACAACAGCACATGTATGACACAGACAATTTATGTCAAGTTTTTTTCTGCTGTACTGGCCAGCATACAGAATGGCCGTTTCACTCACTTTTTATCCTTTACTGGTACGTGTTTTGCTGGACTTTATTATTTGGCCCTGTATGTGCAGCACTAAATTTCAGACTGATCTATGTGTTACAACTGGTTTTTCTATGTGATGCAGTATGAAGTGTTGTGAATGACACTTTCTTTGAACTTGTGCCAGTACCCTACATGAACATGTAGGTACACATTGAAGATGTAGATAGATTGAGTGTTGCTTATAAGATCTGGGTATTTTTAGAGAAAGCTTTGTAAACCTTTCTGCTGAGGTATTATCAAGGCTAAATATAACCTATGACCTTGAGTGTGATCATATTTTATGCCAAGGGTCAAGTGTGCTCGGTTAGATGGTTAGATGAGTACATTTTATCTCGTACATCAGTCCTCTGTGTACTCTTAATGGCCGGTTGATGTGGTGAGCCATTACAGTTAGAAAGGTGAATAGTCGGCTTACATGCTACCAGAGTGTCAAAACAATTTTCCTTTTTCTGTTTTGTTTTAATCTTTCAATGAAGAGTTTATCGGTTGTGTATTATTTCCAGCCGATTTTTACCTCAACTAAAAAAAAATGAAGTAAAAAACAATCAAATAAATTACCAAACGAATACTTTGTTGTCATTTCTTCTGGTGTACAGCATTCATGTCTCAATCTGTGCTATTTGTCTGCCAGTTTTCCATCTGCCAGTTTGCTTAGTTTTATTTATTTGTAACTACATGCGGTATAATTTGCCTGTTGGTGAATTGTGCATTGCAAATGTGGAATTTTGAGTTTTTATTTTTGTTAATTTTGCTTTGGAATGTAGGGAAGGAATACGCCAGAGCTGATGCACGATGGGGTGTGTCTGACCCGACAATCGTTTCCATGGAGTTGTTGACCGCAGTGTTTGATGGCACCCTGGCCGTTGTTCTCATTTATGCCATCCTGGGCAACAAGCACTACCACCACTATGTCCAGATTGTTCTGTGTGTCTGTGAACTCTACGGAGGTGGGTCAGCAAAACTACGTGTTGCTCAGTTGCATGTAATGCAATTGCTATACTGCACAAATGGCCCCACAGACAGGCAGTCAGTCACTAACTGTATGCACACACTGTGTAGGCCCAATAGAAATGGTGCTGATATCCACCTACAGAGCCTGTGATATAAGTAAGCAAGGTGTGGTATTGTATTGGGTGGCTTCGTTAAGCATGTAGGTTGCAATGTCAGCTTGCAATGATCAATCCGCCTTGAGCAGAAGCACCTCTTCAACGGTTGAAAAGAGTTAAGTCGGTGGGGAGTATTTATTTAGTAGCGATGCAGCCATAATGTGTGCATTGCATAGTCATTTGTGAACCAGCGAAGTGCAGTTCCCACCAAAGGAGCCTGAGTCTTACAGAAATTATGCCCTTTCTTGGTTAAGCTCAGAGCTCATAGAGACGGAGCTTTGAGCTCTGACATGGCATTGAGTTTGGTTTGTATTACTAGAATATCCATAAGTGCTTTACACTGGCTACTCAAAACTTTGCACTATTTTAAATGTTGTATCATTTTTTCCCCAAATTGTTAACCCACCAATCCAGCCAAACTTATTCTATATTCAATACAATTTAAATGAGTGAACATTTTCGTGCTGCCTCCTTGATCAATTCAAGCACATTTTCAAAACATTACAATACAAACATCAAAACTTAGAAACTTGATTAGGGTGGATGGCCTGTAAATTTTTAAATGCTAAATACTTTGAATAGAGATTAATAACTTCTTCCTCTCCTATCAGGCTGGATGACGTTCTGTCCAGAGTGGATAACAGGTAGTCCGAACTTGGATACCAGCAACTTCCTGTTCCTTTGGGTTTATCTGGTCTTCTTCAATGGCATTTGGGTAGTCATACCTGGCGCCCTCATGTGGCAGTCTTGGGTCGCCCTCCGTGACCAGCACACCGAATTGTCGACATTCAAAAATCGTGCTCGTGGAAAGAAGAAGTAGTCAAATAGATGGCTAGGTTAACTTTCCCTCTCCTTGATTTTGCATAACATTCCAATAATTGAATACTCCAATATTCAACTGCTCCATTTCCTCTTCACATTTACTGCCCACAAGCTAGCTTTAGTGGAAGAGACAGAGTAAATAATGATATCAACCTGTGGCTGCAAGGATTCATGAGTAAAATTAAGCTTGTCATAATTGTGTCATGTTGATTAATTTTGTAAATGGTGACCAAGATATGTGGACATTATGTAATTGAAAGCTGGAATTTTGAATTTCGTCATTATTTATGTGCAAGTTTGTGGAAAGTTAATTTTACTGTAGCTTTGGCCATAATGATTGGCTAGATAATGTACAGATTGGTGACATCTTACTAGCACCCCTTGTAATAATGATATTGACAAATAGCAGGACTTCCACTGGATAATTGAGAAAAAACAGAACCACAATATTACTGTTCTGAATCATTTCTGATAATGGAACCAAGGATTACCTAAGCGTGTGCTTGGCACCATAGCCCACAAACCTGGAGAAAGCTCTAGAGCGTACACAGTAAGAAGAAATTATGGGTTCAGAGGTGGGGGAAATTCCAGAAAGGCATTCAGGGTATTAAAAACCATAAACAAGGTAGATACTGAAAACCCTTGCAGATGATGTGCTCAGTGGGCAGGGCTGATAAAAATAAGGATTTAGTGAAAAAAAAAAGTCATTGAAATCATTGTTCACAATTTTAAACATGTTTTGCATAAAACATTGATTTTATGTAAGTTAATGCAAATGACTGTCTTTGAAAGTCATACCTGTAGTTCATCTCAAACTCACTGGTATTTATGTTCTGTGTTCATTCAGAGGGCCATAATCATACTGAGTACAGTGTATTCAGGCAGTTGGGATGGATTGTAAAGGCATACAACCTGTGGAAGACCACATTAATGGTAGTTTTTCATGCAGGGAAGTGAGAGTTCATTCAGCTTTTCAGCCAATTTTCAGGTTTTTTATTTAGGTTTTATTCTGAATGTCAGCTTTTCTGTACACCTGCTCTTTACAAAATCATGGGAACTTCTTAAATTTTAGCTTTTGGTGAGCTATTTTCACTTTTGCAACTCACGCTCATGCATATGCCTAAAATGATTTTAGGGAGGCCACAGAGGCCAAGGAAGCATTACTACAACAAGAAGAGCTGGATTATCCAATAGGCCCACAAACATTTTAGGGACCTATGAAAAGTTTGATGGCCTACATATGAAAACACTTTAGCTGTGCACAAAAATAATAATAAATGTAAGAAATATAAACAGGCTGTCATGTTGTCTGGTTTTGGAAAAGTCTTTATAACGCTTGCCTTAAATAATAAAACTGAATTAATTACAGAGGCTTTAAAAGTGAAATATCTAAAAAGGGAAACCAACGTGTTTTATAACCATTTTCAATCACTGTTGAATATTTGTGTGTGTAGGTGGCATTTTATAATCAGAACTGAGGGAAAAGAAATGACACTTGGCCAACTTTTTCTTTGAACGTAATGTCCTAAAAGATGAAATTTTTCACACGTAGCAATCCAAAATTTAACCGGTGAGCCCAGGTTTTTAAGGTCCTTGCAGAGCAATGGGGTGACAAAACCCTAAAAATTGTCGTACCATGAAAATTCAGGGAAGGGGGAGTTGAGGTCTGAGTTGGACCAAACATCTCACAAAGGGGGCAGTGTTCATGACAAAGATGTACATATCTATGTGCCTGAAAGTAACTGCCTTTCAAGTCAGTTTTTATGCTATTCTCTTTACCCATTAATCAAAGCTCATGTGTGTTATTAGGGTAACAGTACTTTTAAAGTTTGTTGAGCTATTCTCTGTTGTCAATGCTATGTTGTAAATTTAGTTTTGGACAAATTTGAATTTTTGAATCAAATTTGTGCACCATTGAAGGGGAGCTTTGATGAACGTTCCATCCTTTCTGGTCAAACAGTTTCGGGGAATTTATACCTCCACCTTTCAATTTATGCCCACATTATGTTTCTGTGATCTACAATCTTGTAATAAACATGTTTGTATGGATTTAAAACAATGCAATTTTATGATCAGTGCAATTTTGCATTTAAATTGTTAGTTATTAATTTTTTATTTTTAGCCATGGAAGAATGGTCAAACCCTTAAGAAATTTTTGAGTTCATGATGTATTTGGAGTAACAAAATCCCTCTTGTGTATGGCTGTTTAGGAGGAGGATGACACTATATAGAAGTTAATGTTCATGATACAGATGTACATCTGTAATGTGCATTACATTCATGCAGAATTAATTTACATCAGAATGGTATGTGTTTGGGCTTGTTTATTGTTTTCCCTTTTTTTTAGTGATATTGAATGCATTTTAGTCATTGGGAAGTCCCACAAAAAGTTGTGGGATGATCTAATAAAGTTGTGGGATGATTTAATAGATCATGCCCCCCCCCCCGGAATTTATGCCCACAGTGTCAGACATCTCAGGATGAAGTATTTAAGTGTTAGGCACTTGTAACAGTCAGTCCACTGTAGGGAATAGAGGGCTGTTCGTTTGTTCCACAGGGAATTTCCCCATATCCTGCAGAACCAAACCAGTGGTGTACATGATGGCAAACCAACAGGCCTCATGGTGCACTGTAGGTCGTGACACTTCCAAGAAGCCTTGGCAGAGGAGTAACTAAATGTCTAATGCAACTGTCTTTCAATGGAGATTATTCACAGATTTCAAATGGGGGGGGCATCCGCGGGCAAATGCCGTCAGTCCCCGTATTAACCTTTTAACTCTTTTCGCCTTTAAATTGGTGTTTTTTCAACAGATTCTCACTTTTTGGTAACAGTGAAGTCATGTTCTGAGTGATGCTCATTTAAATCTTTCAGAGTATTTATCCAGGTCCAGATGTTGGGGAAGATCAGTGGTGGTCAGATTTGGAACTTTAAAAAAAAAGGAACAACGCTGGTTACCGTACGTGAAAAATTAATTCTCTGTGTGCACACGCTGCATGCACGGTGAGCGCGCCGCTCAACGCTAGAGAAGGTCGTTGACCTTCGCCAACGACAAGGACAGTTTGTGATGCGTGCTGGTCGTTGCGTCTCCTCAATTTCGTTCGTATGAAGCTGTAAAGAAGAGGTAATATTGTCTTTACTTGAGGGGTATGCAAAGGATTCGTGGGGAATTGTAAGTCGAGTACTCTTATTTATGTAACTTTTTTTTCTTGTCTTCTGTTTGGCACAGTCTGTCTTTAACTGTTAACCCTAGGCCTAGCACTTCGTCACATAAGGCTATCGCCCTACGCTGCACTGTGAACTTGGGAAGGGATCAGCCGTGTGTTGTCGACACCCTGCTTGTCCAAAATTCTACCCTGACCCTATATATGAAACCTGGGGTTCATTACCTTGAGCACCCTGTTCCTATTATAAGGGAACAAGTTCTACTTTTTCGAGACAACTTATCTAAACAAGTTATTGGTGATGTCCTTTTTCACATCAGAAATAGCGATGTCACACATAAATTTGTTATGTTTGGTACTCATTTTGAAGCTAATTTCATTTCGAATCTCAGGAAGTGATGTGTTTTTATTTTTATGTTCCGTATTCTAGTTAGCACTAATTAATTACGTACATGCCATGTAAATAACCTGCCTCGCCATACCTGTTGTTGTTCCAACTTAAGCTTCATAATTTTGAAAATTTTGCTTACATTCGGAAGTATGTTGCACTGTATTTGTGATTTGCACAACTATTTTGAAGTAAATTCATATGAAATATGCAAATAAATATTCATTAGTATGTGAATAAATGTTAATTAGTATGAGGATGGTCACTGTCATTCACAGGGTTGCAAAATTCGGTAACTGAAACAATAAATTATGAAATGAACTAATTTCATGCACAGATAATAAACAGGGATACGAAATGGTTAGCTCCTGCCTACACTATACTGTAGTAACATTTCCAGATCTTTGTTTTCCATGTCTTCAAGTAGCTTATAGGTATACACAGCTTCGTCGCCAGGGTACACTATGTCTGTGCATTTCACGCATGCGTGTACAAGTACTTGTACTAGCATTGACTACACGAACGTAGTTCGTTCACAACAGAAAGCATGGAGTTGCACTAAATTTCCTGCAAAATATGTTGTCGGCAGGCATATGTCGTAATTTCAACACATTATTTTTGGAATTTGGGATACAGGGCACTTGTGAATGACATTAGAGCTGTCTTTGCCAGGTAAAAATGTGAGAACAAACATTGAAAAAAAATTTGCATTGTGTGAGGACTTTCATACCGTGGACGTCAGTCGTAGTGTAAATGAAGACAACATCCAACCTGGGCTAGGTATAACGGTAGCATACATGACTGCTCCAAAGAGCTGTGAAAGCAAATGTAGTCTGGTTTCTTGACCTTGATGGAGATTTGTTTTGATGAATCCAAAATGCCTGAGTCGGGTAACCAGATGAAAACAAAATGGCATGATTCGACTGAGTGGTTGTCTTTTTCCAAGCTCAGGTTAGAAATTTGAAGTTTTCTTGCTTAAATATTGTCAAAATTTACCTAACCTAGTCCTATCAGGATTGAGTAATAATTCCTTAAGGTACAAATGTTAGTCAGTTTGAGAAAGTGGACTTTGTTTCCTTATTATAGGAACAGGGTGATAATGGTAATGAACCCCTGAAACCTCAGTATTTCTACCGCCAAATTTGACTTCTTAAGACATTTTATTGCTTTCCAATGGCTACCAGTTTACTGAAATTAGTGGCGTTTGTCATGTCTGTATGGAATTCCAAATTCAGTATTTTCCCAGTTAACACTTATAGCCTAATAGGCTAAATTTAACTTTTTTACCGGACATGTTATTGCTTTGTAATGACTGATACGATGTACATGTACCCACTAGAACTAACCTTTCACGTAAATTATGAGGTTGGTTTCCACAGTTTTGGGTGTGTGGTGTGTCGATGAACCCCATCATGCCCGTAGAAACAGTATGATGTAGGCCCTATGTTACAGTCAGGAAGACAACTGATGTCTGTTTAATGAATTCTTCCCATTTAACTGTCAACAACTTGGCATTTGATCAGAAGTTTAAATTTTATGAAAAGCAGCTGTGTAGTCCCGCATTAGGTCTGAACGACATATCCACCACAATCATGACAATGTTGTCATCGGAGTCTCCTTAGCAGACAAGTCTAAAATATCCCCTTCAAGAAACTCAGTGCAGAAACTCCACAAGCAAGAGCACCCCCTCAGCTCCATTGTTATAAATTGCTACAATCCACATGTCCATTTGTGTTTGAACAGCAGACAGGATCTGTGATTTCTTTTGGTATCATTGGGTGGAAGATGTTGAGATTGACTGAGCATTGATTGGAACCGACAACTAGCCTTGAAGGTTGTGGAGGAGCTGCTCAAGATGGCTGGCAACTTCTGGCAGAGTTCCCACTGGTAAAGATCAGCAGTTCTATGGAGTTCACAGTTTGCTAGAAGCCCTGAGAGTTTACATCATTTGTCAAAAGTGACTTGCCTGCCCAGTGCAACAAGATCTAAGCGCACACTGTGGCTCTGTGTATTTCATGAACACCGTAAGCAGTAAGCACGGCAAAAGACATGCTTACTTTTTAGAACAAATTTGCTTAAAGTAGTGAAAGCACAATGGAAATCTCCATGCACATGCGACTGTGAGCCCAACCATGCCAAGCACTACCATGAAATGGTGACCACTGTTAGCAAAACGTGATGCTATAGTAAGCACAATTTTTCTACTGTTAAGCAGCTCCATAAAAAAGGGCCCAGATATACTAGAGCTTATGGCTGCTGGCAAAGTTCAGTGGATGTTTGTTTCATTGTCTCAACATGGGCAGTTTATTGCAATGCCATTGACTGCCCATCACAGCATAATGCACTAGACTTTTACACTTTACATTTATTTCTTTTAGTTACATACGTTCATCCATCAGTGCATTTATTAGCCCTGATTTCAGGACGAAGTGACAGGAAGACTGACGAAATGGTCAGTTTTAGACGTGGGAAGAAAACCCTAGTTAAATATTACAGGGAAAACCCATGAAATCAGGCAGGGACTGACAACCCAATCCACATGCTGACCGAGGTGGAAGGCGAAGAAAGAGCCACTACACCAACCTGCGGACTGCCTCCCAAAAATTATTAAAATTATTTAAAATGCTGTACTTTGTTGGGTCTGACACAGTTAGGGTTATGTAACTGTGCGTATGTGCCAAGCACACTTTGTCAATTGTGGTTAGGGAGCATATTAAATAGAAATCTGTAGAGAACATTGCTGTGGTAGTTGTACTTGTCATTTGCTCATTGTAATCATGGGGAAGAGCAAATAACAACTTTGATGTGAGGTCTCTTTGGTTATTTGTTTCCTTTAATACTCCATATTCTTATTTTTTGTCTTTAATACAGCAATCAGTGGATCCTAGACCCCCAGATCCTGATGAGGGACAGGCAGAAGGACCTAATGAGCATTTCAGAAGAAGAGTACCAGAAAGTCATGATCTTCTATTGTAATAGTGCGTAGTTTGTCATGGCTAGTAGATATTTACCCTTTTTTTAATCCTCAACTTTGTCATTTTTTCCTGTCTTCAAGCTCCATAGTTGGTATCAGACATTTACTGTTGGAACCAAAAGAACATCCTCCAAGCTTTGGTCCAACATTAACCCTAACTCCCCCGGCTATTTTGTTAGGATGCAACCTCAGTCCAACGAAATCCTCCCAAATGCCTCCATGTAAAAGGACACCCTGGATCTTTTCCCTGGAAGGCAAGGTGATCAAATTAATTCCGTCATTATGTTAACACAGTGTAAATGGTATCTTGAAGCTGTATGGATGACATCAGGTACAATCTGGGCCAAAAATTGGTTCTGGCCAAGCATTAACTGCGCAAGATCCAGCCCAACACCTTGACACAGTGGCATCCTTTTATATCAGCCACACATTTTGCCATACACCTCTATCCTTCAAAATCTAACACTTCATGCAAGGAAATGGGAGGATTTATGCAGGTTAGGGTTAAACGATCTGATAGTTCTGCAGCCGAAATATGAGGCTGCATTTGTAGTTTGTTTTTGCCAGGTACTGAATTTTTAAATCCAAAGTCCTTAGACGAAGACGGGGGGAAGATGAGAGTTGTAAAATGCTGTGTATGATCAGCATTACCTGAACCAGAACTCATTTAATTCTTAATATATTCCTCAATCTCCGAAACCCTCTACTGTGCAAAAAAAAACTTTAAAAGAGTTGAAGGGTTCAGCATTTATGAAAGTGGGTCACCCCAAATTGAATTGAACCTGAGCACGCGAGCAGGTTAGCTAAAAATGTGCCTGTAGATTCAAGGGCAAAAGAAACAATTGTAAAAAATAATAGATTCTCGTTTTCAGAAAAGCGGAAAAATAGGGAGCACACTGGTGACTGTGCCCCCTCCCTCTGGATCCATTACTGTCTGTGCTAGGCATAAGTAGCTGGGCTCTACCTAAATTGATCTTGCAAAATCCTTAAAGGTTTATTTTTAAAAGTGTAATAAGGATAAGACACATAGTGGCAAAAACATTTCATGTTGAGCTTTAAAGTACATTCGTTGTCCCTTTAGGGAATAGTCTTTCAAGTCTCAACCTTGTTTTTGATTGCATTTGATTGCATTGTAATGTTTTATGGATTACAGTCATGCAGGCCATCGGAGAGCAGCTAAAAGTGAGGCAGCAGGTCATAGCCACGGGCATGGTGTACTTCAAGCGCTTCTATGCCAAGTCAGTAAATGCTCCAGCAACATTGTCAGTCCTCCAGAAACCAAGCTAGAGGGCAGGACGTTAACCGTGACGGAGGCAGTTAATGTCCCTGATCTTGGCCTTGATGTCCATTGAAACATTCCCATAGACAAACATGATTTCCTAATACAAATGCCCTTTACGAAGGAGAATTTACCTTGTCCCTTCAACAACGAAGTTTCTGCCCTCAAGCAACCAAACTAAATGATGAAAAAAGGATACACCTTTGTGGAATCATTACATTTGACAAAGGGCAGATCCAGAACCAAATATGTCGGGAAAGGACAAAATTGAAGGGGGACCACAGAATTTAGGAAGTTTTTATGTCACCTTTCATAGCCTTTCTGATAGGTGAGGTTAAATCTGGGGTCTCGTTACAAACTTTCAGAAGGAAGGAAAATGGACCAGTCCCCTAAAATTACCTGTCATTATTTTTTCAAATTCAGAAAAGTTTATGTCTTTCAGTTCTCTTAAGACAAGAAGTTATTTCTTTTCTTCCTCAAACAGTTCTTTTGTTTTTGAAGGGTTAATTTGATGTTTGATTTCAAGTTTCCTTGTTTTTTTTGGTCTATTCAAGACATCCCCTTAACAGCATAGATCCTTTGCTGGTTGGGCCAACAAGTATCTTCTTGGCATCCAAGGTAGAGGTGAGTTCACTTTGGTTATGTACATATCAACTTTAGTCGCCCCATGGCTGTTTTATGATAGAAACTTTTTAAACTTTCCCCACGTGCTAGTCCCAGCCTGCAGTTTTACTAACTGAATGTGGTATTTTTCTGTCTTTCCTGATTGTAGGAGTTTGGCGTAATAACCAGCAGCAGACTCATGAATGCTTGCCAGTCAGTAGGTAAGTCAGCCATGTTGAAATTAAAAACAGGGTTGACACTTAATCGTTAGAACTTGAGGGTAGAAATTGAAGCAATATAATTTTATGACAAATTAGCACCGGCCTACTGTAGTGAATAACACTGGAACCATGATTGTAGGTCAGAATTTTTCAGGTGGATTTTGGGGAAAAAATGAAAGGGGGGCTTTGAACAGTCATAAACAGTCAGTCATAAAATAGTCTAGTACCATCCCAATCCAAATTTTTTTAATAAAATGGAGTCATGGAACAAGATCAACAAAAGTACTTTCTCCTAAATAAGGTATATTTTGTCCAGCAAATTTATGTGCTTTAGCCAAAAATCAAAGAGCACCATTCACAAGCAATAAACATAGCATGGAATTTTGGCTGGTAACTCAATTTGTACAGCTGATGTTTTTCTCAGCCACGCTGCAATGTCTGCTCACATGCATTGTCCAACATTGGAGCAATAAACTCCATGACTTGTTTGGCAGACTTCCAACTAATATGAATGATTTTTGTTTCAGTGAAGAAGTTTGCTTATGCCATTCCAAATCAGGAGTTTCCCTTCAGAATGACTCAGGTTGGTATTCTGATTTATATTGATCAGGGATACTGGGAGTAGACAGCAATGATACAGTATGGTCAGCTCCCAAAAAAACACAACAGTGCTCCAAAAATTAGAGTGGATTTAAATTTAAAACAAGCCTGTCATGCGTTCTCATTAAAAGAAAAAAGACAATTTCTTCAAATAATTATTAGCTTTCTTTTTCTTTATTACTGTGTTGTCATCAAAATATGTTCATCAAAACCGTGGTTACTATGAAATTAACCAGAAATATGGATGCTTGATGTCCCACATTTTAAGTGACATGTCTTACTAAAATTTGCTCAATTCATGTATGTTTCCTTGAAATTGGTTTACCTGTGCAGGTTTTAGAGTGTGAATTTTTCCTCCTTGAAATAATGGTGAGTAAATACTTGTTGCAAGTAAAGTTGAAAGTACAGTATTTGATTTGGTCACTAGTTTATGTGCCACTTTGAACTTCTATGGAATGAGTTCGCCTACATTATTTTGTTGTGTGGAGAGTGGACTGTTAAAAATGACAGCACACTTTCAAGTCAATTTTAAGAATTCTTGAGTTATTTTTCTTTTAGTTTTATGGATTACCGCCACTTTCTAAGTTACTCCAACCCTGACAAACAAACGTGAGAAGACCCAAAGAGAGCAGGGGGTGGGATCCATCCCCATCGACCTCAACATTTCTCCTTTATTATCCCAGTGCTTTTTTTACGTGCCCAGTTTTCAAGGAGTTTTAGTAACTTGCTGTCATCTTGACATCAATCTTGTGAAAAATCAACTACCGTTTTCGCTCATGAATTTTTCCAAGATATGTCAGCCAAAGTTGTATACTCTTTCCAGTGAGATGCTAAGCTTACATGGGCCAACAAAGGGCCCATTTTTGTCATGATTGTCACGTGAGGTGACAAACTTCCAATGACCAATCAGACACTTGATAGATAACTCTTTGTACCAAACACTTTGGTCTGTCCTACATTTTGACTGGCAGTGAGACCATTCATATACATGTAAGTTTACATACTCCAGAACTGGATTTTTATATTAAGTATCAAGAGAGGAGCTCAAGTAGAGTCAAACCTACCCCCAGCAAGGGTGCAAAACTCCCAAAAATGGGCATTTAATTTGAAGTATCAAAAACTGGCTGCCACTTCACCTTGCCGAAACTGGTTTCAGAATTGGTGCAGTCAGACATGTTCCTTGTCAGTTTCTGATCACAGTGACTGCCTGTTTCATGTATTCTGTATATATGCAAGGGTCTATGTCGTGGTAATAATCAGTGTATAGTAATGCTGTTTTCTTTGCAGGACTGTTGTCTGATTGTATTCCATCCATACCGACCTCTTATGCAGTACGTAGCTGACCTTGGACAGGAGGACATACTATTGCCTCTAGCCTGGTGAGAACCACCATACTATGGCAGTTCTGAATATTAAGGAGTTTTAGGTTTGGACACCTGAACTTCACATTTATATTCTGGTGTATCCCCTATTTCAAATGAATTTGCTTCTGTACTGAGACTAAGCTGCCTCAACATTGCAGTTTCTTGGTTGGATTGAGTATGAGTGATTCCTTTCCTTCAGAGTGTGTCATTAATTTGTAAGTGTACTGAAATTGAAGTGTCACTGGAATTACGGACATATAGTGTGCAGTTACATAACATTATAATACATAACATAATATATATATTATGATGTGCATTGTGGGTGGCACCACTGTGGCCCGGGTCATTTCTCGTTGGCCGTAAGTGAGTAAAGTTGTTTGAAGTAAACCATAGAACCCATGAGAAAAACACTCATCACAGGATCTTTCTTGCACTGTTAAGGTTTTTATTCAGCTTTTCTCCTTCTGCAAAAATCCACATTTACCATCCCTGGCTGTGTTCTGTGGGTCCTTTGTCAGCTGCCTGTGGCATTTTTATATATCTTCAGATCAGCCATGCTAGAGTTTACCGTCTTCATTGTGCAGTGCATATTTGAACATTGTCTTGAATTTCCACATAACATTGGGGCACATTAATTAATTCATGTATGTTCTCTCGAATGAAAACCTTGTAAAAACCTCCTTTCTTGTCCATTCTTGAAAAGTTCTGAGGTGACTTACAGAGTTGGTTGTGGATACCCAGTGTTGCAGCTTGGAACTCTTTCCCAACATGAACAGTTGAGTGCTTGGTTAATATCCAAGTTTACAGCACCAAGCACAAGTTCCACACGCAGAAAAAGTTCCATTATAAAATAAAAGGGAAATTCTGTGTTTTTGTCCAGGCGTATCGTCAATGACAGCCTGAGAACTGATGTGTGTCTCCTGTATCCGCCATACCTCATTGCCCTGGGTAAGTCCAGAGGGTTAGAACCTCCCACTTTTCAGCGACATAGTTCAGTTGTTCTTAACCACTACCAGCCGGGGACTCCGGGATCGGAGCCGTATGGTTTATATGTGTGGCGGGGGTCTCCGAACTCGGACAAAGGAAACAGGGCCCTGTAACAAAAGACTGTACTCCGAACAAAAGACCAGGCTGCTGGGCATGACCGGCATTTTTCACTCTGAAAAGTGGTGATAATCCAGCGTTATTTTGAAAGCGTATACCAGGGTTTGGGGTATTTAGAGCACGCGGATTACCACCAGGGACAAAAGCTCTCCACCACCGCAACGATGAGCCACACAGCACCGCTGCATGCTAATCTGGCCCCAATTGAAAAGAGGTCAGCAGTGCACTGAGCCAGGTTCGTGAACAAAAGACAGCTGTATAACACCGCACAATCTGGGCTCTGTTTACAAGGCTGCAGGTCTGGCTGAAATATTCAGGCGTCAATGAAGGTCACCTGTCAACTTAGAGTAGTGCCTGAAGATTACTCCATGCGGCTATAAAGGACTGTTAAATGGAATGATGAATTGTTGAAGGATTTTGAAAAACGGAAAAAATGATAGTCATGCCGGCCCAGCATCCTCAACGTTGCAAAATGCCCCGGTCCGAAGTGGTTAAGGGCTCTATGAAATGCAGATTCGGCTTACAATGTATATTGTGTATGCTTATGTGAAAAATGATGGTTGCCATTTACAAGGGTTAGCATCCATAAAATAGTCCAATGAGAAAACCCAGCTGAATGCCACCTTCACCAGGTAACTACTTGATCCAGATGGTGACTTTACTGATTGCACATGCATCACTAGACCATTTTAATTGGAGGGGGGGTGCTGTCATGAATTTACTTGCTCCATGCATTGCATATATCCAGTTGCTTAAACCTCAGATGGTAGTTGTACTTCTATTTGAAGGATTATTGACTTTTTATGTTTGTATCATAGTGAATTTGGCATGAACATATGTTTTTTGGTGGACCTGGTTTGTATCTCTACTTCAGCTTGCTTGCACATGGCTTGCGTGATATCCCAAAAGGACACCAAACACTGGTTTGCTGAGTTGAATGTGGACTTGGACAAGGTAGGCAGCGTTTCTACCAATTCCCCATACATATGTTCCAGAACTTAACCACTATCCCTTTCTGTCAACTGTGAAACTTATTTGATGCTTTCCACCCTACCAATGACCTGAGATTGCTTTACAGTAATGATTTGTAAATACCGCAATTAGTTCATCCATTCCCATTGGTCGAAGCCACTTACATGGATGTTTTTACAGATGATAAAGGCACCGAGTGGTTTTAGGGCCATGCCGAGTACCCGAATATCCGAAACCCGACCATTGATTACGGTTTGGATAAAAATTTACTTCGGCATTTTGCTCTGATCTTCACATTAATTACGAGTAACAGGGTACAAGCCCGTTATGGGAATTGGGAACCCAGTTCCCAAACTACACACTACTAACTAGTTTTAAACACCTTACCGATGTCATTTTTACTCCTATTGATGGACATGCCAATCATTGTCAAGCCAGAATGGAAAGCAAATCCAATGAGTCAGCATTTCATAGAGTCACAACTTCGCGCTATGTCGGCTCAACTGCTTTCTGCATCATACATCACTACATGCACTGAAAACTTATTTCCATTAAAGTGAGTTTTATACTACTGTTGGCAAGCACATACCACAGGCTACACACTGCCCTTACTGTTTACTTAATATACATGATTTTGCTTGACCCAGGAAATGTGTTGAGACATGATAATCAATAGCATGATGCAGAAATGGAGGGAGAATGTTACAAATCAGGAATTTTCTCCACTACTATAAGGCCCACAACACTTTAGGGCTGATGGGCAGATGATATGTGCTTGTCAGTGCCATGATTTGCTTGAAGTGTGTTTGTTGAATCCACCTCATTTATCTGCCAACTGTCACTCCATTGTTCCCTGAGGTCTTGGAGATCACCCAGCAAATTCTGAAGCTGTATGAACTCTGGAAGAGCTACGACGAGAAGAAAGACATCCCAGCTATCCTGGCCAAGGTACCCAAGGCACAGCTGCAACCACCCCCATCTCAGAGGTACAAGCCAGCTTGCATAGCCATCTGTCTTTCTGCATCACAGTCATGGTTTTTTTGTGGGGGGGGAAGTGCCTGTGTGTGGCTGGTAAAGTATGGAGCTTAAGCACAAATTATATTTGTGAAAATGTGGAACACTTGGGTTTTACAAACATCCAGTTGGAAAATGGTTGAAATCATTGGGAGGGCTTGCTCTGCCATGCACAAATGTAGACTGCATATCTACAATCTTGTGCCTAACCTCTCGCTAACAGTATTGTATTCTTGGCTGAAAAAAAAGGATTGAATTTTCAAATGAAGATCCGAGGGAATGGGAGTGTTGCTATTGACAGTTCATTGTATGGAGTGGAGAGAAGTTACCCTGGTGTAATAAAATTTCAAGTGCCCAGTAGTCTCATGCAGTTGTCCCTGAACACCTGTGGTTTAACAAGACAGCAAAGGAGTCATAGGCCACTGCAGCTGTGAGCATATAAAGTTGATGAATCACACACCTTAACCACTTTGTGCTGGGATTCCCGGTACTGGAGAACTTGGGTTTGTGTGCATAGCTGGGGTGCCCGAAATCGGAAAAGGAGCTAGGCCTTGTAACAGAAGACCGTACTCAGTACAAAAGACAGGGCTGCTGGGAATTGCTGGGAATTTTTTCAGTTGTCAATAGTGGGGGTATCCGTCATTGTTTTGAAACAGTATACCACTGTTTGTGGCATTCAGTGCAAGTGGATTACCACCTTGGACAAAGCGCTCCAGCATTAGCAATACAATACCGCTGCACGCATTTGAAAAGACGCCGGCAGTGCACGGGGCCAGTTGCAAGAACAAAAGAAAATTAAGCAACACCGTGCAATCTGGGCTCTCTTCGCAAGGTGGCAGACCTGGCTAAAATGTCAATAGATTTTGCCTGTCAGATTGGAGTAGCCACCAGACAGTCATTCGTGTGGGTGTAAATGTCCAGTAAATAATGTTATGACTTTTTGTTTTCCCACAGCGAGTCTCAGAGTGGTGCTGGTGAGACGTGACAATGATACCCCACCCGAAATGAGGAAAGCCCAATTTAAGCACTCCCTCGGCAGTTGAAGTTGTCAAGATCATTGGTGGATGGCCATATCCTGTCTTGAAGCTGCCTGTGCGTGTTAGCAGGTCTTAACAATTGCTATTAGTTGGTCTGTAAGTTTGACCATTGCAGTAAAGTGGTCTAAGTGCCACAAGCCCATCTTAAAATGGTCAGGCTGCCTTTGGCTGGCATTAAATGGTCTCTGTTTGTTTTTTACATAATTCTCTTGAATATTAAGTTTGTTATCCACCCTGAGACGAAGTGCACTCTCTCTGGCAACAGAAAGACAGGCTGATACAAAATTTTCCAACTAGGTTCTTGCACGCATTCAGCATGTACACAACGACCATACATTCCAGAATAAATTTGTTTCGCGTACTTAATGTACTCCACATCAAACGGGCATAAACTTGCGTGTCTAGGCTGTGAGTTCATATCAAAGTACTGTCAGTTTCTTTTAAAGTACGCCCTCTTCTGTTCCCACTCGGAGTGGATTGGAATGGAAGTTATGCTCTGTATTAGAAACTGCCTGAGTTGTATTTGGTCTGCTCATTATTATTGGTAGATTATTATCTGTTTGAGAAGCTCAGTGAGTGTAAGGCACTGGCATGCTCTCACTTATTTGTAAATGCCAAGCTGTGCTTGACTGCTCCCTGCGTTCAACCAGTTTGACCTGAGCAACTCATACTCATTGGAATTGGTAAAGTGTAAACGTACAAAGCCACTCAAAAGCCAACTTCATTGAGCCCCTCCTGCAGAATAGTTGACTGAAACAAATCGATGTTCTGAGACTTTCTGTTTTTTGCTTGTTTTATGGTCAGTAGAAATTGTTGAAACTTTATGTTTGGTTTGTGAAATTGCTGCAACTGTCGTAAGAAAAAAGCATTTGGGGACATCCTCCATGACATCATTGATGAACTGCCTGCGCCGTGATGAATTGCTTTTGCGATGTCATTGAGAGGTGATCCCTCTCTGTTGAGTGTGATCGTTTTGCGACGTGAAGTTTGTACGAATGTGCCTAGAGTGGAATCCATCACTTGATTTTCTCAACAAAGTACTGGGAGGGTGAAGGCTGTTGTGGTCAGTATGGATAATTTTGTTTTGAGGTGTTGGAAATAGTTTTGCGCGTGTGCTTTGTTTTTAATGATTTACACTTAGTTATTGAGTTTGGAATCTGTCACACAAAGTAGGTCGCAATAAATAACGCACATGTTAAACAAAGTGTGACATCATTACTACATAAGCCTATTTCGAGGAAATCCCTCAATTTTTAACTTCAGGTTTAACAATCATTGTTGTCTATGAATAAACTTTGCTTAATACAGGCGAATCCAAGAGTTTGCAACGTGTTAGCCAATCAAAATGCTGGAAATCCATCGACCCTTTCCAAACACGCATTGGGTCGACAAATTTCGCCCATTATATTTTGCCAGTGTGTTGCAAACTCCTGGAGGTGCAAAATTGTGAAACACTCGTATTAGACTCTAGTGTCAGGCCCACTAACTACAGATAGTTTTGGTTCTGCCAATAACAGAGTTTGTAACACTCTGAACTATTTTTTTTATAGCCGCCAGCGTGAATTTTTGTCGTAAACATGATACAGTAAGATTTAGACATTGGTGAAATCATGTAGTTGCATTGTTGAAGTGTTGTTACATGCCAACCATATTAATGAGTATGTAAATGCAATATATCATATATCAGTACAGGGAAATAGAATCTGACATGGTGTGGTTTTTAAGTTGTATACTGAATATTCAGTTGTATAATGGTCCAAAACAGGCAATTCACAGTGCAGTGCGCCACCAAGAGGTTACCAGAGGCTTTTTTTTCACAAGACATTGTGGGGAGAGAGTCGACAAGGTTGTTTTCAGTTTATTCAGGAGTTGCTGAACTCGAATTGTTCCTTTGTCAGGGTTGAAGAAACAATGGAAAGTGTTTATGAGTGCATGTATCGTGTGCATTTGGGCAAGGAATGATCAGATCGCTTGGACATTTCCAAGTTGTCTACAAGACATTCACTCAAATGAATATCGTGGTAAATCGGCAATGTTTTTGTTGACCGTAACCTTGAAAAAGTAGCTGCTCTGTGTCAACCTCTTGGTGGCATTCCATATTGTGAATCGTCGATGGTAGAGGAATAATGTAAATATTCAAATGACAGTTAACCTCTCTTTGCAGTGTTGATCCGTTTGGTTGTGTCTTAAGTTCTTTGTTTGGAATTCACCTGACTTTGTGCTGCCCTAGGCTGCAGTACAGAGGAAAAGAAAAGATGACGCGAGCAGTGCACCGTTCTAATTCTTTATCTCAAGAATTCTTGAAATAAGAAGTTGACAGTTGTAGGCATGTGCATGTGTAACCCGGGAAATCGAGCTAAATTGACAAAACAACTGTAGATGGGGAACTCACTTGTCAAAACAGATTCCATTGATCAAGCATGAAACGAATAGCAAGGAGATTTAATAGGTGGAGATAACTCTGACATCAACTTCTCTCGTTAGAAAAGAAGAAAAAAAAGAATCTGAAGGAAGTAGATAGTGTGAAAAAAGTTTCAGTAGAAGGTCACAAATTTCAAACCCATACGACATATAAATGGTTTAAAAGTAAAATACACGGCAACTTCAACAACCGGAGAAAAGTCAAGAGTTAAGGCGCCTTTCCGTACGTGCGGCAATACTTGTGCCAAGCGTTGTACCCGCCCAAATTTTGACGGCCGAAAGCAACAAACATGTCATGTTAATGGAGTTGATTTTTGTGTCTGTGAAAGTGAAACCATGAACGTACCATGTATGCAACGCACCCAAAAAAGCGTGTACTACACCTTGGGAAAGGCGCCTAACGAAGAGAAACAGTGACCAAGTTAATTTTAATGAGATATATTTTGCCGAGGCTTATTTCCAAAACTCGTAAAAGTGATCTTTTTGTTTACAAAAAAAATCTTTAAAAACAAACTTGGAAACATTACGGAAGCGTTTAACTTGCAATGTAAACTAGATTTTTTCTCGTTTAAACGATAATCCTTCAATGCCAGTACTGTCACGAGAGCAGCTCCAGAGCAAGGGCGTACGTATAGGCTGGGGGGGGTGCGGAGCCTGCGTTAGCAGAAGGGACTTCCGCTTGAGGTGTTCGTATTTTTATTTTCTAAACCAAACAACAGTACGTTATTTTATTAAGGTGAAAGTATGTGTTTTTTTATACACGATAACCGATAAGTAAAATAGCAAATACATGTATCGGGGCAATTTGCTTTTCACATGCGCACTTGATTCCTCATTTAGATGCTGTAAGTTGGAATTCCGCTTTCCTGAAAATCGTACCTCCAGGGCCAAACCAGCCTATGCCCTTGCAGAGCTGAGCGCCCGTTTGTCTCAAAAGGCCTGTTTGACAGCTCATGCGAAACTCTACTTCCATTCACTCCAAAATGGCTACTCTGAAACTCTGAAATTTGTGGCTTACGATCATATATAGCATTCTACAGAGTCTGGGCAGTTTGAGACGAAAGTTTGCCAGTGCACAATTCGTTGAAGGAATCGTTCTTACCTAGTTTTAGGCCAAGACTAGACGCCGTGGTCCTCCTTTGCCGAACCGTGTGTGGCAGTAGCACTGAAGTAGCGCACCAGTTGCGTTCAACGCAGTGTCGTGCCTTTTCCATTCGTAACGACGAAATCGACTTGCCATATAGTACCGACTTCAGTTTGCTGAACCATGGAGTCATGGCCGAACTTTAACAAATGAATTATTTGAATTCGGCACAGCAGTAGCACGGCGTATACTGTACATGTAGCTTAGGCCTTAGAGAGTTTTTTCTGATGGAAAAAAGTGGACGCGCCTGGCATTATGAACCGAGATATTTTGAGACTAGATGAGCTCATATAAATCAAAGCTCGTGTCGGCTTGAAACTTTACAACATAAATTGGGGCAACCGAATCGCGTATGTCACATTCCCCGTTTTCCCACCCAGAACGGACCTTAAGTGGTAGTCTCACACACGGTAGGACAAGAGTAGTGTGTCGGGCCTTGATAAGACACTTTATTCATATATGCAAATGTATAAAAATTTATGCATGCCGTCATCACCTCATTTGCAGGGGTGGCCAATCAGGAGTGAGTGTATTTCCAATCAGGGCACGGTGCATGAAAGGGGCCAATGGGAGCAGAGTGTATGGTGCTTGAACCTGGGAATCTTTATGGGACAGAATATGCAGGCGTCTGAGAATCTTTATGGGACAGAATATGCAGGTGTCTGAGAATCTTTATGGGACAGAATATGCAGGCGTCTGAGAATCTTTATGGGACAGAATATGCACGAGGGTGGATGAAATTATAAAGAGCGCGGAATTCGGTCAGGCTGTCATACCTTTAGCCTGCAGCTAATTGTCAAGAAAAAAAGAAGTTCTGATCAATGAAGTCACCCCTCTGCTGTTCAAGATGCCTTCCTCGATGGGATTTTACACACCACCTAACTCATCTTCGTCGTCCTTTGATGCAGCCGGTTCTCATTACGAGGAGGAAAGAGAGCAGCGGCCGATGACGTATGCGCCTGCAAAGCCAGAGTGGCTAACCAAGGCTGATGGTAACCCGACTCGAGCGACTGGAACAGCGCATGATTACCCGTGCCGAAGATCGCAGTGCACCCTACCCGTACGTTACACCGTCAAAGCGCGGCTTGGGCAGAGATGACCAGTCTACGGAGCGAAGGTTTGAATTGACGGGGGTACGACACGCAGTAGTGGACATGTTTCAGGGTGACTTGTACGTGAAGATCCGGGAATACCTGCACAGAAAGGACGGCAAGCTTTGGAGTAGTCCACGAGGGATCAACCTACGAATCTCAGAATGGAAGAAGTTGGTGGAGATGATGCCGGCCATCAACAGAGCTGTAGAAGAGTTTGAGGTGAGTTGAAATCAAAAAATAGTACTGGTTATTTAATACTAATAGCAGTTGGTGTCTTTGTCAGCTGTGTTGCGACAGTGTTGAATTATCAAATATTTTTTTTTATTATGACAGGTTCAAGAGCCCCCGAAGAAGAAGAAGAGCAGAGTGGAGCTGACCAAGGTGCATGAAGGGGAGTCGTACGCCTGTCGGCTGCCTGAGGACGTGGTGCCTGACACGGACCCTGAATGGATCGCGACTATTGGGATAGCGAACGGAGCGAAGACGGACGACAGCTGCAAAGTCAAGCCCAAGAAGTTGACCCTGAGTGCGCCCGAGCAAGATGGAACCCTCAATGTGGAGACCATATTTGTTCCACGTATTATCAGGAAAGTAGATGAAATTTGTAGGAAACAATGTTACGGGTGTAATTTGCCTCTGGAAGAAGACCTAACGCAGAAAAATCACGAGTGTCTGATGGATGCAATGCCTGAAAAAGTCACCAGATATTTTGAAGATGCACTGAAAGAAATTGTAGACCGAGAACTGAGCAAATATAGAATGGATTGGAACATCCAAGCTTCGGGTAATAAGAAAATTGCTGCACATTTCCCAACCATTTTTGACACGAACCGTATTTTTGATAAGTACGTAGCCATGTATGTAAAACGTACAGCTCTAGTTGAAGAGGAAAAACAGAATGTTTTGTTTGATATCTGTGTCAGCGACTGTGAGCAGTATCAGTAGGATCATTAGATTAAAGCAAGATACATCCCACCAGGTAGTATAAATGATATGACACGCGTCTCTGTTCCGATCTCTGGATAAATGCAACGTTTATAATGCTAAAGAATTGAAAGTTTGCATTATTACTTGAGTCTTTTCAAGCAACGGTAAAATCGGTACGTGTGATGTTTTGTTAGTGGAATAACGTACGACATTTACTATTTTTGTTCTATCCTAAAACAACACAAGTTTTTGAGTTTTCTCTTACACGTACTCGCTTGTAAACCAAACAATTTGTTTCACATGATAAATGAAAGAATAAAACGAAAGAGAGAGAGAAAAAAAATTACTGTAAAGTTGAAGTTTGGTGTTTGGGCAGTTTGGGTTATTAAATGTAGAAATTGTAACTGGCACTGTCATTTTAGTGTAGAACACGGGAGACTGCGGACCATGGAAAGCCGAAATAATAATAATGAGTTTTTAAAGAATTTATATTACGATCTGAGCCGTGAAAGTGGATTGAGTAGTATCGATAAGTTATATCGCGCTGCACAGCAAGAAGGCAGTCGCAGAGTAACGCGCGATGAGGTTAAAGAGTTTCTCAGAGGGCAAGATGTGTACACGCTGCACAAACCCACGCGTAAAAATTATCCCAGAAACCCAATCTTGGTAGTTGCACGGGATGAAATTCACGAGCTGGATTTGGTTGATGTTTCTAATCTGTCAAGGTACAACCGAGGATTCAAATTCTTACTGACGTGGATCGACGTATTTTCAAAATACGCCTGGGTGATTCCACTCAAGAATAAAACTGGAAAAGTGTTGGTGGAAGCTTTCAAAAATAATCTCGAGTCCAGCCAAAGATCCCCGGTTATGATTCATACGGACAGAGGAAGTGAATTTACAAATCACGCCTTTCAGGATTTTCTTAAAACGAGATGCATTCATTTTTACACAACCAGAAGCGAAGTAAAAGCCCCCGTGGTGGAAAGGTTTAATCGGACCCTCAAGTCCCGGATGTGGCGCTATTTCACTCAGAAAAATACTCTGAAATATATTGACGTGTTGCCAAAATTGGTGAAAGCCTACAATCATTCCTACCATCGCTCCATTAAAATGAAGCCCTCGGAAGTAGACGGTAAAAATGACAGTGTAGCGTGGAAGAATTTGTACTCACGGCCTAAGCACGTCATCAAATTTAAACTCGATGTGGGCGACCGGGTCAGAGTCAGCAAACAGCGATTAACGTTTGAAAAGTCATACCTTCCAGCACGGTCCGAGGAAATTTTTACCGTAGCGGACCGCCGGGCAGGTCTCCAAAGACCGATTTATAAGCTGAAAGATTTTTTAGGCGAGGATATCAAAGGTTCATTTTACGAAGAAGAATTGCAAAAGGTTTGCAAAACTGACGATCTGTACCGAGTGGAGAGGGTGATCCGCAAGCGCCGGAAAAATGGGAGGACCGAATATTTCGTTAAATGGTTGGGGTATCCGTCGAAGTTTAACAGTTGGGTGAGTGATCTTCAATAAGACGGACGCAATGGCATCGTCATCCACCCAGTTTTACGTCACGTTACCTAGTAATTCTAGTATGTCACTGTACCCTAACAACGTACTGACGAGTTACACGACGCGGCTTGTGAAGCAAATCAATCTTAAAGGTAATTGGGAGGTCGCTCTCACTGAAATTCACTACCCCTTTTCTTGGTATAATGTCACGGATAGAAATAACTCTTTTAGTTACAGTGAACGCGGTCGCATTGTAACTCACGCTAGGATATCGCAGGGCTTCTACAAGTCAGTGAAAGAAATTATTGATGCAATCAGCGGGGAGATGACAGAAACGGCCCGGCACAATATCACTATCGTTTTGGATGCATATACCGGAAGGGTGAAGATACAAGTCAGAAACGGCGCCTTCATTTACTTTGACGATAATTTAAATCGCATGCTAGGATTAAAGCTCCAAAAGGTGGCCGAGAGCGTGGAAGGACATTTACCCGTTGACGTGAATGGAGGGTTTTACGGTATGTACGTGTATTGTGACGTTGCCGAGAATCAACTGGTGGGGGATGTGAGCGCCCCGCTGCTGCGGGTGGTTCCTGTGCAGACCTCTGACGTGGCGCAGGGAGATGTGGTGGCTCACTCTTTCAGCACGCCTCATTACGTTCCTGTAAAAATTAAAAACTTTGAAGTGATTCAGATGGGTATAAGGACTGACACGGGTGAAAAAGTGGCATTCTAGCGCGGGAAACTCACGGCTACACTTCACTTTCGGAGAGCTAGGCCTTCGTTATTTTGAGCGAAATGGACTACGAGAGGTACTACAGACATCAGGTGGGAGGCAGTGGAAATTTTTTCAGAGGAGCGCCCATTCAGAGAGGATACGGACTCGGAAATATTTTAGGGGGTCTTTTTAGATCGGCTTTACCCGCGATCAAACAGGGAGCAAAAGTCTTGGGCAAACAGGCCTTAAAGACAGGTGTGGAGATTGCGTCGGACGCACTCGGCGGACAAAATGTAAAGACGGCGACTAAAAATCGACTGAGACAGGCTGGATTGGCAATGACGTCACGCGCCTCTCGGAACCTTAGCAAAAATTCAAATAAGCGCTCGGGAAGTTTAAAAAGGAAGGCACCCAGCACTTCGCTCAGAAGACCACCTGGCAAGCGAAGGAAGAGGACCCCCGACATATTTGACCGTTAAATACAACGGCATTCATCAGCAAACACTCGTGCGAATGCACCAAGTCTAAATTGGATTTATTTGCTGTTCCACCCACACAAACCTCCATCGTCAAAGGACAATGGGTGCAGTACAACCCGCTTACCAATATTGTGGACTCTGACTCGATAGAATTCAACATCACCGGCTCCACAGACCATTACTTAGATTTAGCACATTGCCTTTTAAACGTGAAAGCGAAAATTGTAAATGAAAATGGCACTGACCTCGGCGACGGTGTCCCCGTGGGTCCCGTCAATCTGATGCTCCACTCCCTGTTCTCCGAGGTCGACGTCACGCTCAACGACAAACTCGTCTCGTCTCCATCAAACACGTACCCGTACAGAGCTCTGCTGGAAACCCTGCTCACCTATGGACCGCCGGCAAAGTCATCGCAGCTCACAGCCTCCCTATTTTACAAAGATACGGCCGGCAAAATGGACAACGACGATCCGACAGCAGATGAAAATTACAACAAAGGTCTAAAGAAAAGATACCGCATGACCAAGGAGAGCCGTGTCGTTGATCTTTTTGGACCGGTTCACACTGACATATTTTTTCAAGATAGGTTTTTATTGAACGGAGTCAGTTTAAAGCTGAAGTTTCATCGTAGCAAAAGTAGCTTTTGTTTAATGTCGTCCATGGCCGATGCCAATTACAAAGTTAAAATTTTGGAAGCTTCCCTCTACGTGAGAAAGGTGGTCATCAGTCCGACCGTGGCTCTGGCGCACGCAAAGGCATTGCAAAATGCCACGGCTAAATATCCACTGCGCAGAGTAGAAGTCAAGACTTTTTCCATCCCCCAAGGAAATCAATCTTTTACCCGCGAAAACCTGTTTCTGGGACAGATCCCCAAGCGCGTGGTGATTGGCATGGTGGATAACACGGCCTTCAACGGCGACTATCATAAAAACCCCTTCAACTTTAAACATTATGGACTGAATTACCTTGGACTCTACGTAGATAATGAACAGACACCGTGGCGTCCTCTTCAGCCAAAATTCTCTGGGAAAGACGCATCTTACATGATGGCCTACCAGACCCTGTTCTCGGGTATAAAGAGATAAACTCGTGCGCCCTAAGGACCCCATCCCACCCGGAAGACGCGGAGGAGTGGTCTACAAGATACCATGCGGTGACTGTGGCAAGGTATACATCGGCGGAACTGGCAGACCAATCGGCGAGAGAATCAAGGAGCACCAACGCGACGTGAGACTCTCCCGTGTGGAGTCGTCAGCGGTAGCCGAGCACACCTGGGGAGCTGGTCACCACCCCGATTGGGACAGCGTGCAGTGCGTGGACCAAGACCAGCATTGGTACACAAGACGCGTCAAGGAGACCATCCACATCCGCCTGAATAGACACAACATCAACAGAGACAGCGGCATCGACATCCCCGGTTTCTGGCTCCCCACCATCCGCCAACACAACCACCGGAGCACCGGAGCGCAACGGAGCCATACCGAGGACACGCCCCTTCACGCCCATGAAGTGGAGCAGGCGACGCCCGCTGAGGTCACCTGTACTGCGTCCGTAATACACGGCGGGGGACACGCGGAGGACGCGGTCCGGCGGTATATAGCAGACCCTGCAGCATCCAGACTTCAGTTGCCTGATGAAGGCTAGCAGCACTAGCAGCCGAAACGTCGCTACCAGCAACACGACACCGCGAGTCATCGATTATCTTTTTACTGTATTTTTTTTTTCTTTCACCGGCATATAAACTTCAGCTGCTCATTAGATGTAGCGTAATTAATAACCTAGTAGGGGAAAAAGAAAAAGCGAGTTGATAACAAGAAACGCGGAAAAACAAATTTCAAAACACCTGTTTTCTTTTACATGATTTTTATCTCACATACATTTATTTATTAATGGACAGAAATAAAAAACCGCCACTTGTATACAGAACCTTTGTGTCTTTGAGCGTTTATGTTGAAAGTCATGCTTTGTCTTCCATAACTTTGACATATAACCGGTGTAATTAACGAATAATGCTTTGTAAATTATACACCGATTTGCAAGCATACATATGTTGCACCCCGGGTAACACAAAGTGTTACACCAAAGGTGTACATTAAAAGAGTTTCACTCTGTAAGAAAAGGAACAGCACATGGACGCTAGTGAGTTGAGGTGTTGCAGTCGATGTTCACTCTTCAAAATGTAGAGTCAGAATGACTCAGCTAACTTTACATCATACATGAAAACCATTTAACAAAACTCAGCCTAAATAGCATCGAATCAAAGTCACAAAGGCTTGTTTACATAGAAACTCTGTTTACAAAAACAACCTATTTCTCCAGGAAATCATCAAAACACAAACTGAATCCAGAAATCGATTCCAGAATCGATAAAATATCGATTCAAGCAGAAGGTCAGTGTCACAGTATAATCGATTCTACAACCTAAATCGATACTGAACCTGCTCCAAGCACTGACTGTTTATCTCAGCACTTCCTGGGCCCTAATTATCTATGCATGGCTGGCTTTCCCCATGCTGCACACAGAACTAATGGAGAAGTCTGCCTCATGGCCTCAGACAAAGGAAACTGGCAGAAATCCAAACTGGTGAGGCCAACTTCCCAAACATTCTCATACTTTAAAATTACATATCTCAGCTTCTCTATCAGAATTACACACGCTGGATGTAAGAATCTGTCCTTCGGATGCTTTACATTATTATCGTATCCAATTCTAGCAACCAGGTTGAGGAAGGACTGCATTTTAGGGTCAACAAAAATATAGGTACAAAAGAAGGAAAAACATGAAAAGTCTATCACGCCGAACCATAATTCTCAACCAGTGCCTTTCCTAATTACAATCACTACTGTACAATAATTGCCCATATTTCATACTTCAGTCTATGAGTAAAAGCAGGGAAAGTTCTTGGAGTCAGAGAGTGAAGGGAAAGAACAGCAAGGTTCACAAAAAAAGAAAGATAAGAGTTCAGTAACAGAGTCTAAGCACAAGAAATGGAAAGAATAGAGACTGAAGAAATTACAATACATCTGGGCAAAACTTACTTTTTCTAAATATCTACATGAAAAGGGACCTTGCATTGAGAGAACCATACTCCTTTGTTCTCCGGCATATTCTGCCCATGTGCTCAGTCCAAATGTCTGAGTTCTTCAACCAGACACAAATCTATCAACACAGTTTAAACAAATCATAGGCAACATCCGATATAAAATGCTAATTAAAGTACAGGAGCATAAATAACCAGACAAGTTATAGCCAAAAAATAAGAAGTACAACATACCTGTAAGAAAAGGAACAGCACATGGACGCTAGTGAGTTGAGGTGTTGCAGTCGATGTTCACTCTTCAAAATGTAGAGTCAGAATGACTCAGCTGAGGACAAAGACTCCAACTCCTCATGCACTAGGCCCATGTGGCTTCCAGGAAAGATTATGCAACAGGTAGTTTCCCAACTGCTGTTCCATGTCACATCCCACATCAGTGCACTCACTGTACACTAAACAGAAGTAGGCTTACTTAAAAAAAAGGGGGGTCCAATAAACAATGAGAGACTGTGCCTCTGGTACACAACGGACATCTCAAGCTAATCTGTCCATGGTCTCTACACATACAGAAACAAAAATCCGGGAAATACAAATATTAATCAAACAGTTATCTTAAAGACTTTCCCACTGAAATCTCTGTTTTGATCGCAAAGGGGTGGAGGTGACCCTCGGTCGTTTTTGAGGTCGAAAAGGCGTGCGGCGCGAAATGGGAGTAGGAAGATCCGGTAATAATCGTTTTTCGAACGCGCCTTCTTGTTTGTATTTTCTTACAATGCTTCGCCGAGTCTCATTTCCAATAATGGTTTCGGGAACATTGGATTTTGGCACGCATAAAATACTGAAATCCAAACGGTACAAAATTTTTTCTACTCTTCAGAGTGTCGTTTACGAGGTCGACTATGTTTGAACCTTTAATTACATTTCCATCATACACAAGTTCACCACTCTTATTCCAAGTCATGACGTCATTATTTTTAAGATTATCCAACAACAATTTCGCTTTGCGCTTTAAGATTTTCGGCACGCTCTCGAGAATCTGAAAGTGTCAGGTCACTCGAGCCGACCTCGGTGGTAGTCTCCTGCCCAGCCAGCGGAGTTTCTTCGTCCGGTGATGCTGCTGCTGTTCGGCCGTCGCTAAGTCCCGACGACGGTGTGGACATTGTCACAGACATGGGCTCAGTTTTGCGAGCATGATCGTACTGTAGATACTTCTGCAGATGCTTGCGTTTGGAATGAGAAGACTTTTTCTCCGCTAGCTTTCTGAGATGTTGCTTGTAACGCGCCAGTTTTTTCTTCTGACTAGCGGTCAAAGGCACACGTCCTTTTAACACGTTCAGTGCACACTCGCAAATACAGGTCACGAGTTCTTTGTCAGCATTCTTTAAGATATTTTTTCTTCTCTTACCGGAAGATTTGCTCAAAATGTGCAGCGAGTGCAAATTGTCCTTCAGCCTTCGTGTCATGGTTGCAAATGAGGAAGACGAGCAAAAAAACCCCAGCTTATTTAGGAACATAGGCAAATGCCGTTTCTCCCGGGAAAATGTTGGCTCTCAGCCGGTATTCTTCGGGACAGTTTGGTTTCAGATCAATAAACAAGTAGGAATAGGGCTGGCTGGTGGCGTCTGCGTAGGCTTCTACCATGAAGGGGGTCTGTCCGGGGTACATCTGCTTGGCCAGGTGAACGATCTGCGATCTATCCCTGGGGTTTTTAAACAGGACTATGTAATGACAGTTCAGACTGACAGTTCTGCTCTCTTTGGACTGGTGAAATAAGTTCTGCACTATGTTTATCACTGATAGGTTCCGGTGATGCGATCCTTTCGTAAACAGTTTTGTAACTTCAGGGTCTTTCCCGCATTCGTGCATTAAATCGTCCAAAACCACTAGATTTCGCTGCGATGGGTCGATGGCCTCTGACCAATCCTCCGGCAACCCCTCCACAAACTGAACAGTAGGTAGATCGCGAGACAGTTCCTCGTAAGCCGGCTGATGCTGACCATAACACCACAAAATTCTCTCAGGTGCATCCACAAAGACATCGTGACGGTGTCTTATTAATTTACTGACTCATTGAGTCTTACCGCAGCCAGTGGGTCCCGCTACGCAAAATGTTGCGGGGTGTTGTAACTTCAAACCCATGAGAAAAAAATGATCCGCTACCCAAAATGCGATGGGAATTTATACCTTATAAAATGATGACGTCATAACGCAGAACATAGATAAATATTACTATATTAAACCGGTATTCTTTACAGCGTCAAATACAGGTGATTCAGAAATCAATTTGTGAAACACATCGCTGTCCACGATACTGGACATTTCAATTCCAAAAATAGATGATAAAATAGTCAATAGCACAAGAAGTAAAATTAACGCTACGATTCGAATAAATACAGGAGAACATTTAGAGCTGGGAGAACTCTGAGAAGGTATGATCGCCATGGTGCTTTTTGATCACATGTGAACAGTACGAGCCGACCGGGCTTTTTAAGACCTCTGATATCCGTAGGGCAGGGTGTTGAAATTGTCCACCACCACCCTCTTGTTATAACAGACCCTGTAGTCTTTGGAGAGTGACTTTGTGCTGATCGTTTTTGTTTTGGGATCCCGGGTGATATGACACGGATTGGTTATAGTGATGGGAGAGGCATTGACATCTTTTACCATGTGAACTACGGAATCAAAGTTTATCTGCTGACTGTTCCTGAAGTTTAACGTAAATCCTCGAACTTTGCAAGATGTTTTTCCGGTGTCTAGCTTATAGGCGTAATTTTTGGGTCCCCCCGAAACAAAACCCTGAATGTAATTACCATCTTCGGGGTCAATTTCATCTGTGAGCTCACCAAGGTAATCGCCCAGTGGTGGAGAGTACATTCCCGGTCGCTCAATGTAAATGACACTGTCAGTGTCGTAATACAGTACACGATCTTGCAGCTTTTCGAGGACGCTATACAGTTTCAGTCGTGCGTGTGCGGTTGTGAACTACGCTATGACAACGTTTGTTCGCGGATTAGGTTCTATGAATTCCTCATCGGCTGTAAACTGTAATTTGTCGGCAATTCTGTCATTAAAGAACTGCACGCTGTTCACAACCTTGTCATCCGCGAACAAAAGCTCGTAAAGCCTGTTTGGTTCGATAATGACTTCCGTTTGAGTCATGTTTACCCTCTGGCCGAACTTGCTCCAGAAACTGTTAAGCATGAGTTTAGCCAGTGCCCTAAGCCCGGGATTCGTGGCAAGGTTTTTGCGCTCGAGCAAGATTCCTTCTTTTTCCTCATATTCGCGAATGTAGCGCTCAATGTCTTGCTCATTTGTACACCAGCTGGGGATACCAGAATTTTCTTGTTTAATCTTCAAAAAAGCATTAATGTAACCGGCAAACAATCCCCCCGATTTGGAGGTCGGATCGTACTGTTCACGTCTATCAAAATGCCACACACAATCCACACTTTGCACTACATACCCTAATTCTACAGCCTTCTGAACTTCGAGGGAAACGTAAGTCCCTCTTAGGGTCCTCTCTTCCTCTGTGTGCCTACACGGAGTTTTCTGTTCCGTTTCGGCGCATGTTCTACACAATGGAAACATCAATTTCCCCGAGGCCCTGTAAGGCAAAAGCGGGTGATACAGCGTGGACGGAGGGAGCAGCGTGCATTTGATGAGCCCGTAATACTCTGACACGTCTCTGAAATTGTCAGTGATGACTTGGGGGTGCCCCACGGGATAAGAACAATACTTGTTGGTGTATGGGCACAATGAACAGAAATCAACGTATCTGATTTTCTCGTCGCCCTGTACCTGATAAAACAATCGCGTCGCGTTTGTTCGACCACCAAAGAACGCTTCCCTAGGATTGATCTGCTTTATTGAGGAATCGGTTACGCTTTCCGCCAGGGACTTGCGCAAATCAGCATCTTGCAACCCGGCATATTGACTGTCCCACTCACATTCCCAAATGTCAACATAGTCAAAATGGGTCATGCTCTTCACGTATGCCTTCTTTTCCTGAGCCCGTGTGTGCAAATTTTGTGAAGAACGTGGATGGTTTCTGGTCTGTAACACTTGGGGCACCCGTGCCAAAAACACCCATTGAACTCATACACCGTTTGCTTCTCCTCGCAATATCCGTCCACTTTGTATTTCCCGATTTTGAGTTCACCACCATTTCGAGCATGCCTGATGTGTGTACTTTCTTGACGGCTTACATAATTTAGCCACATGATCGCTTTATGAGACTGGTTTTCTGACGCAGTGTAGCCGTTAGGCGGCAAGACAGCTATGGTGTTTCGGGCCAGAAAATTACGCCGGAAGATTAGGCTACAGGCAGAGGCAATGGTGATTGAATGCTTGAAAGGATCTACACCCGGATCCTCTGGCCCTGTCGATGACACCTGCATGAACAATTGGCGAAACTGCACGCAGCAGCGCTTCAAAATGTCTACGTCGCTGATACAGTAAGAAAGTAATTCTGCCTGAAGGTCAAAGGGTTGATTGAGTTCTTCCTGGTTTTGATACCATGAATGAAATTCTTGCTTTCGCACTGCAGACATAGAATCGGGATCGTAATATCTAGGGGCAGGCATGGGTCCCACGTAATTCTGATTGGCCTGGGTGTTAAACAAGTGCGGAAAGAATCCCTTCTTCATTTCATCCAGTCCAAAAGTGCCAGGCAGCTTCGACAGGGCCATGGGAAGGAAATTCATAGAATCGATGACCTTGCGTCTGTACTGCGGGATATCTATACTCATAACTTTGGCACCGGTGTATACTACCGACGGAATACAAGCATTTTGAAACAGAAACTCTAGGAGGAAGTAGGAATCGTACCCTTTTGCGTTATGTGCAATGGCGATACAATTCTCTGTTTCGGGTGACATAAATAACCACTCACAAAATTGGGTCTTGGTTGCTTTGCCACTGAATACCTTACGGGACGTACAGAAGGGGCACTGAAAATCAGAGGGCTTCCCCGCACAAATTTCACAAACCATCTCGGCTACACAAAGATAGGGGAACGTGAGTGCCACTGTCCTGCGTACATTCAAAGTCGAAAAATATGTATTTGAGCGCCTGTTTTGCTTTTTTTTTCTCCTGGTTTTTTTCGACATTCCCCCGCCTTCTTCTTCTTCATCTTCCACATCAACATCTCCCCTATCAAGCTCATCTTCCGCGACTTCCCCCCTCTCAAACGCTCTAACGCGCAAATCTTTCTCTATGTCCTTATTGATCACCTTAATGTAGCACTTGTGGTCAAACCGGACCATCTCTCTGCAAGTCGTGCAAAACTTCTTTGTGCACACGTGTTTACCGCGCCTAGCAGCGACAGCGACACTCACGTACGCATCACATCGTTTACAGCGCTAAAATGATTGACACACGGTCTTTTTCCCTATCACTCTCGTCTTGTGATTGCTAAAACAGACCTCACTTTTGAAGTTGCGATTGCACTCGTTACAATGAATCCATTGGTCATTTTCACCCGTCTTACATCCAAGGGAGTAGCATAGTTTGCAAGAAATGTTACAAACATGGTTAGCTACGGCGCAGTTGTAACCAGTTTGGCACACATCGCAGTAATTACTACGATTTAAAAATCCCGGCATGGAACGAATAACGTCATAGTGCCCTTCGGCCAAATGAAGGTAAATAGTACGGGGTTTTTCCGGACCCTTGAAAATGCTTGAGTAGCAATGTTCCCTAGAAAGAACAACCAGTCTGTAATTTTCCAGTGCGTTTTGGAATCACTGGAGCTCATCAATCCCACCCAGCGTTCCCTCTACTACCCCTGCTCTCCGGTGCAGGTCTGCTACCAGAGGGCCGATGTGTTGTTTTCGACCCTTAAGGATGTAAGTCAGTTCATTGCCGTCTTTTTCCTGGAGGGCCCGACCAACAGCAATGGCCCGGGCAAGGCATGTATTTGTACCGTCATCTTGAATTTTAACGATACTTCGTTAAAGTGTGTGCATTGAATAAGAGGTACGTGTGAAAGGAATATAAAGATTACACCGGGATCTAGTAGAATAGCTGTGAACAGTTTCAATAGATCTAAAGTAAGAGGCAAAAGTGGAAGGGAGGAGGTTACGATAGAATTTGTACATGAAGATACCAGTTTGAAGTTTATGTATGTCAAAGACAGTAAGGGTGCGAAGTTGTGCAAACAAGGGTGCACTGTGAGCACGAGAGTGTGAGAGAGTGCATATTCTAATGGCACGTTTTTGAGAGACAAATAAAGAATGCAATTTGCGACTACTTGAATTCGCCCAGACGATATTGCAGTAGGGAGAGATACGGAAGAATAAGTGTGTTATATAATAAGACCAAAGAGAAAGAGTTAAGAAAGTGACGAAGCTTAGAAAGGACACCACTATTACGAGAGATAATTTTTGTAATAGAGGAGATATGCTCAGACCAAGAAAGATTATAATCAACAACAACCCCTAGAAATTTGGCAGATGAGACCCTTTGGATGGGAATATTGTCAATCATGACAGGAGACAAATTTAAATGGACGGAGGAAACAGATTTGCTGAAGAAGATGAAGCTAGTCTTTGTGTGGTTTAAAGAGAGTTTGTTTGATCGAAACCATAGCGAGACTTGAAAGAGTTCAAAGTTAAGAGAGTTGACGAGATCATCGTAGTTGGGATGAGTATGCAGAATAGTCGTGTCGTCAGCAAATAGAGTAAAGGAGAGAAGAGAAGAGGAACGATGAAGATCATTGATATAGAACAGGAAAAGGAGTGGACCAAGGATCGAACCTTGGGGAACACCATGCAGAATTGAAAGCCGGTCAGAGTCACACTTCAATACAGATGTATATTGTTGTCTATTATGAAGGTAGTTTTTGAACCACTGAAGTGCGACTCCTCTGATACCATAGTGTTCTAATTTGGCAAGGAGAATAGAGTGGTTAATGGTGTCGAATGCTTTCGAGAGATCGATGAACACACCTATGGCATAGAGTTTCTTACAGAGAGCATCTGTAACAGTGTCAATGAATTGAATGAGGGCCACGTCAGTGGAGTGTTTACTGCGAAAGCCGTATTGATTATCATAAAGAAGGTGAAAGTTAGAAGCAAAATCAAAGAGGCGATTGTAGACAAGTTTCTCGAGGATTTTGGAGAAACACGGGAGTAAAGAAATAGGCCGGTAGTTTCCGATGGTACAGGCATCTCCATTTTTGTAAATAGGAATAACTTTAGCTATTTTGAGATTAGAAGGAACCGCACCTGAAGATAAGGATAGATTACAGATGTAAGTGAAAGGTTCAGCTATAAAACAGATGGCCGATTTGATAACAGTAGAGCAGATGCCGTCAAACCCGAAACTAGCACTGGATTTGAGTTGCCTTCCAATACGGATGATTTCTATGATATCTATGATATCAAACTTATACGGAAAACAGCCAAAGTTGATAAACTGTAGATGGGAAAAAAAATAATAATATAAAATTATTTAGAGAATAAGAAGCGAAAATCAAACAAAATTAAAGTTCAGGGTAGTGCATGGCGGAATCCGAGCCAAACTTGCATGCTGTGAAGAATGCAGATGTGCAGATGCAGTATAGATGTGCTTAGGAGGCTCGGTAGAATTCAGCAAGGCCCCCCGTGCTGTTTCTCCACTTACCAGAGACGAATCTGTATTTCGTGCCAGACTTGTAGGCTTGGGATACTTGGGATGACCAGCGTCGTTTTTCTTGCAGGTCCTGACGAGTGAGGTCCTCTACGCAAAAGTATGGCTGGTCCTTGAGAACTTGACGTTGTTGCCGCAATACCTTGATCTTATCCTGATAACAGTTAAATTTGACCAGCAGGTGTTGAGGGTGACCAGGTGTCTTCGGACCGTCACGATGTGCTCTCTCAAGCTGTACATTTGACATGCCAAATTTATCTTGGAGCATGTGTTTCGTGAGGTTGAGACAATCTTCGTTGCGATCTTGAGGCATACCAATTATGCGAATGTTGTTCCTGCGGCTGAATCTCTCCAGTTTATTTAACTTCTCTGACTGATCAGCTAGAAGTTTTTCCAATCTGCCAACTTGGAGTGCCATTTTGTCCAGCTCCTTGACTTCCTTCTCCAGGTCGTTTATCCGGTTAGATTGGAATTCTATTGCTTTGTTGAAGCTTTCTTCATACCGGTCCATCCGTCTGTGCAGATCAGCTGGGCCCTGACGTATCTCTGTTAGCGCGTCCCTGACGAATCGCTGGAAATCATTGTCCACGGCCGGCGGGTGGTCATGGTGGGGATCCAGGCTCTGCGTAGGGTCATGGCTGGTCTGTTGTGGTGACACAAGATCGTGTCGATCCGCTGAAGAAGCTCGTCGGGTTTTGCATGATTTGGACCGCCCTGAAGGCATTTTGTTGGTCAATTTATCATCTAGATGACAGTGATAACATGATGGGCCGAATTGTAGCAAGCAACCGAAGGAAGAAGTAAGAAAAGGAGCTGTAAATGACGATTTTTTGGAGCTCAAGGAGGGAGACGTCTACATGTTCAAATTTGCATATGTGAATAAAGTGTCTTATCAAGGCCCGACACACTACTGACAAGATATATTACCAAGATATACCAGATTTATCTTCCAAAGTGTAAGTTATGCGCATTTATTTAGGCCTACATATCCAAAGATCCTTTTTAACTCTTACAAACAATGAAATTATTTTAGAAATTCGCTCTCCTCTTGATTTGTTTCCAATATGTTTCTTCCTAGGCTTGGCTCACTTCCCTAGGTCCACAATACGCAATATCTCAGCTTTATACAACTTGTTGAATATTATCTTAGGATACTGTGGGCGTCCGCTTCAGCCAGGCAGCCTGCCTCGGTAGTGGTTGTGGCGTCTCTGAGCCTCGGTCACAGCTTTCTGCCCAAAGGCCGGGGGTACTGGCTCTCCTTGAGTGTGCCGCTAACCCTCACCCGACTAGCTCCCGTTACTCCGTCTCTCACGGAGGAACCCTGTTAGTGAATAATTATGAGTGATCGCCCACATTTAATATTCAATGCTCACAACATTAGGTAAATTATTTTACCATGAAATAAAACTGAGTTTTGTGTGATGTCCTCCGATCGATTCTTCTATATTTTCTAAATGGTATTTCCTTTAGTACACTACATAACCCGTATGTCCCAGAACGAAAGAATTATAAAACTTACAGGTCTTGACGATCCTGGTTCCTGGCAAATCTTCAAACTCTCAAAAAATTACAAGCCGAGGTCTCAGCAGCTCCAGCGTTTCTGTGCTATGTAAGCATTCACTTAGCTCTTATTAGCTGGCAAAGTCAAACTCTTAAGTTGAGGCTGGCAAGGATCGCCCTCTCCTCGTATCGGTCTCTGGCTCGCCAGTGACAGAGAGTCTCCTTAACTTATCAACGCCAGAACCGGAAGGAAAGAAACTGCGACAAAGTCCCATGACTGGTGAATCTATTGTTTCCTACACTCTCGTGCCATTAAAGAAAAGATATTCATTGGCTCAAAGTTGTTTAACCAATCGTATGATGTATTCCTCTGCGTGAAAACCTTGATAATTAACATAATAATAGTAACAGGGCTCGTCAACCCTGAACGTTCACAAAGACTGGTTACCTTCAATACACTTGGCATAAAAAGAGGTACTGAAGTTATACTTCCAATACGTTTGGCATAAACAGGAATTATACAGTCATAAAAAACACACAAACATATAACGAATATGGCAAAATTCAGAAGACTTATCTCCCAACAACAATCCACCTTGTGACAGTGTAATTTTTTTCTGGAGTTCATGCTCTTATAATCATAAAAATGCTCCGATAAATCGAAAGCGTTTACAAGTTGGTCTGCTTGGTGACATCATTCAGTATTTGTTGAAATTGACGGGTGCACCCGCGCTCTGGACTAATTCCATTTAGCTGATTGATAAAAAAATATCAGTTGTTACCAACTTTAATTATTCTTGCTTGTAATATTAAAAGTCAGGACGTTGTTGTACCGGTATGGATAATTCCTTTGAATCTCGGCAATTTGTTCCAGCCAACCACCTACAGACGGTTTGGACTGAAGGCAACAGAAAGATCGAGCCGACGTATTTGTATGCCATCGGAGAGCAATGGTACAGATATAGAGAGCGAAGTTTCTGATCTCAGGGGTGAAGTCTTGAACCTTGGCAATTTCACGCTTTGTGAGATCATGCTTCACTCCAGAGATGTAAGATTCTAGAGTTTCAATCACAAAATCGGGATCTCTCTTTCGCCGAAGTCGTTTAATTTGTCTCTTCATGGTAGCAAGATTATTGATCAAATGCCTGCGTGTTTTTTTTCAAGGTGTGGATTTTTTTTCAAGGTGTGGATTTTTAGCTCAATGGCCTTAGCTAATAGGGTTTCGGGTGATCTGAAATCATCAGTCGACACCTGCGAAGTATATGAGTGATTATTGGCATTCGTCAGTGACGCTCGCTTCTGGCAACTTTGTACATCAGGGGGATTTTGTCTTCAGACTTCGTGGAAGACTGGAAACTTGGATTGGAGTAGCTCGTGATGAGCTCTTGTGGGAAAGGACCGGTACCCGTTCTTGGCAAAAAACTGGTAGGCCGACAGGCAGAGTTTGCTGGAGCACCACGAGGAAGCACTTCGATAATGGTCGACCGGGGAGAAATACCCTGTTGCAAATGAAGTGCCGATCGCAAAGTAACATTTTGGAATAAACTTTGAAATTGTTTAATTCATTAGCTTCACTGTAGGCCGATGGCTATAAAAAAAATGATGTTTCATTGCCCTGTACAGTGATTGGACTTATCGAGATGAAGCGGAGTGCAGAGGGTCGACATTCTCGTGGTCGGGATGGCATCGCCGAGTCTTGATTTTTCTCTCTGATTGGTCAATTGGTGGCTATTCCATATTCACTGGCACACGCGAAGCTCAAACTCAAAGGGGCAAAAATATTGTGGTCCTTGGGGAAAATCTGAATTATTGACTGAACTCTCAAACCTTTCCATCAAATATGCCAGAAATTTCATTGTTTATGTACTGTAAATATCCCCCACACTGTACCGAAAAGGTTTCAGTTATTTTTTACTATGATGCAGCCAAAAATAAGGAAAACGTGCAAATCCCTATACAAAGTGAATGGAGGGTTGCCCCTTTGTCCAGCCCCGAGTGCAATAAATGGAAAACCGACGACCAATAATTCCTTTGCAGGCCTGCGTTGAATACTAGCTTGCATTGGCGACTGTCATTTTTACCAGAAGTTAATCTGTTCGGACAAACATTTCTGAAGACATGCCATACTCATGGAGAAAAAAGTACTTGAGAATAATCATGGAGGCGCTTAAAAATTAAAAGAATCAGTTCATCAGCGGCCAACCTGACTCCCACGCCAATACATTACAAGCATATAAAATCGCCTTTTCGCATGGCACAAAGCTAGCAGCCGCAAAAAGCAAGTAGTCAAACACCCCAATAAACAAACGCCCACATAGGCCTATAGGCCTACGCTCATCGCAGACACCATCCGAACTTTTGCGCCTATGCGGTGAGTACCAAAAGACTGTCAATTTCAATTTCAAAACACGCCCTCTCTTGTTCCTGCTCGGAGCGGATAGAGCACTGTTTTAATTGTTTATTTCCCTAAAAGTCTCATTACTCAGTAGTGATGCGCAGTCTAAAATAACATACACACTGTGTGAGTGCGTTGTGCAAAGCTTTGTGTATCTGTCAACATCACCCCCACCCCAACGTGCTCATGGAAAGGCGCCTTAAGTACCCAGTTATGTTCTAATTCTCGATTAGAACAATATTTTTTCATTCGAAAAATTTTGTTATTATTATTATTTTGTTTTGAGTGGAATGAATGTTTTGTCTGTTCTTTTTCTTACCCTAATTATCACGTAGCCTACGTATGTGAAATTATCAAAGGTGCATTTCCATATGTCCGTCAACACTTGCGCCAAACTTTGCATAATCCGTATAATACCACTCCCAGGGCGATTTTGAGGGCCGAACGCAACGCAGACGTCTGTTATAAATGGAGTCGATTTTGTTTCCGTGAAAGTGGACCGCATGAATGCATCGTGTACGCAGCGCATTCACTCCTTTCCTTGAAAGAAAAAAGTGTGCTGCGGTAATATAACTTCTGTAAACTTTGCTTCCTGTTCAAAATAAAAAGAAATAAATAAAAAAATAAAGAGCCACTATAGCCTGTATTCAAATGGGGTTCCCCAGCGCGTTGTGTAAAAACAAATCTCCTTTTTATTCTCCAATCAATATATTTTTATTTTCATCCTCCATTGTATGATTGAATGAACAGGCTCAATGCTCATCCTGGCCGTCTCGTAATGGTTCCCCCAACCCCTTCCCTTCCTCCCGTACCGTAAATGCTATATCTATTGTCCCCCAACCTGCAGTCTACGCCCTTTTGTTCAGTGTAATTTTACCTCTGTTCTGTCGGTAATATGTCCTGTTCTGTCATAGTCCGAATAAATAATGACAATAGTAAATTATCAACCCCTCACATAATGTCGATCGCGTCCCAACACTTGAACGGAGTGGACTTTCGACAATTTTTCTATGTCACATCATGTGAGGTCGCTGTAACCAGCCGTAGCCAATAAATTTATTAGTCCCGGCTGTTGTATCTTTCTATTGTGTGAAAGTGGATATGATAACGACTGCGGCTACAATGGTGACATTTGGGTTGTCTGGAATCCAGTTCAGGGCGTACGCATAGCATATTTCCTACTACGTGGGTACTTGGACTCATTGAAACTGACAAGCCAGTTAGCTACAGCTGCAGTGGGTACTTACGTACGTTACTTTGTGGTTGGTAAGTACCCCCAGAACTGGGGTCCGACGTCCACCCGGCTCCCAACGGGGCGGACGTCGGACCCCACAGTTCTGGGGGTAGGAGGTAAGCTTACATGTGGCCATATTATTATTATTATTATTTCGGCCAAAACAACAATGCTCATTGCAATATAGGGCCTACTGTGAACAATGAATTTAGACATGCACGTGACATGCAAATAATGAATGAATTAATATTTAAAACAATTATTGAATAGCATGCTTTTCAGTGTAGAACTGGATTAACTTAAAAACACTACTGAGACATGCATGCAAAAGTTGGTAACACACAACAGGACGGCAATGCGCAGCATCCGAGATTGCACAATGTTGTCAGTAGACTTATCCAATAAGACGTCATAATTGCAATGGCACCGCACTCACACGCACATTCTTCAACTTGATATGTGCGTTCATTTGGCAAATCACGACACCATATTGGTTGAAATGCATGTGTACCACCTGTCGACGAGCGCTATGCTATTGCAGTATTGACTTATAATTGTGGTTAACGAATTGTACTATACAACACCAATGGGAAGAAACTGTGAGTGATGGATGAGTTCTGTTACCTTGGGTCGTGCGTCTAACATACGTCTAGCTTGGAGGCAGATCTCAACAGACGCATTGGCAGAGCTGTGAACTGTGTCAGTTCAGGAGGTGTGTGTGGAACAGCAGGCAGTTTAGGCTGAAGACAAAGATCGCAGTCTACAAAGCATGTGTTCTGTGTACACTGTAATATGGGTTTGAGACCTGGTCTGCCTATGCAGTGCAGATCACCAGGCCTAACAGCTTCTAGCTCACAACCTAAGGAGGTTCTAGGTGTTAAATGGTCAGATTGAGTGTCAAATATGGAAGTACTGCAACACACTCAAAGTGCAAGTATGCATGCACACCATTCTCACAGAACACTGTCTTAGACAGTTTGGTCATGTCTGTAGGATGGCATGGGATCGACTTCCAAATCCAATCCCCTTCAGTGAAGTCAGCACTGGCATTCCATCTTGAGGAGGACCACTGCTTTGTTTCCAAGACCAGGTGCTGGACGACGTACATGTACATGTATATCACCGTGTAATAGAAGAATATGGAGGAATATACTGCCAAGAGAGGAGCCTGGCAGAGGGCAGTTCGCGAGGGGACAATTGCGGTGGAGTTAAAGTGGCAAGAGGAAGGATGAACATGCTGGGAACAACCAGTCAAAGGTGCTATGGCATGATCCCTATAGATCTTACGTGGCCAATGATATGTTCATACAGAAGGCATACTAAGAGCTTGTTTACTCAAGCACCAGTCGGTAGTGCATACTCTGTTGCCCAACTTGCAAGTTTTTTATCTCTGGTTTTCATGGATATAAGTACTCATTATTTTGACCTGGGTGTTGATGTTGCTGAGGTTTATGCTTCTCATCTGGGCAGGGAATTTCATGCCCTCAGCTATTGGAGGAGGAAGCACTACCTAACAGGGACCTTCCTGAATCACTTGAGAGAGTCGGCCAGGAACTCTCAATACTTCCAAGCTTGTGGAGGGTGGGATTCAGCAAGGGAAGGTTCTGTCAACGCTGATCATCTGATGAGTATTTCTATGAAGTGGAAAAAAGATACCGTATATCTGGCCTCATCCTCATGGGATTGCAGTGTGTGCAGCAGGCACTGAAGACACCTTATTTCAGTGCTATGGCATGTGCTCATCTGTCTCAAGCTGTAGGCCGGTTCATACTTTGTGCAGAAGTAGACACTAATGCAAATTTGTGATGTCGGATGAAATATTTACTCTGTGAATTTGCAAAAAGTGAATGCATTTCAACTTGAGGAAAATTTTGCTGCAAATCTTTAACGATGTCAAAGTGGCTTTGCTTTCGCATTTGCCTGAAGTTTAGTCACGTCTGCAATCTTGCACACTAAAATCAGTGTCCATTACACCCTGCCAATAGACCTTTACTTCAAATTCTAATTGATTGTTACTTTATTGAATTCGTATTATAAAAGTACAGGTAATTGTGCGCCATTTAAACCAACGATCGCGCAGATAATGCGATTGTTGCTTTTAATAACACATAGCGTAAGGAGTAATGCAGGAAAATTAAGTTAGATACAAAAGATTGATGAAAATGATGAGAGTTTGTTTATGGTAGGCGGAGTCTGACCGATTAAGAACAAAACATTTAAAAAGCCAATGAGTCATAATTTATTAACCTTTTGTTTTTCAAACCAGGCACGTATTGTGAAAATTAGTGGATTAAAAATATCTTTTCAAAAATCAACTTAGACAGCACTAGTGTTAAGCTTGAACTTGCAAATATTGCTCTGTGAGTGCACTTAGCAGTGTTAATATAAGGTTGTCAAAAATATTTGTCATTAACATGTACATGTACACACTATTCAAGTGACTCATTGTGAATCAGTATTTTGTGACATTTGGCTGTTTAGGTAATTTAAAAAAATTGTTTAGCATCAGTTGTATTTGCAAAAAACGAGGAGGGAGGAGGATTTTTTTTCAATACTTTGGTATGCATGCTGATCTGGACTGCCGCAACTATGAAAGGAAAGTGCTATGTTCACCTCAGACTCATGCACAGAAGTGCATATGACACTGTGTGTATGTACTCAGACTGCATGTTGTGCGTGCACGAGGCCTGTGTGGGCATTGTAGAAACTACAAGGGATGGCTAAGGACATTGGAAAAGACAACTTTTAAAGAAAAAAAACCATGCGGCAAGATTTTTTGAGGCAGGCGCTGATGTTAAACTAGTTATTTTTTTCATGTGGCCTTATCAAGAGTTGGCCACTGTGTCATTCCCTCATTGAAAGTTAACAGCTTTCATGCAAAATAACACTGTTCACAAGTGGTCAAGAGACTTGCATATGTATGTTTAATTAAACATGTTGTAAACTGAGAGGATGGCTGATTGAGGGTGAAAATTACTGCAAATGTGAGAACATTTATTTTCAAAGTGCAGGCTAACAGTAATAAATTACGTTTGTCATTGTCTTGTTCCACTGACACTGATATTTCCTCCTCTGAATATTTTTCTCAGCAGCTTGATGAGACACACGTAAATCACTGCAGTCGGGGTTGTCATCAGGTCTGTCAGCATGAAGCTGGACTTTGACGCTGCTCTAGAGAAGGTGGGAGGATTTGGATTCGTCCAGCGGATCCACTTCACACTGCTCTTCCTGATGCAGTTCTTCCAGACACCATTCATTGTCTTGCTGGCATTCGTCGGGAAGGAACCTGCCTTCATCTGCAAGGGGCGGCCAGGCAGTGACCCCTGCAAACTTCAGCCGCCCTGCAAGGAGTACCTTTACAGCAAAAATTTCACGTCTATTGTTTCTGAGGTAAGGCTTGGGCCTAGCGGCATGCAATAAGTACATGCAGCTCATGCTTACTTCTCTGATCTGAGCACCTTACTTTGCACAGAGCAGGCTCTTTGAGCTTGCTGTTTCTACAATTTATAGAATGCCATACCAAAGTGACTGGGAGTATTGTGGAAAAAATTCAGTCTTCAGCCATCCTGTAAATATTGTTGAAGAGAGTCCCAATATATTGTTACAATCCAGAAAAGTCCAAACTATTTAATTATTCTGAATCGGGAATTTTTTGCGATGCAACAAAAAAGTCAAACAAGATTACACTGATATAAGGAAAAAATAAATGATTAAAAATTAGAATAATTCACTTAGTTTGTCAAAAAAGGCTAACCAAAAAATACGGATTGGAACTAGTTTACAATGATAAGGTTACAGAACCAAGAAAAGATCTTATTTAAACAAGATGTTCTTATGGGCGAGAGCTTGGCAGGCACTATAGTGAATAATGCTGGACTCCACAGATGGTGAAAAACAGTTCAGTCCTTGACGGTTCAAAAACATAAGCTGCAACGGGGATGAAGACCACGCCCAATAAGAACGACCGGGCTCGAGACGAAACGGCAAAGGGTGTGATGATTGTAGCAAATACAGGAACTTGATGATCCCACAAACTGGAACTGGATTCAGTTCACAAACTCTCTTCCGGAATAAAATTCAGCTCTGCACTTCACTTGGTCTTGAGGAACTTTTCTTACAAGTGTTGCTCCACAGACAACTCGCCACCACAGGTTGGAATGGTGGAGAAGTCAATAAGTCAACAACTTCTCACAGCCTGCGTACAGTAGAATTACCTTCCAAAATCTCTCTTGGTGTGTGTCTCTCTCATCTGTCAGAACTCGTCTTTTATAGTCTACAACTCTTCTAGAAATTTCTTGGTTTCTACAAAGTTCTTTTCATTCCGTAAGTTTCTTAAAATAAACTTTTTAGCATTACTAAATTACATTTAATCTTACAAGAAACTTTCAGAACATGCACTAAACAACTAGAAATTACATCAGCTGACAAGAAACTTTTAGAATGTACAAGAAGAATATTCTGGACTACAGTGAGGTCATTCACCTTTGCCTGGTTCAATCACAGGTCACAAACGCAATCTTGTGCGGTGCCATTACATAATCTACCACATGTATAGAGACTGTGTGTGTACATATGTACATAACAGTATTAAAAAAGAGAAAGGGAAGGACAGATTGTTAGAGTGAGGAAAATAGTGAACTGGCTGAAGAAATAAGGAGGGGTGGGAGGTAATGAAATGCAGTGATGTCGGTCAAACTCCAAGTTGGCCGCTGGACAAAAGTTGGGACAGTTGGCAAAGTTGGGAGTGTGACACCTGCATCGGTATTCTATCTCTCCTGCAGTGGGACCTCGTGTGTGAGCGTAAGGCAAATGCAGGCTATGCCCAGTCATTGCTCATGTTTGGCTACCTGATTGGGGTTGTTGCCGTGGGCCGGGCTTCGGACAAGTTTGGACGGCGCAGGACCTTTGTCGGGGGGATACTGGCCCTCGTGGTGGTCCAGTTTATTTCGGCTTTTACTCAGAATATATACCAGTATGCCTTAACAAGGTAAGTGTCTATTTTGTGCATGGGATGAGATTAGTAAGTTTGTGGGTATACCTTGTGATAAAAGTCCTTAGTCAGCAGAGTGGCCAACCAGTATGGATTGTTCATATTTTGCATGGAAAATTCATGAAGAATGCAGAGGTTTCGTTTTTAATATGAAGAGACGCAGCTTCTGTGACAGTTGCACAGAGAACCTAGCCATTTGTTTTTCATTTGCTGTGTGGGTGACTGGGTGTGCATTTCTGGCTTGTCTGAGAACTTGTTACCCTATTGAAGTACTTGTGGCTGCTTACTTACACCAGCACAACTATTCAGGACTTGAATCCACTATTCAGGACTTGAATCCATTGCTCTGAACTGTCTCAAACAATATTCAAAAAAACAAATTGGTCGCAGATGTAAGCATGGGTACCCAGGACATACATCAAAGACACTCAACCCAATAGTAGTAAAAGAAAGGAAAATTACTCTAGTTTCAAATTTCCAATTCAATCTTTTCCTCTAAATGCTCAAGAGCAACCTTTGAACACAAACTCTATCTCTGTTTTAGCGTCACCGGAAGCCCTGTTTTTATTTTAAAATCTCCCCCCCTCAAAAAACTCAATCCCATTGAAACCTTCCTTTTTTATTGCAATTTTATGAGTATTTGGTTATGTGCTTCCATAATTTGGAAGCAATTCCTGACACTTGTCAGTTGGGCACTCAGGATACCAGGTTCTGATACCCAGACCTACATGCTGTTCCCAGTGTGGGTAGTCAGTGTATAGGCTAAGCCTGTGTGGTACCCTTACTCAGCCTTATGACCAGCCCCCATACATGTACCAAATGACAACTCCACAGTATCTCCTCGGAGCGTACCCATGGAGAAGATGATGTTGTACATTTCATGCCAAACCTTATACAAATGGCTTTCCTTCAAGTTCAGTTAGTTGAATGAACCTCCTCTCCTCACATGGCTGCCTTGTGTGTGTATGTGTATTGTCTTTGTAGGTTTTTGGGAGGTTTCCTCTATGGAGGGGCCGGTCTAGCCGGTTACGTGCTGATGCTGGAGGGACTTCTACCCAAGAAATCAGCTCTCCTGAACAGCATCTTCAACTGTAGCTGTTCAGTGGCTATTGTGGTAAGCTGATATTGCTATAAAAACACATGCGTTGTTCGGATTCATAGATGTTTGTTCACCTGTGCTTTATTTGAAAAAATTATACAGGTTGAACAAAAAGTCATTAGACTAAACATTTAAGGTTAAGAAATGATGTGGACTGTGAGTTTATTTACAGTTATATAGAATTACTGGATTATATAAAAACCCTCAGAAACCATCAGAATTGGAAGCGGTTCATAGATGTACATGTAAGAAGTTTGACCATGTTACCATAGAGGAAGGACACAGAAAGAGTTACAACTCTGGCACATCAAAGTGCTCGATGATCATTGCTGCCTGGTCAGATGAACAATAGTAAACATTCCCAAAATGCCTGGTAACTTCCTGCAGCTTAGCCGGACAAGTGGGGCCAGTAATATCATAGCAATATTTGTGGTGCTTTCTTTGCAATTAACTACAACTTATTGCAGTGACCAGGAAAAACAAAAAAAAATCTAAGATTAGATTTACTTTTGCCGTTGTGAATAATGGTTTTAAGATTTTGATGCACTTTCCATTATCCATGCAATGTTTGCAATTTTATTTTGTCACTCCAAAACATCAGTTTCTAAAGTCTTTGTATGAATTTGGCTAAAACTGGCCAACAGCATGTCCACCACAGGGCAGTTAAGTTCATAACAAACAAACTGCGCTGTTTCATCACAAGGAGTGATCACGAGATCTTATAAAATACCTTTTTTTAATAAATTCTGTAATAAAAATGATTCAATTAAAACATAACATCTTATAAACAACTGGCTATTTATTCCCAAAACAACTCCAGAAGAAAGCATTTGACAAGGGCAATGACTGCACATGAACACTTCGGGTACACAGCCTAATACAAGCAACTGCACAAGCATTAAATTTGATGTTGTTGTCAAATCATACCGAGCACCAACGATGGCATGAAAATTCAATTTCCTATACAGCAGTACACAATGTTTTAAGGATGCAGATTACCGCAAAATATTGCAGTGATTATCATAGGGCACAAAGGGGGCTTATGATTGTGAAACAGGTGGTGTGTAGCAAGGGCATACCAGGCATGCCAGAAAGCGGTAATTGGGTAGATGTTACACATGTAGTTCAAACTTCTGTGTCCTTCCATGATGCTACACTGGGGATTAATTGTGTATTTGAGTTCTGATCTGCCTGATGTGTGGTTAATACATGTACTTTTTTTAAACCCTGACCTTACGAACAACAGCAACGTTTTGTATTTGACTGGTTCACTGGATCATTTCATCACCAGTGCTGTTTATACAAGTGCCTTGCTCTGCTCTGTCTATAATTGGCCACTTGATATTCTCAAATTTGTTACATGTTAACCAGTCACATGGTGGCCAGTCATCCGGTTTCCACAGGGTTTTTATTTTTAATGATGTGACTTTCTCCGTAAATCTTACTATTGGCCACACAACTTTGACATTCAACCTGTGAAATTGATTGCAAGAAATGGAGCATACTTGCTATTGTCTGGTCACCAAGAAAACAGTCATATTGGTCTGATTTCAGAGTGCATACCTGTCTGGTCAGTACTTATGATGGTGTGGGAGGTCAAGGTAAATGGTTAAACCAGACAAGTTTCCATACTTAGCTGATATCGGTAGTGTATTCGGCCATGATTTGTTTACACCTGTTTAATATCGTGTGTGTTCTTTTCTGTAAAGTCGCTTGCAGTGATGGCTTACTACATTCGGGACTGGAGACATCTGACCTTATTGAATTGCTTCCTAATGGCCTCCATCGTCATTGTACCACTGTAAGAACTTGCAATGCCGACATCTCATGTAATTGATTGTAGGCTTGATTAGAAAGTGTGCGTAGACAGGGATGTGCATCAGATAGTTTTATCCAATGTCCGGTTAAATTCAGGGCATCTGATGCAGATTGATGAAATTGCAGATCATGTGACATGAAATATTGGCTCAAATCCTTGGGGCATACATAACAAACACAGTGCAAGAATAACTGTTCAGGGGATGACTTTGATTAAACCAATGTGCACATTAAGCAACATTATAGGGTCTGCTCTTTTGACATCATGGTCATGTCTTTCCTACAAGCGGCTGCTAAAACTATGGGTGGCTGTTAGTACAACATTAGTACAATAATTCACTAGTGTTAAAAATCCCATGCAGCTATCGGAACAGCAGATAATAATGCAAATACTATTTTCAAGATGCACTTTTGCATCTGGGAGATGTTAATTTTAATTGTGGGTTTTGCTTAGCCATCCGACCCTGGCAAGCTGGGTGGTCCAGTGGTTAAGACACTAGTAAGCAAGAGGTTGTAGGTTCAAGTCCCACCTGAGTAAGCTTGCGGATTTGTTTGCAAGCTCTTGGACAAGCACTGAGTAAACAGTGGTTGTGAATATATGTTGGGTAAGGGCAAAATCGGTAATTAAAATACACATTTCCTTTGATGCCAGATCAAACTTTTGTGTTGTGAAGTTTGAAAAGTTGAGAACACTACAGTGAATTTCACTGCAAATGCTTTGAGTCGTTAAAACCACCTCACTATTGCATTCACTTAAAGTTTGAACCTTTAACTTACTTGTTTTTGCTTTTTTCCCCTTTTTTTGGTGGTTTTTCTCTAGACTGGTACCGGAATCAGCCCGCTGGCTGGCCTCCCAGGGCCGCATCACGGAGGCAGAGGACCAGTTGGTCAATTTTGGCCGGAGGAATGGGGTGTGGCCCTGTCCAACCACCATCACCCTGACCGACAAGAGGGAAGAGACAAAAGGCAAGAGCTCGGTGGGGGTGTTGGACCTGTTCCGCACTCCCATGCTCAGGCGAAGGATGATAATACTGATGATCACATGGTAAGAAAGACTTTCAAGTCAACAGATGTACTGTTCTCCAATTTCATTTTTTTAGGGCACTGCCATTTGGCATTGGTGGGGTTGGCACATTTGTCCCTTCAAGATTGTCCACCTTTTGTAAAAACTTAAGATTGTCATTGTTTTCTGGCACCATCAGAACTTCTCTAAAGGGCCTATTTGGTACAGTTTCATTACAGTGCTTAAAGATGCACCTTCATGTTTTTATTAACTTTATTTTCAATTTTATTGTTTTGCTATTTGAAAAAGAGCTATTTGATGCCTTTTTGCCTTTCATGCTAATGCATATTTCCATCAGTGTTGTAGTCGAGTACTTTTTTCCGAGTACCAAGTACTGCCGAGTACTTTGACTGCCGAGTACAAAGACATGTCGAATACTTTGCCAGCCGAGTACAAGTACTGGTTTCTGAGTACAAGTACTTGCACTTCCGAGTATGAGTACAAGTACTTCTAATTATGAGTACAAGTACAAGTACTTGTAATTCAAAAGTAGTTTTATGTTAATTTAGAGACTCTAAAACCTGCCACTGTGTAAAAGAAACACCGAATGCAGATGACATGGCTACAAGAACAAGTGATCTGGCTAGCAATGTCACGGTCACTACACGTGCGTTGCAGCAGTTGACACAACGTGCACGGCGCAGCGAAGTCTATTTTCCAGACTCAATTATTCACATGCCTAAGATTTTCTGTATGCTGGGTTCGTAGTTAAAATTTTCGGGTCCAGGAACCAGACTACCAATGCCCAAGTAAATTGCAGGACCATTCTAGAGTACCACAATATAATTCGCGTACGTGATTGGTTAAGTACACGCACAGACACCGAATGGGTCGTATACGTTAATGGTCCCACGTTCGGCCTTCTTTTGTCAGAACCGTATCGAATATCGGGTCATTGGGGTCGATATGTATTTGTACCTTATTTTAACGGCCGTGGTAAGTTAACTTAAAGGATTTTTTTATTGAGTACTGTTACTTTGATGCTCGAGTACAATTTTTGGATGTCGAGTTCCAAGTATTTTGTAGCCCGAGTAAAAGAACTGTAGTTCAAGTACAAGTAATTGGACGTCCGAGTACAAGTACGAGTACGAGTACCGAGTACTACAACACTGATTTCCATATGAGCAAATGAGCAAGACTGTGAAAGCATTCAAAAACAATGTTTTAAACTGCTGGAAACTTGGCTTCACAAGCAATTAGAACATGAAAACCTCTAAACTGAATGATGTCTTCCTTGATTGGCATCAGTGGAACAGTGACCTGATTTGTCTGGAGAATCACAGAAAGTTGTTTTTCAAATTTTGAAATTTTCAGTTCACTTAACCTAAAAGGATAGTTTCATACATGGATGAATATAATGTTGTATGAAAAGTGACTCTAAGAAAAGGTAATTGCTAGTTAATTTTAACCCTCCTATGTAAAAAGTCCCCCCCCATTAGCTGAACATGAATGATTGCATCATTTTGCGCTACACTGTGTGCATGTTGCACCTATGCAGTGTTGTGTATATAAAGGTAAATGCATGCTAATTGCTAGAAACTAATCAACGTTTCATTGGTATTTTGTTGGCCTCATCTCAGGTTTAGTTGTTGTTTGGCGTATTACGGTCTAACCTTTGGTGCTAGCAGCTTGGGTGGGAACATGTACGTCAACTTTGCACTGTCTGGGATCGTTGAAATACCCGCCACTTTACTCAGCACCTACGCCTTGAATCGGTAAGTGGAATGTTGGGGGACTTGTAGAATGGAACAGTTTTGTCCACCTACACAGCTGTTCAGGATTGGTTGTGGCTTGCTATGTTAAAAAGACTTAAGGCTCTTCTGCCATATTTGGAAAGGCAGTGGATATTTGACTGGTTCATGGTCCTGGTATGCTTTTGCTGTTGTACTAGCACATGGACTTAACATTTGTGGCGAGTTTATTGACCGCCGCAAATCTTTGTCAGGTTCCTTGCATTGACAGTGTACATTTGTATTCATGAGATGGACTGCAGACCTAGTGTGAAGTTTGAACCTTTTTCCCATACAAAATCCTCCAGAGCCAGAAATCACAAAAAGAAAAAGGAATAGCTTGCATTGCATTGTAGGACTCAGTTTAAAGCAATAAAAGGGTAAGATTTTGGAGAGCAGATAAACCTCCACACTGCCTGCAACAGGTCTAGACACTTAGTCTCCATGTCATAATGTCAGTAGCGTTTCCAGGTCTTGTGTCGATGGGGGTCTATGGGGGGGGGTGGTGTTGTGAACTTTTTTCCTCTAGAAACAACCATCCGGTTTTTGATATGTGAAGAACTCTTCCTCGCCACTCAGACAAGCAGTTTGTAACATTTCTAAAATGCTAATTGTAAATTAGAAATTGTTTACTTTAAATCTAATGAACAAACAGTACTTGGTATTGAAAGTTGACAGAACTAGTCTGTTGAATTGTTAGCACTTTTGAGGAGCTACATATTTGACCATCTGCCCTCAAGTCATTTTAATATTTGTGTTCTGTTGTTCCAATTTTTTTTCTTGTGGGCTCTGCAGTCTCAATTGATTGGGGGTAATGATTTTGTGGTTTTGTGGCTTTTGTATTTTAGGATAGGTCGCCGGCCTACCATGGCCAGCTCCTTGTTCATCGCAGGTCTTGCCTGCCTTGGAGTCATGACCTTACAGAAATCAGAAGGTAAATTTTTTTCTTGAGCAACAAATACCTTCTGTTTGTTGACTATCATAAGTCCTTCTGACATCATTTTGGGGTTGAATGAACAAACATTTGAAAAGAGCACTCTTTTAAAAATTGTAAAATTGTCTGTGCTCTTCCAGACTACGGGGGCATTGTTGCTCTGATGTCAATTAGGGAAGACGCTGGTCAGTTTGTAGGGTTTACTGTCATAAAATTACAACCTAAGATTTGCTCATTAAAAACATTAGTGAGAAAACATCATTCACTGGCTTATTCCCCTGTACTCAAACAACATTAAATCACTAAAGTAGAGAAAGTTTAGAACTGCAAAATGTCAAAACATCAATGGAACATGGAGGCTTTCTCCCTAAAGTGTCATCACAGGTTTGCTTGTGAATGTGGAAACTGGCATTAGCATAACTACCAAAAAGGTACCAACATACCTTTTTACATTGTAAAACAAAAATGGAGAATGAGTTTATTTGGAACACAGAGGTTTTTTTGAAGGATCGTACTAAAAGATATATTTCTATCCCTTTACATTCTGTTGACAGGCAGTGAGATGTCTAGCACGCAGACATACCTTGCACTGACTGGCAAAATGGGAATCTCTGTGGCCTTCAACTCGGTTTATCTCTACTCTTCAGAGCTATTGCCAACAGTTCTCAGGTAGGAACTAAAACATGTATAAAACACGCAGTGGCAGGACCACATTTAAGCACACATTCTACCTGTTTAAAAAAGACACCTCGGCAAGTGTGTACAATACACAGGTGCCTTGGGTAGATCCAAAACTGATTTTTCAAGGTGGGCATAAAAAGTTGGGGGGAAACAGAAATTTGTAAATGTTTGTAATTTAACATTTTGTTGCCTTTCTGGCTACATTTGAGGGCTTTTGTAAGCATTTCAGGAAGAGGGGGCGTGGTCCCTTTTACCTCCCCCATCCACCCTTGACAAATTTGAACTTTACTTCATTCACTTTATATATTTTTGTAAAGCTGTCCTGCTTGATTACTGTTTGATCAGAAGCAGAGTTAGTCTCAAACATAAGAAGTAAGGCACAACTTGAAGCTGTTGATATTTGTGGTAGAACGGCTCACCATCTGCACTATTTGACAAAGATCCATAGAAAAACTTGCCAAAACTGATGTAAAGCTCAAACACACAGTTTGATTGCCTTGTGCATGCCACCTTTTTTAATAAATAATTTTCAGTCATGCTGTAGGGTACTTTTCATGTCCCAATGTCACTGAAAAATACTGAACTGATGAGATGTGAACGAAGTTGGAGAAAACGCACATTGCCAGTTACTCTTATGTACTTTTGTCCTGAAACTTCATTCTTTTCTTTTCTATTCTATTCTTTGCGCAACTTTGATATGCATGAAGTCATCCAGTTTGTGTTTAATCATATCTTTATGCATTTACCATCCAATGTCCATGTTTGGCAGGTTCAGACACACCTAACTTGTATAGTATTTGGAAGAAACATTGACAATTACAACACTTGTAATTTCACTTTTGAAAATCTTGCTTAAATACCATCTTTCCGTGATTCTTTGGACAAACTTGCTTTGTAATAGAAACACAGGTTTGGGTGTGTGTTCCATGTCGGCCCGACTTGGGGGAGTCATTGCGCCTACCTTACCACCATATGTGAGTAGATGTTAGACAAAACATACATACATGTAGCCCATATGTGACGCCCTCAGTGCATACAGTATAGGCCTATCATTAACCACTTCCAGCCGGGGACTCCGGGATCGGAGCCGTATGGTTTATATGTGTGGCCGGGGTCTCCGAACTCGGACAAAGGAAACAAGGCCCTGTAACAAAAGACCGTACTCCGAACAAAAGACCAGGCTGCTGGGCATGACCGGCATTTTTCACTCTCAAAAGTGGTGATAATCCAGCGTTATTTTGAAACCGTATACCAGGGTTTGGGGTATTTAGAGCAAGCGGATTACCACCGGGGACAAAAGCTCTCCACCACCGCAGCGATGAGCCACACAGCACCGCTGCATGCTAATCTGGCCCCTATTGAAAAGAGGTCAGCAGTGCACTGAGCCAGGTTCGTGAACAAAAGACAGCTGTATAACACCGCACAATCTGGGCTCTGTTTACAAGGCTGCAGGCCTGGCTGAAATATTCGGGTGTCAATGAAGGTCACCTGTCAACTTAGAGTAGTGCCTGAAGATTACTCCGTGCGGCTATAAACGACTGTTAAATGGAATGATGAATTGTTGAAGGATTTTGAAAACGGAAAAAATGATAGTCATGCTGGCCCAGCATCCTCAAAGTTGAAAAATGCCCCGGTCCGAAGTGGTTAACAAAGTTCCAGTACTCTAGTATTGAAAGCACAAAGGGTACTTTGTAGGTTTTCAAATGTGATTAAAGTGGACTGCTTGCTTTTTTGCACAGTTTTGTCAGTTTGAAGTAACAGGGTAGCTCTGTTAGTAATGAACAATTCCACAGAAATTGCTGTATGTTTTGAAGTGTGCCCTCTTGTGACACAGTAACATTTGGAATGATTCTCACTTGACTGGTAACATCTATGTGACATCATGGTCACATGATTCCTTATGCTAGGGTAGACATGCCTCCCACTTTTTGACCAGAGGAGATAGGCCGTTTGTTGAATCCTTCCGCCTTCAATTGTGAGAAAGAAAAAAAGTGAGATTTTGAAATGTCCAATGACCAAAATGTAAAATAGTAGTGAGAGACATAGAACGAACAGTACCAAAATGTGCAGTGTACCTTATTGATATGATGTAATCCTCCACTGTTGAATGCCTTGTCTTTCTGACTGTCTCACCAACCTAGGGAGAGAAAGTTGCCTACCTTGCATTTGGGTTGACTGCCTTACTGAGTGCCGTGTTGGACATGACTCTTCCTGAGAGCTTGAACAAGCAGCTGCCCGAGACGATCATGGACATAGAGAAAGGACCATCCATGCCAGTACTGCATCCAGAGAAACCGATGTTATCCGCTGACAATGATGATAAGGTACAGTCTGACAGAGGGCTCGGTGGAAATTCGTAGGGCTCATGAACCCTTTCAGTGGTATGCTGAGGATTTTCCAGACTGTGAATAGGGACCGAGTTCTGGCTATGGCAATGAGTTTGGCACTGGAAGGGTTGTGTAAGTGATGTTTTAATGTATTTTTGGCTTTTTTAATTGACTTGTTCATGTCTGCAAATCTTGTTTTTTTATAAGACAAGTTGGCTGATGTTTAAGTACGGGTCATGAAAGCCATAGGAAAATAACTCTGAGTTAATTTTATTTGTTGAGAGACAATTAGGTCATTGGAAAATTTGAACTGAAATTCATTTCAGGAACCTTTCACTTGGGTCTCAAACAGTTTGTGGTTTCTGTTGTAAATTATTCTGAAAATTGTTTCCGGCACACACATTGTTTATGGGTTTTTATTTACTGGCTGTAGCTTTGAATAGCTTTGAATGAAAAGGGAAACAATTCCACATTAAATGAAGATGTTTTGCCAAAGCCGGTGCAGTGAGGATGGAAAGAACTGGACAACATATGTAAGGGAGCTCTTAAAAAAACAAACAGGTACATCTCAATCCCTTGTGAAATTTTGGTTGCCACTAGATATTATTTGACTGGGATAGATATTCCAATGTGCTTGGTGCAGGATTTGAGGCCTACGTTGTCTTGAGGTTTTCAGCCTTCCAGCTGTGAGCGAGGTAGTCTGTAATCCAATAAGACACTGACCATGCTCTGTTATAATCAGTTTCAGTCGAGCAAACAATCTTGACTGGAGAAGGATTTCTCCCCTTCATCCGCTAGCTTGCCTTACCCGTGGTCTTCCTGCTGGGCCCTCTATCTCTACGGTCTCTGTCACTGACTGAGCGAAGGAGCTTTCTCTGTCCGTCCCGGGCAACTCACCTTTGGCTCAGAGAACAAACTAGTATTATTTTTAATTGGTAGTGTATTTACCCCAGCATTCCGATGTCACCTTGGGTTCCGTGTGTTTTGCCTTTGAAGGGGTGTTTGTGCACAGAGTGGAGAAGTTTTCACGTTCAGCATTTAACACATTCCTGAGTGTCTTCCAATTTTACTAGAATTCATTTGATAACTTTTGTAGTTTCTTTCTGGTAGGAACATGACCATCACGTACGAGTTCAAAAATTTGGTCATCCGACAGAAGACAAAATGTTGACAGTGTTTCACATTTATTGATATTACCCTAAATTTTGGTTGAGTGAAGAACTGTCAACAAAAATTAAAAATAAGATGAATTGAAACACAAAGGTACCATTTCAAGGATTTTGGTGAAATAGTTTAATTACATGGTCCCTTTAAAGCCATTCCATTTGCTTTTAAAGCACATGGCTAAGAGTTCAACTTTTCAACATGGTAAAACATTGACCATTTTTGTTTGCAAGGCATGTGTGCCCATGTACATGTAGAGTTTTGGGGAACTTACCTTTTCACTGTGTTATGCTGAATGTACATGTATGTATGTGACAGTATCTAACAACAGTGACATCTGTAGTCTGCCAACTCATACTGGTAACAAAAGCTGAAACAGTGAATCCTTGGCCTGTGAGATTGACACCTGGCCTGTAAAAGTTTGGTAGGATTTTTAACACATGTATTGTGGTGAAGGTGAAATACCATAAATGCCACATTATTTTTGTATGAAATATTTCACTTTGTATTTTACTCTTCTCAGATATCCGCTGAACAAATCAAGGTATTTTCAAAATTTATTTTGCGAGATATTTGTGAGGGGAAGTAGGGATTAACCTTTTTTCCCAGTTGTTTCCTATTTTGCCACTATTCTAAGTCGTATTAAAATAAGGAAACAAAGTCCTAATTTAAAAGGATACTTTACGAAGGCATCATAATGACGGCATCCAGGTGATTTAATATACAGTTAAATGACTCGATGCATAGATTATTAAAATCTTAAACTAATTTTCAATGAGGTGGAACGTTTATTCTAATGTTAAAATCTTTGAAGAGAAACATTACATCAACTTAGCACATACTCTGCACGGGCTAGTAGAATCTACAAAGCTATGGATTGGAGAGATTAGCAAATTTGTGTTGGGCAAGAACTGTCATCTCTTATAATTTGCACCTTTGAAGGATTTGAACCTTTGCAGAAGAATTCGCATGTTTGCAGAAGAAATCGCACCTTTGCTGAAGAATTTGAACCTTTGCAGAAGAATGCAGAAAATTTGTGATGTTCATTCATAACTCTGTGATGGTCACTCATAACACTGTATGACACCAATTTCTGATGTCTGACAGCTCACGGGAGCTACTCACTACATGTAGCTCAAGTCCAGCTGTCAAGAAAGTCCTGACTTCCAAGTCTTTGGAATACTGTGCAAACTCCCTCCTTGGCATATCTAACATAGGACCTCAGGAGATTGCAGGTCCAATTGGCTGTCTTCAGGGTGAGACTTGTTCCAATGGTTGACCGCGACATCAGATCTGGCTGGCATGCCAGCAGTAATGTTAATGTTACTCTTGAAGCTGTTGTGTGTTTCCTGTTGAAGCCTCATGGTTCAGCCTGCTGGCTTGCGTCACTCTGTTAATTACTCCATTAACCCTAACCACGCTGAACCCAACAAGGTTATGAAGGATTTCAATGGTCCCTAGGGGGTTAGGGTTAATACATTAGCAAAAACAGACTGAAAAGTTTAGTCATTTAGTTAGAAGAACAAAGATGAATGTTGGGATTACCTAAGGATTAACTTTAGCTTAGACTGCTTCTCCAATATGGTTTTTGCCACGGAGTTACTGACAAGGTTCACAAGCAGTAGAGATCATCCTTCTTGGTTCTTGCCAAAAACAGTATTCTATCTCCAGGGTTTTGTACAAATGATATACACGGCCTTGACCATGTAGGCAGAATCCTCCCTGTGATCATTTTGAACAACTCTTTGCTGGAATGAAGTTGTTTCTTTACGACAGATTCACCTTAAGTTTCTGCAGAACTAGCGCTCCCTTGCCCCTGATGATTCTCAGCTCACTGAAGTGGCACTTTGTGAGGAGTGCAGAGCATTGTTGGTGGAACTTTAACTTCTGGCGAATCAGTGTGTACCAACTATTGTCTTTGTCATGTGATGGAGCCCTTGACTGTGAGTTTATTCAACAAAACAGCCTCAATCCACCCCCCCCAAATCTCACCCACTCTAAGCAGCCACTGTGATTTCTCCACGAGGGCAAAAAGTCCAGATTTGTTTAAATTTAAGATATAAAGGTCTCAAATTCAGGATTGAAATCCTGAATCCTCTAAATATGCTGCAGATTGGAAATATAAATTTTTTAAAGTTTATTAAAAGAGCATTCAGAAAGATGCTTTGACAACAGCTACACTGTATTCAGCAAAGTTGAGAACATGCACAAACAAGGCCATACATGTAGACATAATTACTGCGTCCATCGAGGTTTATTCATAATTTAGGTGAATTATGCTTGTACTCACACTGAAATACCTGGCCACTGTTAAAATAATCCTGTAAATTAATAAAGTATTCTTTTTGTTATAAACAAGTGTAAACAAGGTAACTGCCTGTTGTCATTCTTCGGTTCATTAAAAGCTTTTACACAAGTGTATGTTTTGTATGTTTTTGAAGATAACGAGGGACAAAAAGTAGCATTAACGAAGTTACATGTTTAATCATTAATATTGCATGATTTGTTAAAAAGAGTTTTTTCTTCATTGGCCGGCAAATTTTCCTATAAACCAATATTGCCACTATGAATTTCAATATTTATTGCCAAAAGATTCAGCTGCTGTTACAACCATTTCAACAGTAGTGGAACACTATTATAGCAAGGTCCTTCATTACCTTGTTATAATGGTTACCTTGTATTATCAGTAATGGGGAAACGTTTTGCTTTTTTCAGCTTTTATTTCAAGTGGCCACTCACACCCCTGCATGTAGAATAGCTTGTAGTGAATGGTTCGCATGAATGAAGTCAAGAGACATTTTTCAAAAAGAACAGAGCGAGCATTTCAATACTGGAATACTTTTGATTGCAATGATTGAATGAGTCAACACTTTTTCTTCTCCACTGATATGTATTTGTTGCTTAATTGCCAGTTCAAATTTGCAATATTCTCAAGAATTCAACATTTAAAAATAGGAATATATTTAACTCTTTTTAAACCTTTTTTTCTGATGGGAAAATGACGATAAAGGCTGAGAAAGGTCTGGGCTATTATGTGTAATAAAACTGTTATAAACAAACAGAAGGTGAATCTCTCTCGTTCATTTTTCAATGTAATTCCTATTACAACTACATAAAAATACTTGAAACATGTCAGACATCTGTATAAACACATCAAGGGGTCATTGCTATTCATAGGATCTGCTGTGATGAGAGATGAATCAGACAAACATAACAGATTGACCAAGTGTTGTGGTCAGACACAGGACAAGAACAAAATCCCGTGGATTATTTCAACTGCAAACAAAATTGCACAATGTGGGCTCATTAGCGGAGTAAAATAAGACGATAACGATGTGTTGACAAACACAATGTCCAGTCATGTCAATACCCATGACTTCCAAAAGACATAATGACGTCACACCTTTTTTCCCTGTGCACTTTCATATGAAAGCTCGATAGATCATGTACAGGTAAACAATGGGTGTCATTAGTATGTTGTGTGTCATAAGTGTCTTTGTGTCAGGTGTTAGAGCTAGAGACTCACGGGTTTCCATGACAGTGGCCCCAGTTTCTAAAGACAAGTGTGTGAATCCTACTTTTTGGACTGAGTTGTGAAGTTATATGAAATGACTACAACAGTAACTCATTTTGAGTGAAGGAAGTCATCCAGAGTATAGACATTTTAAATTCATGCTTGCATGTGTTCGGAGAACATAAACAAATTCTGAATTTCTACGCTAAGTAAATGCAATGTCTAAGCAAAGCATACGTGAATAACAAGTTTGCATTTTCAATCAGTAGTATGCTGCAAAGTCTCAGCAAATTCATCTGCAGCGCATATATGAACCAGCTTCCTTGTTGACAGAGATGAAAGAAAAAGCTCACTTATTGAGCACATCCATGGTTTTTAACAAAAAATCCCTGCAGTATTTGTTCTACCCAGCTTTACTAATGCTTCAGTAACTATATCCAGCTCTATGGAGTGACTCCCATCTCTGAATCTCTGGTCCTTGGGGGTGATTGTTCTTCAATACTGAGGAATTCTTTCCACTTTCGAAACGGTTCTTTACGGGGAACCACTTCAAAGGGATTCAGCGGCACACCACTGTCAGCAAGATCACCAGAGTCACTGCAAGGCTACATTCTGGATTCACCATAGCATTAATTAAATCCTTTGGAGTGAATGCAAGGCCAAAAGCCATCCAGATACAGTCACTACTTCGGCATGTCAGCCTATGATTTATTAGCTAATCACAGAATTGTCCACTTGCACTGACTTGTCTTCTGCAGAAATTTAACCTGCTCAATGTGAAACGAAGGAAAGCTAAACAGTCTCCCAAGCAATGCAAACGCCCTTAAAGTATGCCCAAATATCACTTAGCCATGAAGCATTTCTTTCAAGTGATGAAGTTTTACAATCTAGTGTGATGAGTTGTACTTCCTGACAACTTCTGCAATTTTGCATATATCTTCTGGCCTGGTGTGACAGCAGCCCCCAACGTAGCGTGCTCCCAGCTCAATCCAGCTGGTCACCAGCCTCTCTAAGTCAGGCACTTGGTATTCCCCAAGCTTCCTAGAAAAACAGAAAAACAAGAAGTTTTGGTGTGTTATCCGAGGACATGTTCATACTAAAGCTTGAAAGTCAAATGTTTTAATCCCAGGAGGATCTCTCTTAAAGATTCAGCAATGTGTGAAGCCACGTGCTGCTGGCTGATGTCCTGTGCAACAAAGAAAGGTAATGAAGTGCTACTGTAAAGACAGTAGAACAATCACTTTAACGCAATGGGCCCAGCTGCATGCGACCTAGAGAGGGTGCAATTTTCCTAGCAAGAGAGCCCTCCTTTGTTGGGAACTGCACTACGCTAGCTTGTGAATGACTACGAAATGCACATGTTAAGTGTGAACACTCCCTACCAACTCAACTATAACAAGCTAAAATGCGAATTCCAAGTTTAGATTGTGTCATTTGGAGAAAACAGAGAAAACCTGGGGAACCCTCGCTCTGTGTTCGTAGTGGATAAACCCTTGTGCATGCCAAACAATGGCTGCATGCAAGGAGGAATAATGGGTAAATATCTATAGAAAATCAAAATATTCATGTAAAAGACATTTGGTTGAAATACTCGGGCGTCAATAGATGTCTGTCAGATTAGAGACAGTCATTTGTGTGGATGTAAATGAAGTTTTGAAATTTTGAAGAATTTTGAAAATGGAAAACTTGAAAATCTCCCGGGTATGCGTCTCGCAACTTCAAATTAAACCTGGCAGCATATGGTTAATGAAGTAATGGTGGGAGCAAGAACATATTACTGACAAAAGTTCTCAAATGACTCCAAAATCTAGGCCACAGCATCCAAACTTTCAAAGGCTTTCACAAGAATGTTGATATTTAAGGCATCAAGCTGAGATGTTACTTTCCTTTGTTTGGTTCGGAAAGATCTTTAGGGATTTTGTCAGGCATATCTGGGTCAGGTCACATGGGAGGAACCCCAATTTTCAAGATTTGGCAGGGAATGATGTCCCCTGAAACACTTTCTTCAGATCCACCCGTAGCCTCACACATTGCTCCTTTTGACGGAATCTGTAACCAATATATACCTGCCGTCAAAGAACTCCTTCCTTTTGTCCGGGTAGACGACAAATGGCTTGTCCCCAACAACACTCTTGGCTCTCTCTAGGAGTGAGGCCACGTTGCTTGGGTTGCAACAGTTGCAGCCTACGGCGACAATCTGCTCGGAATCAACCACTGCCCTGACACCATCAACAAATGTCTCACCGTGCCAAATATACTGGTTGTCCTTAAAATGAAGAAAAAGGCTGTGGTCTGTATACTCAGTATCATAGAGATTGGAAAACATGCCTCACATTTTCATTCTTGTTTCAATACTTTGTTTTACTTAATCAAAGGGGTACACTTCAATTACATGTAAAATATAAAAGTACATGTCACCTTGTTCCATCATGTCCATGGGGTATAAAAGTAGGCAAAATATTTCTGTCAATCGTGGAAAGCCTAGTTTCAATAGTGTTGTAAAAAAGGCATGTAACGTATCAAGAGGTAGACTGTAGTGAGACGTGCCAGGGTGTGTATGTGTGTGTTTGTATGGGTCTACTCTGACAATTGGATGCAGACAGGTGGCACAGCTGAACATGACCCACGTTTGCTGGTGTTTGTGTCCATCCTTATAAAGAATTTGCATATGACTGCATGTCATCAAGGACTGTTCACTGGAAAGTACATTGAGATTTTCAGCAGATTGAATTTGCTGATGTAATGCTTGAAAAAAAATCAGTAGTAGTAGAAATACTAGGCTTAATGCAGTATCAAATTTTAACGGTCAATTAACATTCAATGCTAGTCATATGGCCATATTGAAAGTGAGGACCTGTGGTCCAGTGAGGCACATCGTTTGCAATGTCAGTGGTTACAGCATGATTGAATTTTCCAAATCTATGCATTCGTATTGGCAATTTCATGTACGCTAGAATTGATGCAAGTCGAGAGACTTTGAAGGTAAGTCCATTTCTGCAGACAAGAGCGTACACTTAATGCTAACCTTACCGAAAACCATGTTGACTGAAAAACTTCTATAGAGTGACAAAGTGTAAGGTCATCTTGGACCAGGAAATGTAGTGCAAACATGTAGTGCATTCGTTTGCACTACATTTCCTGGTCCAAGATGACCTTACGCTTTGCACACACATGGGTGTTGGTTTATGCTGGGGTTTTGGAGCTAATGCCTTTTACCATGGAGGAAGGAGGGGACCCATGCTTTTACAAACATATTGTATGCATGATGTATTAACTTTGGTAGTCTATAGTTGTTAAATACCGAGGGAACATTATTAAACCCCAGACTGCATCGAATAACAGTGGTTAAAGAACAGATTCGTTGCCAAAGACAATTTCTCTGGTTGGCAGGGACATGTAGGCTTGTTTTGAGAAATGGAACAACTGTACGTGGGAGAAGAGGGTAGGTCAAGAGGACATGTCTACCCCAAAGTTTGCCCCTTTTGGGGGCCTTTTTAATTAACTACTTGCAGACAGTATCATTAACCTCATATTTTCCAACGTGCTGAGGAAGTGCCTGCTAACACAACTGGCCACACACAGTGGCCAAGTTCAAGGTCAACACATGGCCTGCCTCCACAAACTTCTCAGACTTTTGAGTGATGTGTGTGCAAAACAAATAGCAGTGATTGGTTGAGGTTTGTTTCACATTAACCCAATAGCCATGCCTGTGTACACAGATAGCAAGAGCGAAGTGATTGTTTGAAGAGGAACTTGGGAAAATACACATGTACATGTAATGTCATGTATAAGCAACCCACCCACAGGTAATTCATGCAAATGAGTTTAATTTGTGCTGGTCTCTCCACTTATTCAAATTCTCTTTCAGGAACAACACTTTTGGGATCATGTTAGGATGTATTAACTCTTTACAACAGCCCTCAATTACATTTCTGTTCACACTTGATGATGAAATGCGATTCACTGTAAGTTCATTCAGATAGCTTAAACAAGACAGCATTAACCATCCTGGGAGTAACAATAGACAGCATACAAGGACCAAAACACAGTCAAGCTTCTTTGGGATAATCAAGATTTCTGAAGTAGTATTCAGGTCATGCATTCAAGTATTAATGAGCCAGCAAGTTTTTTCCACAAGTTGTTAGAGAGCAAAAGTGAACAGAGCTCAGAATATGACACTTGCACTGAAAGTTAAACTCTTGTATCAAAATTCAGCATTGGAATGTAGGCCCTGAATGAATTGCGATGACCAGGGTTTGGCTGGCGCTGCAATATTTCTACAAGATATATACAAGTACCCACCTTTACAGAGTAACTGAGCCAGGCTTTGGTGTCAGGAAACTCTTTGAGTAGCTCCACGAGAGCTTCAGCCTCAATTTGGCATGGGATGGTCTCTATGGCGATGAGCTCCACACCTGACTTCACCAAAGCCTCCAGATGTGGCCTGTGCCATTCCTTCAGTTCCTGGAGTAAGAATTTCAATTTTGTTGCCAGCAGTTCAAACAGCAATTAAAAGGATGTGTTGAAAGAGTCAGGACTTAAAACCAAGAAAACCATCAAGAGAACACTAGTAAAAGAATCCTGTGATGAGAGCCATAAAAATGATTGACAATAACCTTCCACAAATTACAATCTTTTTTAGGATTTTGAAGGGTTGAAGAAGATAGACCTTCACAGCTTGGTGCCCCTTACAACACCAGGATCCTGTGGATTGAATGGAATCTTGAGAATTGAGGAGGTTTCTGCATAAGTGTTCAAGGTCGTTAGGGAAGAAATTTCAACACCATTTTCAATGTTCCTCTTTTGCAAATTCCTAAAATTTGGTCATGCAGAGCAGTTTTGGATATGTGCTAACAGTGTCTGACGATCATGTACATGTATGCTGTCAACTTTGTTCTTGTGACCAGGCCATAAAATGATTTCTAGGACATTTAGAGAAGACAAATATTACACAACAGTTTGTACAGTGCTGTAGTTAAGTCCACCTTTGTCAAAGTCAAAAGCCCACCTTTCAGACCCAAGTCCAACTCCAATGTTTTGAGAGTGAGTCTTTGATTTCTTGAGTCTGAGTCCAGTATCGGTCTATGCTAGTTGGTGTTGTTGAAGTGCATAGCAAGATTTGAACTAAAAGGACATATATTGTACCTCTTTTGTTTTCGTGTCTGCGTACACACCGCTGTATTCCGAGAAGTTGTGTTGGCTGGCACCGTATGGGCCCAGGGACCCGGCAACAACTGGTTTCTGTCTCCCTGGAATGCAGTGAAGTCAGTTTTCAGGTTGAGAACTGGTAAAGTATACTTGCCGGGCATGGCTAATAAGCCAGGCTTGAAACAGCAAAATCCATGGATTATGAATTTAGGGAGAATTTAAACATGAAATTGAAATCTTTTTGAGCTGGCATATGTGACCCCCCCAAAATAGGAAAAAAATTTCCCTGCAGACCCCCCCCAAAATAAAATGACTACTTGTGCTAGAAGTGGAGGAGATAATAGGAAAAAGGAAAGGACAAAAATTAAAAATGATGATGCCTGTTGGAGTTTACGACACATCTTTCCCTACATTTTAACAGAGGGGATCGGTTTAGGGCATGTTATTGATGGGAGGAATTGTAAGGTTCAACAATTATATTGTCCCAGGTGTACAGTAGAGTTATGATTGAAATGACAAGGGTCTCCAACAAATTCTTACAAGAAGCCATTTAGCTGCCAAACTCACAAGCAGCTGAGAAATAAATTAGGGATTCAAGAAGGTTATTTTGACTGAAGTAAGAAATTCAGTGACAGAACGTTCTGAAGAAATTCTTGCACCAGAATCCGCTCAGAGCACAACAAAAGAGGGCACGTTTTTTGGGTACCCACTGCATAAGCATGCGTTTATAATGGAGATCAATGGCATGTTTGACATGGAGCACACTGAGTACACGTAACAAATTTATTCCTTAATGTATATTCTCTGTCTACACGCAGAACGCGTACAAGAACCTGCTTGGAAAACTTACAACCATTTGTCTTTCTTTTGCCGCTTGGGGGTGCACTTCAACTCGGGGTGGATAGAGAGACAAAGAGCTTGTACACCAAGCAACATCTATATGTACATGGGGGTCAAACTAAATCTTTAGCAGTCTGCCAAATTTTCATCGATTATCCTTTTACTGTATCTGCCAAATTTTCTATACACCATTCAGGTCCTATGACTTCATCCTATCACTGAAGGTTCAGCTTTTAAATTTTAAACAAAAGAAGAAACAAAACCATTCTGTGAGGTGGAATTTTGCAAGAGATCAGTGAAAATGTTTCCAATGATCAACTCACAAACTACTGTCTTTGGTTGTCTTCTCAAAGGAATTTAAGTGGAGATGGAAGTGGAATTTTGAGACATACCGGTGAATGTCCTTTGGTGGGACTGCAATGCACAAGTACATTGTGCACCTTACGATTATAACAATGTTTGACTTATTGTTATAAATTTCAAGTGTTTCAGCACTCCAAAACATTTTACCTTGTGAATAGGAAAGTATGCTGTAGTTTGAATAAAACAGAAAAACATTTTCTGGTTTTACAAAATTATTATTTTTTGCAGTCAAAAATGGAACACAATTTACCTGTCGCTAGTGACAGTAAAATGGGGATTGATAATATTTTTAAATGAATTACCCTCTGGTCTCAATCAGGTTATATCCTCCACACTGTTATAGACACTCAAGGCATGACAAAAATGTCAAACCATCAGGGAAACAATGCCTGATAGTGTTTACTGGCCCCCTTTATGTGTTTTATGACTTATGCCAGTTGGGTGCAGGACACACTGAGCAAGCAGAACCAATTTCCGTTTGATGTGTGATGATGAAATGATTCCTCCCCGATCTGTCTCCACTTTGCCAGTGATGGGGTGCTTCAAGTTGGGGCACAGAATCCAGAAAGACCCCCCCAGACCTCTACAGATCTTTCTTCTCATTCACCTGGGTCTTTGTCCTTGTTCTCAGCCCAGAACTCTTCCACAGCCTCCACGGCGACTCTTGTTGCCAGGGCAAACAACTCAAGGGCGCCCTCTCTTGACAGGCTGATAGACTCGTCGAAGCCCTGAATACTTGCCTGAGATTGAGTAGGCAAAAAAGTAAAAACAAAATTTCAAAATTAATGGTGAATGGGTGTGCCACAGTTAGAGTTTCCAGAGGAAATTGCAAGCTTTCCTCAGGTGGGATTGAAACCATAAACTGCTTTCTTATGGAAGAATAACCTCTTGACCACTGGGCACACCAGGGTTAATTGACAAGGCTAAACCTAATACACCAATTCAACTCTCCACAACATTCAGTTTGCAAATTTGATGTCTAAATAATTACATTTTAGATTGGAAGTCTGCCCTCAACTGAAGCTCAGACACTGCAAGTATGAAACACAAACTGAAGCCCTTTTTAATATCATTAACATACTTGGTATGTAGCAGTTGTAATGATGTCTGCACCACTTTCCAGGAAACTATTTCAAACAGGAAAAAAAAAGTCACAGGCAATTAGACACATGTGCAACCTCAATCCACTAATCCTGATTTCATGACTAACTTTTAATCTGGGGCCTCTATTAATTTACATTGGAATTTAAATGGCAATGTATGTTTGTCCTTAAGGTTGACATGATCTAAAGTAAAGCTTGCAGGCAGACCAAAAAATGCCCTAAACTGTATAAAGTTAAAGACTAGCTGCAATCAATTTGTTTTAACACAAACTTTGAAAATACCCCCTTTGTGTCTCACTTAACTTTCTTCCAACTTTTGCTTCATTGTTTCAAAGGGTATTTACTGCAAGTTTGGTTTTATGCTAAAGAGTATTTCCATGTTCATGAGCGCAGCTATGATGCATTCCTAGAAAGAAAGCCTCAAGGATATATACACAGATTTTAGCACAAACAGTCCTGCATTTTGTGGATTTTGCTAAATGAAATTTTTCTTTTTTGATGATCCATCGCTGTTTGTGCAAAACAAAGCAAGTATCAATCCCTTCTTGGAAATGTTTCAATATTAACTTCTGGATTCACAACTTTGATGGAAAAACCTACATGTATGCAATGACCAATATGTACTTATAATGACCATGATAATGATTATTTATTACTACTTGCAACCAACGGTTGGATTGAGTTGCATACTACAGTCTAAAAAGACACCATATCAAAATACAGTATAGCAATATTCAAGCCTTAAGTTAAAATTGCTAAAAACAGCAATATAAAAACAGAATCATCCAATTTATCCAAACCTGTTCCAATAATGTAGACATCTTCAAGGACTAAAGACAGATAAATTAGAAAAAATACTTAAGATTTCATAAAAAAGTTCCATTTGACATGTTTGACATATACATCTTGGGAACACCAACTCACACCTAATTAAAATCTTTAAGAACAATTAATATAAAAACAATCATCCTATTTATCTAAAACTTGCTAAAACTACTGGTATGTTATTACAAAGTAATTCTTAAAAAGACGGGATGGCATTGGAAAATTGACAAATACACTATTAGCGTGCTACTGAAGATTGAGGAGACACCATGGGATAAAGGAGGTTTTAAACCTATTTGTGCGGGTATGGGGCAGATCTCAACTGATACAACAGCCCACGGGGGACAGGGAGCAAATGGTGAAACTTATGACTAGGGTTCTTAAGCTTATTGAAATAAGACTTACACACATAACGCCTATCATAAGGAGACTGGATATTGACAGCTTGCAAAGTGGTCTCATAACTCTGCCCAGGATAATTACAACTCAGAGCCCTTTTCTGAATCGTTTCAATCTTGTCAGACAAGTACTTTGGAAGACTGCTATGCCACACTTGACATGTATATTCCAAAACAGGTCTAATTACAGACAAATATATTTAAAGCAGGTCATTTTGACTGATACCTGCTCATTTCATTTGATACAGCATACAATTTTTTACCAGCCTCGGATACGATGAGGTCAACATGGGCGTTCCATGTCAATTCAGCAGAGAGTATAATACCGAAAACTTTAGCTTGAGTGACTTGAGTTGATTGTATTATTGTCAACTTCAATGTTTGGCACAGTAATGGGATGAGACGGATCCTTACAAAAACAAATCAAAAGTTCTTTGGTCTTTGTCGAGTTGATTTCATTCTGCAAAGCAATGTCGGCAGACTCCTGTAATGGGGACTCTGAACCCTTCTTACAGACCTTGAAAATAGTGCTATTGTCCACGTATTTATAAATTGGTCAGGGGTTAGCCAAGTCATTGATCTAAACTAAAAAGTCCATGGGTCAAGATAGTGTCCCCTGTGGGACACCACCATTTAGACAACCTGCGGTTGACGTGACACGCCCAATTTTGACACGCTGGACCCTGTCCTTCAAGAACGCAGCCATCCAGCGTACTAAATGATGATCAGGGCTGATGTCGATCAGTTTCTGGATAAGAATGTAGTGATTTATGTGATCGAATGCCTTGGAGTAGTCCAGCAGCAGAATGCGTACGAATCTGCCGAGTTTGTGAGTAGCCTCGTACCATTGGTGAACCATTTCCACAAGCACATCAGTAGTACCAGACCCAGGAATGCAACCAACAGGTTTGGGTCTATTTTGTCCTTGATTTTACTAGACACTTAAGTCGAGTACAATAGATTCAAACACTTTGGCAGCAATGGGTGTCAATGAAATTGGTCTAGTATCAGTCTCTATTGACATGGATGGGAATGTCTTTGTATGGAAATGATGTGCAGTTTTCCAACTCGTGGGAACTGCACCCTGTCTAACTGAAGTGTTATAAATGTCCATTAGAGGGGCAGCAAGTACATTTGAAAATTCAGCGTAGAATCCATGCAGGGATTCCGTCAGACCCCCTGGCTTTGGTAACATCAATCAAGAGCCTTCTTCGTAGAGTAAACACTGATGAAAAGCTCTGCTGGCACCGGTTCTGTTGACTGGAAGACAGGGTTAGTTTTATCCAGATGAGGTAAGTCACTGCTGACAGAAATGAAAAAGTCATTAATCTTATCTGCTAGCGCCTGCAGATCTCCATTGGACACCGTTTTGGCAAGGCCCTGCAAACAGGCATCTCCTTTTATTGATGGTGCTCCCATGAGTGCCTTCATGTTTTTCCACCAGCCTCTGCAGGAGCAATTCTGCAAGGTGGCAATCTCGGACTGGTAGAAATCATGCCATTAACGCGAGGCAGCACGATGAACTTGGTTACGAAGTTGTTTTGCTAAGTCAACTTTGCCTGCCATTCTTGCCCGCTGGCGTCTCTGGACCAAATGTCAAAATGCATCGGTGACCCATAGCTTATCGTTGGTGTGCCTTGTCATAATCTTGGTGGGAAAACAGGACTGCATTAATGAATGTAGGACTGACTGGTAGATGGCTAATTTCTCATGGCAACTTTCAGAGTTGTACAAAACATTCCAGTCAATCTCAGAAATTACTGAGCTAAAAACTGCTTTCTCTCTTTTTGCCCATGCACCGAGTGGTGATCCTGAGGGTGTGGCCAGAGTCTAGAGATGGGGCGTTGGATGGAGAAAATAAAACCATATTATGATTTGATGTACCAAGTTCCGAGAGTACGACAGGTTTGTCGTAAACGGATGACAGGTTGGTCCAGATCTTGTCCAAAATTGACTGATGCCGTGTGGGTGAATCTACTACTTGCTTAAAGCCATAATGGGTACCGAGGAATGCGTCTCTGAGTTGATTGAAATCACCAGTCACTATTACACCACACGATGGGTGCAATCGTAAGATGCTATGGGCACAATTAATGAGGTAGCCATGCATGGATGTGTTGTCTGCATCAGGTGGGTGGTAAATGCAACCAACGGCCACGCAGGAAAACTGTCGAGGAAGTTTTCATGGTCTCGACGTGATCCATAATGCTTCATGTGTGTCATCTTCCAAGACTTGTAGTCTTTTGTAAGGAATGGAGTTTCTTATGTCCATTTATAATAAGAATATTGTTAGTTATTAATGACTTCCCTAGATGACATCACAGCAACAGCACTTGCTTAAGTTGTCCAGGAAAGCACTGATGATTTTAAATATTTAAAAAGCCATGCTTTCATTTGAGTTTGGTCATTTGTACATTTATACTGGTCTACTCTAGTTCTACACTATTAAAGTACATTTGTACACGTATTTAAAGTACATGTTGTAAAAATGTTGCTCAGCACTGAAGCACATTGGTTCCAAATCTTGCAAATTTAGGGTTGTCTTTGGCTTTAGGAGGAAGCTTTAAGTTACCTCTTATGCACATTCTTGATCAAGTGTGGACCAGTTATTAAAGGCCGGGCACTCCACAGTTCATCTTCCTGAAAAACAAAGTTTTGAAAACCCCATAAATGTGAGCTCTACCCTTGAACAAGAGTTCTTCATCAAGCATGTTTCACCATGCCAACATTCACACCTTAAACATTTACAACATTTTGTATTGAACTGATTGGGTGCATTTGGCCGGGTTTATACGGCTGACTGGGGCAGCTAAAGTTCATTTTATTTTTGATGTCTTTGGGCCTTAATTTTATAATTCAAGTGCTTCAATAAATAGACGCTTGCATTTTTTTAATGCCAACATTGAACTGATAGGTGACTGCATGACTGAATGGTCAAGACATGTGGCACTGGTGATGCAGTTTGAAAGGACACAGGGTGACTGCTTCATTTTCTTTTATGATCAGTGGCTCTGGAGGATTTTTCTTTGAAAGGGAAATAAAGAATAAAACCGCACAAGGTCTGAATTCCATCTTTAGTTTGGAACCAAAGTTGCATTGTAAAATCTCTACGCCCCCCAAACACTCACTGCACATGTTCTGTCATGCCAACAGCAAAAGCAACAGCATTATCAACATGATCAAAACCAGTACACGGTCCAATATCCACGAGGCCTACCTACATGTAAACAAAATGGTGACTGCAATTGAAATTTCAAAAATTCAACAGAAGATAAAATCTTCATCACAATTTCCCTGTAAGTACCAAAAGTTTGATACCAATTTACATGTAATGTACATGTACACCATCCTAAAAGATTTACATAAAATGTATTCATGTCCATGTCCCTCATGATTTGTCTTTTCATAAAACTGTATGGACCGAAAACAGGACTTCTGCCCTCATTTTACTGCACATCACTGAAGAGCATGTAGCCATGGTTGGACACAAGTCTTCATCATGACTGATGTCCAGGTTCTGACTGTATAATACAGCCCAAACTTTACACTATTTTTTTCTTGTTTTACGTTGGTGATGATGAAACCAATTTCATGCATGTAGGCTACGACACGGCGACTATTCAACTTACAATGCTAACAACACCCGTGTATTCCAGCTCAGTTCCCAATCCCCCGTCTAGAACTTTGACGCTCATTGTTCTCTGGATGTCACTGCTTATAACTCTATCCCGACCCTTAAAATAGCAGCACTGCCTGTGAAAAGTTTCAAACTTCGAAATATGAACTCGTGACCTGGGAAACTGCTGATAACTGCCAACTGTCAGAACTGTTGCTGGATCTCCAAGGCCGGCATTAATTTGTCCGGAGATGTCTATGATAATGAACTTCATCATTCAGGCTCCCGGGTCATTTGAAACATGAATTATGCAGAGCGCTCTCTCGATCTCAGGCTCCCCGCACGGCACCACGTGCGTACGTTTCACCATGATTTCGATAGCGTGCATTTGAACTGGTAGGCCTTCTCCTGAATTCTCCCCTAGGCATAGGGAGATTAACTAGTATGTTTGATTATGGAAGAAATGTAACACTAAGACGCAATAAAAATCTGTACACATGACGGTTTATTTGTTTTCTTTGTTGGGAAAGTTTGTTAGCCCAGAACTGTTACGTTATCCATATCATGGTTGTACGCAGGCGCGTAGGTTTGAACAATGACAGTCCCGTCCCTTCCATAATGTTGTCGGTCCATCTCTTTGATCTCCGTCGTCCCAGTTTCCTTTTTCCCGGAACTGTTCCTTGAAGGATGGTCTTTGAGAGCCACTTTCCATGTTGTGTGGCCATGCCATGTTAGCTTTCTAGTTTGAAGGCTGACAGCCACTGGCGGCGAAAGCACTTTTTAGAGCGGGTCCTATGATTGGCTGGGGCTTAATGGATCATGCGAGCCGTAAAGGCCCGCCCGATGGTCTATTAACTGCCCCCTTCAAAAACTGTTCCGCTGCCTGTGTTGACAGCAGCTCCGAGTCGTTCTGATGGGGCAGATAGTGGCGGATTCCTCTACGTGTGGTCTCCATGCGAGATGCCTAAAGCTGCTAAAATAAGATGCTACAGCCAGAAAATAGCGCTGTTTTTTTGGGGGGGGGTCCACGTGTGTAAAGGTAAGGCTTTCGTAACTGCAGGAAAGGTTTCTGTCCTTTCTTGGAAAAATAAAAATATTCTCTCTCTTCATTTCCCTGCAATTGAACCAGGTACACTGAGCTATTTTGAAAGATAATTGATCCACGGTGAATCATATAATTATTCCCTTTAGTAAACTGCACCGTAAACAAAATTATTGGAAAAGCGTAATTTTTCTTGAGATATGACACTAGGCCTAATCATGACAACACTTTTTACCAGGGTTCGGGAAGCTGTGTTCGGGGTGGGGGTATAATTGTATAATTTGTCTCTGTTTGTGGAGTCATTCAATCTGTTTTGTCCTTAACCGAAAATAAGAACGTTTATTTGAGGGGCCTCCAGCCTCATTGCATTAGCGCATTTGGATAGTAGAGAGGACTTGCAGATTTCCGCAGCTTTCTAGGGCATGTTTAATTCTATATCCGATAGAGACTAGAGACTGCGACATAAGATCTGGCTTGCATGCCAGCAGTGCCGTTATACTTAAAGGGTTTGTGTCGTTTCGGCCGCCGTACGTTTTCTACCTCCATAATTCCTATCGAAAGCCTCACTGTTATGTTCATCCCGCTGACATGCGTCACTCTATCTGTTGTAATGTAAAATTTATACTAGCAAAAACCTACGGTGGCTGATCTCCGCCAAGAATACACTTTTTTATTTTACGGCGTTATTACGCCCTAATGTAAGGCATAACCTACCGCCCAGGCTTTGTATCCATGCTATTACTGAGCATCGGGACCACCTGCAGACAAAAGGGCTTTTATCGCTAACCTTGCAAGATTCGAACCGTCCAAGGATGGCCACAGTAACTGCAAATACCATGCGCACAAGCGGAGCCACGTGTGTGTGTGCGTGGGCGCCGCAGAGCATTATTGCGTCGTAATAGGGCGTCATAACGCAATAACAGGGCATTATTACGCTTAAAATAGGCCGTTATAACGCCATAATGGGGCGTTATTACGCCGTATTATGGCGTTATAACGCCGTAAAATAAAAAAGTGTATAACTGGCTTCTTGATCGTGTGAAGCTGAACATCGACAAATGTAAACTGATGTCTATTACTCGCTCCAGAATACCTCATAGATCCACAAATCAGATTGATTCTCGTAACTTGGATTTTGTTGATCAGTATAAATATCTTGGTGTGGTTATCTCCTGAGATCTTTCTTGGAGTCATCATGTAAATTCAGTTGTTTCAAATGCTACTAAGATGTCTGATTTTACTAGAAGACTGGTTAACTCCAAAGACCCTATATTCTTGTCACTCTTTACTGCTCTCTTATCAGACCTATTCTTGAGCATTCTGCCCCAGTTTGGTACTCAAGTTCTCCTTCACAACGAACATTACTGGAAGGAGTTCAAAGGCAATTTACTCGTTCCTGTTTGGGCCTCCCAAGACGTCATTTGCCAAATTCTTGCAGGGATAATATAGAGTACTCAACCCGTTGTTCCAAGCTGGGTCTGTCCTACTTAACGAATAGGCTGAACTTTTTGGTAGTCGTCTATGTAGCCAAATGTATCTATGACACCATGTTTGCAGAACCTTGCTTGACATCTTTCAAACTATTTTTTTGCTAGAACGAAGTTGTTTCTTTGCTATAGATTCACCTGAAATTTACGCAGAACTAGTGCTCCCTTGCTGGATGATTCCTAGCTCACTGAAGGTACACATTGTTCGTGAAGAGTGCATAGTTAATGGAACGTAAGTTCTGGCATTTTCTTTCAATAGAGCTTCTGTTCAAGTTTTTTTTTCCCAACAAAGCCTCAATGCCTTTCCCCCTCAGTCAAATCTTACCTACTTTTAAGCAGTCACATCTGAACATCTTGATTACAAAATTATTCATTTTTCCTCCCCTTAAAGTCAAAGTAGAAAAGAGAGCCCCGAGAATCACTTGTCTTGCTCATGGCAAACATACTCCTGCAATCTCTCCACGACAGTAAAAATTCCAAACCTGTTTTAACTTAAGATATAAATGTCTCAAATTCAGGATTGAAATGCCAGTGAAGCCTGTAAATATGCTGCAGATTGGAAATAAACATTTTGTTAAGTTTCTAAAAGAGTATTGAGAAAGATGCTTTGACAGTAAACCTCTATATTTGGCAAAGCGGAGAACATCCACAAAGCCATATGGGTAAAGTTACTGCTTCAGTCGAGGATTATTTATAATTTAGTTGAATATTGCTTGTATTCAAAACATTATTTAAAGTACAGAGTACATTGAAATACCCGGCCACTGTTCAAATAATCCTGTAAATTAGTCAAGTATTCTTTTATTATGCACAATAAGAAAACAACTGCCCGTTGTTATTCTTCAGTTCCTTATAACTTCTACACAAGTGTATGATTTGTATGCTTTTGGTAATCACGGGACAAAAATGAACCTTAATGAAGTCACATATTTTAATCATTTAACGGTATAATTTGTTACAATTTGGCTGGCAAATTTCCAGTGTACCCATATTGCCACTTTATTTCAGAATTTATTTCACAAAGGTCAGCTGCTGCTTAATAGTACAGTGCATAAATACAATCATTTGAACAGTAGTGGGACACGAGTAACAAGGTCCTTGGGACTTGACAAAGTACATGTACATTGTCATAACAGGTGCCATGTGTCATCAGTAACAGAAAACAAAGAGAGACAAAACCTTAGGACCTAAATTTTTCTTCGTTATAGACACGACTTTTTATTATCAGTTTTCTTCTGATCTGTGTTCCACTGCAATTTCTTTTGATTTCTGAAAGCTATTTTATGCAGAATTCACTCTCTCGATTGTACTGTTAATCTCTTGTAGTGTAGGCTGTAAACTAACTATGTAGAATACATGTAGTTTGTAGTGCCTGCTTCACATGAATGAAATTGACTGACATTTTCCCCCCAAAGAACAGTGAACTGTTCAATCGTTGGATACTTTGAATTGAAATGATTGAATGTGCCAATACTTTGTCTTCCTTTCCATTGATATGTTTTGTTTCGAAATGCCAGTTAAAATTGCAATATCCTAAAGAATTCAACATTTTAAAATATCAATATATTGTATTAACTATTTCTTTTTATTTTTTTTTCTGATGGGAAGATCATGGTAAAGGCCGAGAAGGGTCGCTGCTATTTCGTGTAATAAAAATGTAGGAAAATAGAAAGTAAATCTTTCTCATTGTTTTTGAATCTAATTCATATTACAACTTAAAAAACACATTTGAAACTACAATTTCAGTTGTATCTCTATATACACTTCAAGGGGTCTTTCCTATTTATCTGCGGGACTCTGTTGTGGTGAGAGATGAATTAGACTGAGACATACACAAAAGATTTACCAAATGCTGTGGTCATTAACAAGGAAAGAACTGGATGGTTCCAACAGCAAGAATTGCACAATGTGGGTGTATGAGTAAAGTAAAATAAAATGCGAGTGGTGTTATTAAACACAAATGCAGTCAAGTCAAAACCCATAACTTCAAATAGACTTTAAAAACATAAGGTCATTTTGTTTACATGTGCACTTTCCTATGGGGTTTGATGAATCAAGTCCCGCATCTTAGCCATTGAAAAGTGCAAATGTAAAGAATGGGTGGCATCACTATTTTACGTGTAATCAGTCTCTTTGTTTAAGGATAGGTGCCATAGACTCTCAAGATTCTATGACAATTCGGTCTCAGTTTCAACAAAGACAGGTGTGTGAATCCTACTTTTTGTGAATGACTTGTGACGTTATATTAAATTACTAGTGTAGTAACTCGTTTCCTCGTATGGAAGATTTTGACGCCACCCTGAGCAAGGCAATATTAAATTCATGCTTGTGTTTGTAGAACATAATTGGACAAATTCTGAATAATTTACTCTAAATGCAACACTGAAGCACAACATGCATGCATGATGTTAAGGCATTTTCAATCGGTAGTGTTAGGCATTAAAAAGCCCTCGGCCACATTCATCAGGGTTCCTGCACCTAAAGGGCAATTAAATTCCATGACTTTTCCCATGACCAAATTAAGAAAATCCATGACCCAATAATGAAATTTCATGGACCATTTGGACTTCCGTTAAATTGCAAATAAAATTAGGCATTTTATGCACTTATTTCTTAAAATGGAAATCACACACAGTGTTGACTTAGTCATTTTTACACAATCCTATGACTTTTCTAGACTGCAGGACCCTGTCATCTCAATTGCATATGTGACCTGTCACCACAAAATGAGCTGAAAGTCAGAATTTTAAAAAATTGAGATATTTGTGTTTTTGAGTTCAGCAGAAAGAGAGCTCTCCAATGGCATGTACATGGAACACTTAGGGTAGAAGTATAAGGTGACAATGTGACATTATTCTGGCAGCTTGCGCTTTTGTTCCTGACATTGTTTCAACATTTCAGACCAGGCATGCATAATGCTATTGTCAAAACTACTGTGAAAATGATATTTTTAACTATTCGATCCTGCTAAATATTTGGAATTAAGAAGAAAATGGGTTAGTCTTTCCAAATATTACAAAAATCCCCAAATCAACCTCCACTTCAATATGATTTTGAACCTTCAAAATAGGAAAGCGCGGAATGCGACTTTACGCTCATTTTGTTGTGACGGGTCACATATGCGAACATGCTTGCCTTCCTTACACAGAGAAAACGTGACGTTCATTTTCTGACTGTGTATTTAGTTTTCTGCGTATTGGCTTTGTTGGTTTGGGAATACAAACAGATGGCTAAACTGCTGTACTAATGCTGTCCTTAATTTCAAGTTTTCCTTAGGTTTGTGAACAAACCTAGATGTACCCAGCAGGCTTCATGCTGCACAGCCAGTTGATACTAGTAATTACAATGTCTAAAACTCTAGGCTTAAAGGTGATTTTGCTTCAATGCAGAGGACAAAATTCTTTCCACTTTCCAAGCTGTTCTTCACAGTAAACCACTTAAAGGGGATTCACACCACTGTCAGTCAAATCACCAGAGTCACTGCAAAGTTAAACAGTCAGCCTGGTTTACCATAGAATTACTCAATCCCTTTGCAGTGAATACAGGCCAAAAGCATCCAGTGGCCAATTTAAAAAAAAAAAGGCATAACTTTGAACCATGCTTAAGGCCAAGAAAATTGTGCATCTTATGCAATCTACAATGACTGTGTAAGATAGTAAGTTTCGTGAAATCATTCCTAATTTGTTGCACAACTTACACAATAAAATAGGGTGCAAGTGGAGTTACACCATTGTGTAAAGTTTTGTGAAATTGGCTGCTCACCAGCCCACCTACAAGGACAATCCTACTACAAGGACAACCCACCTGCAAGGACAACCCACTTGCAAGGACAACCCACCTGCAAGGACAACCCACCTGCAAGGACAACCCACCTGCAAGGACAACCCACCTGCAAGGACAACCCACCTGCAAGGACAACCCACCTGCAAGGACAACCCACCTGCAAGGACAACCCACCTACAAGGACAATCCACCTACAAGGACAACCCACCTGCAAGGACAACCCACCTGCAAGGACAACCCACCTGCAAGGACAACCCACCTGCAAGGACAACCCACCTGCAAGGGCAACCCACCTGCAAGGACAACCCACCTGCAAGGACAACCCACCTGCAAGGACAACCCACCTGCAAGGGCAACCCACCTGCAAGGACAACCCACCTGCAAGGACAACCCACCTGCAAGGACAACCCACCTGCAAGGACAACCCACCTGCAAGGACAACCCACCTGCAAGGACAACCCACCTGCAAGGACAACCCACCTGCAAGGACAACCCACCTGCAAGGACAACCCACCTGCAAGGACAACCCACCTACAAGGAAAACCCACCTACAAGGACAATCCACCTACAAGGAAAACCCACCTGCACTTCAGAAACTTGCCTAATGTGAAACAAAGGAAACTTTTGTAAGCTTTCTTTCCCAAGCTGTATGTCAAAACACCACTTAGCCATGAAGCATTTCTTTCAAGTGATGAAGTTTTACAATCTAGAGTGATGAGTTGTACTTCCTGACAACTTCTGCAATTTGGCGTATATCTTCTGGCCTGGTGTGACAGCAGCCCCCAACGTAGCGTGCTCCCAGCTCAATCCAGCTGGTCACCAGCCTCTCTAGGTCAGGCACTTGGTATTCCCCAAGCTTCCTGGAAAGAAATAGAAACAAGCTTTGGTTTGTCATCCAAGGACACATCGGTACTAAAGTTTCCAAAAGTTAACCAGTTAACGATTAATTAATTACGTCTGGTTTTCTCCCTCCCCCCCAAAAAGCTCCCTGGGGCACATTTTTTTTTCACGCAAATTCTTCAACCTTGTAATTTATTTCTGGCCTAACCGAGCACAATGCCTGATATGTCAAGTGCAGAAATAAAAAGGAATTCTCCAACAAGAGCACATGTCCTGTGTGGCAACTGATTAAATAGTATTTTGACGTTTGATCAGAGATCAGAATATGGAGACAAAATTACCCCAGTGCCCCCCCCCAAATAGAAACCATAGCGTTGCTTGCTGGCAATATCTACAGGCAACACCTGTCATTGTAAGCAACCGACATCGGCAACATTAAGAAATCATCAAATATTCTGAGACCCGTTTTCTTGCTATTGTGGATGTTCCTGTGCTGAGACATGTCAGACCTGTCAGTGCACAAACCTGTCATCGTCAACATTTGAGAACATGTTCTTTAAATGTCACGTCTCTCAAAAACGAAACTTCTGACTGGTTGGATTTTGTCTGATTGAGTGGTACTGATTTCTTTTCATTAACTGAGACATGGTTGAGAGTCATGGATGATGCACATCGGATTCAAGCAACACCTATCGGCTTTAAGTTCTTCCATGTTCCTCGCACTGGACAAACAGGTGGTGGCACAGCATTTCTGGCCAGTGAGACTCTTCAAGTCACTAAACAGTCAGGTGAAGAGTATCAGTCGTTTGAATCCTCTGAGTGGCTGATTAAGTCTGCATCATAGACTTTGAGGTTGGCTGTTATATATTGCCCACCTTATTCAGTTTCCCATTAGGTTGGGGTTGTAACTTTTCTTGATGAATTTTCTGATTATTTGGAATCTCTTATATTATGTAGTGAATCACTAATTATTACTGGCGATTTCAATTTTATGTTGCTAACAGTGATTGCAACGATGCCACACATTTTCTTGAGTTGCTGGAATCACTGAATTTGAAACAGTATGTTGATTTTCCCGCTCATGTGCATGGTCATATATTAGACCTGGTTATCACAAGACAATCTGAATCCATTGTGAATGGTCTCGTATCTGATCAGATGTTTTCCGATCACTTTGCAATTATGTGCTCTCTTAATTTTTCTTATCCACCCATGTCATTCTCAGAAAATTCAGGCAATTGAAGTCGACAAATTCAGGGATGACATTTTAAGCAAGATGTTTTATCCTTAGGCGATGATACAGGTGTAAATGATCTTAGCATGTCTTATGATACCACTCTTCGTTCATTACTTGATAATCATGCTCCTGTTGTAATGAAAACTACCGTTGTGCGACCTCGGGTTCCCTTGGCTCAATGATGACATTAAATCAGTGAAGCAGCGTCAGAGAAAATATGAGAGAAAATGGCAAGCGACCAAACAAGAATGTGATCTTATCCTTTTTAAGTGTACAAGGAACAGGGTAATCTTACTTATGAACCAATCTCATTGTGAGTACTAATAATAACTTTATTACCAAGAATAGCAGTGATCCTAGGCGGTTTTCAAGGCTTGTACATCTCTTTTTAACCCTAACAGTCCCAAATCCTCCAATTTAAATACGATTTTACATACACCCTTGGGATTAGGGTTAACATACCTCAGTGTTATCCCCACATGTTAATGATTTTCAACTTGCCAATGACATGGGTTTATTTTTTGTGAGTAAAGTTGATTCCATCCGTCGTAGGTTGTCCAGTACTGATCACTTCAGATTTTCGACTCAATATGCAACTGACATGTTGGTTTTTCCATGTCTTTCTGACTTTGACTATGTCTCTGAAGTTTGTGTGAGGAAAATTATTAATGGTTCATCCAAAAAATCATGCCTGTTAGCCCAAATTCCTACCCATTTGTTGATGGATTACTTGGATGTTTTGTTACCCTTTATCACTCAGATCATGAATGTTTCCTTAAAATCGGGATGTTTTCCAGAACTCTGGAACTCATCTGTTGTGCTTCCTCTCCTAAAAAAAATGAGTTTGGATGCCAAGGTTGAAAACTATCGTCTGGTTAGCAACTTACAGTTTATCTCAAAGATACTTCAGAAAATTGTTTGTGATCAGTTTCAATTACATCTTACTTCGCATAATCTGTTCCTTACATTTCAGTCAGCATATCGTAAGTTTCATAGTACTGAAACTACGTTACTGAGGGTAAAAACTGACTTACTACTGGCTATGAACAATAAACAGGTTACCTTACTTGTTTTAATTCAAGCTCTGCTTTTAACACACTTGATCACAGTATTCTCTTGAGCATTCTGAGAAAGAAGTTCAGAGTTGATGGCATTGTTCTTGAATGGTTCAAGCCATACTTGTCTGGGAGATCTCAGCGTGTATTAATTAACAACACACTGTTGGATAAGCATAACCATGTACGGGGTGTTCCACAAGGTTCTTGTTTGGGCCCCTTGCTAGTTATTTTATATACAAGTGAACTTTTTGACATTGTAAAATCCCATAATCTTCAGGTCCATTGTTATGCCGATGACACACAGCTTTACATTTCATTTTCACCTGATGTAGCTAGAAATCAAGTGTCAGCTTTGTGTGTCATGGAATCATGTGTAAAGGATTTACGTTCCTGGATGTCAACAAGTGGCCTATTCCTTAATGACAGCAAATCAGAATTCTTGGTCATTGGTACTCGTCAGCAACTAGCTAAAGTTAAGATCAATGGGGTTCAGGTTGGAGAATCTCTAGTTAGACCTGCTACTTTTGCGGAATTTGGGGGCGTGGTTTGATGTTAACTTGTCCATAAGTGATCATGTGGTTAAAACGTGCAAGTCTGCATTTTACTTCCTGCACAACATTAGATCTATTAGGAATTACCTAACAAGTCCCAGTACTGAAACACTCATTCATGCTTTTATTACATCTAAGTTTGCACGGGGTGCATGGGGTGTTTTGGCACCTCAGGGAGTGACGACCCTGCCCATAATCGTGTAGTCCTGGGCTCAGCTGGCTCTGGCTGACAGTACCTGGTAAGGGCCCCATGCCAGGGTTACGGTGAAGCCAGTGGCAGCAGGCCAATTCATCCTGAATTGAGTGCTTGAAAGTTATTGTCATCGACGGACGACAGATGATTCAAGACCTAAAAGACGTTCCACCCTGATCTACAAGGAGCTACATAGACAGAAGATCGATATAGCAGCACTGCAGGAGACAAGAATTGAGGGCCGCGGCCAAATGCGACATGGAGCCTCACACCATCTTCTGGCAAGGTAAAAACTGGAGTAAGAAGAGAGGCTGGCGTTGCTTTTGCAAGTGCCAACAGACTTGTTTTTAAGCTGCCATCTCTGCCCAAAGGACTGTCAGAAAGGTTGATGAGTCTGCTTATGCCCCTGGCCAACAAGAATTTTCTCACCCTAATATGTGTTTATGCACCAACCATGACCTACTCTGAACAGGACAAAGAAGCCTTCTATGAGGAGCTAAGTCAAGCTGTGGACGCTATTTCGAAAGCGGACAGGTTACTCATACTGGGTGACTTCAATGCAAGAGTGGGAAGTGACTATAAAACGTATGGTGGCATGGTTGGAAGGTTTGGCAAAGGTGGAGTTAACTCCAATGGTGTTCTCCTGCTCAGCTTTTGTGCTCAATGGAATTTGTGCATCACCAACACCTACTTCAATCAACCTGATCACCACTTCTACTCTTGGATGCACCCCAGATCGAAGCCCTTTCACCTGCTTGATTGTATACTTTCTGGAAAACAACATTTGAAGGAAGTATTTGTCACCAGGGCTATGAGGGGTGCAGAATGCTCCACTGACCATTACCTGATAAGAGCAAAAGTAGAGCTCCAGTTGCAGACTCCAAGAAGAAAGTCATCGGCTGCTGTCCCCAAAAAGCTGGATGTGAAAAAGCTGAATTTGGCTTTTTTTTGGTCATGCCTTGATCCACTCTTTGCACATGCCTCTGGAGATGTTGAGTCCGATACCATCAGAAGATATAGACTCTTCATGGAGCACTCGGAAGAACATCATTATGAACACTGCAACAGAAGTTCTTGGTCATCCTAACTGAAAGTCCCCAGACTGGTTTAGCGACAATCAGGATAAAATTCAAGCCCTCCTTATGGAAAAGCAGAAAGCACATTGCCAATATCTCAGTGACACCTCTGAAAGGATCAAGAAGCTGCTAACTAATACAAAGGTAAACCTCCAACGTGAAGTGAGGAGAATGAAGAATGCCTGGTGGGATAAGAAGGCCAATGAGTTGTAGACATTGGCAGATGCCGGCAACTCCCATTGCTTGTGCTCAGTCCTTAAGTCCGTATATGGTCTGTGAACAAATACTCTCACCCCTGTGAAATCAGCCGATGGGAGTTGCCTCCTAATGGACTATAATCAGACATAACAGACCGACGGAGGGAACACTTTCACAAGGTATTAAACAAACAAGGACCTACTAGAGGTGATGCTACATCCACACTTGTAGTTCACCCAACAAGATATGAACTTGATGAACCAATCACTTTTCACGAGGTGGAAAAGGCTCTAAACCAAACTCAATCTGGCCAAGTCTCCCGGCTTAGACGGCATCCCCTCAGAAACCTCAAGTATGGAGGTCAACAGGTTATAGACCGCCTACTTCACCTGTACAATCTCTGTTGGGCCCAGGAACAATTTCCTCAAGAATTCAAGGACGCTTTAATAGTTACTATATAAAAGAAGAAGGGTGATGGGTGTGACTACGGTAACCATGGTGGGATCTCCCTTTTGTCCACTGCAGGAAAAGTGTTTGCAAAGGTTCTTCTAAACAGACTGAAACAAGTATCTGAGAGGGTTCTCCCTGAAAGCCAATGTGGCTTTCGGGCTGGAAGGTCAACATCTGACATGTCATTTACTCTGTGTCAACTACAAGAGAAGGCTATTGAGCAGCAACAACCTCTGTATATTGTATTTGTTGATTTCTCCAAAGCTTTCGACAATGTTGACAGAACCACATTGTGGGAAGTGCTCAAGGTGTACGGTTGCCGTAGTAAGTTTATAAACATTGTCAGACAGTTTCACGACAACATGTCCGCTGTGGTTTCTGTAGGAGGTGGCACTAGTGCTTCTTTTTCAGTTTACCATGGAGTCAAGCAGGGGTGCATGTTGGCACCAACACTCTTTGCAGTGTACCTTGCTGCAGTGTTGGAATATGTGGCTTCCGGAACTAACAAAGGTGTGTATATTTGAACCAGAAAAAGATGGGAGTCTATTCATCTTGCCCAGCTTCGAGCTACTTCGAAGACCAAATTAGTCTGATTACCAACTTGTTCGCTGAAGCTGCAGCTTGTTTTGGACTGCGAATAAATGCCACCAAAGCTGAACTTCTCTACCAACCACCAACCACCACCACAACAGCAAGAGCTGCAACAACCTGTCGTACAAGTGCATGGAGACGCATTGAAGACTACTGCCACTTTCACCTACCTAGGCAGCACTGTCACCAAAAAGAAGTCATCTGATGCTGAGATTGACCGGAAAATCCAGGCAGCCTGTAAGGAGTCATCTCAAACCTCGTCCGGGATAAGTTGGGGGAAAACTGCGGTAGAGTGTTGCGGTGGAATGTTGAAGGCTGCTGAGATTTTCCCTACAATCTCCCCCGCAATGAAGCTATCAGTATTTGTATACACATTCCTCAGCCCTCCCCCCTCCCCCTCTGTGGTTTTGGCCAGGCAGGGCACTCAAGGACACCTGTGGTTCTGTTGACGGACGAGCCACAGGCAAAGACTGCAAATCTAAGAATTGCTCACTCCCTACACAGTTTCATGAAACTGCTCTGTCTGTATCACTTGAAATAAATATATTTTGACCCTTTTAAAGAACTCAAAGCTTATTTTTTATCTGGCTGAAAAGCTTTGGTACTACTTCAGGCTCTTATAACTTTATTTGCATTCAATCTGGCGATATTACTGGACAAAAGGTCATGAACAATATGCACTGTAATTTGTATCTCAAACAATCTCGATATCTTTTTATGAGGAAAAGAAATCTTGGCATAATATAAGGAAGGTTGGGTAGAGAATGTTGATGTCAAATTCTGATCAGACAATTCTGGAACCTTTCAAAAAGTTAAAGTGAATAGTGCATAATGATCTTGGACAGAATTATGGAAACCATTTAGGTCAAACTTAATATGCTACCTTAATAAAAGAGGTACATGTATTAAACATGGAAAATAACTTGTAAATAAATGTACTTGAAAATGAAGTTATTTTGTGCTGGTGAATTAAATCAACTGTGTGATATAACTTTCCACAAATTTTGAAACCTTGCATTTTTGATCAACAAATGACTTCAGAACTGAATGGGTATAATCACGGAGGTATAACAAGGGGCAGAGATAACACGCTTATTCATTTGCCAAGTTAGTGTAACAAATTTATATAATAAGAGGAAATAACAAAGTCTGTAATTTCCCCCAAAAAACTATCTGACTCAGTCTTCAACACTGAAGGCATGACCGCAGAGAAAGTCAGTGTGTTCAGTGATCCAAGGTCAGTTTCTAGAAACCGCAAACCACTTAACTACTGACCACCTGTTACAAGCCCACTGGTAATGTAAACAGTCCTTCACAGTAAGTGACCTACTAATGCAAAATTCCTCCACAAGTTCCCCGCAATAAATGCACAGCTACTTGCGGGGAAATTGTGGGGAAAGGATTCAGTTTCCCCACAATTTTCCCACAACTTATCCCGGACGAGATTTGAGATGACTCCTAAGGCATTCGGGTCTTTCCAGCAGCGTCTCTGGTCTCTCAAACTCAGCACTAAGATCAAGGTCTACAACAGCAGTGTTGCCATCGCTTCTATACTCCACTGAAGCTATGATACTCTATTGCAAACACATCAAGCAGCTGACCCAAATCCAGCTTCCCCACATGCGCCAGATCATGAACGTCAAGTGGCAAGACAGAGTTCCAGATGTGACTGTCCTGGAACGGGCAGGGGCTGTGAGCGTGGAAGCCTTAATTATCGCTGCTCAGATCCGATGGGCTGGTCATGTCTTTCGGATGTCTGATCAGCAACTCCCTAAGCAAGTGCTTTTCAGTGAATTCCTGTATGGGAAATAGAAGTGTGGTGGCCAGAGACAGCCCTATAAAGAGGTTCTAAAACACCACATGAAGTGTGCTGAGATTGACACTGGTACCTGGGAACACCAAGCCTCATCCAGATCAACATGACGGGGTGTTTTACACGAGGCAACCAGTAGAGTTGAGAAGCGGGCCGCTGAGTATATGTCAGCTCATGAGCAACGCCACTTCATTCCAAGTGTTAGTGTCTTCACCTGTGGCAAATGCAACTGGCTGTGTAGATCCAAAGCTGATCTAGCAGCTCACCTGCAAGACCAACCCTACGTAATAATTAAACCATCTTACCTCTCTCTCCTATCTTGTCTTCATTGAAAACGTGGGTGCTAGGTTTGTGTGTAATATGTATAAGTATTGTCATTTCACATCTATTCTTGTTGATCTTCACTGGCTCCCAGTTAAGTCTAGAATTGTTTTCAAGATCTTACTTCTGGTCTTCAAACACTCCATGGTGACTGTCCTGAATACTTGTCACAGCTCATCACTGTTTGCACTGAGTCTTGTTACCGTCTTCTTAGTTCTGACTAGAGTAATGGTATTCTTCTTTGATATCCATCCATTCATAGTAGGACCTGTCTAGGTGATCAGTCCTTTTTACATGCGGCCCCATATCTGTGGAATCAACTCCCAGTTCAGGTACGACATGCCACAAGTTTAGACCATTTAAGGCACTGCTAAAAACTCATTTAGGATCGCTTTTGAGCTGTGATGTGTTTTTATCAGTATTTTAACAACTTTTATTGGTTTGCACCCTTCTGTGACGGCTTTAATGTCCTGCTGTATCTGTGTACTTAATTTATTTTGTTTTAATATCTGTGTGTAATAGTAAATTAATGTTTTAGTGATTCTGTGTCTTTTCAATTCTGATGAAATTTTTATATTACACAAGTTTATTTTTCTGTTATTGGTTGTACAGTGCCTTTGAATATTTTTGAATAGAATTTGTGCGTAATAAATTCATTTAATGATAATAATAATCCAAACTTTCAGAAGCTATTACAAGAAAAAATATTTAAGGCATTAATCTAAGAAGTTATTTTTCATTTGTTTTAGATAGTTAACTTTAACCCCTTCACGGTGGGATTCTTTTGACCGCGACTGCTGGGCTGTGGTATGCCCAGTATGCAAAGCTCTGTCCAGCAGCAGGCCCCACTGAACCAGCAGCTGCACGGTGAATAGACTGTATGTGTGGTATGCACTAATCCTCACACAATGCTGCGGTGTTTGCAGTCTTCTGCCACCGCCGTGAAGGGGTTTAAGGAATTTGGTAGGGTGAATCTGGGTGGGGTCACATGGGAGGTAGTACATTAATATTTTTTGATTTGGCAGGGATTCACCCTGCAAGATTTCTGGCCAAGCCCTACACATAACTCCCTCTGCCAAATACCTGCCATCAAAGAACTCCTTCCTTTTGTCCGGGTAGACGACAAATGGCTTGTCCCCAACAACACTCTCGGCTCTCTCAAGGAGTGAGGCCACGTTGCTTGGGTTGCAACAGTTGCAGCCTACGGCGACTATCTGCTCGGAATCAACCACTGCCCTGACACCATCAACAAATGTCTCACCGTGCCATATATGCTGGTTGTCCTTCGAATGGAAAAAGTGTGAGCATATTACAGTGTAAGCTATCCAGTAAGCAGCATATAGGCAGCATGGAAAACATGCACCATGTTTATCAACCATGTTTCATCTTACCACTATGAAGGGACGCTTCAATGTCAAAATTGCACATGTAAAAAATAACAGTACACATCACCTTGTACTGCGGCTTTTGAAAGTGGGCAATTATTTCTTTCGTTCAAAATATGTAAAGCCTAATGATTTCCAAACAGCTGTAATGATTTCCAAAGGCATTCAAGGTATCAAAAGGCAGACCATAGTGAGACGTGGCAGCATGTCTGTTTGTATGGGCCTATTCTGATGTAGGTAGTTGGCAGATAGTTGACCCATGTTTGCTGTCTGCCTCCATGTTTGTGTTAGTCCTCACGAAGAATTTGCATACGACTGCATGTCAACAAAGACCGTGCAGTGATGTTTTAAAATGTACAGCAGATGGAATTTGGTAATGTGATGCAATTTGTAAAAAATTAATTATCATTAGTGCTGGGTTTAAGAGGTACTATTAAATTTTAACTGTCAATTAAAACACAATGCTGTCATATACCTATTTCAAAATTGACAACCTGGGTCCCAGTGAGGAATATCCATACATGTTGGTGGCACAGCATGTAGGCCCCATGGTTGTTAAATGCCGATGGAATATAATTATAGACTTTGGTGTATTTTTTCCTCCTCAAACGTTGTCAGATGGCACAGGAAGAACAGCGCTCAAAACATGACACCAAAGAAAGTATCAAACTTCAGCTTTTGATTAAAGGAGCTGCAATTACCAGGGTTTGGCTGGCAGAGCAAGCTACATGAAGATGTCCAGGTGACACAAGGACTGACCTTTACAGAGTAACTGAGCCAGGCTTTGGTATCTGGAAAGTCTTTGAGTAGCTCCACGACAGCTTCAGCCTCAATTTGGCATGGGATGGTCTCTACGGCGATGAGCTCCACGCCAGACCTCACCAAAGCCTCCAGATGTGGCCCGTGCCATTCCTTCAGTTCCTGGAGTGAGAAAGTTGAGAAATGAAAGTGAAGTCAGTTGCAACTGGTTCAAACAGCACATCAACAGCAATTAAAAAGCAAGTGTTGAAAAAGTCAGGACTTAAAACCGAGAAAATCATCAAGAGAACACTAGTCAAAGAATCCTGTGATGAGAACCACAATCCTTTAAATCCACCAAAGATTTTAGAGGAATGTTAACACGCCAGGATTATTTTGACTGCGACTGCTGGGCTGTGGTATGCCCTGAATAGAGGGCTTTGTCCAGCAGCAGGGACCATTGAACCAGCAGCTGCATGGTGAATAGCCTGTATGTGTGGTGTGCACTAATCTTCACACAATGGTGCAGTAGTAGCAGTCCTCCGTAGCGAAGAGGTTAAAAATTGAGGAAGGTAGACCAAAAATTACTTATGGCTTGGTGCCCCTAGGAAATATGTGTCACCAGTATCCTGTGGATGAATGGAATCTGGAGAATTCAGGAAGGGTCTTGCAAAAATGTCTAAGGTGAGGGGGGGGGCATTTTAACATTCCTTTTGACGTGCCTCTTGTGCAAATTCCTAAATTGGTCTTGAAGAGCAAATCTTTCTTGGATGCCATCTGCTGTCAATTTTGCTCTGGTAAATAGGGCATAAAATGCTTCCAAGGATGCTCCAAGAACAAAAATGTCTCCATGAAGCCTACAGTTTGTGCCATATTGTAGTTGAGTCAACATTTTCCAAGTCCAAGTTCCAGACCCGAATCCACTTTCACTGTTTTGAGTGTGAGTCTTTGATTTCTTGGCTTCAAGTCCAGCACTGCTTTCTGCTGTTTGGTGGAGTCACAGTGTACTGCAATATTTAAACTAAAACATGTACCTCTTTTGTTTTCGTGTCTGCGTATACCCCGCTGTATTCTGAAGAGTCATGTTGGCTGGCACCGTATGGGCCCAGGGAACCGGCCACAACTGGTTTCTGTCTCCCTGGAATGTAGTCAAATCGACCTCATAGTTGAGAACTGGCAAAGCTTTGATTTTTTCTAAGTCCATAAAGAAACCCATGTCACAATGGTATTCTTGAAGGCAGGGCAAATTGGCCAGGTTTGGGAAAAGAAAAGGATTGTGGATTTTGACAAATTCAGCATGAAGTTGAAATATATTTTAAGCTGGCACAATATTTTATCTCAAAGGGAAAATAAGAAAAACTGCAAACTCCTAGATATATAATAACTACATCTCAACATGTTGAAAATGGAGGAAACGGTTGGAAAAATGAAAGGAGAACAAAAAATCTGAAATCCTATTATAGCAAAGATATTGTGACAGAAAGTGTATAGATATAGAACCAGTCTAATTTTATTAATGAACTGAAGTAACTGTGGAGTGTACTGGCTGGGCAGAGTACATGTACAGCGTGCTGTGTACACATGGTCAAAGGGCCAGAGCAAGCGCATGGAGCAGTTGCATGCTGGACTTCTAGGAATGAAGTTGGTAAATTGGGCGTGGAGCGAGGAAATTGTCAGCGCTATGCAAAGTGTTGTGTGGTGCTTATGCGTAGCGAGTATGGAACTGTATAGACTGTGCGTGGCTAACTGGCTTGTATAGCTAATGTGTTGCAAGTACAAAGCTGTATGGGCTGTACGTTGCTAATGCCGGCTCGCATGTGAGGTGTAGCTCGTACAAAGTTGTACATGTACATTGCTGACGCGGTGTGCATCATTGACTCGGTGGTGCGTTGCTTACGCAGTGGTGCATTATTGATGCAGTGTGACTTCGCTGATGCCCAGAGTATTGAGTGTTGATACATTTGAGTGTAACCCTGGGTTAGTTCAGTGCTTAGTCCAATTGAAGAAGAGGACTTGGGTAATAAAACAACCCTTCCAATCACATTACTGTACACTGCATTTGTTGATTGTTGTTGAATAAATTGTCTTTCCTGTACCGACAATTCTCTTGCCAAGGATTGCTTTCTTGACAGGTTCATTGTGTACCTTTTAATGACAGAGAGTAATCAACACTCAGTCACAATCGGCGGTATATTTCCTCCAAAACGGACCCGCACCCTTAGCCTTGAGGTTGCTCTGTGTGGTCTCTTGTCTCGGGGAGAACCTTAGGTTGGGGAGATTGACTCTGCCACTAACAGTGCTAGATTTGATCCCATCAACTTAGGGTAGGCCCAGGGATGCCCACCACAATATCATGTTTGTTGGACTCACACATGCTCATGTGCAAAAATTTAGTAAAGTCACGTGTAAAGGTTTCTGTGCAGTGATGGTCCTTTGGTGGGACCTAATTATGCATTTACAGGTTTATGATTATGTTAGCAGTGTTTCCCTTATGGTTTGAAGTTTCCCCAAGTGTTTCAACACCTAGAAACATTTTATCTCATGAATAGGAATGGAAGCTGTAGTTGGAGTAAAACAAGAAAATTTTATGCTTTTACAAAGTTATTTCCTTCAGTGGTTGAAACTTGAACAAAATTTACCTGTTGGTTTTGACAATTAAATTGAAAATGATTTTTAGTTAAAAAACAAAATCTCTCTCTGCTCTCAAATGGGTAATAGTCTTCACAATGACACACATGAAGCATAAGTTATAGACATTCAAAGCATAGCAAAATTGTCAAACCATCAGGGAACACTGCTAGCTTATTACAGGCCCCCTTTATGACTTATGCCAGTTGGGTGCAGGACACACTGAGTAAGCAGAACCAATTTCTGTTTGATGTGTGATGATGAAATGATTCCTCCCAATCTGTCTCCACTTTGCCAGCGAGGGGGTGCTTCAAGTCGGGGCACAGAATCCAGAAAGACCCCTCCCCAGACCTCTACAGATCTTTCTTCTCATTCACCTGAGTCTCTGTCCTTGTTCTCAGCCCAGAACTCTTCCACAGCCTCCACGGCGACCCTTGTTGCCAGGGCAAACAACTCAAGGGCGTCCTCTCTCGACATACCCACAGACTCAATAAAACCCTGAATACTCGCCTGTAATAGAGTAGATAAAAATGGTCCAAAAGATGATAAATGGACAGTCTGCATTTAGTGCTTTTTAGAAGAAATCTGCATGTTTTCCACAGGTGGGGCTCAAACCATAAACTGCTGTCTTGTGCAATCAGCAGCCATCTTAACCTCTTGGCTACTGTGTGTGGCAGGCTTGGCTGAGAAGGCTGAATCAATACACCAGAGGATGAATCCTTCCTTGTCGTTCTCTATCAATGAATCTTTGGTGTTAAGGTAATTCATTGTTCAATTGAATGTTTTCTCTTCACTGAAGCTCAGACACTGCAAGTACTACACAAGTGAAGCAAACACGAAGAATGTCATAAGCTCCAGCAGCCTATTTCATGAAACGTGGTGTACATTTAACTCTGCACCGTGCATAAGCCTTATGCTACAAATTTATGCTGCAGCTGGGCAGTAATACTGACATTCGATTTCATGAAAAGTTTCGTAGCTGCGCCATGTTTTAATGACATTAAATTTCTTGTACAAAACAGCTCTTACAATTTTGTTTCTTTCCAATATAACAACAGTCATCAAACAGTCCTTGACTCACCTCTGCCCACCATTTTGAAAAGTTTTCGTCTTTGCTTCACTGGCCCTGGACAAAAATCTCCCACTTTCATCACAGCCAAACAGGTTTTTCATTACCTTCTACAACAAAATTATGTGTTTCTTGTATAAGCCTCGCTAAGTTGAACAATGATGAGGCTTAACCGAACATGATAAACTAGTCAAATTGTTAATTTTCACTTTGTGTGGCAAAACTTAGCCCACCTTAAATGAAAAATGACTACCTAAGTTACACCCTAATTTGTTGCATAAGTCGCAGAAATTGGTCTTAATTTGTGGCGTAAGGGGAGTTAAGCCATTGCGTAGTTTCGTAAAATTGGCTGCAGTTAAACCTGTGATTACAACATCTCATATAATTTCATTAAGTTAACTTACCTGGTAAGTAGCAGTTGTGATGATATCTGCCCCACTTTCCAGGAAACTTTCAAAACCAGGAAAAAGAAAAGAACAAGGCAATGAGATACACATGCATTTGCTGTCACATAATTCTGTTTACAAGACTTAATTTGAACCTGGTGCCTCCGTTCAGTTACATCAGAATTTTAATGGCACACTTTTCTCAAAGGTCAAGGTGATCCAAAGTACATGCGAACCAGTTGGCAATAGAAAGCTACATGTATGAAAAAAGAATAAAAACTGGTGAAGTCTACAGTGTACAGTCTTGTAGGAGTTTGATCAAGTATGCAGCGCTTTCAGTTTCCAGGTAACAAATGTCGCTTTACAATACAGATCTTCAGCCTGGTTTTGGGAAGGCAGATCATATTGAGTATTCAGTTCTGTATTTATATCGGTCTGAAATTGTTTAAGATGAGACTTCAGTACTGATCAACTGATCTACTATGTGCCATTTTGCAGATACAGCAGAAGACATGTCAGAAAAGAAAGGGCGGTTAGTTTTTCCTTCCTGATAATTCAAAAGGAACTTTAAGATGCGACGTTTCATGTCCCATTTTGGCTTCGAGTTTTCAATTTTAAAAGTGACCGTTGAGCAAATCAGCCAAATTTCATGATGTACTAAGTGGGAGTTGGGATTTGGACTGGTGCTTTGCACTGGCGCATGTACACAGATCAAGCAGGGTTTACAAAATTATTCTGAGCCCATATTTTCACAGTCTCTTCCTGGAGCTGGCATGATTTGGTTTCTCACAGCAAAAGAACAAGTGGATAAGAAATAAAAGTATGACAACAGAAAGTGCACACCATTCTGCCAGTACAAACTTTACCCTTAGCAGTCAGTCAAGTATTTACTGTGCCATATCCAAGAATTTCAGAATACGACTGTGTAGGAATATGCCTTGACCATATATCTGTTATAGCGCCCTCGCTTGACTACAATTGCACATGGAAGCAGCCATCTTGAATAAAGTACATGTAGTTACATAGTAAACATCCTCTCCAAACTCTCTGTCAATTCTACCCAAATAATACAGACTGTACCGCATATACATGTCAAACCTCCACCTCACCGAGTGCTGCTGAATGTCCAACGATCCTGAACTTGTTTGCTACAAGTTTCAAACTACCGGGATATGTCAGTTTAAAACAGAGCCATCAATGTCTGTTTGAACTGTATAGCAATGGGTGTCTTCACCCTCACTGCCTGAGAAACACTGGATATCACTGAGGGCATATACCACAGCAAAAACAGTCTTTGAAATCTCACCTCCCACAAATATGCATCACAAAACTGAAAAATGAACAGATACGTATGAGCTGGCAGGCAGACAAAAAAATGACCCAAAATGTATTAAAAGTTAAGGGCTCAAAATAAATACTTGTAACTGGATTTATGTGTATATTTGCACTGGTCCACTGTATGGTATATTGGAATTTAAAGTAGTTATATACTGTGAGGGATTTGAATTCTTACAGATAGAGCGTTGGTGTCCTCAGCTTTAAGAGGAAGCTTTAGGTTACCTCTTATGCACATTCTTGATCAAGTGTGGACCAGTTATTAACGGCCGGGCACTCCACAGTTCATCCTCCTGAAAACCAAAGTTTTGAAAACCCCCATAAATGTGAGCTCCACCCTTGAACAAGAGTTCTTCATCAAGCAATGACAAATCAAGCATGGAACGATGTTTCACCATGTCCCACATTCACACCTTAAAATATTTTAATACAGCATTCTGTTCTGGTCAGGCATGATATGCCTGATGACTGGGAAAAAGGTCATTTTCATTTTTTGTTATTTGGGTCTTACAATTGTCGTCCAGTTGCACTATACATGTAGATATATTTTTTAAATGCAACATTGAAATTATCATTTGAAATTAAACAAAACATTGAAATTATCATTTCAATGCGACCATGTGATTGCATGGCTGAGTGGTTAAGGTACATGGCACCGGGGATGAATCCTGTCAGGACAAATGACTTTCTGCTGGGTGACAGGTTGACCGTCTATTTCAAAAAGCATAAAGAGTACAATGCACTTGTTACTGTGTCTAGCAGCACTTGGCAGAATCCGATTCTGTGCAGTCACTCTATCTGTGTACCACTGCTAAATCTCATTCCATGCAGGGGCAGTTCTGGAGCCAACATTTTGGGGGACTGAACTCTTCGTGCATGACTTCACCTTTTAACTATTGGGAATCAAATATTTTCCAGCCTTTTTTTGAGGAGGGCCTCACAGTTTTCCCCTAGCCCCCCCCCGGGACTGCGACTGATTCAATGATTTATTGATAATGCTGCTAATGCCATCAGCCAATCACCTCATTTGTTTAATCTTTGATTGTGGAAGAATGATTCAAATAATGGGAGGTTAAGTTTGAGATTACTCGCAGGATTGATTATTAAAAAATAAGTTAACTTGCCCGGTAGGCTAGTTGAGAAACAGCTTTAGTTCGAGGCCTGACACATATATCAATCATACAGCTTTGTCCATCCAAGTCTATCATAAATTCACCATTTCAGCAATTCCTCGACCTTTTCTGTTCGTGAAATTCTCTTCTCTCTTTTGTTGTCATGAAACTGCTTTTTGTTACTTCATCGAATCACATCACCATTGTTAATCGCAAAAAATGTCAGCACAGGTGCAGTTTATGTTGACTAGTACAGACATGTACACCCAGTGGCTGGTTTGTGCAATTATGCTCAGTGCAATTAAGAACTACTGCGTATTGTGTCTATGTAACATGCTTTGAGTGTCTTCACACCTACACCCGCATTAAATGTGTTTCCTGAAACAGCTGTTTCAATAGGTGATGTGCATGTCAGGTGAGGGGGGAGGTCGTAAGTATTACATGTAGATAGCCTGTCCAGCAGTGATTTCGCCTATCAGATCCAAGAACAGAAAGAGTTCCATATGCCTCAGTGCTTAAACCAGTGAGGCTTGTCTGAAAAAGCCAAGTGTTTTCTAAATAAATGCTTCAGAATTTTCTCAGCTAATTTTCGCTTTTTACAACATGTTATCACTTTCTGATGGCTGTTATAATACTTTGAGGGAATTTTAGTGTTGGCTGTATATGGAACTCCTTTCCTTAAAGTAATGTGAGTGCAGTTCATTAGCGCTCTCCAAGATCATCAATAAACCTAGGTTGTACAAGTTTTTCGCGATCGACAGGTGAAGTGAAATGGTGTAACAAATGCCAGTGTCATATGACAACAAAACACAAATGAGAATTTCACAAACAGAAAAGGCTGGGGAATTGCCGAAATAGTCAATTACATGTAATTTAGGACTCCAGTAGACTGACCCTAGTACTCCCAGACAGTCTAAGACTAGCCTATGATAATGTACAGTAGTCGCCCTGGCTGGAAAGAGTTCTGTGTAGGCCTACAGACAACACTAATTTTCCCTTAAAATGTTATAAAATTAACAGCTGTCAGAAAGTGATAACATGTCCTTCAAAGTGTAATTTAGCCAAGAAAATTCCAAAGCATTTACTTAGAAAACAAAACCTTTTCCAGACAAGTCTCATGGTTTGTGCACATGGGCAGTGTTGTCCGTATATGGAACTCTTTCCCTACCCGGGGTCTTAACTTACAACTTACAAGGCTGATAACACCTGTGTATTGCAGCTCACTTCCCAATCCCCCGTCCAGAATTTTCACACTCATTGTTCTCTGGATCTTACAGCCCAATCCAGCAAGCCTTAACACAGCAGTGCTACTTGTGAACAGTTTTAAACTTCGAAACATCATTGCATTCGTGATTCCTGATTCGAGAAACTGTGGCTAACTGCTAACTTTTCCCGCTTCCCAAGACAAGTAAAACATCACACGTGGATTCACTGTTTACAGGGCGCGCCTACACAGTACAGTTCCACGCCGGCCAGAGTAGCGCCCCCATATTTTTGTTTTCAACCGAATTATGTAGTCACGTCACCTGACCAAATCAGGTGACCTACAGATGGACGTATACACAAGCAACATGGAAGTAGTACCGGTTATCGTTTTTATTTCATCATTTTGTTTCAGCAGAGCGAAAATTCCGATGTACAAGTTGGACCCTTGGTGGCCAGGATTCCCATCTATTTTCACTGGTCCAGTTTACAGCGCTGCAGTAGATGACCAAAAGGGAGAAATATACGTGTCACAAGTCAGTCAAAGCTCAGCTTCATTCATCACGTTCATAATTCATTCAATGATTCATTCTTAATCATATGTTCTTATGCATGAGTCTCAAGATTCATGCAAGACTCCAGGATGCGCTTGACCTTATTCCAGGCCGAGTTTCTTCTTGAGAATGTGATTATCATCCAGCAGTACTTTGGATGAGAAGAATTCCAGGTACAGACGCAGCTTGACACCTGGAGCAGAAACCCAATGAGACTGGTCTAAAAAATTCTAATGTGTCCTCAGTGAATACGGCAAATAAAAAAAAAATGGCTAATAGGTCACCACGGGCAAGCATTAGTGGCGTTCATACATGGAATTTGTTCCTTTGGGATGTATACTTGATTCCAGTCACGTCTGACTTCTGAGGAAAGGCAGAAATGTTTACACACCGATTTCTACTTTTTCCCCTCAGCGTGGAGAAAAGGTGCCTCCAGTCCTTGTCTTCAGTATGTATGGGGATTATCTGAGATCATTTCCTTTTGAACCCAATGTAATCAATATGGTGCATGGGATGAGGATATTTCAAAATGCAACATCGGGAGAGACCAGTCTTTGGCTAACAGACGTTGGCAATGGTAAGTTGTCGGTTGCATTCTTCAACAGAAGTGTATATGTTGGGCTTAATCAGTCAATATGCATGATCGCCTGACCTCTCTGTGATCAGTACATCTTATTAGACAATTTGTTGATAATTCTACCATCAGCCAATCACATTTTCTTTCCTCTTCTTATTTAAATGGAAAGATATTGAAATCCACCATTGAAAACAGTTCAGTGCCAGCTGTTTAAAGTGAATTGTGCAACTAAATGACGTCAAAATGTACGCTGTTATTTTTTTTTAAATCTGTGGTTTGTTTAATTAAGCTCTGGAATCTTGATCAAATGAGGGTCAAATGGACAAACATGTCAAATCTCTCACGTGCTGTGGGGCTTTTGTCTGGTTTCTCCGGTTTTCCTTCCCCCACTAACACAATCTCTGGCTTTACTTTATACATGTATGTACATGTAGGTTTATTGACAGCTGCCTGAGGCACCTTTGAACCATTGACCATGTTGTGATTCTGTAGTAACATTCTTTTCATGACATATTTATGCAAAACTGTATTGAATTTGCACCCAATAAATGAATATGTTGGGTGCGATTGGCATAATTGCCTTATTGCATTGGACATACCTATAAGAAATCTCCAATTTTACTTCCCTGTTTTGAAACCATCTTCCACAACTTTTGATTGGAAAGAAACAGTGATTCTGCTGATGGTGGAATTCATTGACAAATCATTGAAGATCAAGTGATTGTGCAGATTGTCTGATTGCTCTCGGCAAAATACAACAATTCACAACTTCAGAGAACATCATATCTGGAGACTGAAGAAAGGAACTTGAAAAATGGAGCGGGTCAACATCCCACGTACTCTTTGGCTTCGTGGTGTATGGAATGTTGACACCGCGCTGCAGTATTCTGCGCTTCATTCACGCTCATTGGATGAGTAATATTACAGCTTACATAAAATCATCTACCTGTCTGCTCTGTGTGTATGAAAAACCAGCCTCAAATACATAAAAAATGTACAAACATTTATATACAAAAACCACTGCAAACTCTTTACTGATTACAGTGATCTTCAATGCAAGTCGAATTAGTAAGAGGGCTGGACATGTTGGTCCCCTTTGAGAAAGATTCTCCTGGGACTGAATGTCAGCCCCTTTTCTTTTCTGATGTTGTTGATGTTTCTTCTGGAAGGCACCCTTGGACACACAGTCAAGAGTTTCTCTTCCGCTGGCACATTGGAACATGTTCTTGGCACCGCGGGCAAGGCTGGCAGTAGATTGGCCCCGCTTCAGTTTGACCAAGTAGCGGACATCGCCCTAAGTAGGGATGGAGAGATGTTCATCGTTGATGGGGACGGAGGTTTGAATAACAGACTCATCAAACTTGACAGAGGTGAATTAAAATGCTGATACATTCAGAGGATTGAATTGATGAGTATCTAGACTAAATATGATATGTCATTTGTTTGACCCAGGCTGATTGACATAGTTCTAAACCTAGATGACTTCAGTGTGACTTCACTGGGGACCGGGTACTTACCACGCTATAAGCTAGGCGACTTTATTGCAGTGGCACCAATGCAACACACTCCTGCGTACCATGAGACAAATTTCTCTTTTACAACTCAAGGCCCCTCTGAAGCCAGGATTTCATCCTTTATCTGCACTGTAGGGAAGGTAACACTTTGATTACACCATCTATCAACACTGCAATTAGCCAGTTCACCCTTCTTATAATACTTACCTGATGTAATACTGAATACCCCTCCACTCCAGAATTCTAAGGATAACAGGCAACTCCAAAAATTTAGGATTTACACTAACTCGGGCATTTGTGCAACGTGTTTAGTGATTAAATAGTGGAAAACATTGTTTCAAAGTTCACAAAAATGCCACATACATTGGTTACTAACTTAACGACAGTTGACATGCATTTAGATGTATGTATTGGTATGTCCACATACTGCTCAGTCAAGCATGAGTAATCGCTATCTACTTGGGTTGGCACTTAACTTAAAGTCTCCTGAGGGAGATTACAGTGGCTGATAAGAACCATTTAAAATCCTGGAACGGCATGCCCCCCCTGAAAACTTTTAGCTGCTGAACCTGTTTTTTTGGGTAAATTGCGTTCTTAAACTGAGTACACACACTTTCCCAAGTTGCAACATCTTTTTTGAATATGCATGTACCACCAGCATGTGAGTATGGTGTATCCCTGCAGTAAGGGTGTGTATTTTTGGTCTCTAGACAAGGCTGTATTTGATGGATAGCCCAATTTTGCAGCCCTGTGGAAATAAGTGTGATTGTTACAAATTTGCAGCTCAAAATCTGGCATAAAACAGATGAAATTTGGCACCACACTCTGCGGTTATACACGTATGTGAACTATTGGAGCAAGTTGCCCCCAAAGAAGCTTGGAGGTTCTAACATTTATTGACCCAGAGTTGAAGTAAATTCACTTAAACCTTTCTGTATCTCAGACCTTACGATTATCCATTAAGTAGTGGACAGAGGTATGTTAGGCCACACTAGAGCACATTTTGGAGTTATGTCAGCCACTTTACTCTTGCTGATGATAGCAGTGTCCAAATCAATTGGTTGTGGCTCGTAGTAACACATGCTTTTATGGAAAGTTGGCTACAGCCTTATCACTAATGGATTCCATAAGGGCATGCATTATTGTCAGCCACAGCCTGACTTTTGGGCACAGCTTCATTTCTCAACTTTGTTCTTACATTGCCGGCGTAGAATTCTTTGCTAGTCTTGTGAGCAAAAATCCCCAGTCATTCGCTTGGTACAGCTTTCAAATCATTTCTGGCCAACTTAAGAGAGAATGATGCAGATGTGATTCAGAATGCAGCCAAGCTGGTGTAAAGTGAAATTGTGACTCTTTCAAAACAGACTTGTGTTGCAAATGCTTAACTGATGATGATGTGGACTCTAATTTATTAGGGTTAAAGTTTGCAAAATAGGAGTCAAAATGTCATATGAAACCACTAAATCAAGGAAGATTTTTGAAACTGGTTGGCACTTTTATCATGTTAAAAACCATTCATGTGACAGCTCTATATTGACCAATAGGAATAGGTAAACTATCAAAGATATTTATGAAAAAGCCGTAAAACATATTTTCCCACCTTATCAAAGATTTTCATTGAGTCTCCTGAGAAATGCTGTGGTACATGTACTCTGCTTTTTTGGAAACACAATTAAAAATCCATTCTTGTCTCCTTCTACAAGACTTCCAGGTAGCCTGGCACAGAGGTGTCAATGGGACGGCAGCAGGACAATTTCATATTCCACACAGTGTTGAGTTGGATGGCATAGGGCGTGTCTGGGTAGCTGACCGGATGAATGGAAGACTACAGGCATTCAAGCAGGACACAGGAGACTTCATTGGAGAGTGGACCTCATGTTTTCAGGAAGGGGAACCCTATTCAGTCAGGTAGTGTGGTAATACACAAGTATGCAGCATTAGGGAATGTACTTTGAGCAAAATTTGAAATCAAGGATGGTTTCCAATAAGCCACATTGATGTTGCCAGCAACTCCTATGGATCACCGAAGTCTACAGAAATGTCGCTTTTGGTTGGTGACGGATTCTACCTAGAAATGTACATTTGTCCTATTCCAGAGGATTGTATTTCATGTAACATGTACATATGCAGTGCTTATTTGGAGCTTTTGTGATTGCTATGTGAGATTTTTCAACACTTAAACATTTGCTTCTGTTCTAATAACAAGCCTTCGTTTTACTAATTAATGGCAAGCAATAATGTGACTGAGACAGAAGAAGCAAATCAGACACAGAACATCTTCTCAGTCAACATAATGTTTGCAAACATCAAGGTTTTGTATAGGTTAATGATACATTCAAGTAGCAGAGTCTTTGAAATTCAGTTTTGTAACTTCATGTTGTGAATTTGAAATGACTATCTCTGCAAGACCTGTTCACCTTCAATCCTGTTGCACAATGGAAGAGTATCGCATTAGTGAATGAATTTTGTTTTACCGATGAAATGTTTTCTTCACTTTGAAAAATTCTTATCTTTCCTTTATTATTCCTGGCAGGTTAAGTGCCGACCACACCCACTTAATTGTTACCCAACTTAAAGCCAATCGGATTCTCTTTATTGCATCACCCCGGCAACCAGGAGTGATTGGTAACTGTACTGTGCTTGACAGCATCCAATTGGCAGAGGACATACAGCCACATCTTGTGGCAGTTAGCCAATCAGATGGAGCGTTCTATGTTGGAGAACTTGCTGCTAAGGCTTGCCAAAAGTTTGTGCGTGTTACCTGACAGACGTGTATGAAATAAATACAACTGCATCCATCCATCCATGCAGTCAACTGTTTCATGGAAATAATGTTTGATTTTTCACCAGATTTTTCAGTTCGTCAAAGGAAATTTGTTGAGGAAAGGATGATCGAAGTATTTTTTTTTAAAGAGTAAAGATGTAAATGCTGCAATCTACCCTCTTCATATTTCATCAATATGACTTTTGACATTGGGTCAGTGATGTGGTTAGTGAGAGGATTAACTTAAGTCCCAGGGGGGTAGCCAGTAAATTTGCAGGGAAAGTTGGGACCAAGTTTCTTGAGGGGTACCAAATGGTAGGATCTATATTCAAGTAGCAGGACCCAGTAGTTGTTTTCAATTTTGTTTTTGGGGGGGGAAGGGAACATGTCTGCCCCACCCTGGAAAAATCCCCTTCTTTACTTGTTTAGTGCATTTTAACTTTTTTTATTGTTTGAGAAATACTTGTTAAAAAGACCAACTTTTGAACTGCAATGAAAGGTATAGTTATTTGCATATTTCATTTAAAATGTTAGAGTGTTACACATAATGCATTGTAAAGTGACTGGGGTTCTTTTCTGCTGTCCTCATTTACATTCACAAAATAATGCATATTTAACTCAGGGATGGGACTGGCTAATTACAGTATCTTGAAGGGTTCAAGTTCTTTGATTAATGCATTTGAGAATGGATATGATAGATTGCCTGTTATTTCTACGTGGCCATTATCACTTATGTACATACCCAAATAAATTTTACTGGGAAACTGTTCTCTACTTGAGCTTTTTTTTCACAGATGTTACATATCACTGAGTGACTCAAAGATGTTTGTTAAACCAATAATGTCTGAAATGGAAATTACCTTGGTGGTGTTACAGAAAGATGACCATGCATGTCGCAGTGGGATATGTGAAGAATTAGCTGTTCTGAATGACAATGACATTCCCTTTCTAGCTGTATCACTGAAACCCTGTATTGGTATGTCCCCAGAATATAGTATGATAAATGTCTCAAAAACCTTGTCACATTTCTCTTGGCCAACACAATTTTCAGTGTAATCGGGGAGGGATATTCTGTGTTCAGTTCTGTGTATTAAAACTGTGCTAAGCTGTAGGGCAATTCTTACCACATTATTTTTCTTTCACCCCAACTTCCGTATGAATGACTTTGAAAGTTCCAAAGCTGCCCCTCTAAACCTTCCATAGAAGTTGACAAACAGGGCCTGAATACGCACCAAAGATGTACACTATATTAAAAAAAACAGTTCAGTAGGAGCTTGTGACCTAAGTTCCTGACAACTTTACCATTGTTCATTGGCAACTTTATTGGCAATAAAGAGAGTATTAAATAAAATGATTGAAACACGTATGATGCTTGAACCAACAGCTAAAGTTTGAACGTAGATAAATGATTTATAACCACAACTAGAAAGAAAATACCCATTGGGCCTTGGACATACAGTTGCTGGAACAATTCTTCCGAGCTTGCTTGTTCATGACACTGTGAGAGGAAACTGAGGAAAACCCATACAATCATGAGAGAGAACTAGTTGAATTTACTGAGGGAGACCTTCCAAAAAGTACAGACAGGAAGGGTACCCTAAGCCTTGTAAAAAAATCAGGAATGTTTTTCAATAGGGAAACCAAAACAATTTCTTCAGGTCTTTACAAAAGATGAGACAGTTGGCAAAGGAACTCTGGATTCAGTGCCCAATTGAATCTACAGCACTATATGAGAAAATAAATCGGTATTAAGTACTGTGGGGAAAATGAAGTGATGCCGAATCCCGGCTTCCTCAGCTAAATACCAAAATAGTGGTGTAAAACTCAGGACTATGTAATAGTTTTTAAACCTTCCTGGACGCTGCAGGCCAGAACACTTGCACAAGTATGAGTGCATTTACATTGAGTACAAGTATGGAAGAAAATACACACTCTTGATTATAAATACAAGTACTATACCGTGAAATGGTGACTCCGTTTTCAATCTGAGAAGGTAGGTTACACAAATAACATTCAAAACAGATGTTCCATGGCATACTCATTAGACACAAGTTGTAATTGAAGCTCTCTAACTCTTCTGACATTATTTCACAGCATTTTCATCTTGCAATATTAACGGTACTGCTTCCCAGCGACTTAACCACGGGTGAGATTTTACAGGTTATGGTTGATTTAATGGTAATTCAGGAGTTGCCAGTGATCCAGGATAGGAACAAAACGTGAGTTACATATTTAAATGCTGGCAGGCTCCATGATTCAGATCAAAGGTTACAAAAATGCATCTTCTCTTCTAACTTGTATGACAATATTTATGCAAACGTATAATGATATAAAAGTGGTGTCTTTTTCTCTCCATGAACAAATGCACTGTCTTCATCAGTGCATTGCACAGACCTCCCGGTTCCATAACATGTATAGTTTAGTACAGGCAAGTTGTTTGGTGAAGAGTAATTACATGTACATGTAGGTCCACTATTCTCAGATATTAAAACAATGTCACTATCTCTCTCTATCAACTGCACCTTACATTTTCTTAAGTACTTGATCTACCTAGTTTAATCTTAAGTGACTCTTGATCTAAGTAATTACTGAAATGCATTTGAAAAAGGAAGCTTTGTAAGTTGATTTGGCTGCAGAATCTATTGTTAAGGATGGATTTGCCTTTCAGACAATGTAAATGCAAATCAAACTTTGGAATCCTTTAGATGAGAATTTTCACTTATTTCTGAGTATGTGCAACAGGCAACCCTCATTTTGATAGTGTGGTCCCTCCAGGGAACGCATCAGAAATATTTCAGTGATATTTGTGCCTTGAAATGACCCAGTCTCTAAATATTTATACTTTTTATTTGCAACCAACAATACTGACACACACAGCCAAACCCTGTCACTCAGAACTGTCTTGTTTGGTTTCCTCAAAGTTTAGAATTCAACTGAAATCTGTGCAGCTGTCTTTCAGTTTATAAAAATCCCAACACAGAATTCCAGAATGCTGTCCAAGAAATTGGCATAGATGAGCATTTGTATACAATCAAATCTTACATAGAAACTCACCAAATAAACCTCCCAATCATTGCTGAATTCAATACAAAAAAATCATGAATCGTGAAAGGTTATCAAAAGTGTGACAAGTCAAATTTCACATACAAGTGTATTTGAAACTAAACATTTGGCTGTTACAACAGGTCATAATTCGAAGTTGGTCCATCCTTAGTGCGCCCCTTGAAGTTTGAGTCTGCAAAAAAATTACGTTTCACAAGCAACTTTAAAGAAAATTATTTTACATCGCATTCAAGTTATACACATAAGCTCTTTCATGTAAACTTACATGTAGTTACACGTACATGACATCATCTGCTTTCCAATGACTTACATGAATGCAGACATTTAATTTATGTGTATAGTACATCCACCGCATGACCCTGTTAGATTAGAGTTGATAGTGCAATGACACTGACACTTTAGTGGTCAATCTTGCTCAACAGTTGCCAGCAATGAGTAAATAAACCAATTTGAGCTGCGTAAATTAAATTCATGTTCTGGCAAGTTCCAAGATTGTGCACTATTTACAAACACCAATCTTGACTCTTTGTTAGATTATTTACAAATAATATCAAAATCCAGTAGCAAAGATAACAGCCCTTTGACTTGTTTCTATTTCAACTTCATGCATGTAGCAGTGTTTTCTTCAAAGTTTGATTATCATAAAAAGAGAAATCCTGGTTCTGCACAAACATATCCTTGATCAATATTCCAATGAGTAATGACCTTACTGCCATTAATTACAATTATTACAGTCTATAATTTACTGGCTTGATGAGGTATCTGCTCAGTAATGCTAATAATATTCACAATAGTGTGCCACTGAGAGTTTGCAATGCGTTGACCAATCACAGTGCACGAAATTTGTCAACCTTTTCCAAACGTGAGTCAACAGATTGAGAGCACTGTGATTGGTCAACGCGTTGCAAACTCTTGGAGGCGCACTAATGTGAAACACCTGTATTAAGAGAGTACAGATAGCAATACAATTACTTTCTACACTCTTCTGTAAAAGAAACTGTTTTGATGCACAAAACAAAGGGGGCCAGTAAGTTTCTATTACATAAGAGGGGTGTTTCTTGGATTGTGTTATACATACATGCCATTACTCCATTGCCTGCTTTTTGTGTGTTTCAGTGTGAAGGCTACAAAAGCAACTGGATTGAGGCCAGACGGTGATTTCTATTATGTAATGAAAATCAATGTCCATTTTTAATGTCAAATTTTACAGGTCAATTTTGTTGGATCTATCTATTTTTTAATTGCAATAGGGAAAAGCACCTGTGTCAAAACATAAAATGCTTCACTTTTTCATTCAAACTAAAGCATGCACGCTTTACTCATGAGCATGAAATGTTCAGGTGCTTTGAAAAACTTGCAGAAATTGATAACCAAAGAGGGAAATATTGCTCAGGCCCCATTTAGAGCGTTTTTGTGTCTCTAGTCAAACAGCTGCCACTATAGACGGCTGTAAAGCTCAGAATTATCTAGTAGTATGCTGTGGTTACCAATGCATAGTCTGCCTACTGCCTCCTCATAAACTGTTAGGCTGCTTGCACAGCACTGAAATTAATCCTGAAACAAAACCAAACCTTTCAAAAGGACAGAGTCAGGGGACTGTCTTTCCAAGACAGGTGCTTCATCTGTGCATCAAAGATACCTTTTCTGTTACAAGATCTACATTTGACTGCCAGGATTCATCTGAACAGACTCTTCACTGATTAGTCTGATAAGCAGAAACTATTTTACTCAACCTCTTGAGACAGGTTTCAATCACTGACATGGCATAGGTTCTTCATGCGTTTCTCTTGAGGGATGGAAATACCATGGGGACTACAGGGAAAGAGACCTAGGACTGTTAAATTCTGGATTTCATGATTCCTAACAGAGAGTAAAAAAGACAAGTAGGTATATATACAGAGATTTTCCACCTGATGAGCTGATAGACTGAATGTGTTTCTGAAGTCAATGGGTGATATACGACTGGAACTCACTCCCCCAGGGGAAACACAAAGCAGCAGAGACATAGTCAAAGAAAGATCCCCTCACAACTGACAGGCTGAGTGTGTTCAGCCAGAAAGTGGTAGATGACTGGAACTCAGTTCCAAGGGAACCAGAAAGCAGCAGAGACATAGTCAAAGAAAGATCCCCTCACAACTGACAGGCTGAGTGTGTTCAGCCAGAAAGTGGTAGATGACTGGAACTCAGTTCCAAGGGAACCAGAAAGCAGCAGAGACATAGTCAAAGAAAGATCCCCTCACAGCCGACAGGCTGAGTGTCTTCAGCCAGAAAGTGGTAGATGACTGGAACTCACTTCCAAGGGAACCAGAAAGCAGCAGAGACACAGTAAAAGAAAGACACTGTTGCTGAGTCACCTTGTTTACAGCACTAATGACAGAATAGAAATGAAGCAGATTTTAACTCGGCCTACCTGTCCTTTGACAATGGAAATACAGCTTTAAACAGCCAGAACTTTCGTTACTGGAATCAAAACATGCAATTTCTATTCAACTGAAACCACGTACTACAAGTTTCTTTGTGCAAGATTCATGTGTCTTCACAAGAGCTGGGCAGCACAATTTCAAATTCCAAACCACCAAATCATCATAATTACAGGCAAACGAGTTCACACCATGCAAGCTTTAGTCTTAACTCCTAGACCAAAGAGCCTGGCACTTTAAAAATATAGCTTTTATAAGCGGTACACACAATGATCCTTTTTTGGTTGGTGTGGGCATGTGCGTGCAGTTCTAGGCATGCGCGTTAATCCTGAGCATGTGCGCAACTGTGGAAAAGGACTGGTTTGTCTGCCGTCACCATGCATCTGAAAGTCTCCCACCGAGGATGAATTTTGCAACATGGGTTCTCAGTACCTATGAAGTTCTATTTGAGAAACTACTTAGGCCTATGGTGATTTCTGTATCATGAGTTCTACTCGATGTTTTTTTTTTGTACTTACTGTATGTTGAACCCATTAACTGTTGCTGTTCTCCTCTTGTTTTGACAAGGATTTGGAATAGCCTGGTATACTCCCTCTGGAACTTCATCTTACACAGTCCGACCTGATTTAACCTACAAACCCTGCTCATGCCAACAAAGGCTTTGTCAACTACCAAGAAATGCCAAGGCATCTTGGGAAAGTAGGAGAGTAGGGCATCTTCCCAAGCTGGCATCACAGTGTTTCCTGTTGACCCATTTTGCCTAGCATTGTACATTGCACATCTTGTGACTTATGGACACAAGACAATTGCCAAGTCTGCCACAGCAGCGGTTAACAGGGTCCACAGTCAGACCAGCTCACCCTCTCACATGGTCATCATGATGATTACATGTAACACTTTCTGGCAAGGTTTTGAATGCCTTCACTCATCATTACTAGTTTGGAAAGTGCCAATCACACCAAACAAATAAAAGAAGATTTTCAACATCCACAGGCACCCAAATGCCACTAGCCGATGGTGCGGATTGTTTTTGCTTGCCTTGTTTCCAACTTTGGCTTCCTGCGCTTCAACAACCTACTAGCTACCGGTAACGAGGGCAACAAGGAAGTACCATCACTCACAATCACTAGTCAATCCACCTCACAAGGTCAAAGTCTGACCAGTTCTCAATGTGTTTTTTCATCCAAGGAGAAATGGAAAAAGAACATAAAACTTTAACTGTAAGAATGGAGGAAGAAGGTTACAGTTAATATTGTTGAAGGCACCACGACTTCTCTTGAGTCGCTGCAACAAAGAAGGATGAAATATTCTCTCTTCTGCATGTGCAACATCTAGAAAATCTACTGTTGGTGTAACATGCATGAATGTGCTACCAAAGTTCTAGTTTTGTTGCAAGCTTGTATCTTCTTGACAGGGTAGGTTTTCAATGGGACTTTGCATTATGAGGGACATGTAACTAGTTGCACTGAGTTGTAAAGCTCTGATTTTATTAGTGCTTCGCTCAGGGGAATCTGGTGACCACATAAGTTTAATGGATATATGAATTTCATAAATTTGAACAAAATGTAAGGTACACAATGGGCTGGTTATTTGTTCAATGCATGTATTTAGAATCCAGAAGTTTCTTTTACAACAAATGCACAATAAATTAGTCTGGCTAAGGCATGCACACACACTAAACCTTTCAGTGTTTGCTTGTATGATATCTCATATCAACTTGTCATTGAAATGTTAAAACCAAAATTCATTTTTTCCTGTCAATTACCAAGCAATATCCCCTAGTGCTACAGAAGCAATTTATCTAGGTTACCCAGTGCATCATGAAGGCGTTTCTTATCCTCTTCTGTCAGCTCACAGCTGTAGAGCTCCAGGTCCCGCAGGGCCTTTGCATGTTTCAAAGGCAAGCACCATGAAGTGGCTGTACCAGCCAGGTCTGCATTACCAGAGACATCCAATGAAACCAAGTTGGGGAGCTCTTTAAGTGACTTAGTAACATGTACCATGTCCTGTCCATTCAATGAGCAGCTTCTCAAGTCCAGCTCCTGCAGGGGTTTGAGCTCCTTCAGATACATTCCCCATGATGCCGCTGTACCACCAAGGTTATTACTATGAACATTCAATGAAACCAAATTGGGTAGATCCCTGAGTGCCTCAGCAACATGTACCATGTCCTGTCCATTCAATGAGCAGCCCCTCAAGTCCATCCTCTGCAGGGGCTTGAGGTCCTTCAAGTTCATTCCCCATGATGCTGCTGTACCACCAAGGTTATTATAAGGAACATCCAATCTAGCCAAATTGGGTAGATCCTTGAGTGACTCAGCAACGTGTACCATGTCCTGTTCATTCAATGAGCAATGACTCAAGTCCATCCTCTGCAGGGGCTTGAGCTCCTTCAAATGCATTCCCCATGATGCTGCTGAACCACCAAGGTTATTATCAGAAACATCCAATCTAGCGAAATTGGGTAGATCCTTGAGTAACTCAACAACATGTACCATGTCCTGTCCATTCAATGAGCAGCCCCTCAAGTCCATCTCCTGCAGGGGCTTGAGGTCCTTCAAGTGCATTCCCCATGATGCTGCTGTACCACCAAGGTTATTACCAGAAACATCTAATCTAGCCAAATTGGGTAGATCCTTGAGTGCTCCAACAACATGTACCATGTCCTGTTCATTCAATGAGCAGTGACTCAAGTCCACCTCCTGCAGGGGCTTGAGCTCCTTCAGATGCATTCCCCATGATGCTGTTGTGCCGTCAAGGTTATTATCAGAAACATCCAATTCAGCAAAATTGGGTAGATCCTTGAGTGACTCAACAACATGTACCATGTCCTGTCCATTCAATGAGCAGTTCCTCAAGTCCAGCCTCTGCAGGGGCTTGAGCTCCTTCACGTGGATTCCCCATGATGCTGCTGTACCACCAAGGTTATTACCAGGAATATCCAATGTAGCCAAATTGTGTAGACCCTTGAGTGACTCAACAACATGTACCATGTCCTGTCCATTCAATGAGCAGCCCCTCAAGTCCATCTTCTGCAGGGGCTTGAGGTCCTTCAAGTGCATTCCCCATGATGCTGCTGTACCACCAAGGTTATTACCAGAAACATCTAATCTAGCCAAATTGGGTAGATCCTTGAGTGCTCCAACAACATGTACCATGTCCTGTTCATTCAATGAGCAGTGACTCAAGTTCAACCACTGCAGGGGCTTGATCTCCTTCAAATGCATTCCCCATGATGCTGCTGTACTATCCAGATAGTTATAAAAGAGATTCAATGAAACCAATTTGGCTAGATTACGGAGAGACTTCATGACAGGTGCTATGGTTTCACTGGTTAAGCTAGCAATGATTTGTGCCTTATTCAGGCTTTTCATTGCACTCACAGCAAAGGCCAAATCTGTGACAGACCTTATCCACTCACAGTGCGAAATGTTCAGCTTTTTTATTTTATCAAGGTAAGCACTGCCACTATCCTCTGCAACACGTCTCAGAAAGTATGTCACTGAAAGCAATGTATCATCAAGAAGACCATGAAGGTTGGTGTTATCACGTAAGACTGCTTGTATGAACTTCTTAGATGGTAGGCACTTACACTGACTTTCAAAGTAACAGTGAAGTGCCAACTGACCCACCCTATCCCTAACTGACAAACGATTCTTACACTTCGCCAGAAACACATTCAGTATCTCAAATGTACACGTCTCATTTCCTCCACAACAAAAGCGCAAAAGGTATTCAAAATCCACTGGGCTTTTTGACACAATTTCATTCAGAATCTTCTGAAATTCTTGTCTGTTTACTTCAAACAAGTTCTGGAGGTATAAAGCAGAACAGAATTCCTGGAATGTCTTATGAATGAACTGCACACTGCCGTGGGGGACTCGTCCCTTGAAGACTCTCTGTGTTGTCAAAATACCTGCTTTTAGAGCAAGGCTAAGCTCTCCCGGCTCAAAGTCACTGTCTTTAAAAGACAGCACTTGATCTGGTAAAAGGAGACCTTGCAAACCAACCTTGCCAAGTTCAATCACTACACTGTTTATTTCTTGTTCTGACACATCTTTTCTTTTTCCAATTTCATCAACTGCGTTGTGGTAGAAGCTGGACATTGTTTCTGGAAGTTTGGAATCTTTACTCCACAGGGAACACATCATCAGAAGCAACATTGGACTCTCTGCCAAAACTGAAAAAAGGTTTGAGGATCTAATCCTTGTCAGAAGTTCCTTTGCCTTAGTAGGTTCATCACAGTAAAATTTGTTCACATACTCAGTGATGTCTTCTTTACTGAACCCCATGACCCTGACATGTGTGAATGGTTGTTGAATCAATGCCTTCGTTGTCAATCTGACTAAGTGGGAGGGGCGGGTGCTCACAAGTACAGTGCAACCTCTACACATCCTACGATTGAGGATTTTCAGAATGGAACCAAATGAGGATTTGTTGAGGGAAGTGGTCCTCAACTCATCAAAGCCATCCAAGAGTATGAGGACTTTGCCAGAATTCATCTTGATGTATGACTCCAGAGCATTCAAGTCTACATTTGTGTCTTCTGCTAGGAGTTGGTCAAAAACTGAACCAACAAGATTTGACTCCTGCTTCAGATTACACATTTTCAACAGGAAGACCAGTTTATACTTCTGTAAGACCTTGCAAGAGCCAGCTGCCCAATCATATGCAATCTTGTCAAAAAGAGTGGTCTTTCCTCTACCAGCCAGCCCACTTAGTACAGCTATTGGGATCAATTTACCTTCTTTTGTTTTCAGCAGCAACATTTCCTCATAAGATACCAGTGTATATTCTGTTTTTCCCTCACCAGTTATTAACTGTACTTTGGTACACATCTCTGCAATGGGTTTTTTGAGATCCTCACACCATGGGTTCATCTGTAGAAAGCTACCTGTCTCCTTGTAGTGTGACTTCAGTTCATCTTCACAGATATTGGCAGCATTCAGGGACTGCACATCAGACGCACTGTACTCTAAGAGTGAAATTTCCACAAAACAAAGAAACAGAACAAATTCTAATCTTTCTGATAAGAAATATGTGATTGAACACTATGACAAATTTAATCTAATTTTAATCAGGCACAACTGTTCCAATCCCAGATTTAATATGAATGGTGTGCATAGTGTCGAATCAACAAGGAAAAACTGAATGAGCTAACACAGTTGTTCAGTCTGTTGAATTTTGATCAATCATTTATGTCAGGAAATGGAAAAAATGTGTAATTTGTGTGGGTTTAATATCTTACATTTCTTATTCTGCTCCCCTCGTTCCCGGGATACTTTCCAACCTTACACAACCCAAAATGGAACTATTTGTGGTATGCAATGGTGGAGGTCATGATGCTTACCTCACTTCCTAAACCAGTCCATTGTTTTAGGGGAACTTTCCCACAGTCCTGACCAAGTATTTTTAGAAACAGAATGCCGGTTTTCATTCTTTGGGAGATTCATCAAATTGGAGGTTGCAGGTTGTTGGACCCTGGGAGAAAATCTGCTGATCCTGCTGATTAGCAGAGTTACACAATGAACCTTCAAAGATTTGACCAATGGGGAAGCTTATATGTAAATCAAACTTTGAGGAAGGGTTGGTCAAACTTGCAAGTGACCAATCATAGTCTTGATGGAAATGTCCATCAAGAGACTATAACAGGCATTTAAGGGCCTATTTCGGGGTAAGAATTCAGTCTGCACCACCCAGCAGACCACTGGTCAACAGCCCGACACTCAAGTCTACACAGTAGCCATATGGGGTGAGTTGCTGTCCTTAGTAATCTACCTGTGTGTAACTTCATTTTTAAATTTATTTTGATTACTTAGTATTATAGACTGTGTTACTTCTGATGTTGATGGACTTGTATTGTTAGCTTGTTTTTATGATCAATCACAATCGTGGCATTCACATGAAGTTATTTTACAGTGTACTCTTTTCTCCATTTGTTCTGATTACCTCCTTGTTTGGCACACTCGATTCAACAATGTCCTAGTTTGTAATTAAGGATGATTGTACACCTTGTAAGGATAAATTTCTGTTCTATTATATAGCTCAAGTGGCATCTGTGTTGAATTGTGTTGAGGCAGATGTAGCCAGTAGTAGGAGAGAAGCCAAGTTAGCATATCCAGGTTAGCTCCAGAATTATATTGTATATTTATATTCCAAGCAGTTTCAGTTTCACACTCTGACTTTTGCAACTGTTTTTACATGATTTTGTATGTCAGATTGGAAAGTTAGTATGTGCTCACCAACACAGATTAAGAGGTTTTATTTGTGCGCCAAGTCATTTTATGATGTGTTGTGTGAAGACTACCCAAAGAAAGTGTTGTGTAATTGGTCGCATTCCTTCAGAAACAGCTGTGTTTTGGTTATAACAAGAACTCAAGGCTATACACTCCAACCACTGTGTATGACCCATGACTTTTTACTACCAGTGTGTGCACAGTATTTGCACCATGCAGGTTGTGTGTAGTAAGTGTTTCAACCCGGATATGCGCAGACAGCGCTAATGTGGGATCCCTCTATTATCTACTGTACATGTAAGTAATTGTGTTATTTTCCTAATATTACAGAGGTCCGTTTATCCGTCGGCCTGTCGACCTATGTACCATCCAATCAGTCTGTTAACCCTATTTTATTGAGGAGAGCTTCAATAAAGATTTCGTCAGTTGTAGAGTAAACAACAGAGACAGTGTCGTCGTCCGTTAATCGCAGTCGTATCAGTGAGAACCTTGCGCTTGCGGCACAGAAACCTATCCGGCAGCCCGGCCGGATAATACGACATTTAGTTATACTTGTAGGCCTTTTGAAAAGCAAACCCTGCATGACTTTTATGCAAGGACCAATATTATCAAATAAATAAAGCAATGTCAAAAAATCTCAAATAAGAATTTAACAATTTATGGCAAAAAGATATTTCAGCTTTGCTAGCAGGGCACAATATGTGGAAGTATTGTTCACTGATCACATGCATGACAGGCAATTACAGTAGACTCCAGCTAAGTTGAAATGGTACAACTCTGCAAATCACGCAAGTCGGCAGTCTCTCTCATCAAGTCCCCATGTCTCCCTAATGCATATCCATTAGAATGTTTAATTTGTAACAGTGTTGTATCCGAGACCTTGATGTCTGAGACCAAGACCGAGACCAAGACCTACTCCTTCAAGACCGAGACCATGACATCCGAGACTGATACCAACCATAAACCAATATTTAGTTTGTACCAAAAGGTAAATAGGGACAAACATATGGCAGTACAATTGAGTACAAAAAAAATAAAATGAAAACATTAGCATAAACTCATCCACACAAATAGGTCAAATATTTGTTAAAGAATGTCTCAGTTCTTTTATCAGTGATACTGCTCTTCTCACCCTGGTCTGGTCATTTTTATAACCTGAGTGTCCCAAATGATATGACGTGGATGTGAACATTAAAACAAATATCCTTAGACTGTTTTTTGTAAGCAAAACACTGAAAAACAAGTATTCAAAAAAGATGCACCGTAACAAAACTACTAAAACAACACGTACCATTTTGATATCGACAGTAACCAAGACGTGACACACATTTTTATTAAAAAGGCGATTCCTGGTGTGTACTAATGTAGCAGCACATAGGCCTATTCTTTGAATTGTCAAAGCAGTTTGAACATCTTTTAAATTTCAAATCTTCCAGTAGTCATTTACAGTTTATTTGAATAATTTTATGAAATCAGTAATGCAGAAATGAATTTTAGTTACTTTGAATTACTGGGAAATCAGTTAACATTTTGACTGGGTTGTTTTAAGAGTGTATAGTGAAGGAAATTTTGTCACGATTGTATTAAAGTTGTATTTTGTAATAAAGCTCTTGTAAAACGAAGTTACTTATCGATAAATTAGGGTATAATTGGGGTTCTGTATCAGTGGTGTGTGTGTGAGCGCTCCAAATTCAGCTTTGTCCGAGCAGCAATGCTCAATGCTCACAGCCACCCTTTTGACGTTTCACTGACGAAGGCGGTGTTTCACGGCAGCTTTAGATGTGGCACACAGGCTGACAACTGAGCTGGGGACGCTCTGCGTTGGGACACTCTATACTTGTCGTGCAAATTTCTCTAGGGCTCATTTCACCCTCAATTCGTCTGTAATTTGATTGGTTGGCTGTAATCCACTCAGAATCCCATCAAAGTCTATAAAATGTTGTCGCAGTTAATCCAGTGGTGCTAAATGTGGAGATCAAGCCAAGCCTCTTGAAGATCCAAGCTATTAAGTCAAGATTCCAACGATCTGCATCCGAAAAGCGACGGCTTTTTGTGTTGTATGTTCCAGTGCTCTTACTGCATGCCAGCAGGCCTTCCAGTGTGACCAGTGTGAGTGCTGGCAACATCAGGTTTTCTTCCGAAGAGTACTGGTGGATAGTGCAGGATCCTTTGCTCCCTGAGTTGTAGGTGTGCAATGAATGTGTCTCCTGTCCAGCTTCGGCTTCTTCTCTCATCCCAGAGGAACCCAGGGAGGGCAGCAGCGAAAACAACTTACATATCGCTACACTGTTTGACATCCCATCTCCACCCGAGGAGACACCCCTTCCCGACTTCCGCATGGCGGAGGGTGGGTCTCAATGAGGGAAGGTACTGGTCGTTGACAACCACGGCTACACTAACGCCTGGAAGAAGACAAGCCCCACCAGCACAACCTGGCTGTGCAGCGTCCCAAGCAAGTCCTACCGATGCTCTGTCACAGTTTTACAGCGAGGTGCTCAACTTCGGTGTTGACTGCCACCACATACACCCAGCACGGCCAGTTAAAGACGCAGCGGTGGAAATTGTTGCCAAGGTGAAAGAGGTGGCCAAGGGCGACCTTTCCCGCTCCGCCAGTGCCACTGTAGAAGAAGTTCAGGTGGAAAAGGACACCGGGTTTTCTTCCAGCTGCTCAAACGCACCACCAACCGAACCTGTCAAGGTCAGCGCCTCCCAGAGACAAAGCATCTTTCCTTGGACATCATGGACAGCCACATTCCAAGCAATTTCCTCCGGAAGGACATCCAGGTCGGTGAGGCAAGGTATCTTACGTTCTTCACCGACGAGCAAGCTGCTGTCCCCGACGGTGCCAAGACCTGGTACATGGATGGAACCTTCATGCTGGTGCGGCGTCCTTCAGCCAGCTGTTTTCCATCCATGCATTCATCAAGGGAGATGTGGGTGACATCAAGCACGTGCCTCTAGCATTTGTTATGATGTCAAGACGGACCAAGAAAGACTACAAAAGGGTAGGTCATTTTTTGGTATGGTGTTATTGTTATTATTTGGTATTGTAACAAAATTTGGGTCTTTCCTTTTTTAAGTTAAGAAGTAAGTTCCTTTAAAATGTTAGTGGGCTGGCCACAGTACTGCAGGCCCTTCTTGTTCATTAATCTTTTGATATTTCATTTGACCCTGGAGCCCTGGCCTGGCTATGGCTCTGTTTTCCTCAGTAATGCTAATTTGGTTTGTTCATTGCAGTCTTAAGAATTCCTTTTCTTGTTTCTATAGCAGTGTTGCAACATTTCTTACATAACTTTCTCTGCAGGCTTATAAAAGCTGCCTTTTAGGCTAGTAGGTGTGGACTTACGGCTGGGGCACGGTAGTGGATGGTGGTGAGATTTTGATCCCTTGTTTTCATTTCTGTTCCTGCTGCAGGATCCTTAGTTGAATGAAATATATTCTCGCTATTACTTTACACCACCACTACAATTAATTTTTCTGGAAGGGTTCGATGGTTTGCGCAATTTTTCTGTGAGTATGTTCTAATTTATTTTCCTTAGTAGTTTTACCTTGTGCCCATTTCCCTTGCCACGCCAGACAACGGTGTTTCACCGTAGTTGGTCCCATCTGGTACTATTTTATACCATTCAGACTGTTTCAGTTTGCAATTCGCCCCCCCTTTTTGGTCATAGGTTAAGAAGCGCCTATTAAATTAATAAATTCAATTGTTTGAAGGTATAATTTGAATTTCCTTCCTTGTATTCTCACTGAGTTTTTTTGTTTAACTTAATAGAAATATAGTTAGTTCCCCTTACTGGCGGCTGGGCCTGTTTAGGTTGCCGTTACTGTATTATTATTCTTTTAAAAGGGGAATAATGGTAATATTATTGAGCCAATTACTCTTTTCATTGGTATCCTTATTACAGGTGGAGAAATAATTAACAAGTTAATTAAATAAACAAGTTAATTCTTTTCTCTTTTCCTTTTTTAAATTATCCTAATGGATAATAATGGTAATGATTGTTGAGTCAATTTTTCTTTTGATTTGTTTCCTTGTTGTAGGTGAATAAATAATTGAACAAGTTCTTTTCTTGTGTATTTTTCTTTCACTTTCTATCCATTTCAGGTGCTGTGGGCCCTACAGCGACGGCTTCCTTTACACGCAAGCAGTCTCTGCAAAGTGGTCGTGGACTTTGAATCCACCGTTTGGGAGGCAGTGAGGTCCGTCTTTGGTGACATGCACATGTACGGCTGTCTCTACCACTGGACCCAGGCTGTCTGGCGGAAGTCTCAAGAGCTGGGCCTGCAGGGAGGTTACACCACAGATGCATCTGTGAACGACTTCATTAGGCAGTTGATGTCTCTGCCATTTCTACCCGCAGAACACATCCCCGAGGCCTTCCACCAGCTGGCAGTGAGAGCTACCTCAGCACCACTGCATCAGCTATGTGACTACACATCTCCGCAACAGGGCTGCAGCATCCTACCTGGAGCACAGCCAACTGGTCCGTTTTTATGCGGAGCATCAGGACGAATAATAATGAAGAGGGCTGGCACCAGCGTCTCAATGGCCGGGCAGGATGGAGCAAGATCACTTCTACACTGTCATCAAGCTCCTCCACCAAGAAGCTGCTCTGGTGACGATGCAGATGCGCCTGGTCAAGGAGTCTAAGCTTCACCGTCGTCAGAGGAAGAACGTTCGAAGAAAGCAGGGGCAGCTGTTTCTGCTGTGGGAGTGCTACCAAGACGTCCAGTCTCCTTGCCAAATGCAAGCATCTCACTGGACCATCACTGTAGGAAAACCAGGCCTGAATCTTCAAATCAACCAGCTTTTTTCAGAGCCAACACACTTTCAAAAGAAATAATTCAGTCCTGTCTGAGAAATGATAATTAATTGAAATAAAAATAAATAAAAATAAACAAAACTAATTAGAAAAAATTCCCAATAAAAGAACGAGAGCTTATCTGTCTGTTTGCCAACAGAACAGAGGGCTTTTTTGCATTCTTTTGTACATTGAAACAACCACGACATCATCACATCAAGTCATTTTTCGTATATAACACCCCTCTTTTATGTTATCTGCAAAGTTTCAACCTGATAGAACATGTACTTCAGGAGATATTAGGCTTTAAACAGTGCAGGTTTAATGTCAGGTCAATTTCCTCTAAAGCACTCCCTTTTCAAGATATCTGCAAGATTTGAACCCGATCGGACAGCTACGTCAGGAGATATAGGGCCTTGAAGTGTGCACCTTTAATGTCATGTGACTTGTCTCCTGATGAAGTCATGATCACACGAGGTCAAAATTTGTCTCAAGCACTCCCTTTTCAAGATATCTGCAAGATTTGAACCAATTTGGATATACACTTCAGGAGATATAGTATTTTAAATGAGGCACCATTTAATGTCACGTGACTCGTCTGCTGATGGTATTGTCATCACCTGAGGTCAATTTTCATTTGTAAACCTTCCCTTCCTAACTACCTGCAAGGTTTCAACCCTATAAGACATGTACAATACAATATACAACACAAAACATAATACTTATCGTGGAAAAGGCACAGATTAGATATCTTACACATTTGTCCCTTTTGGTATTCCATACATACGATCTGCTCTCGGCAGCACGTGGTCGTCATTTTGCCAAGTCCCGAGGATAATGCCCTACGCACTGTGCGCCGTCTATGTTGCAGGCAGATATTGGGTGTCTACACACACACAGTAGCATATTCACAGCATGCAAATTGGATTTTTGAGTTGGCAATTTATATTTTAGGGTTTTTTTGTCGACGGCGCTTCACATGTGTGAAAAAGTACACCAGTCATGCACTTCGTGCACCTGACTCCAATGTTTTAGCTGTCATCTCGTGGACAATTCACGCTTATATCTCTTACGGTTGATTTTTTTTACCGAATTTTGAAGAATAAAAGAAACTTCCGGTGTGATGACGTGATAAGCCCCAAACTTCACACACGTGTTGATTGGGTAAAGTCAGTCATCTACATCAATTTTTAGGCAATTCGGACAAACATCTATTCACAGACATCTATTAAAAACGCATTTTTCTAATTTTTAACCTGTCGCTAGAGGGCACTCGACAATTAGGTGATGTCATCGGTAGATATTTGAAAAATGCTATACCTCAGCAGACTAACACTGTTGAAAACAACTTGATACCTATTACCACTTTTAAACAATAAGACCACTTTAGGTTTTGACCGGAAGGAGGGGTCACGTGATTTGACCCACACGAGATGAATTGAAGACCACATTTTTTCATGGCACCTGCTGCAAACAGAATGTTGCGGGAGTCCAGAGTCAATTTATATGGATTTTTATAAATTAAACGGAACATTTAAATATTCAAAATTTAATAATGAATCACGTGATGACGTCATCATGACGTAAATACTTCAGAATTATCTTTGCTTTATAGTTAGTACTAGCTGCAAGTTTGACGACAGTCAATGATTACTAAGGTACGAAAATAGTGCCTCAAAAAGGTGTACAAAGTTAATGGGCTGAAATAAATATCTAAAAATCGAAAATAAATCATTAAATGATGTCATCATGACGTCATGTTTCTAGGACCATCTATGCATAAGGGTTGTTCATTGGTGTAATTAGTTTGAAGTCACCGGTAGAAAAAACGTGTACAAAACAAACAGGCTTTTGAGCAGAAGAAGAAAAAGGAAGAAGAAGAAGCAAAACAAAAAAGAACAAAAAGAATGCCTTTTTCGCAAAATTGCGAAAACGCCAAATAAATAAATTCCCCCCTCCAAAAAAATTAATTGCTGCAGTAAAAAATTAAAAGAAACAAAATATCCCCCCCACAAAGAATTGCTGCACTAAGATTATAATTTAGTTCTTTATACGGGGGACAACTTGACTTGGGGACGAGTTGACTCGGGAACGAGTTGACCCAGGGATGACTTTACTTTGGGACGACTTGACGAACATTCGTTTCTACTGCTAAAAAAGGTGACAAAGCCAAGGAATGGCCGGGAGCCAGTGACCCCTGCAACAACTCAAAATACAATCCAAACTTCAAGCCTCTGAAAACTTGGAATGATCAAAAACTTCTGAAATAGTACAGTGAGTTAGTAAACAGAACAAGATTCCTCTTTATGCCTAGTTTATTTTTATTATTATTTTTTTTATCCTCTTTATGCCCAGCTTTCATGAATTTCAAATGTTTTTCAGTGGTTTAGTAGAGCATAATTTCCTGTTGGGTTGTTGCCAGGATAATTCAGCGTTTTCTGGTCCATGTACATGTAGGCACTCAGTTTGGACTGATGGAATGCTACGCTTCGCTACATCGCTATGTCAAATACTCGGAGCACTGTAACAGAAATCATGTTGCATGTTTTCATTGAGTCTTGGACTAGATATTTGGAGTGTTGCAACCGAATTGCATGCATACATTTACAAGTGTGTTTGTGTCGGTCATCATTTCATGTACATGTAAGTTGGCAAAGTGAGGACTTACAGTAGAAGTCGGCTTTGCTTAAGTCACAACTTTTGGGTCCAGAGAATGCCAAAATACACAAAGCCGGAGTTCATTGTAGTTTATTCCTTTCTTAACATGTTCATGTATACTCACCACTCAGCTTATCGGCAAGATTGATGTCCCCAACTTCCCTTAGTGCTTTGCAGAGAGCTTCTCTCTGATTGACATCACCTGGTTGTTTCTTCCTCCATGCAACCAGCATCCCATTGATCTGATCAACAACACTGGAATGATTGTCCTTGAAGTGAGAGACTCTTGCTTGGTTGAAGCCAAGCTTTGCAGCAAGTCTTGTCCATTCATTTGCATCAATCTGTTCAGCTATGTCATACAGACTGCTATCATCCAACTCTCCTGTTGTGAAGAAAACGACAATGGAACTATCTTAATCTATTTGCACTGTAGAATGGACATGGTAAATGGTCCCAAACAGCCTCCTTTGTATCAAGAATGTCAAATGTATAAATGTCAAATATAAATGAAAAGATTCATGTTTAAATATTCATGTGAGTTCATCATGGTTTTCTCACTTACACCCCTCCACATAATAACTGATGCCTCTTTCCTTATACCGACCATATTCTATGTCACGAAACCTATTTTTAGGGGAGGGTATGGAAAATGTGAAAGAAAGCAAAATATATCTATTTACCTTTGAATGTGGGGCAAAATGGTTCAATAGTCTTATAATGCATGCAACTCATACCTGTTAAAGTATAAATTATTATTTTTCAACCACTTAACACTTTGCTGGACAGTAAATCAGTACACAATAGAAATTTTTGAAATAAAAAGAATTAAGAATTACCTGTAAGGCTCACGATGTTGCAACATACAACATTCAGACTGCATAAAACTTACCATGTACTCCACATTTAACATAAATAATCATTGACTGTAACGTTACAGTTGAGTCCTTCCAAAGTCCAATGAATGCACACATACGTACCAAAATAAGTCGCACGGCAGGAACCAAGAAATGTTTCCTTTCCCAATTAAGAACTACATGTATCGATACATTAGTGCTGCTGGCAATATGGTGGATGGCTCTTGCTAAGGGCTACCCCTAGGAAGCAGCTTTTCATAAAATTCATCCCAGCTGTGGAAGAAAATCTGAATGTTTCAACTTACCCTGTTTTCCAACTAAGTCCCCTACTGAAGAATGTGAGGCTCTCGCAATGACCTTTCTAGCAAAAGTAACTCAGAAATTATACCTAAAACATTGGTTAGTGCACATACCTGGTGTCTGTGAGCATAAGACAGCCCTCTGTGTGGTTGGTTGCTTGCATGCACTTGGTTGATTCTCTGATACAGTATCAAATAAAACAAAACACATTACAATATCAAGTAGAACTTTGTGACTGTAATATGTTCAACAACCATGTCTTCCAACTGCTCTTTATTCATAAAAAATACAACTATATGTATTGATTGCTAAATATCTTTCTGAAAAGAAAGTATTTAATATCCTTTTCTTCAAAGTTCCAATGTAATTTTGCATTAGGATAGTTTTAAGATTTAATGAGATTTTATAACAAATGTCCCTCCTTCAAGCATGAACCCATTATTTTCCCTTCTAAGCAAAGATGCATTCTTGACACAGTTGTCAAAATCAGTCAAAATCAGTCACATTCCCCATATGTGTCTGTGTGACTAGGGCAAATCAAGTGGAAAGAATTTTGGACTGTTTTTGACGGTTTAAACAGAAGGAGGGTTATGTATTTCATTAGTTATGTACTTTCAAAAAATACAAATTTCACAATCTTGCCTTTGCAATGTTAAGTCTCCCTTTTGGACGGTGAAAAATGATAGCTACAAAAATCCAAATTAACAAAATATATCAATAGAAACTTGCTGTTTCAAACCTGGGTGATAATTTCAAGTCTGAGTTCTATCAAGATTATGTCATATAAATTTTACAAAAACGGCATCTTCCCTAAAGATTGCACTTACTAACTTTTTTATGGATCTCACAAAAAGATAAATATTGAACACAGAGTCTTCAGCTCATCCAAATAACACAACTATTGCTTTCTCCCATCACACTGTAACTTACCTGTCAAGTTGTCAGCTAGTTGTGCATTTCCAACCTCCTTCAATGCTTTGCAGAGAGCTTCTGTCTGATTGACATGAACAGGTTGTCTGTTTCTCCAGGTGACCAGCATCTGGTTGATTTGTTCTGCAGTGAAGGAGTGATCACTTGGAAAGTGGGAGACTTCTGCAGCACTGAAGCCAAGCCTTGTTGCCAGTCCCCTCCATTCACCTGCATGAATCTGCGTAGATATGCTGTAGAGGCTGTCATCATCCAGTGGCCCTGTTATAATAAGAAAGGCAGACATTATAAAATAAAATCTGTACTGAAATGAGCAATGTTCACAAACATGCAGCCCAATTCACTTTCTTTAATGACACCAATGAAGTCATCCAACAGTGTTGTAGTCGAGACCATCACAAGACCAGACATAAGACCATGCACAAGACCAGTCACAAGTAACTGGGTGAACAATGACAAAGGAATGCTTTTGTTGCAGTTCATTTGAATGACTTGAATTGACTTGAATTTCGACTGAAGGTCTTGTGTTGGTCTTGCGCTGGTCTTGTGTGGTCTTGTGAAGGTCTAACACTGTCACCCAATTAAATTACCGCAAAGACAATTGGATGGGATACCTGTGTACACATATTTGACAAGTCCTTTCAGTACTCCTCCATGATTCAAATGAGTTCCATGTTTGAGGTAAATGTAGAACAGGAAACTTTGTGGCCCATCACAGAAAATTACATGAAGATTTAACATGAATGTAAGTTTATGTGAAATTGAAAACAAAAAACTCAATTTCAGATGGTGAAAAATTGGAAGTATACTTTACAAACTCATTTCAGTGCAATTCTGTTTTTTTATTTTAGGGAACCATAAATTTGCCAGCATGCATGAATCATGATAGGCTTAAGTTGGCAAGGATAACAAACACTTTCTTTAGCAAAGTTAGTACAAGTATTTAGTTTCACAATACTCCACTTGAATAACACACATCACCTGTTGCTTCGTGATGTCTCCCTAATCTCCTCTGGCTCTCCCCTCCATCCCAGTCAGCCATTCTGTTGGTAATTAATGAAGTCTTTGTATCTAGTCAATTGGCAACTCAGTGACAGCATATCAAATAGTAGCAAGCAGTTAACAAAAACAGGTCTCTGAGAAATTGGACATCCTTTAAATTTGGGGACCAATGGTTTCTGTGTCCCTGTCATATCTGGCAGATGATTTTGAAAGGTTAAAATATATTCTTTGATCTCCCAGAGTGAAAAATGATGCAAATTACCTGCCAAACAAATATTTACAAGTAGTTTGAAATTAATTTCAATGATATTCCCAGACATGCCAAGTTACAAAGGTCAGATGTAACAAGACAACAAATATGTCACACTTTTGGGCCCCAAATTTCTAGAATGACCCAAATCTTAGGATAGTTAACGCCTTCTTTCCGGAATTTCTTTCCGAAAGCCGACTTCAAGAATTCCAGCCTCGCTTGGCCACAAAGGCCACCTGCCAAACCAAAAATTCTCGGTTTGTGGCCCAGTGTGCTCTGCAAAGTGAAAAGGCTGATTGTTCGGTGGCATGTGGCTCTACTCAAGCTTCCACATTCCCGTTGCCTCTTTTCAAAGTGGGGCTACTGTGAAGCTGGTGATTATGAGTTCAGTCTTTTCATTTCTGGGCTACACACAACGACCAATTACCATATACACAAGAGCCAGGTCTGCCTTCTTTCACCGTGTTCGCTGGAGCGTGGGCCGAGAATAATAGCTGAAAAGCGGGCTGAGGATCTCAATTTTTACGCCGTGTCTTAACGCATCCCGGCGTGAAGGGGTTAAGGGTGAGAATGTGCACTCATTTTGAAATGATGAACTTCATCCAACTTCTTTTGTCAGAACTAAGGTGACATCTTCTAAATATTCGGGACCATTAGAAATGGTATGAATACAGGATATGTAAACCTGGCTCAGAAAAACTTGGTGGTTAAACCACAGGCTCATATGGGTTAGTTTATCCCACACACTGTAAGCAATTTTCATTTCACAGCAATACTTGCTTACATACATACATGTAAGTAGATGTTTAAGATAACTACACAAATCAGTAATATAACAACCAAGTTTGTCCAATCCATACATCACACGTATCCCTCATCCAAACCATTTCCAACATTTCCTATTCAATCAGGCTCCAATTACAGAGGTCACAAAACATACATACATATACGCTGCATGTATTTTAATTGTGCGTGTTGGTCATAGTGATTTTGTTATTGCCAAACAGTACTATAGTACTATAACTGTATACGTCCCCACTATAGTTGGGACAGCTCCAACTATTGGGCTGGCCTAACTATTGTGGGTATATTACAATGGAAAATTCTTCTACAGACCGTATTCGCAAGAGGACCCAATTTCAGTCAGATTCCCCAGCACAGTGATTCAGTCGAAAATGTGACATTTAAAGAACCAGATTCTATTCTACAATTTCAATCTGACCCCCCAAAACCACCTGGTCCCATCCCATTAAAGGTTTCATAAAAATAACATAACTGTTACTCTATAACTTACCTGTCAAGTTGGCAGCAAGTTGTGAATTTCCAACCTCCTTCAATGCTTTGCAGAGAGCTTCTGTCTGATTGACATGAACAGGTTGTCTGTTTCTCCAGGTGACCAGCATCTGGTTGATTTGTTCTGCAGCAAAGGAGTAATCACGTGAACCAGACTCTATTCTATGATTTCATTCCAACCCTCATAAAACATGAGTACCATCCCATTAAAGGTTTCAAATGTATACAATATGTAATAGGATGAATTTTGTGCCCCCATTTTTTTGAAATTCTAACTCCCCCAGAGTTAGGTCATGCAGTTTCTTAGAAATGTGTGGGTTGCTTGGCAGTGCGTGTGGGCAGGTTGGTAGCAGAACTTGCAACCAACCACAAGAGTCCTTGAGGAGGAGCAGATAAATTCAGTGGCCAGTGACCCTTCACTGCACTTGGCTACTGGACTCCACAGAGACTGTTCTGTTGTCTCTGTGATCTCTCCTTGCATTGAACCTGCCACAATTACATATTCGTCCCTGTCCTGCTCTAGGTGAGTTTGAGGATACTTTTGTCTTACTTTTATGCCTAGATTGAAGTGTCTATTCTTCAACGTTTAGACCAAGTCGTCATAGGTCAATATCATATTGCGTTTCTGAATTGCAGTCATTGTAATTTTGGCTGAGAGTGCTCTGAAAGAGTAAAAGAATGTGCACGTCTTGATTCAAGCCAAAGTCTATTTTAGAAGTTCTATCCATGTTGACATCTGTTTAAGGTTCTGTTGTTTCCAGATACAAACACCATTTCTTGTGCGATATCTTCCACGATCCGTCCAAACATTCTGACTTCCTAGTCCCAGAACACTAAATGAATTTAACTTGTTGTATGAGTTTCCATTGATTTGGAAGTTTACCATTTCCATGTAAAAGATCTCTGGCGACTTGTCTAAATTAAGTAAAACTTAATTTAGAAAGACGTGATTCCTAGGATTACTTGTATAATATTATTTTACTTAGGTTTTTATGATATATTACTTCTAGCATACATTGAATAATTACATTCCCTTGACTAAAGTGAAGAGAGGGATATTTCCCTCTTGTACAAGTTAAGTCTTTGAATTTGCAACATTCTTCTGTGTTTTATTACTTGATAAGTTTCAATCATTTGACTTGATTCACCTTTATCTAGTTTTTACCATAGTTCCATATATTCAATAGTTAGTTTTTCTTTATTCTATTTCAGTTCTTATATCCGGGTGTTTAATCTTTTGATGTGTATTCCTTTTGCTTTAAATCGATTTGATTGCCCAGAACTTTGACATTTTAATGTTTAATCTTAATTAACTTTTACCTCCTGATTATGAGTTACTCATATTTCCCGGACTCAGACTTCCAAAGTTTGACCGCAACAGTTGTAACCTTGTAATTCCTAAGACACCGGTCTTGGTATAGTGTCCTTGTAGCACCTTAGTCATTTCTGTGTAGACCAACCCACACACACAAATGAGGTACCCAGGTGGACGAAGGCATTGACCGGCACTGGTAACCATGACAACCTTACACACAGTGTAGTGTTTTAAAGGGACTTTCACTTTTGATAGTCCATACAACTGTTTTACTTAGTATAGTTAGTATTTCACTGCACTTGGCTACTGGACTCCACAGAGACTGTTCTGTTGTCTCTGTGATCTCTCCTTGCATTGAACCTGCCACAATTACATATTCGTCCCTGTCCTGCTCTAGGCAAAGACACCGCTAGTACTGATGCACTAAGGTAACCTCAGTGAGCCTATCGAGCTGTATGTACTGCTGGACAGGGAGTGACTTGAAGCAGAGTCGCATGAATTGTGTTCCCCACACCTGATTGACTCAAGCCGGGGAAGGAGAGACTGTGCAATCGAGTCCTACACACCATCTTCACATAGCCAACGGCCCTCAGAGTTCATCCAAACCCCCGTTGAACCGCAAGTCCTTCAACTGCAGGCTCTCCAGCTTGGTGCCAGTGAAGCAAGGACAAGTCACCCCCAACTTCAACGCAACCTCAAGCTACGCCCTCCATTTATTTTTATTGTTAATTAATAATTATCCTGTGTAAACAGAATCCCTGGGTTTTTCTTGTTGTTTTTAAATATATGTATCCTTTAGATTTAGGATATCTGTATTTTTGTACAGCGTGTTAAAACTTTTCGCTAACTTAGCCGGAAACGCACTAATCTCCACTGGTTGGCTGACAATAAAATGGCGTAAACTAGTAAACAAATAAATAATGTAAGCAGGTGTCATAATTTTCATATTATGCCCGCTACAAATACATTCAGGAATATGACTGAAATTGGGTCTTCCGTAAGTTTATATGGATCTCACACCTGACGGAGCACTTAATCTATGACATAAATAAATGTTTCGTTATGTTAATAGTCACTATATAGTAGGGCTGATGTCAGTAAAATGTCTGATATCAGAGACAAAGGAAGGACACAAAACAGTGCGATTACATGATGCAGACTTAGGTCATGTTCATATTAAAGAGACCTCATGAACGACTGCCCTTAACAAATCTAAAGAGGGCGCTATCATAACAATAAAAACTTGTTTTACAAGTATAAGTTGTGGATATAAAAACGGCTTTGACACATGATCTGGAGTAAAGTTTTCCACGCTGGACTGAGGACATGTTGGATACTGGGTTGTAGCTAGGGATTTTTTAGTGCTGGCTGTTTTACACAGGATGCTGGTTGTATGCACTCGTGTACATGCACTGTATGCATGTGTACATGTTTGTTTTACATTTGTACATTATCATATATGCATCATCAATGCACATCTGGAAATGCAGATGCTTTATGGTGCATTTACAGTGTCTTGTTGCAACCATTGGTCTTTTTTCCCTTTCAATTTGTAATTTTACTTTTGCTTTACGTACATGTATTAGTGTCTGAAATTCCTGAAGGTTAAAATGAACCACTTGTAGGTGTACCAAAATTGTAAATATCGAGGCTTGTAGAGAGAGTTTTCCCACCTGATCTCACACCGTTTTACAAAATTTCAATTTGCTTGTTCAGGATTTTGGGATTTTCTAAGTGCTGACTGTATTACCTTAACATCTGCCCATCCATGGTGTATTCCCTTCAAGACCGTTTCTGTGGATTTGCAACCTGAGGATTGGTCTTTTAAATGACTATCCAAATCAGAATCTCTCTGGACGATTGTACATTTGTGTCGCACTTATATTTCAATGAACTTATGTCCTAAAATTGTTGAAAGCCCGTACAAAACAATGCAAAACCGAATGAGAATCATAGAGCTATATAACTAGAGCGCTAACTTCAATTTATTAATGGCTCTGGGAGAACGTTACTGGACTTTTTCATTATGCAGGGGGAATGATGGCTTTGTTTAGTAACTTTGGGGGGGTGGAATGCACTTAATAAAAACTTGTAACATGTACAGCATGTCTTGATTTCTTTTGGAAATGTTTCTGGTTTCGTTTTTAATTTTTTAGGGGGGGTGGTTGCCTTACTTATTAAAGTTCTTATTACTTTATAAACTTTGATGTAAATGAAAACATGGCATCACTCTATCATCACAGTAGACTGCACGGTGAAAATTCTGAATTGCATGGAATGACGGCTGGCCACGCTGACCGTGCGTTCACGTGCATAACATCGACACATCTCACATTAATGTCACCCACCGGCGTGAAGGGAAGGCAGTGTAGCTGAAACAGCAAATTACCTGGTAGGTGATGAACACTTGACTAAGATATCAAATTATTGTTCAAATTAATTACAATAATAAGCTCTGAGCAATCTCTGATTTCTGTAAAAGTACGAGTTGTCTCGTACACGAAGGTATAAGTTGTCTTTACTGGAGGTACAAGTTGTCCAAGGTGTGACTCTGCAAAAGTACGAGTTGGTACAATTATGTTGACTTATGTAGGAGTTGTTCATGGTAAGAGTTGCCCAAGGAAGGCCCTACAATGTACAAATTGACCTGTTCCCTACAGTTCTACATTAGAGCTAGTTCTACTGAATGGAACATAGAATTCCTCTTCGTCGAGTTTTGAATGACCGATCCTATCCAAAACTTGAGTAAGAGGAGTACTACGCTCCACTCAGTAGAGCTACGTTAGAGCACGGACCATATACCCAGGGATGTGCAACTGCAAGTGGCCCCAGTGCAAACATATGTGCGACATGGGTTCCATGCATGTTACGGATCGTTATTACCCCCGAGGCGCTCTCGACTTTCTCGAAAAAACTCGCGACCACGACACGCGTTGCAGCATGTACAGTGCAGCCATGGTTATGCTGACGCGCTGATGTGGTGCTTAAATCTATTTGTTTTGACGAATATATCTCCTTCATTTATCGATTTCAAGGAGAAACGAAGTTTTAATGAAGCAAAATTCCCTAATTAAACGATGAAAAAACTTGAGCAGCATATTTTCAGAAAGGGTGTTACCTGACTTAAAATAATACAAGAAAACAAAGTAGTAGACAGGAATATGTGTTTTATTATTAGAGAAAGTGTAACATAATCCAACTTAAGTTTTGCTTTGATATTGTGCCGGCCATAACACGCACTGAACCAGCTCTGGGCTTAAGTTGCACATCCCTGGGCAAATGGTCCATGGTTAGAGCATGGAATACTTTGAGAACTCCAAGTCACAACTCCATCATACTTGAGCCAACACGGTTTACGTAGTGTCATAACGCTATGGGGTTTTGGAATTAGATTTTTGTGATGAAATGATTCATGTAAGAAAGCTTTAAAATCAAATTTTCCCCTAAAAAAACCAAACCTGATTAATCTATACCTCTTAAAAAGCAGTGGTGGGAATGACATCTTGTATTGTTTTCATGCTGTGACCTGGAAACACCCATGGGAGGGACGTGCAACATAAGCTGTGCTATGTAGCTGTGACCGATTGCAAGACTGAAAGATCCCCCTGCCACCGAAAATGGTTGAAACAAGATGCAGATCATGCGCAGTCTGATAAACAGGAACGACATGAATGGAGCGACAGTCTCTGGGTGGAACTTGGGAGCGAGAAATTGGTGGGCAATTCTCATTTCTTGCAAAAATACTCCATCTCATGCTCTGAAACCTTGTTATCCCACTTTGTAAACAGTATACTATTATCAGTAGTTTTAATTATTTGATTTTGGCTGACGGGAATATTTGATTTAATAGCTCACTTACACCAGTGAATCAATGAACCAAAAAAATCAGATTCCAAAACTCCATTGGGTTATGACACCATGTAAACCTTGTTTAAGTCCCACGGAATATGACGGAGTACTTCAAGTAGTGACTTCGAGTTCTTGAACCAATAGAGCAATGTCGAACCTAATGAAAGTGTTATGCCCCAACTATAACACAAGTCCCAACTATCAGTCCCAACTGTCATGACTGTAGTGCCGCAGTTGGGCTGGTCAATGTCTGTGGGAAATGTCTCAACATTATCCAAGTCATCAATGTGGCTCACTCTTGACACAATTCATCTAAAATGTGGCACTTCAACTGTTCATCTACATGATGGCCGATAACATGACACTTGACCGATGACATGACTTTGGCACATGCTGGACACATCATGCACACAGGACCTCTGTGCTGTAGTTGGGCTGGCCCAACTGTAGCCCTTCTAGTTGGGATGAGCCCAACCATAGTTGGGACAGGCCAAACCATAGTTGGAACTGATACTATAGTTGAGGCGTACCATAAGCATGGAAAGGAAACAGCATCATCTAAAAATATCATAACATCTTCAACACTGTCACGTTCCTACCTTCATATGACAGCATAAACTGACAAGGTTGATACTACACACAGACTATAATGTACGTATGGACTCATCAACGAGACTTTTTAACCAAAAATTAGAAGATTCAACTGCAATCTCTGACTATCATGAAGTTGGTAAATTAAGGCGAGATACTTCCTTGTACTAGTCATTGATCCTGTGGCAACAGAGGTCGGCGTTCACATTACTCAAATTGCAGTTCCTGATTGGGGGGGGGCAGAACTAGAAAAGCAAAACAAAATGTAAACAACAAAATTCAGCAGGTAGCAGAAGTTCCTGGTAACTTTACCATTGTTTATTGACCACTGCTTGGAACAACAGAACAAACAAAAGAATCAAGCTTACTAGCCATCAATATTAAATTTGAATTATAAATGATAAAAGAAGATACATTGCAAAAAGCAGGCTACTTGTTTCACTCAGAATACGTACAAAATGTGAGCTTAGAATGAAAGGAAGTTTAGGGCTCATTCTATTTGTGTGACAAATTTGACCTGTTGAGGCTCAAGGAATTGTTTGCAAAAAAACAGTTTGGAATTTCAAAAAGGCAAGGTCTTCTGGGAAAGATTGTGAATGGCTGCCTTGATAGGACAGATTATCACAAGTGATCAGCTGCTGGGTCCGCAGTATCCTCAGATGTGCTTCAGTTTGGCCAACGAGGGAAACTTCACAACAAGTATAGCTAATCCGATACAAAACACACCACGTCAAAGCAATTTGATTGGGTGACAACTTGACGTTATAAGGTAGTCAAGCTAGCTAGTCTAACATTCAGGGTTGGATAAATCCGGAGTCTCATGATAAGGAAATGTCTATCTTTTCAAAACAGCTATTTGGAAAATGTTTTAAACATATTCAAGAGTTAATCAGCTAACTGCAAATACAAAATTAAAGGTGACCATAATATGGAAATGATTTAATCAGGCTTAGTATTCTGACAGACAGAAATGAGAGAAAGTGCTGCACAAAATTTTTGTAGATGCACCAGCAAACAGGTAGACGTGCAATAGCTGTGGTAGCTAGATCGAAATCAGCCTTCTGCTACTGCGTCACTTTACAAGTTAACTCAACGAAGCCCAAGAATGCCCGGTACGCAGCTGACACTCACGAATGCCCGGTACGCAGCTGACACCCAAGAATGCCCAGTATTTAAGTCGACGTCAATGAATGCCCGGTATTCAATTTAAACAAAAGATCGACATTGCTAAATTTTGGAGATGCGCGCAGTGACAAAAAAAAGTTTTGCGAATCGCTAGAGGGCGCTATAAATATTTGCGGGCAAGAGATTGAAAAAGGAGCACCGCCGCGCACAGTACCTGCACTACAGCGTACACGTATAGAAAGGTGGAGCGTGACCAAGAAGAGAAGAAAAATTAGCAGGAACCGGTGTCGGGTAAAAGTAAACAATACGAAAACTCACCCTGGTTATACTTAGTTCAAGATGTCTTAACTCCACCAAGTTTTCGGCCAGTCAACCAGGGCTGAATCTTCTCTCCAACACCTTAACAAGTTCACCATAAGTAAACTTTTTTGAGCCATCGCCAAGACTTCACAGGGCATCACCCTGGAGAGCTAGCAGCCAGAAATTTGGCTGCCCGTTCCTCACTCCACAGATTCACCTTCCTTTATGCCTCAAAATGTTGGTAATAATCGTTCTACAGAACTTTGCCATTGTATTCGTTGGTAGTAATTGAAGGTCTGTGTGGCTTACTTTGAGGTTTACCAGGAACCTCACCACTGACTAACCATGATTCATTTTTCAGGGACCAAGGTCCCTTTCCAGGCGAGTCAACCTCACCAACAACCTTGTTTGTCATTGTCACCTTCTGTGTAGTTGCAAACCTGAGCGAGTCACAATCTAGCCCTCGTTCCCTTCTGCCATCATCCTCATTGCTTACAACGGGATTAGTGCAAGGGCTAACTACTGGTGTTGGAGTTAACCTCGTCTGAGGTATACTCCCATGCTGTCCTGCCTCCCTCCAAACAAATTCCAGTGATATACCAATGTTGGAATGGTCTCATGCCTTCAATGAGGAATATCCTGAGGTATCCTCTGGCAACTTCCAATTGACTTCTGAGTCGACTTTCAGACAAGGTATATCCTCACCCTTAGGTGTATATACCTCACTTACAATCTCAGGTTGTGATCTTTTTTTGACAGCCTCTAGCTCAGCGGAGAGACAATCCCATTCCCACTTGAGCCTCTGAACTTCCATTCTGGAGCAGTTCAGGTCATCAAGGACAGAACCTTTGTCATCCTCTATCTTAGCGACCCCGCTGCCCTTACTACTACTCATACTGCAGTTTCGTATTCGTTTGTGATAGTGCTCCTCTGAGCAAGCAGCTAAACCCAACAGAGAACCACAGGGACCAGCGCAATCCAGAACAGGCTAGGACAATGACAGCAGTTGACCACCCGTCCAGCAGGTTATGGTTGGACGATAATAATTCCACAGTTGCCAGTGATCAGAGACAGAAAAATATACCATGTGAATGGCAGGCAAGCTTCATGATTCAGGTCAAATGTTACAAAAATGCATCTTCCCTTCTCATCATTTGTGAGACAATATATATGTGTCATCATACAAAACTAGTGAACATAAAGCTGTTTTTTATGAACAAATACACTCTGTCTTCATCACTGTATTGTTACCTTTTGTTACACAGACCTTGTGGCAATTAGACTGAAGACAGGCAAAGGAGTTCCCTAGTGATATTTATTTAAGATTTAAGAGAGGCCTAGGTGGTGCCTAGAGTTATCAAGGATATTGTAACGTGTGCAGTCGATGGGTTCTCTTACTCCTGACAAAAATCATGGCACATAGGATTTTTTTGGTTTTCAGGGGCGTTGTCCACCGTTTATCTCGTAAAACCAACCTAGTCGGACTCTTGCCAAACACGCACTTTCATGTCCTTAGCAACGCCGCCAAAACAAAACAAACCTACTGCGTCGGTGCCGCAGGCTACGGGTCCAACCAGCAGGGGCTCCACTGCACGGCACCATTGTGGTTACATGTTGGTGCCCTCTATCAGTCGGTCGGTGCCTACGCTACAATATATAAGAGAGTTATTGTTGAGGAGCATATGCATTTGGTTGCCTAGGCCTATTTCAAGACCTACCATTGCCTAGACTTGCTGCCTAGACTCTACACTCTTACGACGATTGTTTATATTTTGCTCGTACTCGCATTGCAGTGAAGTCGTTGGAGCGCACTCAATCAACTGGGTTCATGGGCATTTATTAGCTGTATAATGTACAAATTAACTTTGTATAAAATTATTCTCATTTCATTCTTGCCCTCGTTTTCTCAATGTTGTCAGACTTGAATTCAATTATTATTGCTGAGTCGTTCTGAAACTGGTCTGCATTGTAAATTCCTTCAGTAGACTGTCTGTCCTTAGGAAAATCTTACACTCTTAATTGCTCGACTTATCTCTTCACTTGGTCATATATTTTGACGGCGAATCTTTGTCTTAGATCTCGAAATTACTAAGCCGGTGAGGCGGAACTCCGGAGGTTTAGGGCCTATAAATTTTCTGCCTGCTGGCAGCGCTATCATCGGAGGTGCCGGCTCGAAAAAAGTGATCTCCCCCACTTCCTTTTTGTTTGAGTCCTGACATGCATCTGAGACAACCCCCCCTCCTTTGCCATTTCCGCCACACATGTAAATCAAACTTTGGAATTCCAAAGGTGAGAATTTTCAGTTCTCTCCGAGTATGTGCAACAGGCAAAAAAAAAAACAAACAAAAACCCAGCAACTTAACCCTCATTTTGATAGTTTGGTCTCTGCAGGAAAGGCATCAGAAATATTTTAGTGATATTTGTGCCCTGAAAGGACCCAGTCTCTAAATGTTAATACTTTTTATTTTGCAGCCAACGATACTGATGCACATAGCCAAACCCTGTCACTGAGAACTGTTTTGTTTGGTTTCCTTAAAGTTTGGAGTTCAACTGAAATCCCTCCTTATGTCAAAAGCACAAATCACTGTGCCGCTGTCTTTCAGTTTATAAAAATCTCAACAGAATCCTAGAACGGTATTTCAAGCTATTCATGGTGACAGACAACTAAGGTGGAAAGCTTGCGGTAGCACCATGCAAGGAAACGATCTCTTTGTGAGTCTGTATGGTTCTGAAAAGAACCGTGAGAAACTCAACGTTTCGAACAGCATGCTCTTTCCGTCGTCAAGAGACTGAAGAGATGCCGACAGAGTGGGGCTTATAAGCTGACTGGGAGTACTGGAGTGTGACGGATCCTACTGTGTAGTCAGGTGGAATGAGGATGCAGCTGGTGGATGTCAGTTGGTCATGGGATGTGGCAGGGGGGGCTAGGGTATAAAGGAACCATCAGACCGGGAGGTGAGCAGGGGCTGCCAGATGTTGCTGATGAAGAAGCCAATGTCTTCAGGTACGGTGGGGTGTTTGGAGATTTCCAAGGCTTCTCTAATGCGTCTTGGGTACCACTGTTCGATGAGGTGGGCTTCTTCCCAGTTGATGGTGTGGTCTTTGGTGTGGGAATGCTTGATGATGGCTAACTTCTCAAAGTCCCCCTTCCTGCCATGGGCTTTGTGTTCTTTGATCCTGGTAGGGAGGTCCCTACCAGTCTCTCCGATGTACACTTTGCCACACTGGCAGGGGATCTTGTATACACCTGGTCGGCAGTGTGGATCTTGCCTGTCCTTATGGGAAGTCAGCATCCCGTGGATCTTGAGGGGAGCTCAAGATACCATCCCAAGCGTCCGTTGTGTTAGATACCAGCCCAAGCAGATCAAGACCCAAGATCAAGTCCCCCTCCCAGCCGTAGGGTCCCCTATACCCAAAGCCAACTAGATAAGGCCCCTAGTTCTGTCACTCTCCCCTACCTAGGACGTACCTCCAACCACATCCAGCGTATCCCGAGCAAGCACAACATCAAGGTGTTCCACACAGCTCCCCTCAAGATCCACGGGATGCTGACTTCCCATGAGGACAGGCAAGATCCACTCCGCCGACCAGGTGTATACCAGATCCCCTGCCAGTGTGGCAAAGTCGGAGAGACTGGTAGGGACCTCCCTACCAGGATCAAAGAACACAAAGCCCATGACAGAAAGGGGGACTTTTAGAAGTCAGCCATCATCAAGCATTCCCACGCCAAAGACCAAACCATGAACTGGGAAGAGGCCCACCGCATCGCTAGCATCGAACAGTAGTACCCAAGACGCATTAGAGAAGCCTTGGAAATCTCCAAACACCCCACCGTGCCTTAAGACATCGGCTTCTCCTGGCCCATAGGTCTCCTATACCTTCCCCCGCCACAGCCCATCACCAACTGACATGCATCAGTACCCAGGTGGATCCACCAGCTGCATCCTCATTCCACCTGACTACACAGTAGGAAACGTCACACTCCAGTACTCCCAGTCAGCTTATAAGCCTCACTCCATGTCGGCATCTCTTCAGTCTCCTGACGACGGACAGAGCATACTGTCTAAAACGTTGAGTTCCTCAGGGTTCTTTTCAGAACCATACAGACTCACAAGAGATCGTATCCTTGCATGGTGCTACTGCAAGCTTTCCACCTTAGAATTCTAGAATGCTGTCCAAGAAATTGGCATATATCATTTGTAAACAATCAAATCTTATATAGAAACTCACCAAATATACCTCTCAATCATTGCTGAATTCAATGCAAAAATCATGAAAGGTTATCACAAGTCAAATTTCATGTACAAATGTATTTAAAACTAAATATTTGGCTGTTACAACAGGTCATAATTCCAATTTGGTCCACTGAGGGCAGAAAATACAAGATCCTTGCTGCTCCCCTTGAATTTTTATGTCAGTCCACAAGTATTATGTTAAACAATTGACCCCAAAGAAAATTATTTGACATCACATTCAATGGGCACAAGTTTTACACATCAGATCTTTAATTTATAATTAGTTGACATGTCACATCACATTGCTTTCCAGTGAGTTACATGAATGCATACATTTATGTGCACAGTATATCCACAGCATGACCCTGTCTTAGCTTAGAGTTGATAATGCAATGACACGTGCGATAGTTGACTTAAGTGGTCAGTCTTGCTCAACAGTTGCCAGCAATAAGTAAATAAACCAATTTGAGCTGCGTAAATTAAATTCATGTTCTGGCAAGTTCCAAGATTGTGCACTATTTACAAACACCAATCTTGACTCTTTGTTAGACTATTTACAAATGATATCAAAATCCAGTAGCAAAGATAACAGCCTTTTGACTTGTTTCTATTTCAACTTCATGCATGTGGCAGTGTTTTCTTTGATTATCATAAAAAGAGAAATCCTGGTTCTGCAGAAACATATCCTTGATCAATATTCCAATGAGTAATGACCGTACTGCCATTAATTACAATTATTACAGTCAAATGGCTGGTTTTAAGGGAAATCTCCTCAGTAATTCTAATAATTAACAGAGTACAAATAGCAATACAATTACTTTCTACATTTCCTGTATAAGAAATTGCTTTGATGCACAAAACAAAGGGGGCCAGTAAGTTTCTATTACATAAGAGGGGTGCTTCCTAGATGGTGTTACATACATGCCGTTACTCGCGTTTCAGTGTGAAAGCTACAAAAGCAACTGGATTGAGGTCAGACAGTGATTTCTATTATGTAATGAAAGTCAATGCCCATTTTTCAGGTCAAATTTTACAGGTCAATTTTGTTGGGCAATAGGGAAAGCACCTGCGTCAAAACATAAAATGCTTCACTTTTTCATTCAAACTAAAGCATGCACGCTTTACTCATGAGCATTAAATATTCTAGGTGCATTGAAAAACTCGCAGAAATTGACAAGCAAAGAGGAAAATATTGCTCAGGCCACATTTAGAGCATTTTTGTGTCTTTAGTAAAACAGCTGCCAATATAGATGGCTGTGAAGCTCAGGATTTCTAGAAGTACTCTGTGGTTACAAATGCAAAGTCTGCCTACAGCCTCCTCATAAACTGTCAGGCTGCTTGCACAGCACTGAAATTAATCCTGAAACAAAACAAAACCTTTCAACAGGACAGAGTCAGGGGACTGTCTTTCCAAGACAGGTGCTTCATCTGTGCATCAAAGATACCTTTTCTGTTACAAGATCTACATTTGACTGCAAGGATTCGTCTGAACAAACTCTTCACTGATTAGTCTGATAAGCAGAAACTATTTTACTCAAGCCTCTTGAGACAGGTTTCAATCACTGACATGGCATGGGTTCTTCATGTGTTTCTCTTGAGGGATGGAAATACCATGGGGACTACAGGGAAGGGGAGCTAGGACTGTTAAATTCTGGATTTCGTGATTCCTAACGGAGAGTGAAAAAAGACAACTAGATATATATGGAGATCCCCTGAGCTGATAGACTGAATGTGTTTCTGAAGTCAATGGGTGATATATGACTGGAACTCACTCCCCCAGGGGAAACACAAAGCAGCAGAGACATAGTCAAAGAAAGATCCCCTCACAACTGACAGGCTAAGTGTGTTCCATCAGAGGGTGGTAGATGACTGAAACTCACTCCCCCAGGGAAACACAAAGCAGCAGAGACATAGTCAAGGAAAGACACTGTTGCTAAGTCACCTTGTTTACAGCACTTATGATTAAATAGAAATGAAGCAGATTATACTTTTCGCCTCCTTCGGTTTCGAATCAACTTGCGTTCTGCTGCCTGCCAGAATGCCCTCACCAGACTTTAAATGAAAAAGCTCTTCCCGCCACACCAAGTGACCTCTGACCTCTTCTGCTTACTGCAACAGGCGCTTCATGTGAGTGAATTTTTTCGTGCGAGAAATTGGCAGATTTCATTGATTTATACTTGTTATTCAGATGCTCTTTTGGTGTGTTATTCTCCTTGACTTATTGTCAGTCTTTCTTGAGGCTTTGTGTGTCCCAAACTCAGTCCTTGCAGCTGTTTATAGCCTTGTTTTGGTCGGCAGATGAATCTGTGTCACGACCCACGTCACGCTTCCCGACGCCGGACTGGGACGACCCTGATGATCATCTTTCGCGCTTCCCTATTGATCGGGACCGCGACATAAGGCCAGATGCACGCCTCCCTTCATGGGGCCGTGATCAAGCAGAGGCATCACATACTGGATCAGGGCAAAGTGGTTCAATCTCCAGACCTCCACAAGATGGAGCTACAGCGGGGTTCTCACCCCAGCAAATGGAAGTCTTGACTGCCATGCAGCAGACCCAAACTGAAATGTTTAAAGGCATGATTGAGAAAGCTTTTGAGAAAATACAGACATGTCAAGAAAGAGTCTCCTGTCCTACTTCTCGTAGGTAGCATAGAGCTAGAAGTCATCGCACAGAGAAACATGGCATACGTAGATCGGTGTCCAGGTCTAGCTCCAGCAGACACAGTGACTATATTTGGTCTTCAGATTCAGAGGAATCAGCATCACTTTCTCCAGTTGGGAGAAGACAAGCTAGTGAGAGTGGTACAACCAAAGAAGATTTAATCTCCATGCATGCTGAGAGTTTGCAGGACTTGGACCGGGATGATGCAGGCGGTCATAGTCATACTAATGAAAAAGAAGAGGTTTCTCCACTGCCTAATCCTCATGAAGGGGTTAAAGTGGGCCTCTTTTAACCAAGCAGTTCTTGATTGGTGGCAACAACAGCGAACCAATTCACTGGATCACGCCAAAAAAGATGAGCTTTTAGAGGGCCTAACTCCTGATGCAACATTTGAAAAATACTTTAGGGCTACTGATATGCCCAAACACATACGGTCTACAATGAAGAAGTCACTGACTGGAAAAATGACAACTCGGTATGGTCCATACAGGAAGACTTCCTCAAAGCCGCCACTCCGTTATTAAGGCCATAGCGGGGTATCAGAAGCTGCAAAATGAAGAGTTAAAACCCCTTTTGACTTCAGCAGGAAGTTTGTTGGTGTCAGCGATCCACCACCTGTCTCTCTATCGGATGCACCGAGCTGAGCCTTTTCTCAAAGAGGGCTATCTCCGAGATGTTCAGCCTTTGATGTCTTGCTTGTATGGTGATGAGTGGACCCAAAAAGTGGATGAAGAAGAGAAGATTCACAAGGCCACTCAAAAGGTGGTGAAGAACTTGGCCAAATCCGGTTCATCTGCTCCAACCATAAAGCATAGGGCCACAAGCCGGAATCGGTATACCAATCCGAAAGGTTGGTCCGGTAGAGAAAAAACCAGTCACAAGTATAGTACACAGTACCACCCCAATAGGTATCAGCCATACCCCTGTGATTTCCATACCAATGACTGTGATCGGTCCCGCATGCAGATGCCTGAGAAGAAAGATTCTTTTCGTGGAGATAAGAAGTCACAGAAGACTTTCCAAAAAACTAGGTCAGAAGGCAGACGACTTCGATTCTGTATCGAGCTTTGGGCTTTGTTATGCAGGGAATATCCAAAACCACATCACAGAATGGGAGAAACTGACAAAAGACCCATGGATTTTGCAGAGCGTGGTTGATTACAGAACTGAATTCTCACAAGACCCAATACAGCACAAAGTGCCTGCTCAAATCAAAATGAGTGACCTACAACATCAAATATGCACCAAAGAGATTCAGAGAATGATCCTCAAAGGGGCAGTAGTAAGGGTACAGGACATTCCAGATCAATTCATCTCAACAATTTTTGTACTTCAGAAGGCCACGGGGGGTTTCCGGCCAGTGTTCAATCTCAAGAGCCTCAACAAGTATATCCGCTCAGAACACTTCAAGATGGAGTCAATCCAACATGTGAAAAGTCTGGTGCAACAGGGAAATGTCATGGTTACGGTCGATCTGAAAGATGCGATGTGACAGATTGTCAGATCATCTTACGTCTGGACAATACAACTACTCTGGCGTACATGAAGCACAAAGGAGGTAGTCACACAGACAAAATTTGTCCCAGCTGGCTGTAAAAATGTGGAAATGGTGCCTGATGAGGAACATCACGCTGACAGCCTCTCATCTTCCAGGGGTGGACATTGTGTTGGCAGACCAGCAGTTCCGAGTCTTAGTGGACAGGTTAGAGTGGATGCTAGACCCAAGGATATTTGCAAGGCTTTGCACACGGTTGGGGGTCAAACTGACTGTGGACCTGGTTGCATCCAGAATAAACTTCCAACTTCCCCGTTACATTTCATGGAAACCAGATCCCGGAGCGATGATGATAGACGCCTTCTCGATACCATGGAGGAACAAACGCGATTTATGCGTTACCCCCCTTTTGTCTCTTGGCTCAAGTCCTATGTAAAGTAGAAATGGAGGGGGCAACTCTGATGTTAGTCGCTCCAACATGGACCACTCAGGTCTGGTATCCAATGCTTTTGCAACTAGCCATTACAACTCCAGTATTACTGCCACAAGGGAGTCATGTATTAACTCAACCCCACTCCGGCGAACCCCACCCTTTGATACACTCCCTTCATCTAGCGGCTTGGATTGTCTCAGGAGACAGTATCATACCGAAGGGTTTTCAGATGACCTTACCCAAGTCATGTTGGCCAGTTGTAGAGGCTCAACTCACATACAATATCAATCAGCCTGGAAGACATGGGATTGCTGGTGTTGTAAACGATCGCTTGATCCAATTTCAGCACCTTTGAAGGATATCATGGAATTTTTGGTTGAAAGTGAGAAGAAAGGGCTCAGTTATCGGTCCCTTGGGGTTTTCAGGTCAGCAATTTCACAATATCATCATCAAGTTGGTGGCATACCAGTGAAACAATGTCCTTGCATCATTAAACTAATGAAAGGTCTTTTTAATCGTAACCCTCCCAGGCCTAGGTCCTTACATGGGAAGTTGAGCCTGTACTGAGATTCCTGTCACAGCTTGGCCCTAGGAGGTCACTTTCCTTGAGGATGCTGACTTAGAAAATGGTGCTTCTCTTGGCCTTGGTAACAGTGGGTAGAGTGTCTTCTCTGGTCCACATAGATATCAATCAATTGGCGATCACAAGCAACTCGTTCAGGTTCATCCACTCCAGATTACAGAAACAAAGCCAACCTGGCCATCCACTAAAAAGTATTGAAGTTAAGGCCTTTGAGAAGAAATCCTTGTGTCCAGTGGGAGCAGTGTCCTGTTACATCAACTGTACAGCTCCCCTTCGGAATGGGGAAACTCAGCTTCTGATCAGTCTCATGAAACCTCATAAAAAGGTGGTATCTTCAACAGTGAGCCGTTGCATTGTTGAAATGTTACGTCTGGCTGGGGTTGACACCACAAAGTTTAAGGCACATTCCACGCATGGTGCAGTGACTTCAGCATCTTTTAGTTTAGGGATATCCTTGCAAGTTATCATAGATTCAGCAGATTGGGTGTCAGATTCCACTTTCCACACCTTTTATCATAAGCCATTGACAAGTTCGCCCATGGCGGAAGTAATCCTGAAATCAGCGTCAAAATTGCAAGTTGATTCGAAACCAATGGAAGCGAAGTATAATCGTTGATTACGCAAGCGTAAAACTTACCTGAAGTATAATTGAGATTATATGAGTCCTCCAGAGGTGAGTATCAACTCCTACCTTGTTGTTGGGATAATGTCAGTATCCCTAGCCCGTGATTCTCCATGCTTGAGATGATGAGGCATGATTTGGACAGATGGTATGCGTTGACCCTACATGTTTCTAAACTCTGTGAGTTTGATTACTTGTTCTGATGCAAATATTTGTCATGATCTTCTGATGCACGTATGATCTAGATGCATGTGCATGTAATGTGTATTGTAAGTGGCATAGAGCTAAGTTTGCTTATTTTACTTTTCAGTTGTTGATTCTTTAACTTTTGAATGTTTTGAAGTTTCAATTGTTAGTGTTAAAGTTGTTCTAGCCACATTCTGGCTTTTCTCATGTTTATTCCTATGTTGTAGAAGATGTTGCCTAACAGCGTGTGTTTCCAAAAAATTAAAAATAAAAAAAAATCAGTGCACCCTTACTTCATCCCGTTTTGGTGAGCCATAGGGATACGACCCACCCAGATAGTGCAGTACTTTCAAAGAGGTCAGAGGTCACTTGGTGTGGCAGGAAGAGCTTTTTCATTTAAAGACTGGTGAGGGCGTCCTGGCAGGCAGCAGAACGCTAGTTGATTCTCACCTCCGGAGGACTTGTATAATCTCAATTATACTTCAGGTAAGTACTTACCCTTGCATCATCAACGATTTTAACTCGGTCTACTTGTCCCCTGACAACTGAAACCATGTACTACAAATTTCTTTGTGCAAAATTCATATAACTGTGTGTCTTCACAAGAGCTGTGGAGCACAATTTCAAATCACAATGAATACAGGCAAAGAAAGTTCACACCAAGCTTGAATCTCAACTCCTAGAATACCCTTACCAAAGAGGTTGGCACTTTAAAGGATATTTTAATAAGCATTCTGCCATTGACGATGAATTTTGTAACACAGGTTCTCAGTACCTGTCAAGTTCTATTTGAGGAACTACCAATGGTGATTTCTGTATCATGAGTATCATCACTCTTTACTTTTTTTTGTGTGTGCTCATGTTAAGCCAAATAACTGTTGCTGTTCTTTATTCTTTTAGGCTTTGGAATAGCATACTTCCTCTAGTCTTTAACTTCACCATACACAGTCTGAACAGATTGAACCTACAAACCCTGCTTGTATGGTATTTCATACTTGTATCTACTTGTCATTGAAATTTATAGAAAAAATCCAGCTTCTCCTGTCAATCACCAACCAATATCCCCTAGCGATAAAGGAGCAATTCATCTAGGTTACTCAGAACATCATGAATGTGTTTCTTATCCTCCTCTGTCGGCCAACAGTACCTGAGATCCAGCTTCCTCAGGGCCTTTGCATGTTTCAAATACAAGCACCATGAAGTGGCTGTACCAGCCAGGTCTGTATTACCAGAAACGATCTGTGAAACCAAGTTGGGCAGCTCCTTGAGTGATTTAGCAACATGTACCATGTCCTGTCCATTCAATGAGCAGTAACTCAAGTCCAGCTCCTGCAGGGGCTTGAGCTCCTTCAGATACATTCCCCATGATGCGGCTGTACCACCAAGGTTATTACCAGAAACGTCTAATCTAGCCAAATTGGGTAGATCCCTGAGTGCCTCAGCAAGATGTACCATGTCCTGTCCATTCAATGAGCAGCGAACCAACTTCAGCCTCTGCAGGGGCTTGAGCTCCTTCAAATACATTCCCCATGATGCTGCTGTACCACCAAGGTAATTATAAGAAACAATCAATGAAACCAAATTGAATAGATTCTTGACTGACTCAGCAACGTGTGCCATGTCCTGTCCATTCAATGAGCAGTTGAACAAGTTCAGCTCCTGCAGGGGCTTGAGCTCCTTCAGACGCATTCCCCATGACGCTGCTGTACCGCCTAGGTTATTACAAGAAACGTGCAATGAAACCAAATTGGGTAGATCCTTGAGTGACTCAGCAACATGTACCATGTCCTTTCCATTCAATGAGCAGTCCCCCAAGTCCAGCTCCTGCAGGGGCTTGAGGTCCTTCAGATGCATTCCCCATGATGCTGCTGTACCGCCAAGGTTATTACCAGGAACATCCAATGAAACCAAATTGGGCAGATCCTTAAGTGACTCAGCAACATGTACCATGTCCTTTCCATTCAATGAGCAGCCAATCAAGTTCAGTCTCTGCACGGGCTTGAGCTCTTTCAGATGCATTCCCAATGATGCTGCTGTACCACCAAAGTTATTACAAGAAACATCCAATGAAGCCAAGTTGGGTAGATCCCTGAGTGACTCAGCAACACGTACCATGTCCTGTCCATTCAATGAGCAGTTCCTCAAGTTCAGCCTCTGCAGGGGCTTGAGCTCCTTCAGACGCATTACCAATGATGCTGCTGTACCACCAAGGTTATTACAAGAAACATCCAATGAAACCAAATTGAGTAGATCCTTGAGTGACTCAGCAACATGTACCATGTCCTGTCCATTCAATGAGCAGTTCCTCAAGTTCAGCCTCTGCAGAGACTTGAGCGCCTTCAGATGCATTCCCCATGTTGCTGCTGTACCACCAAGGTTATTACAAGAAACATCCAATCCAGCAAAATTGGGTAGATCCTTGAGTGACTCAGCAACATGTACCATGTCCTTTCCATTCAATAAGCAGTCCATCAAGTTCAGCCTCTGCAGAGGCTTAAGCTCCTTCAGATACATTCCCCATGATGCTGCTGTAACATCAAAATGAATATCATGGAGAGACAAGCTAACTAAGTTTGGTAGATAACTGAGTGACTTAAGGACATGTGTGTTTTCACTGGCAAGGGTAGCAGTGAACTCTGCATCATGCAGATTTATCATTGCTGTCATGGCAAAGGCAATATGTTTGACAGACCTTGTCAATTCACAAGATACCATAGTGAGTGTTTTTATTTTATCAAGGTGAATACTGCCACTGACCTCTGCAACACGTTTCAGAAAGTATGTAACCGAATAGACCCTGTCACCATAAATACCACGAAGTTTGAAGTTACCAGTTAAGACTGCTTGTATGAACTTCTCAGGTGGTAGGCACTTACACTGACTTTCAAAGTAACAGTGAAGTGCCAACTGACCCACCCTATCCCTAACTGACAAATGATTCTTACACTTCTCCAGAAACACATTCAATATCTCAAATGTACATGCCTCATTTCCTCCACAACAAAAGTGCAGAAGGTATTCAAAATCCACTGGGCTTTTTGACACAATTTCATTCAGAATCTTCTGAAATTCTTGTCTGTTTACTTCAAACAAGTTCTGGAGGTATAAAGCAGAACAGAATTCCTGGAATGTCTTATGAATGAACTGCACACTGCTGTGGGGGACTCGTCCCTTGAGGACTCTCTGTGTGGTCAAAATACCTGCTTTTAGAGCAAGGCTAAGCACACCTGGCTCAAAGTCACTGTCTTTAAAAGACAGCACTTGATCTGGAAAAAGGAGACCTTGCAAACCAACCCTGCCAAGTTCAATCACCACACTGTTTATTTCTTGTTCTGACACATCCTTTCTTTTTCCAACTTCATCAACTGCGTTGTGATATAGGCCTGACATTGTTTCTGGAAATTCAGAATCTTTACTCCACAGGGAGCACATCATGAGAAGCAACATGGGACTCTCTGCCAAAACTGACAAAAGGTTTGAGGATCTAATCCTTGTCAGAAGCCCCTCTGCTTTAGAAGGTTCATCACAGTAAAACTTGTCCACATACTCAGTGATGTCTTCTTCAAGAAATCCTATGACCCTGACATGTGTGAATGGTGGTTGAATCAGTTCCTTTGTTGTCAATCTGTCTAAGTGGGAGGGGCGGGTGCTCACAAGTACAGTGCAACCTCTACACATCCTACGATTGAGGATTTTCAGAATGGAACCAAATGAGGATTTGTTGAGGGAAGTGGTCCTCAACTCATCAAAGCCATCCAAGAGTATAAGGACTTTGCCAGAATTCATCTTGATGTATGACCCCAGAGCATTCCTGTCTATACTTGTGTCTTCTGCTAGGAGTTGGTCAAAAACTGCATCAATAAGATCCGACTCCTGCTTCAGATCACACATTTTCAACAGGAAGAGCAGTTTATACTTCTGTAAGACCTTGCAAGAGCCAACTGCCCAATCATACGCAATCTTGTCAAAAAGAGTGGTCTTTCCTCTACCAGCCAGCCCACTTAGTACAGCTATTGGGATCAATTTACCTTCTTTTGTTTTCAGCAGCAACATATCCTCAAAGGAGCATTTTGTTTTTCCCTCACCAGTTATTAACTGTACCTTGATGTATATCTCTGCAATGTGTTTTATGACATCATCACACCATGGGTTCATCTGTACAAAGCTACCTGTCTCATCGTAGAGTGACTTCAGTTCATCTTCACAGATATTGGCAGCATTCAGGGACTGGACATCAGACGCACTGTATTCTAAGGGTGAAATATTCACAAATAGAGACATGTAAAACAGTATTCATACTTCAGAAATCTGTGAGTAAAATGATCAGGTGACAAAGGTCAATTCTCAAGTATATTACTTGGACATATTAAATGTTGGTTACAATTGTTTCATCATTAACATAAAAGGGATGCTTACCTGTTCAATATGGAAGACGTGCACTTGTCACATTGTCATATTATTTTAACATAACACTACAAAGACTGAAACTGAGCTGATTTTGTTTTTCAGCTATTCATAACCATATAGGAGATCATTCAATTATTTTTGTTAGACTTTTGAAAGCACATGAAAATGTATCATATTAGAAATGTAACATCTCTAATAAGTATAACTGCAAGGCATTTCAGGAAAGTCTGTAGGATGAGAAACTTCAATTTTACAGAGATACACATGTAACCACAGAGATCAAGTCACATGGTTGTAAAATCTTGAAAAGCTGACAAGAAGTGTTTTGAGAAGTGTTTGAGAAGAACACATCCTTTACAAGCTCTGTGGTTGAGTGGTTAAGACGTCTGCACTAGTAAGCAGGAGGTCGTGGGTTCGAGTCCCACCCGAGTAAGCTTGTGAATTTTTTCGCAAGCTCTCAGACAAGCACTGAGCATATAGTGTTATATATACGTTGGGTATGGGCAAAACCCATTTTATATAAATTAACATCCTTTACTGTCTCTTGCTAATTAATTATTAATTGTATCATGGAATACATGATGCTCCGGTGGACTCCAAAGTAGCACAGATAGATAGAGAACAACAGTATGCAAAAAGCTGCATTGTATAGCATGGGGCATTTGGCAATTGAAAAAGAAGTCTGGAACCTTAATTAATTTTGGATTTGCCCAGTCAGATGTGTATTTAAACAATGCATACTCAGTGTATGCCCTGAAGACTTAAGCGTGCTTGTGGGTTTTTTCACAAGCCTTTGGGGCATACACTGAGTATGCAGTGTTTAAATACACGTCTGACAGGGCAAATCCAAAATTAATTTACATCTCCCCGGCACAAATCCATCTTTGGAATAGTCTGAAACCTTGTTTAAAAAACTTTTGCGAGCCCTGAACGTGATACAAACAAGACTTTCAATGTTTAATTATGATTTTTGCTCTTGCAAAACTCAGAATTTGCTCTTTGTACTCAGCGTTGTCCAAGAGCTTGCAAAACCATCAATTAAAAATGATTATCTCCCCGATACAAAATACGCGTACATCTTTGGAAACATGTAAGGCTTTTAATATTTCAGTGAGAGTGTATTCATTGCAGCTACCAAATATTACTTGGTAGCTAAATGCACAGAACACCATGTAAGCATTCCTGATAAATGGTGTATTTGGTATTTATAATTCCAAAGTCATATGCTCAAGTCAACAGGACTTCACATTCACATCTCTCGTAGAGAACTCAAATGTAATGTTCTATAAAGGAACTATAGTATTATATACATGCATGTTCTAAATATTGATTGTTACCTGATGTCTGAGTGTGTGAGACAGCACTCTGTAGGGTTGGATGCTGTGATGTGATTGCTTGATCCACTGGCATGTCCACTGATGGTTGACCAGACTGATGTGATGTACAAACACCATCTATAATCAAGCAACCAGTCATGAAACCCATCAACTTGGAAATAGTTAGCATGGAAAAGGATCATGAGATGAAGAACAAAATGCTTACAACTGCAACTTGGACTCAGTTGATCAATAATGCTTCTCATAACAGCCATACAGTCTTGGTCTAATATTCAGTGGGCACAGCTTAAACCAAATAAAAAGCACGTGGGAAAGTCGGTGCCATCTTCTGATTTTTTTATGGGTGATGACAAAAAATTAAAAGAAACAGACAAACATCATTTGGTCAGTGCTGCTAGTATATGTCACGTCTTGTTAACATAGTAAATTGTGTTTGGTTAAAGTTTATCCACTTCATATATTCTGACACTGGGATACAAACATCTCCCAGGTCACATGATTAAGGAATACAGGCAGATGGCACAAGTGATAATCAGTACCATAGAAACACCTTGGAGTCTGGTTCATATCCAGTCACAAGTGATGAACAGTTAAATGGAAGAGATGAATTGGTTGCTTGCTATTACCTTTAGATTGATAGATGTGAATGGTGCAATCTGTTGGGTTGTTGATGGGAATGTTTCCAGAGCCTGACACCTGTTGTAATAGAGCTGTTTGCAGTATTTCTTTGACGACTGCAACTGGTACCATGTCTGAAAATGTTGGGGAAAAAAGAGAAATAATGTATTTCTACAATTTCCTCCAGATTTGGGTACTAATTTTCGAACAGTAAATAATATTTGTTCCCCACTTGTTGTCAGATCCTGGTTGTCTGGTCTCCTCACAGCCAGTGTTTGTTCCCCACCTGTTGTCTGGTCCTGGTTGTCTGGTCTCCTCACAGCCAGTGTTTGTTCCCCACCTGTTGTCAGGTCCTGGTTGTCTGGTCTCCTCACAGCCAGTGTTTGTTCCCCACCTGTTGTCTGGTCCTGGTTGTCTGGTCTCCTCACAGCCAGTGTTTGTTCCCCACCTGTTGTCTGGTCCTGGTTGTCTGGTCTCCTCACGGCCAGTGTTTGTTCCCCACCTGTTGTCTGGTCCTGGTTGTCAGGTCTCCTCACGGCCAGTATTTGTTCCCCATCTGTTGTCTGGTCCTGGTTGTCTGGTCTCCTCACAGCCAGTGTTTGTTCCCCACCTGTTGTCTGGTCCTGGTTGTCTGGTCTCCTCACGGCCAGTGTTTGTTCCCCACCTGTTGTCAGGTCCTGGTTGTCAGGTCTCCTCACAGCCAGTATTTGTTCCCCACCTGTTGTCTGGTCCTGGTTGTCTGGTCTCCTCACGGCCAGTGTTTGTTCCCCATCTGTTGTCTGGTCCTGGTTGTCTGGTCTCCTCACAGCCAGTGTCTGTTCCCCACCTGTTGTCTGGTCCTGGTTGTCTGGTCTCCTCACAGCCAGTGTCTGTTCCCCACCTGTTGTCTGGTCCTGGTTGTCTGGTCTCCTCACAGCCAGTGTCTGTTCCCCACCTGTTGTCAGGTCCTGGTTGTCTGGTCTCCTCACAGCCAATGTTTGTTCCCCACCTGTTGTCTGGTCCTGGGTACATGGTCTGCATAGAGCCAGTGTTTGGTGTCTACAAGGTGTCTGTGAGTTTGAGATAGCACCCAGTGTGGGATGTTGTTTTGATGTACTTGGTTGATTCTCTGATGGTTGACCAGACTGGAGTGATGTGTATGCACCACATTCTACGGTCAAATCAAGCAAATCAGCATTCAATTGCTAAGAAATGATTCCTTCATACATGCATGTAGAATGCAGTGCATGACATAAGTTAACTTTTTTGATTAGATTAACATCTACATTATAACAAAGGTTCAGAACAGCAGTCTGCGCTGCGTAATCTTGAATCACAAAAGATGAACATACAATACAATTTTGTTGAAATCCAAAACCGTTCCATATCATGCTCAGACAGGAAACTCTAAGTATGCATTACCTGCTACTTCAGGTTGGTTGTCCAATTTTCTTCTTTTCCATTCTCTGCTACTTTCTCCACTGTCAGCCATTCTAAGGGGAAGTAATCAAAAGATTGTATCTACATGTGTGTATCAGTGAACAGTCCACAGAGTGACCTCCATGTTGGAGTAATTTTATGATTGACAGCAAATGTTCAAGCAGCAAGCTGTTATCTGTGACAAAGTTGCGGTGTTCACTTCTTGAGGTGAAAACGCTCCTGTAAAATACAGCTACCTCCTGCTCATCAACATACAAATAACCGGTGCAATGGAATGTCCCATTCTACAAGGTGAAGCCTCACAGCCTCAGTTGTCATTGAATCAAATTCTTTCCACTACACAAATGTGAAAAATGTATGACATGGATTTGTTTGACACACTGTGTCAAGGACTCTTTGTAACATCTACAAGCCAGTCTTTCTTCACTTTTACAGTCTGGCATAAAAGTGTGACCCAACGTGTTGACATTCTGAGCCATGACTAATTTGGTCTGTGATTTATGCTCCACTGATCTTCTTCTACACAGATATTAATGAACATCAACTGAGAAAATGCTGGGAGTACATGACCCACTAGTATGGTTCTTTGCTGTACTGTCAATGCCAACCATGCAAAAGTGTAATTCAGTGCCACATTAAATGGGGTATGTATGTGTAGTCATGCCACTGAATATCTACTCCGAGCTGAAGTGCACCCTCAACTAGGTTCTTGAATGCATTTGGCGTGCACATGAAGACCAAACATTCCAGACTAAATTCACTGTGCGTACTCAGTGTGGTCCATGTCAAAGGTGCATCAACTTGCACACAGTGATGCGTATGCAGTGAATGCGTACCAAAGGACCATCAATTTCATTTCAAAACACACCCTCTTTTGTTCCTGCTTGGAGCAGATACCAAAATCAATGATACATTATCAACATCCTCCAAACATACCATGGAGATTTACTCACATGTTGTGTACCATGTGTTGTTTAATAAAAAAAATGCATTTGATCATATTATCTCTTGTCAAGAAAAAGGATAATCTAAGAATTACAACTGCCAAAGTATCCACACATACCTTAAATGCTTAATTTTTTGGAGGATCAGACATTGAGATTCACAATGTATTCCAAGGACAAAGGGGGTTATCTGTTGAATTCCAAGCACTTGAACAATCTCGTTACCCTTCCCAACACAGGTCAACTGCTGCAGGTGTTTGATGGTAGACTACAACTCAACGTCTGCAGAAATAAAAGAATTCCAGTGATATGTGACCTGGTACGTCGTAATCAGGAATAAGTCACTGAGGCCGTTTTATGCAATGGCTGAGTAAAGTGGGAATGCGGGTAATGTTGAAAAATCGATGTGGTAGTTTTTGTATATTTTTGAAGTATATACTAAGAAAGATTACCATCCACACACTTGTAATGTGTACCATTTGTAAGTTCATGAAATTCTCTTTCTGACAATGTACGGTCAGAAAGTCAATTTGTGACTTATTCCTGGTTTCGATGTACCGGGTCACATTTATGCATGACTTATGGGGCTGTGCATGGGAACTAGACACACACATGTACATGTATACCCAATCAACTATCTACATGTATATCTGGGAATGGTTCTTTGACCAGTGTAGTATATGCAGAGAGCTGGGTGCAATGGTGGAAGTTGGAAAGAAATACCTGACAGGACCATGGGCATGAACTACACAGTAGCAATAAATAGTGTTAAAGTGAGATCAAAATAATGATTGACTGGAAAAAAAGAAATTGACTGATTACCAACTGATTACCATGGCAGTGCTCTACCAACTGAGCTACCCAGCCATACATGTACGTTGGTGGCTCTTCCCAATTGTCAATTATCTTTGTTCAGGAGAGGGGGGGAGCATTAGTCAAAAGCTATGCAACCTGATATACAGGTACATGTACCATATAGCCAAGTCTAATCAGGTCCCAATTACAAACGATGCAGCCTGGGAACTGGTGAACAAGGACCATTCTAGGGAAACTGACTAGGTGCCTACACATGCATGTAATTACAAAGATAAAGAAATTGACTGAATTGGGACTGGAATTCCGTACGGGTACTCTACCGACTGAGCTATGCAGACCTACATTGGTGGCTCTTCCCAATTGTGGAAATTATCTTTGTTGGGGGGCGCTAGTCAGATTAATAAGATGAAAATAAAATAAGACGAAATGAACACAGGAAGTGAACAAAAATTCTCGATTCCAAAACGGGATGAGAAGACATATGTACTATACATGTACATATAGCAGTGAAGAGGACAGCAAATCAGCAGACTGCAGTGATGTCAGTTATTGCTGATGTACCCATTGGTTGTGATTTCATCAAGGTCTTAATATTTCTGATTAAAAATGTGGTAATTTACTGTACCGTACCTGCAACAACGCTCAAGTTTTAACCCCTCGCACCGGGAGGCGGCTAGACACGCCGAAAAAATTGAGATCCTAAGCCCGCTTTTCAGCTATTATTCTTGGTCCAAGCTCGCGCAAACACGGTGAAAGAAGGCAGACCCTGGCGCTTGTATATACGGTAATCATGGTAATTGGTCTTTTTGCATAGCCCAGAAAGAAAAGATCGAATTTGCATCATAATCACCAGCTTCACAATAGTCCCCACTTTGAAAAGAGGCAACGGGAATGTGGAAGGGTGAGTAGAGCCACATGCCACCGAACAATCAGCCTTTCCACCGTGTAATTCAAAGTGTTCAGAGTACGCAGGGCCACAAACCGAGACTTTGCGGTTTGGCAGGTGGCCTTCGTGGCCAAGTGAGGCTGGAATCCTTGGAGTCCACTTTCGGCAAGAAATTCCCTCCGTCAAGGGGTTAAAAGACATCATGCACGCTCTCTGGTGTCCAGTTGTCCACACTGGACATGCTGGACATTTGTGCTGTAATTGGACACTCCCAACTGTTGAGGGTCTACGTGTACGGATGCTACTAAGGCCCCCTCCCCAAAATGGTCCGTCTCCGGTCAGTGCACGCATTGATTTTGAACATGTGCGGCAATTTTTTTCCCGTTTTTTTTTCCTCAAAATTTTCAAAACAGCACCCTCAATTTCCGCACCACCTGAATGTTCGTGAGTAGACTGACTCCTGGCCACAAGTACATAAGTTGGAAGGGCAATTTGTTACAGCAGCCAGACTAATTCATTGGCAGCTCTTACCCAGTGACAGATCGTTACGACTGCTTAATGTTGATGTCGAATCACAGAAGATGACCATGGATAGGTTACAAAGTTGCAGCCAGCTGATCAAAAACAATGGCGTCATGACGTGCGACGTGCTACTACTAGCCTTTGCTCTTTGATTAAATATGTCACTCATTTGCGTGCCCGTTGCCAGTCTTAAAAAGACAACCTATCCCCCTTAAAAAAAATAGAAAAAAAAAAGGAAATAAAAAACTCAAATTGTTGCGTCAATTCTGGAACTTTGGTCTGACCAGAGACCGAGTATTTTTTTGGGCCTAATATGGATGCAGTGAAAAAGTAAAGCCCATCTTCAAGCACTATGATTAAAATGTCCTAAAAAGTCAAATGGTAGGAGTTCCATACACGGATGCCCATAATTATTCCCTAGGAAATCCTGACTCCACTCCAGCAGTTGTGTACAAAGTCTATGTGGAGTGAAGAGAATTTTCTAAGTATTTTCCAACAACATCGGTAAATGTTTCTCACTCTCAGTCCAGAATTCGTGTCTTTCCAGCATTTTTGTAATGACTGACTTTTATTGAGATGACATATGATGAGGAAATTGGAGTCAGGATGCAACATTTTTTCCATAAATTGAAATTATTTGCTAGGACTGAGACTTATAGGAACTCATATTTAGTAAGATCTTCAAGCATGTGTCAAGACCGAGGGAATGCATGAACTTGATAATGACATTTTGAAGTCTACATCAGTGGAGAGAATCCAGTGAGCACTTACAGCACGATACATGCATATGTAGTAACACAACTCGCACAAGTCCGCGATGTGCCCTTCTGACTACAACTTACAAGTTTCAGAAGGCTCAAAAGGTGTCCTTGCTCTTTGATCACTGTGGGTTTGTCGTCCACTGGGCCGTCACGCCCATTCCTCGATTTTGTGGGGCAAGGAGCGCGGTAAGGAAACAGCTAGCATCAAGAAAAAATCACAAACACCTTCAACACTCCGTCACGTTCATACCTTCACATGACAGTGTAAAATGGCAAGATTGATACTACGTGTAGACTGTAACGTATGGACTCTTTGACCAAAAATTAGAAAAATCAACGGAAACCTCATGCTCATCATGAATTCAGTCGTTGGCAATTTACTTCCTACTCCCTAGTAGTAGTAAACAAGGTAGGCCTAAATTGTGTCGGTCGGTGACCCTATGCCAATAGAGGGCGGTGTTTACATGGCTCTGCTCAGACTGCAGGGGGGGAGCCAGAAGAGTTAATTTGATTGATGCTGATTGTGATATTTCTTTCTCTGCCACGCTTTCACATTTTGTTTGTGTTTTATTTCAAAGACATCTGCTCTTGTCAAAAAAGGAAAGAAAATATTAAGGTAAAGGTATATAAATCTCCAATTTTTTCATAAATTACTTATGGGGGGTCATTGTTACCTTGTTTAAGGGTGATCAGTTGATTTGGTTGTAGCATGTTTTTTAAGATCAGTTTTGACATAAAAAAAATCTGAACAACATGGTTCATCAGGTAACAAAAGTTCCTGATAACTTTAAAAAAAAAATACATCTTGAAAACTTTACTGCTGTTTATTGATGACTGTGCTTAGAACAGAAACTTGAGGATGAGATGCAAATTTAAACATAAAACACTTGAATTATAAATGATAAGACACAATGCAACAAACAGGCAACTTATTTCACTCAGAACATGCACAAAATGCAAACTCAGAATGAAAGACAGTTTAGGGCTCATTCTGCTAGTGTGACAAAGTTGAAATTTAACGACTCCAGGAATTGTTTATGACAAGCCAGTTTGGAATTTCAAAAAGGCAAGGTCTTCTGGGAAAGATTGTAAATGGCTGCACTTGTAATAGGACAGATGATCACACGTGAATTGCTGCTGTTCTGAAGTATTCTCAGATGTGCTTCAGTTTGGGCATTGTGCTTTGGAATACAAAACTGGCTTATTACAGATTGAATAAGAGGGAAACTTCACTACAAGTATAGCTAATCTGATACAAAACACACCATGTCAAAGCAATCTAATTGGAGTGACAATAACTTCAGGTTATAAGGTGTGGCCACTGATATACACTATCAAGCTACTTTTGCATTCCGGGTTGGACAAATCTAGAGTCTCATGATGTGGAAATTTCAAAACAGCCTTGGAAAGGTTTTAAACATATTCAAGACTTGATCAGCTAACTGCAACCACAAATTAAAGGTGACCATGATATGAAAATGATTTAATCAGGCTTAGTATACTGACATGTTTACAGAGTCAACAAATTTTAATCAATTAAAACCACTTCCTTGCAAAGTTTTCCACCAAAGAATATGTTTATACATACACGTAACAAAAAACAATGTAGTGCATTCCCACATGACACACTTCAACTTTCACTCAACTCTCCTCTCACAGTATTACCAAACATTTTCAGTTCAAAACTCCAAATTTACCCTCATGGTACACAGTGTTGAACCACTGTAAACAATTTCAGTGTTCTGAAATTTCGTCTGATATCTAAAAATGTCGGCATTCAGAAATAGGACTCGAATTCAGCGGAGTGGTCCCTTATGTGGTGCACTTGAAAAAATCTCAGAAAATTCCACATAAACATTATCAAAAGTTTTTAAAGTTCATAAACTCTTGGGAAGCAGAAATCCTGCTCACCTACCAATCCACTAGTGTGTCCAAAAATTATTTTCATATTTTTTGGCACATTCTAAAAGCATGTGCACATTGGAAAGAAATTTTGAAAATCAGGTGAAACAGTTATGTGAAACTCAAGCATTCTGTCAGTAACAGTTTTCAAATACATGTATTGAAGTCCAGAACATTTACACAACTACATGTTTGAGTCCATTTTGTAGCTGTAACTAATATGATCTGAGTAAAATCTGAGTATGAAATCTGAGTATGGAAAAAAGCACACACACACTTGATTATAGTACAAGTACCATATTGTAAAATGATGACTCAAGTTTCAATCTGAGAACCACTGTCTGAGAACTGTTTGTTTTTACCAATGTGGTACACTCACCACAAAGGATAGGCAACTTTATAAGCTGCAAAAATTATAAACATGGAAAACACAAATAACATTCAGAACAGATGTTCCATGGCATACTCATTAGACACAAGTCGTAAGCTCTCTAACTCTTTTGACATTATTTCACAACATTTTCACCTTGCATTATTAACAGTACTGCTTCCCAGTGACTTACCCATGGGCGGAATTTTACAGGACATGGTTGAGTAACGATATTAATTCCACAGTTGTCAGTGATCCAGGATAGAAAAATAAACCATGTGAGTTGCATAGTTAAATGCTGCAAGCTCCATGATTTAGATCAAAGCTTACAATGCATCATCCCTTCTCATTTGTACATGTAAGACAATAATACATGTAAATATAAAATCATATAAAAGTAGTGAAGATTAAGCTGTCTTTTATGAACAAATGCACTCTGTCTTTATCAATGTATTGTTACCTTTTGTCACACAGCCCTTCTGGTTTTATATACGTGTATATACAGAGTTTAGTATCGGCAAGTTGCTGGCCAACAGTGATAAGGTCCATTATTCACAGGTTTAAAACAATGTCACAATCTCCCTCAAACAACTGCACTTTACATTTTCTTAATACTTGATTTACCTAATTCAATCTCAAGTGACTGTTGATTTAAACAACTGTTGAAATACATTTAAAAAAGGGTAGGTTCTTAACTCAAGTTGGCTGCAGAATCTATTGTTAAGGATTGCTACACCTTTCAGAAAATATGTGATTTGCTCTAGAAAAAGGGGTAATAAGTCGCCAGATTCAGGCGATGAGTTTTTGACATGGCTGGATTCTGTACATCAAGAGCTACAATTTGATATATAAATAACCCTCTAGTGTGCTGCACTAAGGAGAGAAATGTTTCTGTATATCCACATTTTCAGACTCAATAAAAGCACTTTTCAAGAAAAAGCTCATAAAGTGTAGCACTTGGAAACACAATGCTATAATCAATTTTTCATCTTTATTCACAAGTATCCATGTTTGTAGTCACAAATTCTGAAAATACAAATACTGCAGATTTGTTATAGGAAAAAAGACAAAATCACGTTTTTGAAGAAATTTTGCCTTCTCCAAATAGAACAGGTCATTTTGTGTTTTGGCAATGAGCGACTTGTTATCCTTTTATGCAGAGCTGATCATACATGCACATGTAAATCAACTTTGGAATTCTAAAGATGACAATTTTCAATTCTCTCTGAGTATGTGCAACAGGCAAAAAAAAAACAAACAGCAACTTAACCCTCATTTTGATAGTTTGGTCCCTGCAGGGAATGCATCAGAAATATTTCAGTGATATTTGTGCCTTGAAATGACCCAGTCTCTAAATGTTGATTCTTTTTATTTGCAGCCAATGATACTGATGCACACAGTCAAACCTTATCGCTGAAAACTGTCTTGTTAATGTTTGGAGTTCAACTGAAATCCACCCTTATGTCAAAAGCACAAATCAATGTGTAGCTGTCTTTCAGTTTATAAAAAATCCCCCACAGAATTCTAGAATGCATACATGAGCATTTGTATACAATCAAATCTTACACTCACCAAATATATCTCTTAACCATTGCTGAATTCCATGAAAAAATCATGGAATTCAAAAGTCAAATTTCATGTACAAATGTATTTAAAACCTAACATTTGGCTGTTACAACAGGTCATAATTCCAATCTGGTCCATTGAGGGCAGAAAATACAAGATCCTTGCTGCTCCCCTTGAATTTTAAGGTCTGTCCACAAACATTATGTTACATAATTAACCTCAAAGAAAATTATTTGACATCACATTCAATGGGCACAAGTTGTACACATCAGCTCTTTAATTTATAATTAGTTGACATGTCACATCACATTACTTTCCAATGACTTACATGAATGCATACATTTATGTGCACAGTACATCCACAGCATGACCCTGTCTTAGCTTGGAGTTGATAGTGCAATGACACATGTGATAGTTGACTTTAGTGGTCAGTCTTGCTCAACAGTTGCCGGCAATAAGTAAATAAACCAATTTGAGCTGCATAAATTCAATACATGTTGTGACAAGTTCCATGATTGTGCACTATTTACAAACACCAATCTTGACTCTTTGTTAGACTATTTACAAATGATATCAAAATCCAGTTCAGCAAAGATAACAGCCTTTTGACTTGTTTCTATTTCAACTTCATGCATGTTGCAGTGTTTTCAATGATTATCACGAAAAAATCCTGGTTCTGCAGAAAATATCCTTGATCAATATTCCAATGAGTAATGACCTCACTGCCATTAATTACAATTATTACAGTCAAATTGCTGGTTTTAAGGGAAATCTCCTCAGTAATTCTAATAATTAACAGGGTACAAATAGCAATACAATTACTTTCTACATTTCCTGTACAAGAAATTGCTTTGATGCCCAAAACAAAGGGGGCCAGTAAGTTACTATTACATAAGAGGGGTGCTTCCTAGATGGTGTTACATACATGCCGTTATTCCATTGCCTGCTTTTCATGTGTTTCAGTGTGAAGGCTGCAAAAGTAACTGGATTGGGGCCAGACGGTGATTTCTATTATGCAATGAAAATCAATGTCCATTTTTAATGTCAAAATTTACAGGTTGATTTTGTTCAACCATCCATTTTTTAATTGCAATAGGGAAAAGCACCTCTTTCAAAACATAAAGTGTTTCACTTTTTCATTCAAACTGGCCATTTTTAACTGGCCTGCTAAAACTTCGAGATATGCGGCTTTAGTGGTATTGACGTTTCGAGTTACGGATAGTTTATTGTACATAAAGGCCTATTCTTTTGTCGGGAAAACAGAAAGACGTCGAGGTAAACGGAGTTTCGAATTAATGGGCTTCGACTTATCGAGATTTTACTGCAGATGTATATGGAGATCCCCAAGCTGATAGACTGAATGTGTTCAGTCAATGCCTGGTAGATGACTGGAACTCACTCCCCCAGGGGAAACACAAAGTAGCCGAGACATGGTCAAGGAAAGATCCCCTCACACCTCGCAGGCTGAGTGGGTTCCACCAGAAGGTGTTAGATGACTGGAACTCACTCCCCCAGGGGAAACACAAAGCAGCAGAGACGAGGTCAAAGAAAGATCATCTCACAGCTGACAGGCTGAGTGTGTACCGTCAGAAGGTGATGGATGACTGGAACTCACTCCCTCAGGGAAACACAAAGCAGCTGAGGCATGGTCAAGGAAAGATTCCCCTCACAACTGACAGTGATCTTACAAAGTCTGACCAGATTCAACCAACAAACTTTACTCATGTCAGCAAAGGCTTCTTCAACTACCAAGAAATGCCAAGGCATCTTGGGAAGGTAGGAGAGTAGGGCATCTTCCCAAGCTGGCATCACAGTGTTTCCTGTTGACCCATTTTGCCTAGCATTGTACATTGCACATCTTGTGACTTATGGACACAAGACAATCGCCGAGTCTGCCACAGCAGCGGTTAATAGGGTCCACAGTCAGACCAGCTTACCCTCTCACATGGTCAACATGATGATTACATGTAACACTTTCTGGCAAGGTTTCGAATGCCTTCACTCATCATTACTAGTTTGGAAAGTGCAAATCACACCAAACAAATAAAAGAAGATTTTCAACATCCACAGGCACCCAAATGCCACTAGCCGATGGTGCGGATTGTTTTTGCTTGCCTTGTTTCCAACTTTGGCTTCCTGCGCTTCAACAACCTACTAGCTACCGGTAACGAGGGCAACAAGGAAGTACCATCACTCACAATCACTAGTCAATCCACCTCACAAGGTCAAAGTCTGACCAGTTCTCAATGTGTTTTTTCATCCAAGGAGAAATGGAAAAAGAACATAAAACTTTAACTGTAAGAATGGAGGAAGAAGGTTACAGTTAATATTGTTGAAGGCACCACGACTTCTCTTGAGTCGCTGCAACAAAGAAGGATGAAATATTCTCTCTTCTGCATGTGCAACATCTAGAAAATCTACTGTTGGTGTAACATGCATGAATGTGCTACCAAAGTTCTAGTTTTGTTGCAAGCTTGTATCTTCTTGACAGGGTAGGTTTTCAATGGGACTTTGCATTATGAGGGACATGTAACTAGTTGCACTGAGTTGTAAAGCTCTGATTTTATTAGTGCTTCGCTCAGGGGAATCTGGTGACCACATAAGTTTAATGGATATATGAATTTCATAAATTTGAACAAAATGTAAGGTACACAATGGGCTGGTTATTTGTTCAATGCATGTATTTAGAATCCAGAAGTTTCTTTTACAACAAATGCACAATAAATTAGTCTGGCTAAGGCATGCACACACACTAAACCTTTCAGTGTTTGCTTGTATGATATCTCATATCAACTTGTCATTGAAATGTTACAACCAAAATTCATTTTTTCCTGTCAATTACCAAGCAATATCCCCTAGTGCTACAGAAGCAATTTATCTAGGTTACCCAGTGCATCATGAAGGCGTTTCTTATCCTCTTCTGTCAGCTCACAGCTGTAGAGCTCCAGGTCCCGCAGGGCCTTTGCATGTTTCAAAGGCAAGCACCATGAAGTGGCTGTACCAGCCAGGTCTGCATTACCAGAGACATCCAATGAAACCAAGTTGGGCAGCTCTTTAAGTGACTTAGTAACATGTACCATGTCCTGTCCATTCAATGAGCAGCTTCTCAAGTCCAGCTCCTGCAGGGGTTTGAGCTCCTTCAGATGCATTCCCCATGATGCCGCTGTACCACCAAGGTTATTACTATGAACACTCAATGAAACCAAATTGGGTAGATCCCTGAGTGCCTCAGCAACATGTACCATGTCCTGTCCATTCAATGAGCAGCCCCTCAAGTCCATCCTCTGCAGGGGCTTGAGGTCCTTCAAGTTCATTCCCCATGATGCTGCTGTACCACCAAGGTTATTATAAGGAACATCCAATCTAGCCAAATTGGGTAGATCCTTGAGTGACTCAGCAACGTGTACCATGTCCTGTTCATTCAATGAGCAATGACTCAAGTCCATCCTCTGCAGGGGCTTGAGCTCCTTCAAATGCATTCCCCATGATGCTGCTGAACCACCAAGGTTATTATCAGAAACATCCAATCTAGCGAAATTGGGTAGATCCTTGAGTAACTCAACAACATGTACCATGTCCTGTCCATTCAATGAGCAGCCCCTCAAGTCCATCTTCTGCAGGGGCTTGAGGTCCTTCAAGTGCATTCCCCATGATGCTGCTGTATCACCAAGGTTATTACCAGAAACATCTAATCTAGCCAAATTGGGTAGATCCTTGAGTGCTCCAACAACATGTACCATGTCCTGTTCATTCAATGAGCAGTGACTCAAGTCCACCTCCTGCAGGGGCTTGAGCTCCTTCAGATGCATTCCCCATGATGCTGTTGTGCCGTCAAGGTTATTATCAGAAACATCCAATTCAGCAAAATTGGGTAGATCCTTGAGTGACTCAACAACATGTACCATGTCCTGTCCATTCAATGAGCAGTTCCTCAAGTCCAGCCTCTGCAGGGGCTTGAGCTCCTTCACGTGGATTCCCCATGATGCTGCTGTACCACCAAGGTTATTACCAGGAATATCCAATGTAGCCAAATTGTGTAGACCCTTGAGTGACTCAACAACATGTACCATGTCCTGTCCATTCAATGAGCAGCCCCTCAAGTCCATCTTCTGCAGGGGCTTGAGGTCCTTCAAGTGCATTCCCCATGATGCTGCTGTACCACCAAGGTTATTACCAGAAACATCTAATCTAGCCAAATTGGGTAGATCCTTGAGTGCTCCAACAACATGTACCATGTCCTGTTCATTCAATGAGCAGTGACTCAAGTTCAACCACTGCAGGGGCTTGATCTCCTTCAAATGCATTCCCCATGATGCTGCTGTACTATCCAGATAGTTATAAAAGAGATTCAATGAAACCAATTTGGCTAGATTACGGAGAGACTTCATGACAGGTGCTATGGTTTCACTGGTTAAGCTACCAATGATTTGTGCCTTATTCAGGCTTTTCATTGCACTCACAGCAAAGGCCAAATCTGTGACAGACCTTATCCACTCACAGTGCGAAATGTTCAGCCTTTTTATTTTATCAAGGTAAGCACTGCCACTATCCTCTGCAACACGTCTCAGAAAGTATGTCACTGAAAGCAATGTATCATCAAGAAGACCATGAAGGTTGATGTTATCACGTAAGACTGCTTGTATGAACTTCTTAGATGGTAGGCACTTACACTGACTTTCAAAGTAACAGTGAAGTGCCAACTGACCCACCCTATCCCTAACTGACAAACGATTCTTACACTTCGCCAGAAACACATTCAGTATCTCAAATGTACACGTCTCATTTCCTCCACAACAAAAGCGCAAAAGGTATTCAAAATCCACTGGGCTTTTTGACACAATTTCATTCAGAATCTTCTGAAATTCTTGTCTGTTTACTTCAAACAAGTTCTGGAGGTATAAAGCAGAACAGAATTCCTGGAATGTCTTATGAATGAACTGCACACTGCCGTGGGGGACTCGTCCCTTGAAGACTCTCTCTGTTGTCAAAATACCTGCTTTTAGAGCAAGGCTAAGCTCTCCCGGCTCAAAGTCACTGTCTTTAAAAGACAGCACTTGAACTGGTAAAAGGAGACCTTGCAAACCAACCTTGCCAAGTTCAATCACTACACTGTTTATTTCTTGTTCTGACACATCTTTTCTTTTTCCAATTTCATCAACTGCGTTGTGGTAGAAGCTGGACATTGTTTCTGGAAGTTTGGAATCTTTACTCCACAGGGAACACATCATCAGAAGCAACATTGGACTCTCTGCCAAAACTGAAAAAAGGTTTGAGGATCTAATCCTTGTCAGAAGTTCCTTTGCCTTAGTAGGTTCATCACAGTAAAATTTGTTCACATACTCGGTGATGTCTTCTTTACTGAACCCCATGACCCTGACATGTGTGAATGGTTGTTGAATCAATGCCTTCGTTGTCAATCTGACTAAGTGGGAGGGGCGGGTGCTCACAAGTACAGTGCAACCTCTACACATCCTACGATTGAGGATTTTCAGAATGGAACCAAATGAGGATTTGTTGAGGAAAGTGGTCCTCAACTCATCAAAGCCATCCAAGAGTATGAGGACTTTGCCAGAATTCATCTTGATGTATGACTCCAGAGCATTCAAGTCTAAATTTGTGTCTTCTGCTAGGAGTTGGTCAAAAACTGAACCAACAAGATTTGACTCCTGCTTCAGATTACACATTTTCAACAGGAAGACCAGTTTATACTTCTGTAAGACCTTGCAAGAGCCAGCTGCCCAATCATATGCAATCTTGTCAAAAAGAGTGGTCTTTCCTCTACCAGCCAGCCCACTTAGTACAGCTATTGGGATCAATTTACCTTCTTTTGTTTTCAGCAGCAACATTTCCTCATAAGATACCAGTGTATATTCTGTTTTTCCCTCACCAGTTATTAACTGTACTTTGGTACACATCTCTGCAATGGGTTTTTTGAGATCCTCACACCATGGGTTCATCTGTAGAAAGCTACCTGTCTCCTTGTAGTGTGACTTCAGTTCATCTTCACAGATATTGGCAGCATTCAGGGACTGCACATCAGACGCACTGTACTCTAAGAGTGAAATTTCCACAAAACAAAGAAACAGAACAAATTCTAATCTTTCTGATAAGAAATATGTGATTGAACACTATGACAAATTTAATCTAATTTTAATCAGGCACAACTGTTCCAATCCCAGATTTAATATGAATGGTGTGCATAGTGTCGAATCAACAAGGAAAAACTGAATGAGCTAACACAGTTGTTCAGTCTGTTGAATTTTGATCAATCATTTATGTCAGGAAATGGAAAAAATGTGTAATTTGTGTGGGTTTAATATCTTACATTTCTTATTCTGCTCCCCTCGTTCCCGGGATACTTTCCAACCTTACACAACCCAAAATGGAACTATTTGTGGTATGCAATGGTGGAGGTCATGATGCTTACCTCACTTCCTAAACCAGTCCATTGTTTTAGGGGAAATTTCCCACAGTCCTGACCAAGTATTTTTAGAAACAGAATGCCGGTTTTCATTCTTTGGGAGATTCATCAAATTGGAGGTTGCAGGTTGTTGGACCCTGGGAGAAAATCTGCTGATCCTGCTGATTAGCAGAGTTACACAATGAACCTTCAAAGATTTGACCAATGGGGAAGCTTATATGTAAATCAAACTTTGAGGAAGGGTTGGTCAAACTTGCAAGTGACCAATCATAGTCTTGATGGAAATGTCCATCAAGAGACTATAACAGGCATTTAAGGGCCTATTTCGGGGTAAGAATTCAGTCTGCACCACCCAGCAGACCACTGGTCAACAGCCCGACACTCAAGTCTACACAGTAGCCATATGGGGTGAGTTGCTGTCCTTAGTAATCTACCTGTGTGTAACTTCATTTTTAAATTTATTTTGATTACTTAGTATTATAGACTGTGTTACTTCTGATGTTGATGGACTTGTATTGTTAGCTTGTTTTTATGATCAATCACAATCGTGGCATTCACATGAAGTTATTTTACAGTGTACTCTTTTCTCCATTTGTTCTGATTACCTCCTTGTTTGGCACACTCGATTCAACAATGTCCTAGTTTGTAATTAAGGATGATTGTACACCTTGTAAGGATAAATTTCTGTTCTATTATATAGCTCAAGTGGCATCTGTGTTGAATTGTGTTGAGGCAGATGTAGCCAGTAGTAGGAGAGAAGCCAAGTTAGCATATCCAGGTTAGCTCCAGAATTATATTGTATATTTATATTCCAAGCAGTTTCAGTTTCACACTCTGACTTTTGCAACTGTTTTTACATGATTTTGTATGTCAGATTGGAAAGTTAGTATGTGCTCACCAACACAGATTAAGAGGTTTTATTTGTGCGCCAAGTCATTTTATGATGTGTTGTGTGAAGACTACCCAAAGAAAGTGTTGTGTAATTGGTCGCATTCCTTCAGAAACAGCTGTGTTTTGGTTATAACAAGAACTCAAGGCTATACACTCCAACCACTGTGTATGACCCATGACTTTTTACTACCAGTGTGTGCACAGTATTTGCACCATGCAGGTTGTGTGTAGTAAGTGTTTCAACCCGGATATGCGCAGACGGCGCTAATGTGGGATCCCTCTATTATCTACTGTACATGTAAGTAATTGTGTTATTTTCCTAATATTACAGAGGTCCGTTTATCCGTCGGCCTGTCGACCTATGTACCATCCAATCAGTCTGTTAACCCTATTTTATTGAGGAGAGCTTCAATAAAGATTTCGTCAGTTGTAGAGTAAACAACAGAGACAGTGTCGTCGTCCGTTAATCGCAGTCGTATCAGTGAGAACCTTGCGCTTGCGGCACAGAAACCTATCCGGCAGCCCGGCCGGATAATACGACATTTAGTTATACTTGTAGGCCTTTTGAAAAGCAAACCCTGCATGACTTTTATGCAAGGACCAATATTATCAAATAAATAAAGCAATGTCAAAAAATCTCAAATAAGAATTTAACAATTTATGGCAAAAAGATATTTCAGCTTTGCTAGCAGGGCACAATATGTGGAAGTATTGTTCACTGATCACATGCATGACAGGCAATTACAGTAGACTCCAGCTAAGTTGAAATGGTACAACTCTGCAAATCACGCAAGTCGGCAGTCTCTCTCATCAAGTCCCCATGTCTCCCTAATGTATATCCATTAGAATGTTTAATTTGTAACAGTGTTGTATCCGAGACCTTGATGTCTGAGACCAAGACCGAGACCAAGACCTACTCCTTCAAGACCGAGACCATGACATCCGAGACTGATACCAACCATAAACCAATATTTAGTTTGTACCAAAAGGTAAATAGGGACAAACATATGGCAGTACAATTGAGTACAAAAAAAATAAAATGAAAACATTAGCATAAACTCATACACACAAATAGGTCAAATATTTGTTAAAGAATGTCTCAGTTCTTTTATCAGTGATACTGCTCTTCTCACCCTGGTCTGGTCATTTTTATAACCTGAGTGTCCCAAATGATATGACGTGGATGTGAACATTAAAACAAATATCCTTAGACTGTTTTTTGTAAGCAAAACACTGAAAAACAAGTATTCAAAAAAGATGCACCGTAACAAAACTACTAAAACAACACGTACCATTTTGATATCGACAGTAACCAAGACGTGACACACATTTTTATTAAAAAGGCGATTCCTGGTGTGTACTAATGTAGCAGCACATAGGCCTATTCTTTGAATTGTCAAAGCAGTTTGAACATCTTTTAAATTTCAAATCTTCCAGTAGTCATTTCCAGTTTATTTGAATAATTTTATGAAATCAGTAATGCAGAAATGAATTTTAGTTACTTTGAATTACTGGGAAATCAGTTAACATTTTGACTGGGTTGTTTTAAGAGTGTATAGTGAAGGAAATTTTGTCACGATTGTATTAAAGTTGTATTTTGTAATAAAGCTCTTGTAAAACGAAGTTACTTATCGATAAATTAGGGTATAATTGGGGTTCTGTATCAGTGGTGTGTGTGTGAGCGCTCCAAATTCAGCTTTGTCCGAGCAGCAATGCTCAATGCTCACAGCCACCCTTTTGACGTTTCACTGACGAAGGCGGTGTTTCACGGCAGCTTTAGATGTGGCACACAGGCTGACAACTGAGCTGGGGACGCTCTGCGTTGGGACACTCTATACTTGTCGTGCAAATTTCTCTAGGGCTCATTTCACCCTCAATTCGTCTGTAATTTGATTGGTTGGCTGTAATCCACTCAGAATCCCATCAAAGTCTATAAAATGTTGTCGCAGTTAATCCAGTGGTGCTAAATGTGGAGATCAAGCCAAGCCTCTTGAAGATCCAAGCTATTAAGTCAAGATTCCAACGATCTGCATCCGAAAAGCGACGGCTTTTTGTGTTGTATGTTCCAGTGCTGTTACTGCATGCCAGCAGGCCTTCCAGTGTGACCAGTGTGAGTGCTGGCAACATCAGGTTTTCTTCCGAAGAGTACTGGTGGATAGTGCAGGATCCTTTGCTCCCTGAGTTGTGGGTGTGCAATGAATGTGTCTCCTGTCCAGCTTCGGCTTCTTCTCTCATCCCAGAGGAACCCAGGGAGGGCAGCAGCGAAAACAACTTACATATCGCTACACTGTTTGACATCCCATCTCCACCCGAGGAGACACCCCTTCCCGACTTCCGCATGGCGGAGGGTGGGTCTCAATGAGGGAAGGTACTGGTCATTGACAACCACGGCTACACTAACGCCTGGAAGACGACAAGCCCCACCAGCACAACCTGGCTGTGCAGCGTCCGAAGCAAGTCCTACCGATGCTCTGTCACAGTTTTACAGCGAGGTGCTCAACTTCGGTGTTGACTGCCACCACATACACCCAGCACGGCCAGTTAAAGACGCAGCGGTGGAAATTGTTGCCAAGGTGAAAGAGGTGGCCCAGGGCGACCTTTCCCGCTCCGCCAGTGCCACTGTAGAAGAAGTTCAGGTGGAAAAGGGCACCGGGTTTTCTTCCAGCTGCTCAAACGCACCACCAACCGAACCTGTCAAGGTCAGCGCCTCCCAGAGACAAAGCATCTTTCCTTGGACATCATGGACAGCCACATTCCAAGCAATTTCCTCCGGAAGGACATCCAGGTCGGTGAGGCAAGGTATCTTATGTTCTTCACCGACGAGCAAGCTGCTGTCCCCGACGGTGCCAAGACCTGGTACATGGATGGAACCTTCATGCTGGTGCAGCGTCCTTCAGCCAGCTGTTTTCCATCCATGCATTCATCAAGGGAGATGTGGGTGACATTAAGCACGTGCCTCTAGCATTTGTTATGATGTCAAGACGGACCAAGAAAGACTACAAAAGGGTAGGTCATTTTTTGGTATGGTGTTATTGTTATTATTTGGTATTGTAACAAAATTTGGGTCTTTCCTTTTTTAAGTTAAGAAGTAAGTTCCTTTAAAATGTTAGTGGGCTGGCCACAGTACTGCAGGCCCTTCTTGTTCATTAATCTTTTGATATTTCATTTGACCCTGGAGCCCTGGCCTGGCTATGGCTCTGTTTTCCTCAGTAATGCTAATTTGGTTTGTTCATTGCAGTCTTAAGAATTCCTTTTCTTGTTTCTATAGCAGTGTTGCAACATTTCTTACATAACTTTCTCTGCAGGCTTATAAAAGCTGCCTTTTAGGCTAGTAGGTGTGGACTTACGGCTGGGGCACGGTAGTGGATGGTGGTGAGATTTTGATCCCTTGTTTTCATTTCTGTTCCTGCTGCAGGATCCTTAGTTGAATGAAATATATTCTCGCTATTACTTTACACCACCACTACAATTAATTTTTCTGGAAGGGTTCGATGGTTTGCGCAATTTTTCTGTGAGTATGTTCTAATTTATTTTCCTTAGTAGTTTTACCTTGTGCCCATTTCCCTTGCCACGCCAGACAACGGTGTTTCACCGTAGTTGGTCCCATCTGGTACTATTTTATACCATTCAGACTGTTTCAGTTTGCAATTCGCCCCCCCTTTTTGGTCATAGGTTAAGAAGCGCCTATTAAATTAATAAATTCAATTGTTTGAAGGTATAATTTGAATTTCCTTCCTTGTATTCTCACTGAGTTTTTTTGTTTAACTTAATAGAAATATAGTTAGTTCCCCTTACTGGCGGCTGGGCCTGTTTAGGTTGCCGTTACTGTATTATTATTCTTTTAAAAGGGGAATAATGGTAATATTATTGAGCCAATTACTCTTTTCATTGGTATCCTTATTACAGGTGGAGAAATAATTAACAAGTTAATTAAATAAACAAGTTAATTCTTTTCTCTTTTCCTTTTTTAAATTATCCTAATGGATAATAATGGTAATGATTGTTGAGTCAATTTTTCTTTTGATTTGTTTCCTTGTTGTAGGTGAATAAATAATTGAACAAGTTCTTTTCTTGTGTATTTTTCTTTCACTTTCTATCCATTTCAGGTGCTGTGGGCCCTACAGCGACGGCTTCCTTTACACGCAAGCAGTCTCTGCAAAGTGGTCGTGGACTTTGAATCCACCGTTTGGGAGGCAGTGAGGTCCGTCTTTGGTGACATGCACATGTACGGCTGTCTCTACCACTGGACCCAGGCTGTCTGGCGGAAGTCTCAAGAGCTGGGCCTGCAGGGAGGTTACACCACAGATGCATCTGTGAACGACTTCATTAGGCAGTTGATGTCTCTGCCATTTCTACCCGCAGAACACATCCCCGAGGCCTTCCACCAGCTGGCAGTGAGAGCTACCTCAGCACCACTGCATCAGCTATGTGACTACACATCTCCGCAACAGGGCTGCAGCATCCTACCTGGAGCACAGCCAACTGGTCCGTTTTTATGCGGAGCATCAGGACGAATAATAATGAAGAGGGCTGGCACCAGCGTCTCAATGGCCGGGCAGGATGGAGCAAGATCACTTCTACACTGTCATCAAGCTCCTCCACCAAGAAGCTGCTCTGGTGACGATGCAGATGCGCCTGGTCAAGGAGTCTAAGCTTCACCGTCGTCAGAGGAAGAACGTTCGAAGAAAGCAGGGGCAGCTGTTTCTGCTGTGGGAGTGCTACCAAGACGTCCAGTCTCCTTGCCAAATGCAAGCATCTCACTGGACCATCACTGTAGGAAAACCAGGCCTGAATCTTCAAATCAACCAGCTTTTTTCAGAGCCAACACACTTTCAAAAGAAATAATTCAGTCCTGTCTGAGAAATGATAATTAATTGAAATAAAAATAAATAAAAATAAACAAAACTAAATAGAAAAAAATCCCAATAAAAGAACGAGAGCTTATCTGTCTGTTTGCCAACAGAACAGAGGGCTTTTTTGCATTCTTTTGTACATTGAAACAACCACGACATCATCACATCAAGTCATTTTTCGTATATAACACCCCTCTTTTATGTTATCTGCAAAGTTTCAACCTGATAGAACATGTACTTCAGGAGATATTGGGCTTTAAACAGTGCAGCTTTAATGTCAGTTCAATTTCCTCTAAAGCACTCCCTTTTCAAGATATCTGCAAGATTTGAACCCGATCGGACAGCTACGTCAGGAGATATAGGGCCTTGAAGTGTGCACCTTTAATGTCATGTGACTTGTCTCCTGATGAAGTCATGATCACACGAGGTCAAAATTTGTCTCAAGCACTCCCTTTTCAAGATATCTGCAAGATTTGAACCAATTTGGATATACACTTCAGGAGATATAGTATTTTAAATGAGGCACCATTTAATGTCACGTGACTCGTCTGCTGATGGTATTGTCATCACCTGAGGTCAATTTTCATTTGTATACCTTCCCTTCCTAACTACCTGCAAGGTTTCAACCCTATAAGACATGTACAATACAATATACAACACAAAACATAATACTTATCGTGGAAAAGGCACAGATTAGATATCTTACACATTTGTCCCTTTTGGTATTCCATACATACGATCTGCTCTCGGCAGCACGTGGTCGTCATTTTGGCAAGTCCCGAGGATAATGCCCTACGCACTGTGCGCCGTCTATGTTGCAGGCAGATATTGGGTGTCTACACACACACAGTAGCATATTCACAGCATGCAAATTGGATTTTTGAGTTGGCAATTTATATTTTAGGGTTTTTTGTCGACGGCGCTTCACATGTGTGAAAAAGTACACCAGTCATGCACTTCGTGCACCTGACTCCAATGTTTTAGCTGTCATCTCGTGGACAATTCACGCTTATATCTCTTACGGTTGATTTTTTTTACCGAATTTTGAAGAATAAAAGAAACTTCCGGTGTGATGACGTGATAAGCCCCAAACTTCACACACGTGTTGATTGGGTAAAGTCAGTCATCTACATCAATTTTTAGGCAATTCGGACAAACATCTATTCACAGACATCTATTAAAAACGCATTTTTCTAATTTTTAACCTGTCGCTAGAGGGCACTCGACAATTAGGTGATGTCATCGGTAGATATTTGAAAAATGCTATACCTCAGCAGACTAACACTGTTGAAAACAACTTGATACCTATTACCACTTTTAAACAATAAGACCACTTTAGGTTTTGACCGGAAGGAGGGGTCACGTGATTTGACCCACACGAGATGAATTGAAGACCACATTTTTTTCATGGCACCTGCTGCAAACAGAATGTTGCGGGAGTCCAGAGTCAATTTATATGGATTTTTATAAATTAAACGGAACATTTAAATATTCAAAATTTAATAATGAATCACGTGATGACGTCATCATGATGTAAATACTTCAGAATTATCTTTGCTTTATAGTTAGTACTAGCTGCAAGTTTGACGACAGTCAATGATTACTAAGGTACGAAAATAGTGCCTCAAAAAGGTGTACAAAGTTAATGGGCTGAAATAAATATCTAAAAATCGAAAATAAATCATTAAATGATGTCATCATGACGTCATGTTTCTAGGACCATCTATGCATAAGGGTTGTTCATTGGTGTAATTAGTTTGAAGTCACCGGTAGAAAAAACGTGTACAAAACAAACAGGCTTTTGAGCAGAAGAAGAAAAAGGAAGAAGAAGAAGCAAAACAAAAAAGAACAAAAAGAATGCCTTTTTCGCAAAATTGCGAAAACGCCAAATAAATAAATTCCCCCCTCCAAAAAAATTAATTGCTGCAGTAAAAAATTAAAAGAAACAAAATATCCCCCCCACAAAGAATTGCCGCACTAAGATTATAATTTAGTTCTTTATACGGGGGACAACTTGACTTGGGGACGAGTTGACTCGGGAACGAGTTGACCCAGGGATGACTTTACTTTGGGACGACTTGACGAACATTCGTTTCTACTGCTAAAAAAGGTGACAAAGCCACGGAATGGCCGGGAGCCAGTGACCCCTGCAACAACTCAAAATACAATCCAAACTTCAAGCCTCTGAAAACTTGGAATGATCAAAAACTTCTGAAATAGTACAGTGAGTTAGTAAACAGAACAAGATTCCTCTTTATGCCTAGTTTATTTTTATTATTATTTTTTTTTTATCCTCTTTATGCCCAGCTTTCATGAATTTCAAATGTTTTTCAGTGGTTTAGTAGAGCATAATTTCCTGTTGGGTTGTTGCCAGGATAATTCAGCGTTTTCTGGTCCATGTACATGTAGGCACTCAGTTTGGACTGATGGAATGCTACGCTTCGCTACAAATACTCGGAGCACTGTAACAGAAATCATGTTGCATGTTTTCATTGAGTCTTGGACTAGATATTTGGAGTGTTGCAACCGAATTGCATGCATACATTTACAAGTGTGTTTGTGTCGGTCATCATTTCATGTACATGTAAGTTGGCAAAGTGAGGACTTACAGTAGAAGTCGGCTTTGCTTAAGTCACAACTTTTGGGTCCAGAGAATGCCAAAATACACAAAGCCGGAGTTCATTGTAGTTTATTCCTTTCTTAACATGTTCATGTATACTCACCACTCAGCTTATCGGCAAGATTGATGTCCCCAACTTCCCTTAGTGCTTTGCAGAGAGCTTCTCTCTGATTGACATCACCTGGTTGTTTCTTCCTCCATGCAACCAGCATCCCATTGATCTGATCAACAACACTGGAATGATTGTCCTTGAAGTGAGAGACTCTTGCTTGGTTGAAGCCAAGCTTTGCAGCAAGTCTTGTCCATTCATTTGCATCAATCTGTTCAGCTATGTCATACAGACTGCTATCATCCAACTCTCCTGTTGTGAAGAAAACGACAATGGAACTATCTTAATCTATTTGCACTGTAGAATGGACATGGTAAATGGTCCCAAACAGCCTCCTTTGTATCAAGAATGTCAAATGTATAAATGTCAAATATAAATGAAAAGATTCATGTTTAAATATTCATGTGAGTTCATCATGGTTTTCTCACTTACACCCCTCCACATAATAACTGATGCCTCTTTCCTTATACCGACCATATTCTATGTCACGAAACCTATTTTTAGGGGAGGGTATGGAAAATGTGAAAGAAAGCAAAATATATCTATTTACCTTTGAATGTGGGGCAAAATGGTTCAATAGTCTTATAATGCATGCAACTCATACCTGTTAAAGTATAAATTATTATTTTTCAACCACTTAACACTTTGCTGGACAGTAAATCAGTACACAATAGAAATTTTTGAAATAAAAAGAATTAAGAATTACCTGTAAGGCTCACGATGTTGCAACATACAACATTCAGACTGCATAAAACTTACCATGTACTCCACATTTAACATAAATAATCATTGACTGTAACGTTACAGTTGAGTCCTTCCAAAGTCCAATGAATGCACACATACGTACCAAAATAAGTCGCACGGCAGGAACCAAGAAATGTTTCCTTTCCCAATTAAGAACTACATGTATCGATACATTAGTGCTGCTGGCAATATGGTGGATGGCTCTTGCTAAGGGCTACCCCTAGGAAGCAGCTTTTCATAAAATTCATCCCAGCTGTGGAAGAAAATCTGAATGTTTCAACTTACCCTGTTTTCCAACTAAGTCCCCTACTGAAGAATGTGAGGCTCTCGCAATGACCTTTCTAGCAAAAGTAACTCAGAAATTATACCTAAAACATTGGTTAGTGCACATACCTGGTGTCTGTGAGCATAAGACAGCCCTCTGTGTGGTTGGTTGCTTGCATGCACTTGGTTGATTCTCTGATACAGTATCAAATAAAACAAAACACATTACAATATCAAGTATAACTTTGTGACTGTAATATGTTCAACAACCATGTCTTCCAACTGCTCTTTATTCATAAAAAATACAACTATATGTATTGATTGCTAAATATCTTTCTGAAAAGAAAGTATTTAATATCCTTTTCTTCAAAGTTCCAATGTAATTTTGCATTAGGATAGTTTTAAGATTTAATGAGATTTTATAACAAATGTCCCTCCTTCAAGCATGAACCCATTATTTTCCCTTCTAAGCAAAGATGCATTCTTGACACAGTTGTCAAAATCAGTCAAAATCAGTCACATTCCTCATATGTGTCTGTGTGACTAGGGCAAATCAAGTGGAAAGAATTTTGGACTGTTTTTGACGGTTTAAACAGAAGGAGGGTTATGTATTTCATTAGTTATGTACTTTCAAAAAATACAAATTTCACAATCTTGCCTTTGCAATGTTAAGTCTCCCTTTTGGACGGTGAAAAATGATAGCTACAAAAATCCAAATTAACAAAATATATCAATAGAAACTTGCTGTTTCAAACCTGGGTGATAATTTCAAGTCTGAGTTCTATCAAGATTATGTCATATAAATTTTACAAAAACGGCATCTTCCCTAAAGATTGCACTTACTAACTTTTTTATGGATCTCACAAAAAGATAAATATTGAACACAGAGTCTTCAGCTCATCCAAATAACACAACTATTGCTTTCTCCCATCACACTGTAACTTACCTGTCAAGTTGTCAGCTAGTTGTGCATTTCCAACCTCCTTCAATGCTTTGCAGAGAGCTTCTGTCTGATTGACATGAACAGGTTGTCTGTTTCTCCAGGTGACCAGCATCTGGTTGATTTGTTCTGCAGTGAAGGAGTGATCACTTGGAAAGTGGGAGACTTCTGCAGCACTGAAGCCAAGCCTTGTTGCCAGTCCCTTCCATTCACCTGCATGAATCTGCGTAGATATGCTGTAGAGGCTGTCATCATCCAGTTGCCCTGTTATAATAAGAAAGGCAGACATTATAAAATAAAATCTGTACTGAAATGAGCAATGTTCACAAACATGCAGCCCAATTCACTTTCTTTAATGACACCAATGAAGTCATCCAACAGTGTTGTAGTCGAGACCATCACAAGACCAGACATAAGACCATGCACAAGACCAGTCACAAGTAACTGGGTGAACAATGACAAAGGAATGCTTTTGTTGCAGTTCATTTGAATGACTTGAATTGACTTGAATTTCGACTGAAGGTCTTGTGTTGGTCTTGCGCTGGTCTTGTGTGGTCTTGTGAAGGTCTAACACTGTCACCCAATTAAATTACCGCAAAGACAATTGGATGGGATACCTGTGTACACATATTTGACAAGTCCTTTCAGTACTCCTCCATGATTCAAATGAGTTCCATGTTTGAGGTAAATGTAGAACAGGAAACTTTGTGGCCCATCACAGAAAATTACATGAAGATTTAACATGAATGTAAGTTTATGTGAAATTGAAAAAAAAAAACTCAATTTCAGATGGTGAAAAATTGGAAGTATACTTTACAAACTCATTTCAGTGCAATTCTGTTTTTTTATTTTAGGGAACCATAAATTTGCCAGCATGCATGAATCATGATAGGCTTAAGTTGGCAAGGATAACAAACACTTTCTTTAGCAAAGTTAGTACAAGTATTTAGTTTCACAATACTCCACTTGAATAACACACATCACCTGTTGCTTCGTGATGTCTCCCTAATCTCCTCTGGCTCTCCCCTCCATCCCAGTCAGCCATTCTGTTGGTAATTAATGAAGTCTTTGTATCTAGTCAATTGGCAACTCAGTGACAGCATATCAAATAGTAGCAAGCAGTTAACAAAAACAGGTCTCTGAGAAATTGGACATCCTTTAAATTTGGGGACCAATGGTTTCTGTGTCCCTGTCATATCTGGCAGATGATTTTGAAAGGTTAAAATATATTCTTTGATCTCCCAGAGTGAAAAATGATGCAAATTACCTGCCAAACAAATATTTACAAGTAGTTTGAAATTAATTTCAATGATATTCCCAGACATGCCAAGTTACAAAGGTCAGATGTAACAAGACAACAAATATGTCACACTTTTGGGCCCCAAATTTCTAGAATGACCCAAATCTTAGGATAGTTAACGCCTTCTTTCCGGAATTTCTTTCCGAAAGCCGACTTCAAGAATTCCAGCCTCGCTTGGCCACAAAGGCCACCTGCCAAACCACAAATTCTCGGTTTGTGGCCCAGTGTGCTCTGCAAAGTGAAAAGGCTGATTGTTCGGTGGCATGTGGCTCTACTCAAGCTTCCACATTCCCGTTGCCTCTTTTCAAAGTGGGGCTACTGTGAAGCTGGTGATTATGAGTTCAGTCTTTTCATTTCTGGGCTACACACAACGACCAATTACCATATACACAAGAGCCAGGTCTGCCTTCTTTCACCGTGTTCGCTGGAGCGTGGGCCGAGAATAATAGCTGAAAAGCGGGCTGAGGATCTCAATTTTTACGGCGTGTCTTAACGCATCCCGGCGTGAAGGGGTTAAGGGTGAGAATGTGCACTCATTTTGAAATGATGAACTTCATCCAACTTCTTTTGTCAGAACTAAGGTGACATCTTCTAAATATTCGGGACCATTAGAAATGGTATGAATACAGGATATGTAAACCTGGCTAAGAAAAACTTGGTGGTTAAACCACAGGCTCATATGGGTTAGTTTATCCCACACACTGTAAGCAATTTTCATTTCACAGCAATACTTGCTTACATACATACATGTAAGTAGATGTTTAAGATAACTACACAAATCAGTAATATAACAACCAAGTTTGTCCAATCCATACATCACATGTATCCCTCATCCAAACCATTTCCAACATTTCCTATTCAATCAGGCTCCAATTACAGAGGTCACAAAACATACATACATATACGCTGCATGTATTTTAATTGTGCGTGTTGGTCATAGTGATTTTGTTATTGCCAAACAGTACTATAGTACTATAACTGTATACGTCCCCACTATAGTTGGGACAGCTCCAACTATTGGGCTGGCCTAACTATTGTGGGTATATTACAATGGAAAATTCTTCTACAGACCGTATTCGCAAGAGGACCCAATTTCAGTCAGATTCCCCAGCACAGTGATTCAGTCGAAAATGTGACATTTAAAGAACCAGATTCTATTCTACAATTTCAATCTGACCCCCCAAAACCACCTGGTCCCATCCCATTAAAGGTTTCATAAAAATAACATAACTGTTACTCTATAACTTACCTGTCAAGTTGGCAGCAAGTTGTGAATTTCCAACCTCCTTCAATGCTTTGCAGAGAGCTTCTGTCTGATTGACATGAACAGGTTGTCTGTTTCTCCAGGTGACCAGCATCTGGTTGATTTGTTCTGCAGCAAAGGAGTAATCACGTGAACCAGACTCTATTCTATGATTTCATTCCAACCCTCATAAAACATGAGTACCATCCCATTAAAGGTTTCAAATGTATACAATATGTAATAGGATGAATTTTGTGCCCCCATTTTTTTGAAATCATCTCCCCCAGAGTTAGGTCATGCAGTTTCTTAGAAATGTGTGGGTTGCTTGGCAGTGCGTGTGGGCAGGTTGGTAGCAGAACTTGCAACCAACCACAAGAGTCCTTGAGGAGGAGCAGATAAATTCAGTGGCCAGTGACCCTTCACTGCACTTGGCTACTGGACTCCACAGAGACTGTTCTGTTGTCTCTGTGATCTCTCCTTGCATTGAACCTGCCACAATTACATATTCGTCCCTGTCCTGCTCTAGGTGAGTTTGATGATACTTTTGTCTTACTTTTATGCCTAGATTGAAGTGTCTATTCTTCAACGTTTAGACCAAGTCGTCATAGGTCAATATCATATTGCGTTTCTGAATTGCAGTCATTGTAATTTTTGCTGAGAATGCTCTGAAAGAGTAAACGAATGTGCACGTCTTAATTCAAGCCAAAGTCTATTTTAGAAGTTCTATCCATGTTGACATCTGTTTAAGGTTCTGTTGTTTCCAGATACAAACACCATTTCTTGTGCGATATCTTCCACGATCCGTCCAAACATTCTGACTTCCTAGTCCCAGAACACTAAATGAATTTAACTTGTTGTATGAGTTTCCATTGATTTGGAAGTTTACCATTTCCATGTAAAAGATCTCTGGCGACTTGTCTAAATTAAGTAAAACTTAATTTAGAAAGACGTGATTCCTAGGATTACTTGTATAATATTATTTTACTTAGGTTTTTATGATATATTACTTCTAGCATACATTGAATAATTACATTCCCTTGACTAAAGTGAAGAGAGGGATATTTCCCTCTTGTACAAGTTAAGTCTTTGAATTTGCAACATTCTTCTGTGTTTTATTACTTGATAAGTTTCAATCATTTGACTTGATTCACCTTTATCTAGTTTTTACCATAGTTCCATATATTCAATAGTTAGTTTTTCTTTATTCTATTTCAGTTCTTATATCCGGGTGTTTAATCTTTTGATGTGTATTCCTTTTGCTTTAAATCGATTTGATTGCCCAGAACTTTGACATTTTAATGTTTAATCTTAATTAACTTTTACCTCCTGATTATGAGTTACTCATATTTCCCGGACTCAGACTTCCAAAGTTTGACCGCAACAGTTGTAACCTTGTAATTCCTAAGACACCGGTCTTGGTATAGTGTCCTTGTAGCACCTTAGTCATTTCTGTGTAGACCAACCCACACACATAAATGAGGTACCCAGGTGGACGAAGGCATTGACCGGCACTGGTAACCATGACAACCTTACACACAGTGTAGTGTTTTAAAGGGACTTTCACTTTTGATAGTCCATACAACTGTTTTACTTAGTATAGTTAGTATTTCACTGCACTTGGCTACTGGACTCCACAGAGACTGTTCTGTTGTCTCTGTGATCTCTCCTTGCATTGAACCTGCCACAATTACATATTCGTCCCTGTCCTGCTCTAGGCAAAGACACCGCTAGTACTGAGGCACTAAGGTAACCTCAGTGAGCCTATCGAGCTGTATGTACTGCTGGACAGGGAGTGACTTGAAGCAGAGTCGCATGAATTGTGTTCCCCACACCTGATTGACTCAAGCCGGGGAAGGAGAGACTGTGCAATCGAGTCCTACACACCATCTTCACATAGCCAACGGCCCTCAGAGTTCATCCAAACCCCCCTTGAACCGCAAGTCCTTCAACTGCAGGCTCTCCAGCTTGGTGCCAGTGAAGCAAGGACAAGTCACCCCCAACTTCAACGCAACCTCAAGCTACGCCCTCCATTTATTTTTATTGTTAATTAATAATTATCCTGTGTAAACAGAATCCCTGGGTTTTTCTTGTTGTTTTTAAATATATGTATCCTTTAGATTTAGGATATCTGTATTTTTGTACAGCGTGTTAAAACTTTTCGCTAACTTAGCCGGAAACGCACTAATCTCCACTGGTTGGCTGACAATAAAATGGCGTAAACTAGTAAACAAATAAATAATGTAAGCAGGTGTCATAATTTTCATATTATGCCCGCTACAAATACATTCAGGAATATGACTGAAATTGGGTCTTCCGTAAGTTTATATGGATCTCACACCTGACGGAGCACTTAATCTATGACATAAATAAATGTTTCGTTATGTTAATAGTCACTATATAGTAGGGCTGATGTCAGTGAAATGTCTGATATCAGAGACAAAGGAAGGACACAAAACAGTGCGATTACATGATGCAGACTTAGGTCATGTTCATATTAAAGAGACCTCATGAACGACTGCCCTTAACAAATCTAAAGAGGGCGCTATCATAACAATAAAAACTTGTTTTACAAGTATAAGTTGTGGATATAAAAACGGCTTTGACACATGATCTGGAGTAAAGTTTTCCACGCTGGACTGAGGACATGTTGGATACTGGGTTGTAGCTAGGGATTTTTTAGTGCTGGCTGTTTTACACAGGATGCTGGTTGTATGCATGTGTACATGTTTGTTTTACATTTGTACATTATCATATATGCATCAATGCACATCTGGAAATGCAGATGCTTTATGGTGCATTTACAGCGTCTTGTTGCAACCATTGGTCTTTTTTCCCTTTCAATTTGTAATTTTACTTTTGCTTTACGTACATGTATTAGTGTCTGAAATTCCTGAAGGTTAAAATGAACCACTTGTAGGTGTACCAAAATTGTAAATATCGAGGCTTGTAGAGAGAGTTTTCCCACCTGATCTCACACCGTTTTACAAAATTTCAATTTGCTTGTTCAGGATTTTGGGATTTTCTAAGTGCTGACTGTATTACCTTAACATCTGCCCATCCATGGTGTATTCCCTTCAAGACCGTTTCTGTGGATTTGCAACCTGAGGATTGGTCTTTTAAATGACTATCCAAATCAGAATCTCTCTGGACGATTGTACATTTGTGTCGCACTTATATTTCAATGAACTTATGTCCTAAAATTGTTGAAAGCCCGTACAAAACAATGCAAACCCGAATGAGAATCATAGAGCTATATAACTAGAGCGCTAACTTCAATTTATTAATGGCTCTGGGAGAACGTTACTGGACTTTTTCATTATGCAGGGGGAATGATGGCTTTGTTTAGTAACTTTGGGGGGGTGGAATGCACTTAATAAAAACTTGTAACATGTACAGCATGTCTTGATTTCTTTTGGAAATGTTTCTGGTTTCGTTTTTAATTTTTTAGGGGGGGTGGTTGCCTTACTTATTAAAGTTCTTATTACTTTATAAACTTTGATGTAAATGAAAACATGGCATCACTCTATCATCACAGTAGACTGCACGATGAAAATTCCGAATTGCATGGAATGACGGCTGGCCACGCTGACTCGCGTCAGTTGCCTGACTGTGCGTTCACGTGCATAACATGGACACATCTCACATTAATGTCACCCACCGGCGTGAAGGGAAGGCAGTGTAGCTGAAACAGCAAATTACCTGATGAACACTTGACTAAGATATCAAATTATTGTTCAAATTAATTACAATAATAATAAGCTCTGAGCAATCTCTGATTTCTGTAAAAGTACGAGTTGTCTCGTACACGAAGGTATGAGTTGTCTTTACTGGAGGTACAAGTTGTCCAAGGTGTGACTCTGCAAAAGTACGAGTTGGTACAATTATGTTGACTTATGTAGGAGTTGTTCATGGAAAGAGTTGCCCAAGGAAGGCCCTACAATGTACAAATTGACCTGTTCCCTACAGTTCTACATTAGAGCTAGTTCTACTGAATGGAACATAGAATGACCGATCCTATCCAAAACTTGAGTAAGAGGAGTACTACGCTCCACTCAGTAGAGCTACGTTAGAGCACGGACCATATACCCAGGGATGTGCAACTGCAAGTGGCCCCAGTGCAAACAGATGTGTGACCTTGGTTCCATGCATGTTACGGATCGTTATTACCCCCGAGGCGCTCTCGACTTTCTCGAAAAAACTCGCGACCACGACACGCGTTGCAGCATGTACAGTGCAGCCATGGTTATGCTGACGCGCCGATGTGGTGCTTAAATCTATTTGTTTTGACGAATAAAAATATATCTCCTTCATTTATCGATTTCAATGAGAAACGAAGTTTTAATGAAGCAAAATTCCCTAATTAAACGATGAAAAATCTTGAGCAGCATATTTTCAGAAAGGGTGTTACCTGACTTAAAATAATACAAGAAAACAAAGTGGTAGACAGGAATATGTGTTTTATTATTAGAGAAAGTGTAACATAATCCAACTTAAGTTTTGCTTTGATATTGTGCCGGCCGTAACATGCACTGAACCAGCTCTGGGCTTAAGTTGCACATCCCTGGGCAAATGGTCCATGGTTAGAGCATGGAATACTTTGAGAACTCCAAGTCACAACTCCATCATACTTGAGCCAACACGGTTTACGTAGTGTCATAATGCTATGGGGTTTTGGAATTAGATTTTTGTGATGAAATGATTCATGTAAGAAAGCTTTAAAATCAAATTTTCCCCTAAAAAAACCAAACCTGATTAATCTATACCTCTTAAAAAGCAGTGGTGGGAATGACATCTTGTATTGTTTTCATGATGTGACCTGGAAACACCCATGGGAGGGACATGCAACATAAGCTATGCTATGTAGCTGTGACCGATTGCAAGACTGAAAGATCCCCCTGCCACCGAAAATGGTTGAAACAAGATGCAGATCATGCGCAGTCTGATAAACAGGAACGACATGAATGGAGCGACAGTCTCTGGGTGGAACTTGGGAGCGAGAAATTGGTGGGCAATTCTCATTTCTTGCAAAAATACTCCATCTCATGCTCTGAAACCTTGTTATCCCACTTTGTAAACAGTATACTATTATCAGTAGTTTTAATTATTTGATTTTGGCTGACGGGAATATTTGATTTAATAGCTCACTTACACCAGTGAACCAAAAAAATCAGATTCCAAAACTCCATTGGGTTATGACACCATGTAAACCTTGTTTAAGTCCCACGGAATATGACGGAGTACTTCAAGTAGTGACTTCGAGTTCTTGAACCAATAGAGCAATGTCGAACCTAATGAAAGTGTTATGCCCCAACTATAACACAAGTCCCAACTATCAGTCCCAACTGTCATGACTGTAGTGCCGCAGTTGGGCTGGTCAATGTCTGTGGGAAATGTCTCAACATTATCTAAGTCATCAATGTGGCTCACTCTTGACACAATTCATCTAAAATGTGGCACTTCAACTGTTCATCTACACGATGGCCGATAACATGACACTTGACCGATGACATGACTTTGGCACATGCTGGACACATCATGCACACAGGACCTCTGTGCTGTAGTTGGGCTGGCCCAACTGTAGCCCTTCTAGTTGGGATGAGCCCAACCATAGTTGGGACAGGCCAAACCATAGTTGGAACTGATACTATAGTTGAGGCGTACCATAAGCATGGAAAGGAAACAGCATCATCTAAAAATATCATAACATCTTCAACACTCTGTCACGTTCCTACCTTCATATGACAGCATAAACTGACAAGGTTGATACTACACATAGACTATAATGTACGTATGGACTCATCAACGAGACTTTTTAACCAAAAATTAGAAGATTCAACTGCAATCTCTGGCTATCATGAAGTTGGTAAATTAAGGCGAGATACTTCCTTGTACTAGTCATTGATCCTGTGGCAACAGAGGTCGGCGTTCACATTACTCAAATTGCAGTTCCTGATGGGGGGGGCAGAACTAGAAAAGGCAAAACAAAATGTAAACAACAAAATTCAGCAGGTAACAGAAGTTCCTGGTAACTTTACCATTGTTTATTGACCACTGCTTGGAACAACAGAACAAACAAAAGAATCAAGCTTACTAGCCATCAACATTAAATTTGAATTATAAATGTAAAAGAAGATACATTGCAAAAAGCAGGCTACTTGTTTCACTCAGAATACGTACAAAATGTGAGCTTAGAATGAAAGGAAGTTTAGGACTCATTCTATTTGTGTGACAAATTTGACCTGTTGAGGCTCAAATTATTGTTTGCAAAAAAACAGTTTGGAATTTCAAAAAGGCAAGGTCTTCTGGGAAAGATTGTGAATGGCTGCCTTGATAGGACAGATTATCACAAGTGATCAGCTGCTGGGTCCGCAGTATCCTCAGATGTGCTTCAGTTTGGGCAACGAGGGAAACTTCACAACAAGTATAGCTAATCCGATACAAAACACACCATGTCAAAGCAATTTGATTGGGTGACAACTTGACGTTATAAGGTAGTCAAGCTAGCTAGTCTAACATTCAGGGTTGGATAAATCCGGAGTCTCATGATAAGGAAATGTCTATCTTTTCAAAACAGCTATTTGGAAAATGTTTTAAACATATTCAAGAGTTAATCAGCTAACTGCAAACACAAAATTAAAGGTGACCATAATATGGAAATGATTTAATCAGGCTTAGTATTCTGACATGTGCGGCAGAAATGAGAGAAAGTGCTGCACAAAATTTTTGTAGATGCACCAGCAAACAGGTAGACGTGCAATAGCTGTGGTAGCTAGATCGAAATCAGCCTTCTGCTACTGCGTCACTTTACAAGTTAACTCAACGAAGCCCAAGAATGCCCGGTACGCAGCTGACACCCAAGAATGCCCGGTACGCAGCTGACACCCAAGAATGCCCAGTATTTTAGTCGACGTCAATGAATACCCTGTATGCAGCTGACACCCAAGAATGCCCGGTACGCAGCTGACACCCAAGAATGCCCAGTATTTAAGTCGACGTCAATGAATACCCTGTACGCAGCTGACACCCAAGAATGCCCGGTACGCAGCTGACACCCAACAATGCCCAGTATTTAAGTCGACGTCAATGAATGCCCGGTATTCAATTTAAACAAAAGAACGACATTGCTAAATTTTGGAGATGCGCGCAGTGACAAAAAAAAGTTTTGTGAATCGCTAGAGGGCGCTATAAATATTTGCGGGCAAGAGATTGAAAAAGGAGCACCGCCGCGCACAGTACCTGCACTACAGCGTACACCTATAGAAAGGTGGAGCGTGACCAAGAAGAGAAGAAAAATTAGCAGGAACCGGTGTCCGGTAAGAGTAAACAATACGAAAACTCACCCTGGTTATACTTAGTTCAAGATGTCTTAACTCCACCAAGTTTTCGGCCAGTCAACCAGGGCTGAATCTTCTCTCCAACACCTTAACAAGTTCACCATAAGTAAACTTTTTCGAGCCATCGCCAAGACTTCACAGGGCATCACCCTGGAGAGCTAGCAGCCAGAAATTTGGCTGCCCATTCCTCACTCCACAGATTCACCTTCCTTTATGCCTCAAAATGTTGGTAATAATCGTTCTACAGAACTTTGCCATTGTATTCGTTGGTAGTAATTGAAGGTCTGTGCGGCTTACTTTGAGGTTTACCAGGAACCTCACCACCGACTAACCGTGATTCACCAGTCAACCTCACCAACAACCTTGTTTGTCATTGTCACCTTCTGTGTAGTTGCAAACCTGAGCGAGTCACAATCTAGCCCTCGTTCCCTTCTGCCATCGTCCTCATTGCTTACAACGGGATTAGTGCAAGGGCTAACTACTGGTGTTGGAGTTAACCTCGTCTGAGGTATACTCCCATGCTGTCCTGCCTCCCTCCAAACAAATTCCAGTGATATACCAATGTTGGAATGGTCTCATGCCTTCAATGAGGAATATCCTGAGGTATCCTCTGGCAACTTCCAGTTGACTTCTGAGTCGACTTTCAGACGAGGTATATCCTCACCCTTAGGGTGTATATACCTCACTTACAATCTCAGGTTGTGATCTTTTTTTGACAGCCTCTAGCTCAGCGGAGAGACAATCCCATTCCCACTTGAGCCTCTGAACTTCCATTCTGGAGCAGTTCAGGTCATCAAGGACAGAACCTTTGTCATCCTCTATCTTAGCGACCCCACTGCCCTTACTACTACTCATACTGCAGTTTCGTATTTGTTTGTGATAGTGCTCCTCTGAGAAAGCAGCCAAACCCAACAGAGAACCACAGGGACCAGCGCAATCCAGAACAGGCTAGGACAATGACAGCAGTTGACCACCCGTCCAACAGGTTATGGTTGGACGATAATAATTCCACAGTTGCCAGTGATCAGAGACAGAAAAATATACCATGTGAATGGCAGGCAAGCTTCATGATTCAGGTCAAATGTTACAAAAATGCATCTTCCCTTCTCATCATTTGTAAGACAATATATATGTGTCATCATACAAAACTAGTGAACATAAAGCTGTTTTTTATGAACAAATACACTCTGTCTTCATCACTGTATTGTTACCTTTTGTTACACAGACCTTGTGGCAATTAGACTGAAGACAGGCAAAGGAGTTCCCTAGTGATATTTATTTAAGATTTAAGAGAGGCCTAGGTGGTGCCTAGAGTTATCAAGGATATTGTAACGTGTGCAGTCGATGGGTTCTCTTACTCCTGACAAAAATCATGGCACACAGGATTTTTCTGGTTTTCACGGGCGTCGTCCACCGTTTATCTCGTAAAACAACCTAGTCGGACTCTTGCCAAACACGCACTTTCATGTCCTTAGCAACGCCGCCAAAACAAAACAAACCTACTGCGTCGGTGCCGCAGGCTATAGGGTCCAACCAGCAGGGGCTCCACTGCACGGCACCATTGTGGTTACATGTTGGTGCCCTCTATCAGTTGGTCGGTGCCTACGCTACAATATATAAGAGAGTTATTGTTGAGGAGCATATGCATTTGGTTGCCTAGGCCTATTTCAAGATCTACCATTGCCTAGACTTGCTGCCTAGACTCTACACTCTTACGACGATTGTTTATATTTTGCTCGTACTCGCATTGCAATGAAGTCGTTGGAGCGCACTCAATCAACTGGGTTCATGGGCATTTATTAGCTGTATAATGTACAAATTAACTTTGTATAAAATTATTCTCATTTCATTCTTGCCCTCGTTTTCTCAATGTTGTCAGACTTGAATTCAATTATTATTGTTGAGTCGTTCTGAAACTGGTCTGCATTGTAAATTCCTTCAGTAGACTGTCTGTCCTTAGGAAAATCTTACACTCTTAATTGCTCGACTTATCTCTTCACTTGGTCATATATTTTGACGGCGAATCTTTGTCTTAGATCTCGAAATTACTAAGCCGGTGAGGCGGAACTCCGGAGGTTTAGGGCCTATAAATTTTCTGCCTGCTGGCAGCGCTATCATCGGAGGTGTCGGCTCGAAAAAAGTGATCTCCCCCCACTTCCTTTTGTTTGAGTCCTGACATGCATCTGAGACAACCCCCCCTCCTTTGCCATTTCCGCCACACATGTAAATCAAACTTTGGAATTCCAAAGGTGAGAATTTTCAGTTCTCTCCGAGTATGTGCAACAGGCAAAAAAAAACAAACAAACAAAAACCCAGCAATTTAACCCTCATTTTGATAGTTTGGTCTCTGCAGGAAAGGCATCAGAAATATTTTAGTGATATTTGTGCCCTGAAAGGACCCAGTCTCTAAATGTTAATACTTTTTATTTTGTAGCCAACGATACTGATGCACATAGCCAAACCCTGTCACTGAGAACTGTTTTGTTTGGTTTCCTTAAAGTTTGGAGTTCAACTGAAATCCCTCCTTATGTCAAAAGCACAAATCACTGTGCCGCTGTCTTTCAGTTTATAAAAATCTCAACAGAATCCTAGAACGGTATTTCAAGCTATTCATGGTGACAGACAACTAAGGTGGAAAGCTTGCGGTAGCACCATGCAAGGAAACAATCTCTTTGTGAGTCTGTATGGTTCTGAAAAGAACCGTGAGAAACTCAACGTTTCGGACAGCATGCTCTGTCCGTCGTCAAGAGACTGAAGAGATGCCGACAGAGTGGGGCTTATAAGCTGACTGGGAGTACTGGAGTGTGACGGATCCTACTGTGTAGTCAGGGGGAATGAGGATGCAGCTGGTGGATGTCAGTTGGTCATGGGATGTGGCAGGGGGGGCTAGGGTATAGAGGAACCATCAGACTGGGAGGTGAGCAGGGGCTGCCAGATGTTGCTGATGAAGAAGCCGATGTCTTCAGGTACGGTGGGGTGTTTGGAGATTTCCAAGGCTTCTCTAATGCGTCTTGGGTACCACTGTTCGATGAGGTGGGCTTCTTCCCAGTTGATGGTGTGGTCTTTGGTGTGGGAATGCTTGCTGATGGCTAACTTCTCAAAGTCCCCCTTCCTGCCATGGGCTTTGTGTTCTTTGATCCTGGTAGGGAGGTCCCTACCAGTCTCTCCGATGTACACTTTGCCACACTGGCAGGGGATCTTGTATACACCTGGTCGGCGGTGTGGATCTTGCCTGTCCTTATGGGAAGTCAGCATCCCGTGGATCTTGAGGGGAGCTCAAGATACCATCCCAAGCGTCCGTTGTGTTAGATACCAGCCCAAGCAGATCAAGACCCAAGATCAAGTCCCCCTCCCAGCCGTAGGGTCCCCTATACCCAAAGCCAACTAGATAAGGCCCCTAGTTCTGTCACTCTCCCCTACCTAGGACGTACCTCCCACCACATCCAGTGTATCCCGAGCAAGCACAACATCAAGGTGTTCCACACAGCTCCCCTCAAGATCCACGGGATGCTGACTTCCCATAAGGACAGGCAAGATCCACACCGCCGACCAGGTGTATACAAGATCCCCTGCCAGTGTGGCAAAGTCGGAGGAACTGGTAGGGACCTCCCTACCAGGATCAAAGAACACAAAGCCCATGACAGAAAGGGGGACATTTAGAAGTCAGCCATCATCAAGCATTCCCACGCCGAAGACCAAACCATGAACTGGGAAGAGGCCCACCGCATCGCTAGCACCGAACAGTAGTACCCAAGACGCATTAGAGAAGCCTTGGAAATCTCCAAACACCCCACCGTGCCTTAAGACATCGGCTTCTCCTGGCCCATAGGTCTCCTATACCTTCCCCGCCACAGCCCATCACCAACTGACATGCATCAGTACCCAGGTGGATCCACCAGCTGCATCCTCATTCCACCTGACTACACAGTAGGAAACGTCACACCCCAGTACTCCCAGTCAGCTTATAAGCCTCACTCCATGTCGGCATCTCTTCAGTCTCCTGACGACGGACAGAGCATACTGTCTGAAACGTTGAGTTCCTCACGGTTCTTTTCAGAACCATACAGACTCACAAGAGATCGTATCCTTGCATGGTGCTACCGCAAGCTTTCCACCTTAGAATTCTAGAATGCTGTCCAAGAAATTGGCATATATCATTTGTAAACAATCAAATCTTACATAGAAACTCACCAAATATACCTCTCAATCATTACTGAATTCAATGCAAAAATCATAAATCATGAAAGGTTATCACAAGTCAAATTTCATGTACAAATGTATTTAAAACTAAATATTTGGCTGTTACAACAGGTCATAATTCCAATTTGGTCCACTGAGGGCAGAAAATACAAGATCCTAGCTGCTCCCCTTGAATTTTTATGTCAGTCCACAAGTATTATGTTAAACAATTAACCCCAAAGAAAATTATTTGACATCACATTCAATGGGCACAAGTTTTACACATCAGATCTTTAATTTATAATTAGTTGACATGTCACATCACATTGCTTTCCAGTGAGTTACATGAATGCATACATTTATGTGCACAGTATATCCACAGCATGACCCTGTTAGCTTAGAGTTGATAGTGCAATGACACGTGCGATAGTTGACTTTAGTGGTCAGTCTTGCTCAACAGTTGCCAGCAATAAGTAAATAAACCAATTTGAGCTGCGTAAATTAAATTCATGTTCTGGCAAGTTCCAAGATTGTGCACTATTTACAAACACCAATCTTGACTCATTGTTAGACTATTTACAAATGATATCAAAATCCAGTAGCAAAGATAACAGCCTTTTGACTTGTTTCTATTTTAACTTCATGCATGTGGCAGTGTTTTCTTTGATTATCATAAAAAGAGAAATCCTGGTTCTGCAGAAACATATCCTTGATCAATATTCCAATGAGTAATGACCTCACTGCCATTAATTACAATTATTACAGTCAAATTGCTGGTTTTAAGGGAAATCTCCTCAGTAATTCTAATAATTAACAGAGTACAAATAGCAATACAATTACTTTCTACATTTCCTGTACAAGAAATTGCTTTGATGCACAAAACAAAGGGGGCCAGTAAGTTACTATTACATAAGAGGGGTGCTTCCTAGATGGTGTTACATACATGCCGTTACTCCATTGCCTGCTTTTCATGTGTTTCAGTGTGAAAGCTGCAAAAGTAACTGGATTGAGGCCAGACGGTGATTTCTATTATGTAATGAAAATCAATGTCCATTTTTAATGTCAAAAATTACAGATTGATTTTGTTCGACCATCCATTTTTTAATTGCAATAGGGAAAAGCACCTCTTTCAAAACATAAAATGCTTCACTTTTTCATTCAAACTGGCCATTTTTAACTGGCCTGCTAAAACTTTGAGATATGCGGCTTTAGTGGTATTGACGTTTTGAGTTACGGATAGTTTATTGTACATAAAGGCCTATTCTTTTGTCGGGAAAACAGAAAGACGTCGAGGTAAACGGAGTTTCGAATTAATGGGCTTCCACCTGTCAAGATTTTACTGTAGAATGATATATGGAGATCTCCAAACTGATAGACTGAATGTGTTCAGTCAATGCCTGGTAGATGACTGGAACTCACTCCCCCAGGGGAAACACAAAGTAGCCGAGACTTGGTCAAGGAAAGATCCCCTCACACCTCGCAGGCTGAGTGGGTTCCACCAGAAGGTGTTAGATGACTGGAACTCACTCCCCCAGGGGAAACACAAAGCAGCAGAGACGAGGTCAAAGAAAGATCATCTCACAGCTGACAGGCTGAGTGTGTACCGTCAGAAGGTGATGGATGACTGGAACTCACTCCCTCAGGGAAACACAAAGCAGCTGAGGCATGGTCAAGGAAAGATTCCCCTCACAACTGACGGTGATCTTACACAGTCTGACCAGATTCAACCAAAAAACTTTACTCATGTCAGCAAAGGCTTCTTCAACTACCAAAAAATACCAAGCCATCTGAGGAAGGTAGGAGAGTAGGGCATCTTCCCAAGCTGGCATCACAGTGTTTCCTGTTGACCCATTTTGCCTAGCATTGTACATTACTTATGGACACAAGACAATCATCGAGTCTGTCACAGCAGCGGTTAACAGGGTCCAAAGTCAGACCAGCTCACCTCTCACATGGTCAACATGATGATTACATGTAACACTTTCTGGCAAGGTTTCAAATGCCTTCACTCATCATTACTAGTTTGGAAAGTGCCAATCACCCCAAACAAAACAAGATTTTCAACATCCACAGGTACCCAAATGCCACTAGCCGATGTGCGGATTATTTTTGTTTGCCCTGTTTCCTACTCTGACTTCCTACGCTTCAATGACCAAGCTAACAACGGCAACAAGGACCATCATTCACAATCACTGGTCAATGCACCTCACAAGGTCAAAGGCTCACCAGCTCTTAATGTGTTTTTTTTTTCATCCAAGCACACAGCACACACACTAAACCTTTCAGTGTTAGCTTGTATGATATTTCATATCTACTTGTCACTGAAATTTTACAGGCAAAATCCAGCTTCTCCTGTCAATTACCAACCAATATCCCCTTAGAACATTTCATCTAGGTTACCAAGTGCATCATGAAGGTGTTCCTTATCTTCTGTCAGCTCACAGCTGTAGAGCTCCAGGTCCCGCAGGGCCTTTGCATGTTTCAAAGGCAAGCACCATGAAGTGGCTGTACCAGCCAGGTCTGCATTATCAGAAACAACCAATGTAACCAAGTTGGGCAGCTCCTCGAGTGATTTAGCAACATGTACCATGTCCTGTCCATTCAATGAGCAGCTACTCAAGTCCAGCTCCTGCAGGGGTTTGAGCTCCTTCAGATACATTCCCCATGATGCTGCTGTACCACCAAGGTTATTACCAGAAACATCTAATGAAACCAAATTGGGTAGATCCCTGAGTGCCTCAGCAGCATGTACCATGTCCTGTCCATTCAATGAGCAGCCCCTCAAGTCCAGCCTCTGCAGGGGCTTGAGGTCCTTCAAGTGCATTCCCCATGATGCTGCTGTACCACCAAGGTTATTACAAGAAACATCCAATCCAGCGAAATTGGGTAGATCCTTGAGTGACTCAGCAACATGTATCATGTCCTGTCCATTCAATGAGCAGTTCCTCAAGTTCAGCCTCTGCAGGGTTTTGAGCTCCTTCAGATGCATTCCCCATGATGCTGCTGTACCACCAAGGTTATTACAAGAAACATCCAATCCAGCAAAATTGGGTAGATCCTTGAGTGACTCAGCAACATGTATCATGTCCTGTCCATTCAATGAGCAGCTACTCAAGTACAGTCTCTGCAGGGGCTTGAGCTCCTTTAAATGCATTCCCCATAATGCTGCTGTATCATCCAGATTGTGATTTAAGAGATCCAATGACACCAATTTGGCTAGATCACAGAGAGACTTCATGACAGGTGCTACCATTTCACTAGTTAAGTTATCAATGAATTCTGCCTCATTCAGGCTTTTCATTGCACTCACAGCAACGGCCAAATCTGTGGCAGACCTTCTCCACCTGTAGTTCAAAATCCTTAGTATTTTTACTTTATTAAGGTAAGCACTGCCTCTGTCCTCTGCAACACATCTCAGAAAGTATGTCACTGAAAGCAATGTATCAACATCAAGATCACAAAGATTGATGCTATCACATAAGACTGCTAGTATGAACTTCTCAGGTGGTAGGTACGTACACTGACTTTCAAAGTAACAGTGAAGTGCCAACTGACCCACCCTATCCTCAACTGACAAACGATTCTTACACTTCTCCAGAAACACATTCAGTATCTCAAATGTACATGCCTCATTTCCTCCACAACAAAAGCACAGAAGATATTCAAAATCCACTGGGCTTTTTGACACAATTTCACTCAGAATCTTCTGAAATTCTTGTCTGTCTACTTCACACAAGTTCTGGAGGTATAAAGCAGAACAGAATTCCTGGAATGTCTTATGAATGAACTGCACACTGCTGTGGGGGACTCGTCCCTTGAGGACTCTCTGTGTGGTCAAAATACCTGCTTTTAGAGCAAGGCTAAGCACACCTGGCTCAAAGTCACTGTCTTTAAAAGACAGCACTTGATCTGGAAAAAGGAGACCTTGCAAACCAACCTTGCCAAGTTTAATCACCACCCTGTTTATTTCTTGTTCTGACACATCCTTTCTTTTTCCAACTTCATCAACTGCGTTACGATATAGGCCTGACATTGTTTCTGGAAATTCAGAATCTTCACTCCACAGGGAACACATCATGAGAAGCAACATGGGACTCTCTGCCAAAACTGACAAAAGGTTTGAGGATCTAATCCTTGTCAGAAGCCCCTCTGCCTTAGTAGGTTCATCACAGTAAAACTTGTTCACATACTCTTCTTCAAGAAATCCTATGACCCTGACATGTGTGAATGGTGGTTGAATCAGTTCCTTTGTTGTCAATCTGTCTAAGTGGGAGGGGCGGGTACTCACAAGTACGGTGCAACCTCTACACATCCTACGATTGAGGATTTTCAGTATGGAACCAAATGAGCATTTGTTGAAGGAAGTGGTCCTCAACTCATCAAAGCCATCCAAGAGAATGAGGACTTTGCCAGAATTCATCCTGATGTATGACCCCAGAGCATTCCTGTCTACACTTGTGTCTTCTGCTAAGAGTTGGTCAAAGACTGCATCAATAAGATCCGACTCCTGCTTCAGATCACACATTTTCAACAGGAAGAGCAGTTTATACTTCTGTAAGACCTCGCAAGAGCTAACTGCCCAATCATACGCAATCTTGTGAAAAAGAGTGGTCTTTCCTCTACCAGCCAGCCCACTTAATACAGCTATTGGGATCAATTTACCTTCTTTTGTTTTCAGCAGGAACATATCCTCGTAGGATACAAAGGTGCATTCTGTTTTTCCCTCACCAGTGATCAGCTGTAACTTGGTGCACATGTCCATGTTGTGCTTTTTGAGATCATCACACCATGGGTTCATCTGTACAAAGCTACCTGTCTCATCGTAGTGTGACTTCAGTTCATCTTCACAGATACTGGCAGCATTCAGGGACTGGACATCAGACGCACTGTACTCTAAGAGTGAATTTTCACAAAGAAACAGAACACATTATTCCAAGTTTCTGATAAGAAACTCAGAGGGACCATTGTGACTAAATTGAATCTTTCCCACAACTGTTCAAAAGCCCAATTCAATATGACAGGTGTGCATTTTTATTGTCATATTGTTGCATATACGATCCACAAAGAAATATAAATTTAGTCAATTAATGCAGTTTTTCAAACTATGGTATTTTGGTACTCATTTTGTTGTAGGCATTTTGACAAGCAAATCATGGCCTACTGTTACTCAACGACCTATCAAAATTATTCAAGCAATATCAAAATCTATTTGAGTTTCTTCTATTTTGGCTCAGTTTTCAGTATTTCAGCCTTGGTAGTGGGGTACAATAATTTGTTATGGAAGCAACTATGTCTACATTTTACAAATATATTTGTATCACTGTGAAAGAACAGATTTTGGACTTTACTTCCCTTAAAGAAAGATGCTGTTCCATGATGGAGGGCATTTGTGTCATATCTGGCTTATGAGTAACTGAAAACATACTAAACCCAAATAAACAGGATTCTTGCCATCCAATCAAGTATAAAAAGGATTTTTAGAAACTCATTTTTCAGGCTGGATAATTAAAAAAGTCGTCATCTGTCTGAAAAATCGTCATTGAGGGCGGCATGCAAATTGGCCAAAGTATGACATGATACGTGGAGCAGTTATGGCGGCGTATTTTAATCATTCCGTGCTGCACGGTCCATGCAGTAATCTTACATGATGATACAAAAGCATATGAAGGCATGGCAATGCAGGCTGGCACCATTCAATGCATGGAATCCGCACTGTAGACGTCTTGGCCCAGCTACAGTCAGTAGCAGCAGAGCTTTGCGGTAGATAAAACCAGTCACAAACGACCAAAGCCATGGCATGTCTAAGAACTGTCTTGTTGGTGGATGCCACCCTCCACAGAATAGCCCCAGAACAAATTTCCTCACATTTCCCTCACAAATTTCATTGTGAGTTTCTACGATATTCGTGTTCACAGTTCAACAGCTGTAACTAAAATTTAGTATTTCCAGAGTTCATAAGAAATGTACACCTAACTTTTAAAACCACACACAGTCGAGACTGTACGAAAGACCTTGTCTCTGTAATATATCTACATAAAGAGATTTTTCAGAAAAATGTCCTCCATCATTGACCTAATCTTTAACCACTTGCTGCCAGGTGCTTTGAAAAATGCAGTGCACACATAGGGGTCATTTTAAAGATTTCCAGTTTTCAAAATTCTTCAAAAATTCATCATTTCTTTTAACGGACGTTTAAACACAAAGGAAGGACTCTTTGGGCACTACTCCAAGTTGACAGGCGGCCATCACTGACACCCGAGTTTTTCAGCCAGGCCCACAGCCTTGTAAATAGAGCTCAAATTGTGCCGTGTTATGTGAGACTCTTTTGTTCCGGAAACCGGGAACAGTGCACTGCTGACCTCTTTTCAATAAGGGCCAGATTAGCGTGCAGCGGTGCTGTGTGGCTCATCCCTGCGGTGGTGGAATGCTTTTGTCTCAGAGGTAATCCGCTCGCTCTAAATGCCCCAAACCTTGGTATATGGTATCAAAACATGGCTGGATTATCTCCACTATTGAGAGTGAAAAAATGTTAGTAATGCCCAGCTGCCTGGTCTTTTGTGCCAAGCGCAGTGTTTTTTTACAAGGCCCAACTCTTTTGTCCAGTTTTGGGCCCACCCCCGGCTTTGTGTATAAAGCCTAAGTACTTCAAAAACAAGTTGCCCGGCAGGAAGTGGTTAAAAAGCTTCTGAAGTCATGATTTAGAAAAAGGTATCTAGGTAGATACATGGAATGTCAGTGTATAAGCAGATAAAGTTTCTCCAAATACAATACTGACATACATGTAGGTTACTCTTATCCTAACATTTACATACTCACCACTCAGCTTATCAGCAAGATTGATGTCCCCAACTTCCCTTAGTGCTTTGCAGAGAGCTTCTCTCTGATTGACATCACCTGGTTGTTTCTTCCTCCATGCAACCAGCATCCCATTGATTTGATCACGAACATTAGTATGATTGTCCTTGAAGTGAGAGACCCTTGCTTGGTTGAAGCCAAGCTTTGCAGCAAGTCTTGTCCATTCATTTGCATCAATCTGTTCAGCTATGTCATACAGACTGCTATCATCCAACTCCCCTGTTGTGAAGAAAACGACAATGGACGACATGCAGTTGAATCTAAACTGCACTGTAACATGGACACGTAAGGTTCTCACAATTACCTTTCTAGCAAAAGTAACCTCAAAGTGATTATTTTCCACACAAGAAAGCACAAGGTACCTCAAACACTGGTTAGTACCTGGTGGCTGTGAGCATGAGACAGTCCTCTGTGTAGTTGCTTTCTTGAATGTACCGGTATTTGGTTGATTCTCTGATAAAGTATCAAATAAAACAAAACACATTACAACGTTTGTGACTACATTCTGTGCAAACAACCATGTCTTTTAACTGCTCTAAATTCATTAAAATCACACCAACCTGTATTAATTGCTAAAAATATTTCTGAAAAGAGAGTATTCAATATCTTTGCATTAGGACAGTTTTTGGATTTCATAATTTTATAACAAATTCCCTTCCTTCTTGCATGCACCCATCACTATGCATTTCATTATTGCATACGTGTACTTTCAAAGAAAGGAGATTTCTAAAAATTGCCTTTGTAATGTTTAGTTTACCTTTTGGACAGTGAAAAAGGAGTCAGTTACACAAATTCAAGTTTACCAACTCCAATATTAATAGTAACTTGCTGTTTCAAACCTGGGTGATAATTATAAGTCAGAGTTCAATCAGGATTATGCCACATAAAAGTAAATGCTACAAAAACAATATCCTCTTTAAAGATCACAACTACTTACAGACTTTCTGGTGAATCTCATAATGAACACAAACTCTTCAGATCATCCATAAAACACAAATGTTGCTTACCTATCACACTATAACTTACCTGTCAAGTTGTCAGCTAGTTGTGCATTTCCAACCTCCTTCAATGCTTTGCAGAGAGTTTCTGTCTGATTGACATGAACAGGTTGTCTGTTTCTCCAGGTGACCAGCATCTGGTTGATTTGTTCTGCAGTGAAGGAGTGATCACTTGGAAAGTGGGAGACTTCTGCAGCACTGAAGCCAAGCCTTGTTGCCAGTCCCCTCCATTCACCTGCATGAATCTGTGTAGATATGCTGTAGAGGCTGTCTTCATCCAGTTGCCCTGTTATAATAAGAAAGGAAGACATTATAAAATAGAATCCGTACTGAAATGAGCAATGTTCACAAAACATGCGGCTCACATGAAATTTTCTTCATTAAACAAAAGAACCGTCCAATGAAAGTACTGCAACAACTGCACTGGATATTTATGTACACGAAATTTGAAAAGTCCTTACAGTATTCCTCAATGATCCGAATGAATCCCACCTCCAGGTATGTGATATGACAGGAAATGTTGTGGCCCATTATAGAAAATTACATTACATAAAACTTTAAACACAGTGGAAATGTACATGACATTGTATAGCCTTAAATAATTTACATGTACATGAAAAATGAAAGTAATTTTATATAAGTTGACATGAAATTAAAAAAACAACTTTGGTGAAAAGTTGAAAGCAAATTTCACAATCTAATTTCAGAACAGTTTTCTTTCTATTTTAGGTAAACACAAATTTGCCAGCTTGTATGGATCATGACAGGCTTGAGCCATCAAGGATGATGGACATACTGTTATAACAGTTATTTTTTAATTAAAGCTGATATTTATATTCACAATACTCCACCTGTTGCTTCACGTTGTGTCTTCAATCTCCTCTGGCTCTCCCCTCCATCCCAGTCAGCCATTCTGTTGGTAATTGATGAAGTCTTTGTATCTAGTCAGTTGGCAACTCAGTGACAGCATATCAAATAGTTGCAAGCAGTTGACAAAAACAGGTCTCTGAGAAATTTGACATCCTTTAAATTTGGGGACCAATGGTCTCTGTGTCCCTGTCAAATCTGGCAGATGATTTTGAAAGGTTAGATCATATTCTTTGACTTCCAAGATTGAAAGTGTCGAGCGTGAATCGAGTAAAAACGGTCGGATTTTAACAGATTTTGAAGTCGAAAATATCACCGAACTTTGCCTTTGGCATTTAAGAAAGCCAGTAAGCAATGAAAAGGGTATTTTTGTTGAGTCTTTGGAATTTTTGAGAACCGACAATGTCACTTTATCAAGTAATGTCATGGAGTGTTAGTATGACTGATCCAGTCCGAAATTCGAAAAAGGGGAACACCAATGCTCCACTCAGTAGAGCTAATAGCAAGGCATCCATCAATCCATCATGTATCCTTGCTGCTTGCTCTTTGATCACTGTTCGTTGTCCACCAGCGCCACGCTACCAGTTCCAATTTCCAGGCATCCATTTGTTTCGTGGGCACGGTGGGAGCACAGTGAGGAAAACAGCTTGGGGCCGAGGTAAAATCACAACATCTTGAATACTCCATCATGTTCATACCTTTATATGACGCTATAAAGTGACAAAGTTGATACTACAAGTAGACTGTCACATATGGACTCATCAAGGAGACTTTTTAATCAAAAATTAGAAGAGCCCACTGCACCGTCAGCTCATAACGAAGTCTACCAAACTCACCTGTGCGAGTTACCTCCTTGTATCGGTCATTGACCCTTTGACAATAGAGGGCGGTGTTGACACTACTCAAACTGCAGTTCGGGGGGGCAGAAGAGGCGGCGTTGACCTCGTTTGATTTTCGATCGATGCCGATTTTTGGCATTGTGATTTATGTATTTCTGTTTCTGCCACGCTTTCACAATATGTGCGTGTTTATATTATATCTATTTCAAAGCTAAATAAGAAAAGAAAAGAAGTTAGGTAAAGGCATACATCTCTGATAGTTTTTAATTTAAGTTGCGGGGGTGGAGGTGGTCATCACTTCCTTGTTTAATTAAGTGTGATCGGTTGATGTGATAGTAGTATGTTCTTTTGAGATTGGATTGCAATGGACATAGAAAGCAACGAGCGAACAACGAAATTCAGCAGATAATAGAAGTTCCTGATAACTTTACTGCTGTTTATTGATGACTTTGCTTGGACCAGAAACTTGAGGATGAGATGCAAATTTAAACATAAAACACTTGAATTATAAATGATAAGACACAATGCAACAAACAGGCAACTTATTTCACTCAGAACATGCACAAAATGCAAACTCAGAATGAAAGACAGTTTAGGGCTCATTCTGTTAGTGTGACAAAGTTGAAATTTAACGACTCCAGGAATTGTTTATGACGAGCCAGTTTGGAATTTCAAAAAGGCAAGGTCTTCTGGGAAAGATTGTAAATGGCTGCACTAATAGGACAGATTATCACACGTGAATTGCTGCTGTTCTGAAGTATTCTCAGATGTGCTTCAGTTTGGGCATTGTGCTTTGGAATTCAAAACTGGCTTATTACAGATTAAATAAGAGGGAAACTTCACTACAAGTGTAGCTAATCTGATACAAAACACACCATGTCAAAGCAATCTAATTGGAGTGACAATAACTTCAGGTTATAAGGTGTGGCCACTGATATACACTATCAAGCTAGTTTTGCATTCCGGGTTGGACAAATCTAGAGTCTCATGATGTGGAAATTTCAAAACAGCCTTGGAAAGGTTTTAAACATATTCAAGACTTGAACTGCAACCACTAATTAAAGGTGACCATAATATGGAAATGATTTAATCAGGCTTAGTATGCTGACATGTTTACAGAGTCAACAAATTTTAATCAATTAAAACCACTTCCTTGCAAAGTTTTCCACCAAAGAATATGTTTATACATACGTGTAACAAAAAACAATGTAGTGCATTCCCCTTACATGGCACACTTCAACTTTCACTCAACTCTCCTCTCACAGCATTACCAAACATTTTCATTTCAAAACTCAAAATTTACCCTCATGGTTCACAGTGTTGAACCATTGTGAACAATTTCAGTGTTCTGAAATTTTGTCCGATATCTAAAAATGTCGGGGTTCGTCTGGAATTCAGATGAGTGGTCCCTTATGTGGTGCACTTGAAAAAATCTCAGAAAATTCTGCATAAACATTATCAAAAGTCTTTAAAGTTAATAACTTCTTGTGAAGAAGCACTCCTGCTCACCTACCAATCCACTAGTGTGTCCAAAAATTATTTTCATATTTTTTGGCACATTCTAAAAGCATGGGCGCATTGGACAGAAATATTGAAAATCAGGTGAAACAGTAATGTGAAACTCAAGCATTCTGTCAGTAACAGTTTTCAAATACATGTATTGCAGTCCAGAACATTTACACAACTACATGTTTGAGTCCATTTTGTAGCTGTAACTAATATGATCTGAGTAAAATCAGAGTATGAAATCTGAGTATGGAAAAAAGCACACACACACTTGATTATAAGTACAAGTACCATATTGTAAAATTATGACTAATTAAGTTTCAATCTGAGAACCACTGTCTGAGAACTGTTTGTTTTTACCAATGTGGTACACTCACCACAAAGGATAGGCAACTTTATAAGCTGCAAAAATTATAAACATGGAAAACAAAAATAACATTCAGAACAGATGTTCCATGGCATACTCATTAGACACAAGTCGTAAGCTCTCTAACTCTTCTGACATTATTTCAGAACATTTTCACCTTGCATTATTAACAGTACTGCTTCCCAGTGACTTAACCACGGGTGAGATTTACAGGTTATGGTTGATTTAATGGTAATGCAGGAGTTGTCAGTGATCCAGGATAGGAACAAAATGTGAGTTGCATAGTTAAATGCTGGCAAGCTCCATGATTCAGATCAAAGGTTACAACAATGCATCTTGTATAATCATATACAAGTAGTGAAGATAAAGCTGTCTTTTATGAACAAATGCACTCTGTCTTCATCAATGTATTGTTACCTCTTGCTATTCACAGACCTTCTGGTTCTATATACACGTATATATACAGTTAGTATTGGCAAGTTGCTGGCCAACAGTGATAAGGTCCATTATTCACAGGTTTTAAAACAATGTCACAATCTCCTTCAAACAACTGCACTTTACATTTTCTTGATTTACCTCATTTAATCTTAAAAGAATGTTGATCTAAACAACTGTTGAAATACATATGAAAAAAGGGAAGCTTTTTAACTTGATTGGAGAATCTATTGTTTAGGATGGCTACACCTTTCAGACAATATAAATGCAAATCAAACTTTGGAATTCTAAAGATAGGAATTTTTAATTCTCTTTGAGTATGTGCAACAGGCCAAAAAACAAACAGCAACTTAACCCTCTTTTCGATAAACTGATCTCTGAAGGAAACGCATCAGAAATATTTTAGTGATATCTGTGCCTTGAAATGACCCAGTCTCTAAATGTTGATACTTTTTATTTGCAGCCAACGATACTGACGCACACAGCCAAACCCTGTCACTCAGAACTGTCTTGTTTGGTTTCCAAGTTTGGAGTTCAACTGAAATCTGCCCCATTGCCAAAAGCACAAATCACTGTGCAGCTGTCTTTCAGTTTATAAAAATCCAAACACAGAATTCCAGAATGCTGTGCCAGAAATTGACACACATGAGCAATCATATACAACCAAATCTTACATAAAAAGTGACCAAATATACCTCTAAACCACTGCTGAATTCCATGAAAAAATCCTGAATCATGAAAGGTTATCACAAGTCAAATTTCATGTACAAATGTATTTAAAACTAAATATTGGGCAGTTACAACAGGTCATAATTCCAATTCGGTCCATTGAGGGTAGACAATACAAGATCCTTGCTGCTCCCCTTGAATTTTAAGGTCAGTCCACAAACATTATGTTGCATAATTAACTCCAAAGAAAATATTTCACATTACACTCAATGGGCACAAGTTGTACACATCAGCTCTTTAATTTATAATTAGTTGACATGTCACATCACACTACTTTCCAATGACTTACATGAATGCATACATTTATGTGCACAGTATATCCACCGCAAGACCCTGTCTTAGCTTGGAGTTGATAATGAAATGACACGTGCGATAGTTGACTTTAGTGGTCAATCTTGCTCAACAGTTGCCAGCAATGAGTAAATAACCCAATTTGAGCTGCATAAATCCAATACATGTTGTGACAAGTTCCAAGATTGTGCACTATTTACAAACACCAATCTTGACTCTTTGTTAGACTATTTACAAATGATATCAAAATCCAGTAGCAAAGATAACAGCCCTTTGACTTGTTTCTATTTCAACTTCATGCATGTTGCAGTGTTTTCTTTGATTATCATAAAAAGAGAAGTCCTGGTTCTGCAGAAACATATCCTTGATCAATATTCCAATGAGTAATGACCGTACTGCCATTAATTACAATTATTACAGTCAATTGCTGGTTTTAAGGGAAATCTCCTCAGTAATTCTAATAATTAACAGAGTATAAATAGCAATACAATTACTTCCTACATTTCCTGTACAAGAAATTGTTTTGATGCACAAAACAAAGGGGGCCAGTAAGTTTCTATTACATAAGAGGGGTGCTTCCTAGATGGTGTTACATACATGCCGTTACTCGTGTTTCAGTGTGAAAGCTACAAATGCAACTGGATTGAGGTCAGACAGTGATTTCTATTATGTAATGAAAGTTAATGCCCATTTTTCAGGTCAAATTTTACAGGTCAATTTTGTTGGGCAATAAGGAAAGCACCTGTGTCAAAACATAAAATGCTTCATTTTTCATTCAAACTAAAGCATGCACGCTTTACTCATGAGCATTAAATATTCTAGGTGCATTGAAAAACTCGCAGAAATTGACAAGCAAAGAGGAAAATATTTCTCAGGCCACATTTAGGGCGTTACAAGATCTACATTTGACTGCAAGGATTCGTCTGAACAGACTCTCCACTGATTAGTCTGATAAGCAGAAACTATTTTACTCTTGACTTGAGACAGGTTTCAATCACTGACATGGCATGGGTTCTTCATGTGTTTCTCTTGAGGGATGGAACATCAGGGAAGGGGACCTAGGACTGTTAAATTCTGGATTTAGTGATTCCTAACAGAAAGTGAAAAAAGACAACTAGATATGTATGGAGATCCCCCTGAGCTGATAGAATGAATGTGTTTCTGAAGTCAATGGGTGATATATGACTGGAACTCACTCCCCCAGGGGAAACACAAAGCAGCAGAGACATGGTCAAGGAAAGACACTGTTGCTAAGTCACCTTGTTTACAGCACTTATGATTAAATAGAAATGAAGCAGATTATACTTTTCGCCTCCTTCGGTTTCGAATCAACTTGCGTTCTGCTGCCTGCCAGAATGCCCTCACCAGTCTTTAAATGAAAAAGCTCTTCCTGCCACACCAAGTGACCTCTGACCTCTTCTGCTTACTGCAACAGGCGCTTCATGTGAGTGATTTTTTTCGTGCGAGAAATTGGCAGATTTCATTGATTTATACTTGTTATTCAGATGCTCTTTTGGTGTGTTATTCTCCTTGACTTATTGTCAGTCTTTCTTGAGGCTTTGTGTGTCCCAAACTCAGTCCTTGCAGCTGTTTATAGCCTTGTTTTGGTCGGCAGATGAATCTGTGTCACGACCCACGTCACGCTTCCTGACGCCGGACTGGGACGACCCTGATGATCATCTTTCACGCTTCCCTATTGATCGGGACCGCGACATAAGGCCAGATGCACGCCTCCCTTCATGGGGCCGTGATCAAGCAGAGGCATCACATACTAGATCAGGGCAAAGTGGTTCAATCTCCAGACCTCCACAAGATGGAGCTACAGCGGGGTTCTCACCCCAGCAAATGGAAGTCTTGACTGCCATGCAGCAGACCCAAACTGAAATGTTTAAAGGCATGATTGAGAAAGCTTTTGAGAAAATACAGACATGTCAAGAAAGAGTCTCCTGTCCTACTTCTCGTAGGTAGCATAGAGCTAGAAGTCATCGCACAGAGAAACATGGCATACATAGATCGGTGTCCAGGTCTAGCTCCAGCAGACACAGTGACTATATTTGGTCTTCAGATTCAGAGGAATCAGCATCACTCTCTCCAGTTGGGAGAAGACAAGCTAGTGAGAGTGGTACAACCAAAGAAGATTTAATCTCCACGCATGCTGAGAGTTTGCAGGACTTGGACCGGGATGATGCAGGCGGTCATAGTCATACTAATGAAAAAGAAGAGGTTTCTCCACTGCCTAATCCTCATGAAGGGGTTAAAGTGGGCCTCTTTTAACCAAGCAGTTCTTGATTGGTGGCAACAACAGCGAACCAATTCACTGGATCAGGCCAAAAAAGATGAGCTTTTAGAGGGCCTAACTCCTGATGCAACATTTGAAAAATACTTTAGGGCTCCTGATATGCCCAAGTACATACGGTCTACAATGAAGAAGTCACTGACTGGAAAAATGACAACTCGGTATGGTCCATACAGGAAGACTTCCTCAAAGCGGCCATTCCGTTATTAAGGCAATAGCGGGGTATCAGAAGCTGCAAAATGAAGAGTTAAAACCCCTTTTGACTTCAGCAGGAAGTTTGTTGGTGTCAGCGATCCACCACCTGTCTCTCTATCGGATGCACCGAGCTGAGCCTTTTCTCAAAGAGGGCTATCTCCGAGATGTTCAGCCTTTGATGTCTTGCTTGTATGGTGATGAGTGGACCCAAAAAGTGGATGAAGAAGAGAAGATTCACAAGGCCACTCAAAAGGTGGTGAAGAACTTGGCCAAATCCGGTTCATCTGCTCCAACCATGAAGCATAGGGCCACAAGCTGGAATCGGTATACCAATCCGAAAGGTTGGTCCGGTAGAGAAAAAACCAGTCACAAGTATAGTACACAGTACCACCCCAATAGGTATCAGCCATACCCCTGTGATTTCCATACCAATGACTGTGATCGGTCCCACATGCAGATGCCCAAGAAGAAAGATTCTTTTCGTGGAGATAAGAAGTCACAGAAGACTTTCCAAAAAAACTAGGTCAGAAGGCACACGACTTTGATTCTGTATCGAGCTTTGTGCTTTGTTATGCAGGGAATATCCAAAACCACATCACAGAATGGGAGAAACTGACAAACGACCCATGGATTTTGCAAAGCGTGGTTGGTTACAGAACTGAATTCTCACAAGACCCAGTACAGCACAAAGTGCCTGCTCAAATCCAAATGAGTGACCTACAACATCAAATATGCACCAAAGAGATTCAGAGAATGATCCTCAAAGGGGCAGTAGTAAGGGTACAGGACATTCCAGATCAATTCATCTCAACAATTTTTGTACTTCAGAAGGCCACGGGGGGTTTCCGGCCAGTGTTCAATCTCAAGAGCCTCAACAAGTATATCCGCTCAGAACACTTCAAGATGGAGTCAATCCAACACATGAAAAGCCTGGTGCAACAGGGAAATGTCATGGTTACGGTCGATCTGAAAGATGCGATGTGACAGATTGTCAGATCATCTTACGTCTGGACAATACAACTACTCTGGCGTACATGAAGCACAAAGGAGGTAGTCACACAGACAAAATTTGTCCCAGCTGGCTGTGAAAATGTGGAAATGGTGCCTGACGAGGAATATCACGCTGACAGCCTCTCATCTTCCTGGGGTGGACAATGTGTTGGCAGACCAGCAGTCCCAAGTCTTAGTGGACAGGTTAGAGTAGATGCTAGACCCAAGGATATTTGCAAGGCTTTGCACACGGTTGGGGGTCAAACCAACTGTGGACCTGGTTGTATCCAGAATAAACTTCCAACTTCCCCGTTACATTTCATGGAAACCAGATCCCGGAGCGATGATGATAGACGCCTTCTCGATACCATGGAGGAACGAATGCGATTCATCCGTTTCCGCCCTTTTGTCTCTTGGCTCAAGTCCTATGTAAAGTAGAAATGGAGGGGGCAACTCTGATGGTAATCACTCCAACATGGACCACTCAGGTCTGGTATCCAATGCTTGTGCGACTAGCCATAATAACTCCAGTTTACTGCCACAAGGGAGTCATGTATTAACTCAACCTCACTCCGGCGAACCCCACCCTTTGATACACTCCCTTCATCTAGCGGCTTGGATTGTCTCAGGAGACAGTATCATACCAAAGGGTTATCAGATGACCTTACCCAAGTCATGTTGGCCAGTTGTAGAGGCTCAACTCACATACAATATCAATCAACCTGGAAGACATGGGATTGCTGGTGTGAACGATCGCTTGATCCAATTTCAGCATCTTTGAAGGATATCATGGAATTTTGGGTTGAAAGTGAGAAGAAAGGGCTCAGTTATCGGTCCCTTGGGGTTTTCAGGTCAGTAATTTCACAATATCATGATCAAGTTGGTGGCATACCTGTTGCAAATTGTTTTGGTTGGAAAGTGCCCTCTCGTGCCAGATTGCGTGCAGCCCGCTCGCCACATTTTCCTAACATGTCGGGAGGTGGATTGGATGGTGAGTTCTGTGCCTTTTTTGTTTGTAATGGGGATATTTTTCATTATTACAAGAACCTTAAACTTATGTACTTATTTAAGCCTTATTAAAGACGCAAAATATGAGCATTTATTTTTCATTCGACACTCTCTAAAATGGGGTACGATCAGCGTAGTGTCGGAAATACACGGAGTTTCATATCTTCTTACCCCGTAACGTTACATGTACATGTATACCTTTACTTATCGGCGAGCCAAGATAATTTATCTCCTGCTCCTTTTTCTTTTATCCTTGATTTAGACTTCTTCTTGTGGTTATTTATTGAAGATAAAGGGATGGATCTACAAGCCAAATGTAACCTCCTTTAGTTTATTCATCACCTGAACCGACATGTGATATGTACCGTAGCCTCCACCATGACCACGAATAAAGTTTACATGAACACTGCAACCCACGAATATTGGCCTCAATATTCTTCATACCAGTGGGACAATGTCCTTGCATCATTAAACTAATGAAAGGTCTTTTTAATCGTAACCCTCCCAGGCCTAGGTCCTTACATGGGAAGTTGAGCCTGTACTGAGATTCCTGTCACAGCTTGGCCCTAGGAGGTCACTTTCCTTGAGGATGCTGACTTTGAAAATGGTGCTTCTCTTGGCCTTGGTAACAGTGGGTAGAGTGTCTTCTCTGGTCCACATAGATATCAATCGATTGGCGATCACAGGTAACTCATTCAGGTTCATCCACTCTAGATTACAGAAACAAAGTCGACCTGGCCATCCACTAAAAAGTATTGAAGTTAAGGCCTTTGAGAAGAAATCCTTGTGTCCAGTGGGGGCAGTGTCCTGTTCCATCAACTGTACAGCTCCCCTCCGGAATGGGGAAACTCAGCTTCTGATCAGTCTCATGAAACCTCATAAAAAGGTGGTATCTTCAACAGTGAGCCTTTAGATTGTTGAAATGTTACGTCTGGCTGGGGTTGACACCACAAAGTTTAAGGCACATTCCACGCATGGTGAAGTGACTTCAGCATCTTTTAGTTTAGGGATATCCTTGCAAGTTATCATAGATTCAGATTCCACTTTCCACACCTTTTATCATAAGCCATTGACAAGTTCGCCCATGGCGGAAGTAATCCTGAAATCAGCTTCAAAATTGCAAGTTGATTCAAAACCAGTGGAAGCGAAGTATAATCGTTGATTACGCAAGCGTAAAACTTACCTGAAGTATAATTGAGATTATATGAGTCCTCCAGAGGTGAGTATCAACTCCCACCTTGTTGTTGGGATAATGTCAGTATCCCTAGCCCTTGATTCTCCATGCTAGAGATTGATGAGGCATGATTTGGACAGATGGTATGCGTTGACCCTACATGTTTCTAAACTCTGTGAGTTTGATTACTTGTTCTGATGCAAATATTTGTCATGATCTTCTGATGCACGTATGATCTAGATGCATGTGCATGTAATGTGTATTGTAAGTGGCATAGAGCTAAGTTTGCTTATTTTACTTTTCAGTTGTTGATTCTTTAACTTTTGAATGTTTTGAAGTTTCACTTGTTAGTGTTAAAGTTGTTCTAGCCACATTCTGGCTTTTCTCATGTTTATTCCTATGTTGTAGAAGATGTTGCCTAACGGCGTGTGTTTCCAAAAAATTAAAAATAAAAAAAAATCAGTGCACCCTTACTTCATCCCGGTTTGGTGAGCCATAGGGATACGACCCACCCAGATAGTGCAGTACTTTCAAAGAGGTCAGAGGTCACTTGGTGTGGCAGGAAGAGCTTTTTCATTTAAAGACTGGTGAGGGCGTCCTGGCAGGCAGCAGAACGCTAGTTGATTCTCACCTCCGGAGGACTTGTATAATCTCGATTATACTTCAGGTAAGTACTTACCCTTGCATCATCAACGATATTACCTCGGTCTACTTGTCCCCTGACAACTGAAACCATGTACTACAAATTTCTTTGTGCAAAATTCATATAACTGTGTGTCTTCACAAGAGCTGTGGAGCACAATTTCAAATCACAATGAATACAGGCAAAGAAAGTTCACACCAAGCTTGAATCTCAACTCCTAGAATACCCTTACCAAAGAGGTTGGCACTTTAAAGGATATTTTAATAAGCATTCTGCCATTGACGATGAATTTTGCAACACAGGTTCTCAGTACCTGTCAAGTTCTATTTGAGGAACTACCTATGGTGATTTCTGTATCATGAGTATCATCACTCTTTACTTTTTTTTTGTGTGCTCATGTTAAGCCAAATAACTGTTGCTGTTCTTTATTCATTTTGACAAGGCTTTGGAATAGCATACTTCCTCTAGTCTTTAACTTCACCATACACAGTCTGACCAGATTCAACCTACAAACCCTGCTTGTATGGTATTTCATACTTGTATCTACTTGTCATTGAAATTTATAGAAAAAATCCAGCTTCTCCTGTCAATCACCAACCAATATCCCCTAGCGATAAAGGACCAATTCATCTAGGTTACTCAGAACATCATGAATGTGTTTCTTATCCTCCTCTGTCGGCCAACAGTACCTGAGATCCAGTTTCCTCAGGGCCTTTGCATGTTTCAAATACAAGCACCATGAAGTGGCTGTACCAGCCAGGTCTGTATTACCAGAAACGATCTGTGAAACCAAGTTGGGCAGCTCCTTGAGTGATTTATCAACATGTACCATGTCCTGTCCATTCAATGAGCAGTAACTCAAGTCCAGCTCCTGCAGGGGCTTGAGCTCCTTCAGATACATTCCCCATGATGCTGCTGTACCACCAAGGTTATTACCAGAAACGTCTAATCTAGCCAAATTGGGTAGATCCCTGAGTGCCTCAGCAAGATGTACCATGTCCTGTCCATTCAATGAGCAGCGAACCAACTTCAGCCTCTGCAGGGGCTTGAGCTCCTTCAAATACATTCCCCATGATGCTGCTGTACCACCAAGGTAATTATAAGAAACAATCAATGAAACCAAATTGAATAGATTCTTGACTGACTCAGCAACGTGTGCCATGTCCTGTCCATTCAATGAGCAGTTGAACAAGTTCAGCTCCTGCAGGGGCTTGAGCTCCTTCAGACGCATTCCCCATGACGCTGCTGTACCGCCTAGGTTATTACAAGAAACGTGCAATGAAACCAAATTGGGTAGATCCTTGAGTGACTCAGCAACATGTACCATGTCCTTTCCATTCAATGAGCAGTCCCCCAAGTCCAGCTCCTGCAGGGGCTTGAGGTCCTTCAGATGCATTCCCCATGATGCTGCTGTACCGCCAAGGTTATTACCAGGAACATCCAATGAAACCAAATTGGGCAGATCCTTAAGTGACTCAGCAACATGTACCATGTCCTTTCCATTCAATGAGCAGCCCATCAAGTTCAGTCTCTGCACGGGCTTGAGCTCTTTCAGATGCATTCCCAATGATGCTGCTGTACCACCAAAGTTATTACAAGAAACATCCAATGAAGCCAAGTTGGGTAGATCCCTGAGTGACTCAGCAACACGTACCATGTCCTGTCCATTCAATGAGCAGTTCCTCAAGTTCAGCCTCTGCAGGGGCTTGAGCTCCTTCAGACGCATTACCAATGATGCTGCTGTACCACCAAGGTTATTACAAGAAACATCCAATGAAACCAAATTGAGTAGATCCTTGAGTGACTCAGCAACATGTACCATGTCCTGTCCATTCAATGAGCAGTTCCTCAAGTTCAGCCTCTGCAGAGACTTGAGCGCCTTCAGATGCATTCCCCATGTTGCTGCTGTACCACCAAGGTTATTACAAGAAACATCCAATCCAGCAAAATTGGGTAGATCCTTGAGTGACTCAGCAACATGTACCATGTCCTTTCCATTCAATAAGCAGTCCATCAAGTTCAGCCTCTGCAGAGGCTTAAGCTCCTTCAGATACATTCCCCATGATGCTGCTGTAACATCAAAATGAATATCATGGAGAGACAAGCTAACTAAGTTTGGTAGATAACTGAGTGACTTAAGGACATGTGTGTTTTCACTGGTAAGGGTAGCAGTGAACTCTGCATCATGCAGATTTATCATTGCTGTCATGGCAAAGGCAATATGTTTGACAGACCTTGTCAATTCACAAGATACCATAGTGAGTGTTTTTATTTTATCAAGGTGAATACTGCCACTGACCTCTGCAACACGTTTCAGAAAGTATGTAACCGAATAGACCCTATCACCATAAATACCACGAAGTTTGAAGTTACCAGTTAAGAATGCTTGTATCAACTTCTCAGGTGGTAGGCACTTACACTGACTTTCAAAGTAACAGTGAAGTGCCAACTGACCCACCCTATCCCTAACTGACAAACGATTCTTACACTTCTCCAGAAACACATTCAATATCTCAAATGTACATGCCTCATTTCCTCCACAACAAAAGCGCAGAAGGTATTCAAAATCCACTGGGCTTTTTGACACAATTTCATTCAGAATCTTCTGAAATTCTTGTCTGTTTACTTCAAACAAGTTCTGGAGGTATAAAGCAGAACAGAATTCCTGGAATGTCTTATGAATGAACTGCACACTGCTGTGGGGGACTCGTCCCTTGAGGACTCTCTGTGTGGTCAAAATACCTGCTTTTAGAGCAAGGCTAAGCACACCTGGCTCAAAGTCACTTTCTTTAAAAGACAGCACTTGATCTGGAAAAAGGAGACCTTGTAAACCAACCTTGCCAAGTTTAATCACCACCCTGTTTATTTCTTGTTGTGACACATCCTTTCTTTTTCCAACTTCATCAACTGCATTGTGATATAGGCCTGACATTGTTTCTGGAAATTCAGAATCTTTACTCCACAGGGAGCACATCATGAGAAGCAACATGGGACTCTCTGCCAAAACTGACAAAAGGTTTGAGGATCTAATCCTTGTCAGAAGCCCCTCTGCTTTAGAAGGTTCATCACAGTAAAACTTGTCCACATACTCAGTGATGTCTTCTTTACTGAACCCCATGACCCTGACATGTGTGAATGGTGGTTGAATCAGTTCCTTTGTTGTCAATCTGTCTAAGTGGGAGGGGCGGGTGCTCACAAGTACAGTGCAACCTCTACACATCCTACGATTGAGGATTTTCAGAATGGAACCAAATGAGGATTTGTTGAGGGAAGTGGTCCTCAACTCATCAAAGCCATCCAAGAGTATAAGGACTTTGCCAGAATTCATCTTGATGTATGACCCCAGAGCATTCCTGTCTACACTTGTGTCTTCTGCTAGGAGTTGGTCAAAAACTGCATCAATAAGATCCGACTCCTGCTTCAGATCACACATTTTCAACAGGAAGAGCAGTTTATACTTCTGTAAGACCTTGCAAGAGCCAACTGCCCAATCATACGCAATCTTGTCAAAAAGAGTGGTCTTTCCTCTACCAGCCAGCCCACTTAGTACAGCTATTGGGATCAATTTACCTTCTTTTGTTTTCAGCAGCAACATATCCTCAAAGGAGCATTTTGTTTTTCCCTCACCAGTTATTAACTGTACCTTGATGTATATCTCTGCAATGTGTTTTATGACATCATCACACCATGGGTTCATCTGTACAAAGCTACCTGTCTCATCGTAGAGTGACTTCAGTTCATCTTCACAGATATTGGCAGCATTCAGGGACTGGACATCAGACGCACTGTATTCTAAGGGTGAAATATTCACAAATAGAGACATGTAAAACAGTATTCATACTTCAGAAATCTGTGAGTAAAATGATCAGGTGACAAAGGTCAATTCTCAAGTATATTACTTGGACATATTGAATGTTGGTTACAATTGTTTCATCATTAACATAAAAGGGACGCTTCCCTGTTCAATATGGAAGACGAGCACTTGTCACATTGTCATATTATTTTAACATAACACTACAAAGACTGAAACTGAGCTGATTTTGTTTTTCAGCTATTTATAACCATATAGGAGATCATTCAATTATTTTTGTTAGACTTTTGAAAGCACATGAAAATGTATCATATTAGAAATGTAACATCTCTAATAAGTATAACTGCAAGGCATCTCAGGAAAGTCTGTAGGATGAGAAACTTCAATTTTACAAAGATACACATGTAACCACAGAGATCAAGTCACATGGTTGTAAAATCTTGAAAAGCTGACAAGAAGTGTTTGAGAAGGACACATCCTTTACACGCTCTGTGGTCGAGTGGTTAAGACGTCTGCACTAGTAAGCAGGAGGTCGTGGGTTCGAGTCTCACCCAAGTAAGCTTGTGAATTTTTTCGCAAGCTCTCGGACAAGCACTGAGCATACAGTGTTATATATACCTTGGGTATGGGCAAAACCCATTTAATATAAATTAACATCCTTTACTGTCTCTTGCTAATTAATTATTAATTGTATCATGGAACACATGATGCTCCGGTGGACTCCAAAGTGGCACAGATAGATAGAGAACAAGAGTATGCAAAAAGCTGCATTATATAGCATGGGGCATTTGGCAATTGAAAAAGAAGTCTGGAACCTTAATTAATTTTGGATTTGCCCTGTCAGATGTGTATTTAAACAGTGAATACTAAGTGTATGCCCCGAAGACTTGAGTGTGCTTGTGGATTTTTTTCACAAGCTTTTGGGGCATACACTGAGTATGCAGTGTTTAAATACACGTCTGACAGGGCAAATCCAAAATTAATTTACATCTCCCCGGCACAAATCCATCTTTGGAATAGTCTGAAACCTTGTTTAAAAAACTTTTGCGAGCCCTGAACGTGATACAAACAAGACTTTCAATGTTTAATTATGATTTTTGCTCTTGTAAAACTCAGAATTTGCCCTTTGTACTCAGCGTTGTCCAAGAGCTTGCAAAACCATCAATTAAAACTGATTATCTTCCCGATACAAAATACACGTACATCTTTGGAAACATGTAAGGCTTTTAATATTTCAGTGAGAGTGTATTCATTGCAGCTACCAAATATTACTTGGTAGTTAAATGCACAGAACACCATGTAAGCATTCCTGATAAATGGTGTATTTGGTATTTGTAATTCCAAAGTCATATGCTCAAGTCAACAGGACTTCACATTCACATCTCTGGTAGAGAACTCAAATGTAATGTTCTATAAAGGAACTATAGTATTATATACATGCATGTTCTAAATATTGATTGTTACCTGATGTCTGTGTGTGTGAGACAGCACTCTGTAGGGTTGGATGCTGTGATGTGATTGCTTGATCCTCTGGCATGTCGACTGATGGTTGACCAGACTGATGTGATGAACAAACACCATCTACAATCAAGCAAACAATCATGAAGACGATCAACTTGGAAAAAAAGGATCAAGAGTTGAAAAGCAAAACGCTTACAACTGCAACTTGGACTCAGTTGATCAATAATGCTTCTCATAACAGCCATACAGTCTTGGTCTAATATTCAGTGGGCACAGCTTAAACCAAATAAAAAGCACGTGGGAAAGTCGGTGCCATCTTCAGATTTTTTTATGGGTGCTGACAAAAAATTAAAAGAAACAGACAAACATCACTTGGTCAGTGCTGCTAGTATATGTCACGTCTTGTTAACATAGTAAATTGTGTTTGGTTAAAGTTTATCCACTTCATGTATTCTGACACTGGGATACATACATCTCCTAGGTAAAATGATTAAGGAATACAGGCAGATGGCACAAGTGATAATCAGTACCATAGAAACACCTTGGAGTCTAGTTCATATCCAAACACAAGAGATGAACAGTTAAATGGAAGAGATGAATTGGTTACTTGCTATTACCTTTAGATTGATAGATGTGAATGGTGCAATCTGTTGGGTTGTTGATGGGAATGTTTCCAGAGCCTGACACCTGTTGTAATAGAGCTGTTTGCAGTATTTCTTTGACGACTGCAACTGGTACCATGTCTGAAAATGTTGGGGAAAAAAGAGAAATAATGTATTTCTACAATTTCCTCCAGATTTGGGTACTAATTTTCGAACAGTAAATAATATTTGTTCCCCACCTGTTGTCTGGTCCTGGTTGTCTGGTCTCCTCACAGCCAGTGTTTGTTCCCCACCTGTTGTCTGGTCCTGGTTGTCTGGTCTCCTCACAGCCAGTGTTTGTTCCCCACCTGTTGTCAGGTCCTGGTTGTCTGGTCTCCTCACAGCCAGTGTCTGTTCCCCACCTGTTGTCTGGTCCTGGTTGTCAGGTCTCCTCACAGCCAGTGTCTGTTCCCCACCTGTTGTCTGGTCCTGGTTGTCTGGTCTCCTCACAGCCAGTGTCTGTTCCCCACCTGTTGTCTGGTCCTGGTTGTCTGGTCTCCTCACAGCCAGTGTCTGTTCCCCACCTGTTGTCTGGTCCTGGTTGTCTGGTCTCCTCACAGCCAGTGTTTGTTCCCCACCTGTTGTCAGGTCCTGGTTGTCTGGTCTCCTCACAGCCAGTGTCTGTTCCCCACCTGTTGTCTGGTCCTGGTTGTCAGGTCTCCTCACAGCCAGTGTTTGTTCCCCACCTGTTGTCTGGTCCTGGTTGTCTGGTCTCCTCACAGCCAGTGTTTGTTCCCCACCTGTTGTCAGGTCCTGGTTGTCTGGTCTCCTCACAGCCAGTGTCTGTTCCCCACCTGTTGTCTGGTCCTGGTTGTCTGGTCTCCTCACAGCCAGTGTTTGTTCCCCACCTGTTGTCAGGTCCTGGTTGTCTGGTCTCCTCACAGCCAGTGTCTGTTCCCCACCTGTTGTCTGGTCCTGGTTGTCAGGTCTCCTCACAGCCAGTGTCTGTTCCCCACCTGTTGTCTGGTCCTGGTTGTCTGGTCTCCTCACAGCCAGTGTCTGTTCCCCACCTGTTGTCTGGTCCTGGTTGTCTGGTCTCCTCACAGCCAGTGTCTGTTCCCCACCTGTTGTCTGGTCCTGGTTGTCTGGTCTCCTCACAGCCAGTGTCTGTTCCCCACCTGTTGTCTGGTCCTGGTTGTCTGGTCTCCTCACAGCCAGTGTTTGTTCCCCACCTGTTGTCTGGTCCTGGTTGTCTGGTCTCCTCACAGCCAGTGTCTGTTCCCCACCTGTTGTCAGGTCCTGGTTGTCTGGTCTCCTCACAGCCAATGTTTGTTCCCCACCTGTTGTCTGGTCCTGGGTACATGGTCTGCATAGAGCCAGTGTTTGGTGTCTACAAGGTGTCTGTGAGTTTGAGATAGCACCCAGTGTGGGATGTTGTTTTGATGTACTTGGTTGATTCTCTGATGGTTGACCAGACTGGAGTGATGTGTATGCACCACATTCTACGGTCAAATCAAGCAAATCAGCATTCAATTGCTAAGAAATGATTCCTTCATACATGCATGTAGAATGCAGTGCATGACATAAGTTAACTTTTTTGATTAGATTAACATCTACATTATAACAAAGGTTCAGAACAGCAGTCTGCGCTGCGTAATCCTGAATCACAAAAGATGAACATACAATACAATTTTGTTGAAATCCAAAACCGTTCCATATCATGCTCCGACAGGAAACTCTAAGTATACATTACCTGCTACTTCAGGTTGGTTGTCCAATTTTCTTCTGTTCCATTCTCTGCTACTTTCTCCACTGCCAGCCATTCTAAGGGGAAGTGATCAAAAGATTGTATCTACATGTGTGTATCAGTGAACAGTCCGCAGAGTGACCTCCATGTTGGAGTAATTTTATGATTGACAGCAAATGTTCATGCAGCAATCTGTGACAAGGTTGCGGTGTTCACTTCTTGAGGTGAAAACGCTCCTGTAAAATACAGCTACCTCCTGCTCATCAACATACAAATAACTAGTGCAATGGAATGTCCCATTCTACAAGGTGAAGCCTCACAGCCTCAGTTGTCATTGAATCAAATTCTTTCCACTACACAAATGTGAAAAATGTATGACATGGATTTGTTTTACACACTGTGTCAAGGATTCTTTGTAACATCTACAAGCCAGTCTTTCTCCACTTTTACGGTCTGGCATAAAAGTGTGACCCAACGTGTTGACATTCTGAGCCATGACTAATTTGGTCTGTGATTTATGCTCCACTGATCTTCTTCTACACAGATATTAATGAACATCAACTGAGAAAATGCTGGGAGTACATGACCCACTAGTATGGTTCTTTGCTGTACTGTCAATGCCAACCATGCAAAAGTGTAATTCAATGCCACATTAAATGGGGTATGTAATGTATGTGTAGTCATGCCATCTACTCCGAGCTGAAGTGCACCCTCAACTAGGTTCTTGAATGCATTTGGCGTGCACATGAAGACCAAACATTTCAGACTAAATTCACTGTGCGTACTCAGAGTGGTCCATGTCAAAGGTGCATCAACTTGCACACAGTGATGCGTATGCAGTGAATGCGTACCAAAGGACCATCAATTTCATTTCAAAACACACCCTCTTTTGTTCCTGCTTGGAGCAGATACCAAAATCAATGATACATTATCAACATCCTCCAAACATACCATGCAGATTTACTCACATGTTGTGTACCATGTGTTGTTTAATAAAAAAATGCATTTGATCATATTATCTCTTGTCAAGAAAAAGGATAATCTAAGAATTACAACTGCCAAAGTATCCACACATACCTTAAATGCTTAATTTTTTGGAGAATCAGACATTGAGATTCACAATGTATTCCAAGGACAAAGGGGGTTATCTGTTGAATTCCAAGCACTTGAACAATCTCGTTACCCTTCCCAACACAGGTCAACTGCTGCAGGTGTTTGATGGTAGACTACAACTCAACGTCTGCAGAAATAAAAGAATTCCAGTGATATGTGACCTGGTACATCGTAATCAGGAATAAGTCACTGAGGCCGTTTTATGCAATGGCTGAGTAAAGTGGGAATGCGGGTAATGTTGAAAAATCGATGTGGTGGTTTGGTATATTTTTGAAGTAAATAGTAAGAAAGATTACCATCCACACACTTGTAATGTGTACCATTTGTAAGTTCATGAAATTCTCTTTCTGACAATGTACGGTCAGAAAGTCAATTTGTGACTTATTCCTGGTTTCGATGTACCGGGTCACATTTATGCATGACTTATGGGGCTGTGCATGGGAACTAGACACACACATGTACATGTATACCCAATCAACTATCTACATGTATATCTGGGAATGGTTCTTTGACCAGTGTAGTATATGCAGAGAGCTGGGTGCAATGGTGGAAGTTGGAAAGAAATACCTGATAGGACCATGGGCATGAGCTACACAGTAGCAATAAATAGTGTTAAAGTGAGATTAAAATAATGATTGACTGGAAAAAAAGAAATTGACTGATTACCAACTGATTACCATGGCAGTGCTCTACCAACTGAGCTACCCAGCCATACATGTACGTTGGTGGCTCTTCCCAATTGTCAATTATCTTTGTTCAGGAGAGGGGGGGAGCACTAGTCAAAAGCTATGCAACCTGATATACAGGTACATGTACCATATAGCCAAGTCTAATCAGGTCCCAATTACAAACGATGCAGCCTGGGAACTGGTGAACAAGGACCATTCTAGGGAAACTGACTAGGTGCCTACACATGCATGTAATTACAAAGATAAAGAAATTGACTGAATTGGGACTTGAACCTGCAACCTCTGGAATTCCGTACGGGTACTCTACCGACTGAGCTATGCAGACCTACATTGGTGGCTCTTCCCAATTGTGGAAATTATCTTTGTTGGGGGGCGCTAGTCAGATTAATAAGATGAAAATAAAATAAGACGAAATGAACACAGGAAGTGAACAAAAATTCTCGATTCCAAAACGGGATGAGAAGACATATGTACTATACATGTACATATACATGTAGCAGTGAAGAGGACAGCAAATCAGCAGACTGCAGTGATGTCAGTTATTGCTGATGTACCCATTGGTTGTGATTTCATCAAGGTCTTAATATTTCTGATTAAAAATGTGGTAATTTACTGTACCGTACCTGCAACAACGCTCAAGTTTTAACCCCTCGCACCGGGAGGCGGCTGGACACGCCGAAAAAATTGAGATCCTAAGCCCGCTTTTCAGCTATTATTCTTGGTCCAAGCTCGCGCAAACACGGTGAAAGAAGGCAGACCCTGGCGCTTGTATATACGGTAATCATGGTAATTGGTCTTTTTGCATAGCCCAGAAAGAAAAGATCGAATTTGCATCATAATCACCAGCTTCACAATAGTCCCCACTTTGAAAAGAGGCAACGGGAATGTGGAAGGGTGAGTAGAGCCACATGCCACCGAACAATCAGCCTTTCCACCGTGTAATTCAAAGTGTTCAGAGTACGCAGGGCCACAAACCGAGACTTTGCGGTTTGGCAGGTGGCCTTCGTGGCCAAGTGAGGCTGGAATCCTTGGAGTCCGCTTTCGGCAAGAAATTCCCTCCGTCAAGGGGTTAAAAGACATCATGCACGCTCTCTGGTGTCCAGTTGTCCACACTGGACATGCTGGACATTTGTGCTGTAATTGGACACTCCCAACTGTTGAGGGTCTACGTGTACGGATGCTACTAAGGCCCCCTCCCCAAAATGGTCCGTCTCCGGTCAGTGCATGCATTGATTTTGAACATGTGCGGCAATTTTTTTCCCGTTTTTTTTTCCTCAAAATTTTCAAAACAGCACCCTCAATTTCCGCACCACCTGAATGTTCGTGAGTAGACTGACTCCTGGCCACAAGTACATAAGTTGGAAGGGCAATTTGTTACAGCAGCCAGACTAATTCATTGGCAGCTCTTACCCAGTGACAGATCGTTACGACTGCTTAATGTTGATGTCGAATCACAGAAGATGACCATGGATAGGTTACAAAGTTGCAGCCAGCTGATCAAAAACAATGGCGTCATGACGTGCGACGTGCTACTACTAGCCTTTGCTCTTTGATTAAATATGTCACTCATTTCCGTGTCCGTTGCCAGTCTTAAAAAGACAACCTATCCCCCCTTAAAAAAAATAGAAAAAAAAAAGGAAATAAAAAACTCAAATTGTTGAGTCAATTCTGGAACTTTGGTCTGACCAGAGACCGAGTATTTTTTTGGGCCTAATATGGATGCAGTGAAAAAGTAAAGCCCATCTTCAAGCACTATGATTAAAATGTCCTAAAAAGTCAAATGGAAGGAGTTCCATACACGGATGCCCATAATTATTCCCTAGGAAATCCTGACTCCACTGCAGCAGTTGTGTACAAAGTCTATGTGGAGTGAAGAGAATTTTCTAAGTATTTCCCAACAACATCGGTAAATGTTTCTCACTCTCAGTCCAGAATTCGTGTCTTTCCAGCATTTTTGTAATGACTGACTTTTATTGAGATGACATATGATGAGGAAATTGGAGTCAGGATGCAACATTTTTTCCATAAATTGAAATTATTTGCTAGGACTGAGACTTATAGGAACTCATATTTAGTAAGATCTTCAAGCATGGGTCAAGACCGAGGGAACGCATGAACTTGATAATGACATTTTGAAGTCTACATCAGTGGAGAGAATCAAGTGAGCACTTACAGCACGATACATGCACATGTAGTAACACAACTCGCACAAGTCAGCGATGTGCCCTTCTGACTACAACTTACAAGTTTCAGAAGGCTCAAAAAGTGTCCTTGCTCTTTGATCACTGTGGGTTTGTCGTCCACTGGGCCGTCACGCCCATTCCTCGATTTTGTGGGGCAAGGAGCGCGGTAAGGAAACAGCTAGCATCAAGAAAAAATCACAAACACCTTCACATGACAGTGTAAAATGGCAAGATTGATACTATGTAGACTGTAACGTATGGACTCTTTGACCAAAAATTAGAAAAATCAACGGAAACCTCATGCTCATCATGAATTCAGTCGTTGGCAATTCACTTCCTCTCCCTAGTAGTAGTAAACAAGGTAGGCCTAAATTGTGTCGGTCGGTGACCCTGTGCCAATAGAGGGCGGTGTTTACATGTCTCTGCTCAGACAGCAGGGGGAGCCAGAAGAGTTAATTTGATTGATGCTGATTGTATGGCATTGTGATATTTCTTTCTCTGCCACGCTTTCACATTTTGTTTGTGTTTTATTTCAAAGACATCTGCTCTTGTCAAAAAAGGAAAGAAAACATTAAGGTAAAAGTATATAAATCTCTAATTTTTTCATAAATTACTTAGGGGGGGGTCATCGTTACCTTGTTTAAACAAGGGTGATCAGTTGATTTGGTTGTAACATGTTTTTTAAGATCAGTTTCGACATAAAAAAAATCTGAACAACAAGATTCATCAGGTAACAAAAGTTCCTGATAACTTTTAAAAAAAATACATCTTGAAAACTTTACTGCTGTTTATTGATGACTGTGCTTAGAACAGAAACTTGAGGATGAGATGCAAATTTAAACATAAAACACTTGAATTATAAATGATAAGACACAATGCAACAAACAGGCAACTTATTTCACTCAGAACATGCACAAAATGCAAACTCAGAATGAAAGACAGTTTAGGGCTCATTCTGTTAGTGTGACAAAGTTGAAATTTAACGACTCCAGGAATTGTTTATGACGAGCCAGTTTGGAATTTCAAAAAGGCAAGGTCTTCTGGGAAAGATTGTAAATGGCTGCACTAATAGGACAGATTATCACACGTGAATTGCTGCTGTTCTGAAGTATTCTCAGATGTGCTTCAGTTTGGGCATTGTGCTTTGGCATCATATACAAAACTGGTTTTGAGATTAAATAAGAGGGAAATTTCACTACAAGTATAGCTAATCTGATACAAAACACACCATGTCAAAGCAATCTAATTGGAGTGACAATAACTTCAGGTTATAAGGTGTGGCCACTGATATACACTATCAAGCTACTTTTGCATTCCGAGTTGGACAAATCTAGAGTCTCATGATGTGGAAATTTCAAAACAGCCTTGGAAAGGTTTTAAACATATTCAAGACTTGATCAGCTAACTGCAACCACAAATTAAAGGTGATCATAATATGGAAATGATTTAATCAGGCTTAGTATACTGACATGTTTACAGAGTCAACAAATTTTAATCAATTAAAACCACTTCCTTGCAAAGTTTTCCACCAAAGAATATGTTTATACATACACGTAACAAAAAACAATGTAGTGCATTCCCCTTACATGACACACTTCAACTTTCACTCAACTCTCCTCTCACAGCATTACCAAACATTTTCAGTTCAAAACTCCAAATTTACCCTCATGGTACACAGTGTTGAACCACTGTAAACAATTTCGGTGTTCTGAAATTTCGTCTGATATCTAAAAATGTCGGCATTCAGAAATAGGACTCGAATTCAGCGGAGTGGTCCCTTATGTGGTGCACTTGAAAAAATCTCAGAAAATTCCACATAAACATTATCAAAAGTTTTTAAAGTTAATAACTTCTTGGGAAGCAGAAATCCTGCTCACCTACCAATCCACTAAGTGTGCCCAAAAATTATTTTCATATTTTTTGGCACATTCTAAAAGCATGGGCGCATTGGAAAGAAATTTTGAAAATCAGGTGAAACGGTAATGTGAAACTCAAGCATTCTGTCAGTAACAGTTTTCAAATACATGTATTGCAGTCCAGAACATTCACACAACTACATGTTTGAGTCCATTTTGTAGCTGTAACTAATATGATCTGAGTAAAATCTGAGTATGAAATCTGAGTATGGAAAAAAGCACACACACACTTGATTATAGTACAAGTACCATATTGTAAAATGATGACTCAAGTTTCAATCTGAGAACCACTGTCTGAGAACTGTTTGTTTTTACCAATGTGGTACACTCACCACAAAGGATAGGCAACTTTATAAGCTGCAAAAATTATAAACATGGAAAACGCAAATAACATTCAGAACAGATGTTCCATGGCATACTCATTAGACACAAGTCGTAAGCTCTCTAACTCTTCTGACATTATTTCAAAGCATTTTCACCTTGCATTATTAACGGTACTGCTTCCCAGTGACTTACCCATGGGCGGAATTTTACAGGTCATGGTTGAGTAACGATATTAATTCCACAGTTGTCAGTGATCCAGGATAGAAAAATAAACCATGTGAGTTGCATAGTTAAATGCTGCAAGCTCCATGATTTAGATCAAAGCTTACAATGCATCATCCCTTCTCATTTGTACATGTAAGACAATAATACATGTAAATATAAAATCATATAAAAGTAGTGAAGATTAAGCTGTCTTTTATGAACAAATGCACTCTGTCTTTATCAATGTATTGTTACCTTTTGTCACACAGCCCTTCTGGTTTTATATACGTGTATATACAGAGTTTAGTATCGGCAAGTTGCTGGCCAACAGTGATAAGGTCCATTATTCACAGGTTTTAAAACAATGTCACAATCTCCCTCAAACAACTGCACTTTACATTTTCTTAATACTTGATTTACCTAATTCAATCTCAAGTGACTGTTGATTTAAACAACTGTTGAAATACATTTAAAAAAGGGTAGGTTCTTAACTCAAGTTGGCTGCAGAATCTATTGTTAAGGATTGCTACACCTTTCAGAAAATATGTGATTTGCTCTAGAAAAAGGGGTAATAAGTCGCCAGATTCAGGCGATGAGTTTTTGACATGGCTGGATTCTGTACATCAAGAGCTACAATTTGATATATAAATAACCCTCTAGTGTGCTGCACTAAGGAGAGAAATGTTTCTGTATATCCACATTTTCAGACTCAATAAAAGCACTTTTCAAGAAAAAGCTCATAAAGTGTAGCACTTGGAAACACAATGCTATAATCAATTTTTCATCTTTATTCACAAGTATCCATGTTTGTAGTCACAAATTCTGAAAATACAAATACTGCAGATTTGTTATAGGAAAAAAGACAAAATCACGTTTTTGAAGAATTTTGCCTTCTCCAAATAGAACAGGTCATTTTGTGTTTTGGCAATGAGCGACTTGTTATCCTTTTATGCAGAGCTGATCATACATGCACTTGTAAATCAACTTTGGAATTCTAAAGATGAGAATTTTCAATTCTCTCCGAGTATGTGCAACAGGCAAAAAAAAACAAACAGCAACTTAACCCTCATTTTGATAGTTTGGTCCCTGCAGGGAATGCATCAGAAATATTTCAGTGATATTTGTGCCTTGAAATGACCCAGTCTCTAAATGTTGATTCTTTTTATTTGCAGCCAATGATACTGATGCACACAGTCAAACCCTATCACTGAAAACTGTCTTGTTAATGTTTGGAGTTCAACTGAAATCCACCCTTATGTCAAAAGCACAAATCAATGTGTAGCTGTCTTTCAGTTTATAAAAAATCCCCACAGAATTCTAGAATGCTGTGCAAGAAATTGGCATACATGAGCATTTGTATACAATCAAATCTTACACTCACCAAATATATCTCTTAACCATTGCTGAATTCCATGAAAAAATCATGGAATTCAAAAGTCAAATTTCATGTACAAATGTATTTAAAACCTAACATTTGGCAGTTACAACAGGTCATAATTCCAATTTGGTCCACTGAGGGCAGAAAATACAAGATCCTTGCTGCTCCCCTTGAATTTTAAGGTCTGTCCACAAACATTATGTTAAACAATTAATCCCAAAGAAAATTATTTGACATCACATTCAATGGGCACAAGTTGTACACATCAGCTCTTTAATTTATAATTAGTTGACATGTCACATCACATTACTTTCCAATGACTTACATGGACACATACATGTACATTTATGTGCACAGTACATCCACCGCATGACCCTGTCTTAGCTTAGAGTTGATAGTGCAATGACACGTGCGATAGTTGACTTTAGTGGTCAATCTTGCTCAACAGTTGCCAGCAATAAGTAAATAACCCAATTTGAGCTGCATAAATTCAATACATGTTGTGACAAGTTCCAAGATTGTGCACTATTTACAAACACCAATCTTGACTCTTTGTTAGACTATTTACAAATGATATCAAAATCCAGTAGCAAAGATAACAGCCTTTTGACTTGTTTCTATTCCAACTTCATGCATGTAGCAGTGTTTTCAATGATTATCACGAAAAAATCCTGGTTCTGCAGAAAATATCCTTGATCAATATTCCAATGAGTAATGACCTCACTGCCATTAATTACAATTATTACAGTCAAATTGCTGGTTTTAAGGAAAATCTCCTCAGTAATTCTAATAATTAACAGGGTACAAATAGCAATACAATTACTTTCTGCATTTCCTGTACAAGAAATTGCTTTGATGCACAAAACAAAGGGGGCCAGTAAGTTACTATTACATAAGAGGGGTGCTTCCTAGATGGTGTTACATACATGCCGTTATTCCATTGCCTGCTTTTCATGTGTTTCAGTGTGAAGGCTGCAAAAGTAACTGGATTGGGGCCAGACAGTGATTTCTATTATGCAATGAAAATCAATGTCCAATTTTTAATGTCAAAATTTACAGGTTGATTTTGTTCAACCATCCATTTTTTAATTGCAATAGGGAAAAGCACCTCTTTCAAAACATAAAGTGTTTCACTTTTTCATTCAAACTGGCCATTTTTAACTGGCCTGCTAAAACTTTGAGATATGCGGCTTTAGTGGTATTGACGTTTTGAGTTACGGATAGTTTATTGTACATAAAGGCCTATTCTTTTGTCGGGAAAACAGAAAGACGTCAAGGTAAACGGAGTTTCGAATTAATGGGCTTCGACCTATCGAGATTTTACTGTAGAATGATATATGGAGATCTCCAAACTGATAGACTGAATGTGTTCAGTCAATGCCTGGTAGATGACTGGAACTCACTCCCCCAGGGGAAACACAAAGTAGCCGAGACATGGTCAAGGAAAGATCCCCTCACACCTCGCAGGCTGAGTGGGTTCCACCAGAAGGTGTTAGATGACTGGAACTCACTCCCCCAGGGGAAACACAAAGCAGCAGAGACGAGGTCAAAGAAAGATCATCTCACAGCTGACAGGCTGAGTGTGTACCATCAGAAGGTGATGGATGACTGGAACTCACTCCCTCAGGGAAACACAAAGCAGCTGAGGCATGGTCAAGGAAAGATTCCCCTCACAACTGAAAGTGATCTTACACAGTCTGACCAGATTCAACCAACAAACTTTACTCATGTTAGCAAAGGCTTCTTCAACTACCAAGAAATACCAAGCCATCTGGGGAAGGTAGGAGAGTAGGGCATCTTCCCAAGCTGGCATCACAGTGTTTCCTGTTGACCCATTTTGCCTAGCATTGTACATTACACATCTTGTGACTTCTGGACACAAGACAATCGCCGAGTCTGCCACAGCAGCGGTTAACAGGGTCCACAGTCAGACCAGCTCACCCTCTCACATGGTCATCATGATGATTACATGTAACACTTTCTGGCAAGGTTTCAAATGCCTTCACTCATCATTACTAGTTTGGCAAGTGCCAATCACACCAAACAAATAAAACAAGATTTTCAACATCCACAGGTACCCAAATGCCACTAGCCGATGGTGCGGATTGTTTTTGTTTGCCTTGTTTCCTACTCTGACTTCCTACGCTTCAATGACCAAGCTAACAACGGCAACAAGGACCATCACTCACAATCACTGGTCAATGCGCCTCACAAGGTCAAAGTCTCACCAGCTCTTAATGTGTTTTTTTTTATCGAAGCACACAGCACACACACTAAACCTCTCAGTGTTTGCTTGTATGAGATTTCATATCTACTTGTCATTGAAATTTTACAGACAAAATCCAGCTTCTCCTGTCAATTACCAACCAATATCCCCTTAGAACATTTCATCTAGGTTACCCAGTGCACCATGAAGGTGTTTCTTATCCTCTTCTGTCAGCTCACAGCTGTAGAGCTCCAGGTCCCGCAGGGCCTTTGCATGTTTCAAAGGCAAGCACCATGAAGTGGCTGTACCAGCCAGGTCTGCATTATCAGAAACAACCAATGTAACCAAGTTGGGCAGCTCCTCGAGTGATTTAGCAACATGTACCATGTCCTGTCCATTCAATGAGCAGCTACTCAAGTCCAGCTCCTGCAGGGGTTTGAGCTCCTTCAGATACATTCCCCATGATGCTGCTGTACCACCAAGGTTATTACCAGAAACATCTAATGAAACCAAATTGGGTAGATCCCTGAGTGCCTCAGCAACATGTACCATGTCCTGTCCATTCAATGAGCAGCCCCTCAAGTCCAGCCTCTGCAGGGGCTTGAGGTCCTTCAAGTGCATTCCCCATGATGCTGCTGTACCACGAAGGTTATTACAAGAAACATCCAATCCAGGGAAATTGGGTAGATCCTTGAGTGACTCAGCAACATGTACCATGTCCTGTCCATTCAATGAGCAGTTCCTCAAGTTCAGCCTCTGCAGGGCTTTGAGCTCCTTCAGATGCATTCCCCATGATGCTGCTGTACCACCAAGGTTATTACAAGAAACATCCAATCCAGCAAAATTGGGTAGATCCTTGAGTGACTCAGCAACATGTATCATGTCCTGTCCATTCAATGAGCAGCTACTCAAGTACAGTCTCTGCAGGGGCTTGAGCTCCTTTAAATGCATTCCCCATAATGCTGCTGTATCATCCAGATTGTGATTTAAGAGATTCAATGAAACCAATTTGGCTAGATCACGGAGAGACTTCATGACAGGTGCTACCATTTCACTAGTTAAGTTATCAATGAATTCTGCCTCATTCAGGCTTTTCATTGCACTCACAGCAACGGCCAAATCTGTGGCAGACCTTCTCCACCTGCAGTTCAAAATCCTTAGTATTTTTACTTTATTAAGGTAAGCACTGCCTCTGTCCTCTGCAACACATCTCAGAAAGTATGTCACTGAAAGCAATGTATCAACATCAAGATCACAAAGATTGATGCTATCACATAAGACTGCTAGTATGAACTTCTCAGGAGGTAGGTACGTACACTGACTTTCAAAGTAACAGTGAAGTGCCAACTGACCCTCCCTATCCTCAACTGACAAACGATTCTTACACTTCTCCAGAAACACATTCAATATCTCAACTGTACATGTCTCATGTCCACCACAACAAAAGCGCAGAAGGTATTCAAAATCCACTGGGCTTTTTGACACAGTTTCATTCAGAATCTTCTGAAATTCTTGTCTGTCTACTTCAAACAAGTTCTGGAGGTATAAAGCAGAACAGAATTCCTGGAATGTCTTATGAATGAACTGCACACTGCTGTGGGGAACTCGTCCCTTGAGGACTCTCTGTGTGGTCAAAATACCTGCTTTTAGAGCAAAGCTAAGCACACCCGGCTCAAAGTCACTTTCTTTAAAACACAGCACTTGATCTGGAAAAAGGAGGCCTTGCAAACCAACCTTGCCAAGTTTAACCACCACACTGTTTATTTCTTGTTCTAACACATCTTTTCTTTTGCCAACTTCATGAACTGCATTGTGATATAGGTCTGACATTGTTTCTGGAAATTCAGAATCATTACTCCACAGGAAGCACATCATGAGAAGCAACATGGGACTCTCTGCCAAAACTGACAAAAGGTTTGAGGATCTAATCCTTGTCAGAAGCCCCTCTGCCTTAGTAGGTTCATCACAGTAAAACTTGTTCACATACTCAGTGATGTCTTCTTCAAGAAATCCTATGACCCTGACATGTGTGAATGGTGGTTGAATCAGTTCCTTTGTTGTCAATCTGTGTAAGTGGGAGGGGCGGGTGCTCACAAGTACAGTGCAACCTCTACACATGCTACGATTGAGTATTTTCAGTATGGAACCAAATGACGATTTGTTGAGGGAAGTGGTCCTCAACTCATCAAAGCCATCCAAGAGAATGAGGACTTTGCCAGAATTCATCTTGATGTATGACCCCAGAGCATTCCTGTCTATACTTGTGTCTTCTGCTAGGAGTTGGTCAAAAACTGCATCAATAAGATCCGACTCCTGCTTCAGATCACACATTTTCAAAAGGAAGAGCAGTTTATACTTCTGTAAGACCTTGCAAGAGCTAACTGCCCAATCATACGCAATCTTGTCAAAAAGAGTGGTCTTTCCTCTACCAGCCAGCCCACTTAGTACAGCTATTGGGATCAATTTACCTTCTTTTGTTTTCAGCAGGAACATATCCTCGTAGGATACAAAGGTGCATTCTGTTTTTCCCTCACCAGTGATCAGCTGTAACTTGGTGTACATGTCCATGATGTGCTTTTTGAGATCATCACACCATGGGTTCATCTGTACAAAGCTACCTGTCTCATCGTAGAGTGACTTCAGTTCATCTTCACAGATATTGGCAGCATTCAGGGACTGGACATCAGACGCACTGTACTCTAAGAGTGAAATTTTCACAAAGAAACAGAACACATTATTCCAAGTTTCTGATAAGAAACTCAGAGGGACCATTGTGACTAACCCCACAACTGTTCAAAAGCCCAATTCAATACGACAGGTGTGCATTTTTATTGTCATATTGTTGCATATCCGATCCACAAAGAAATATAAATTTAGTCAATTAATGCAGTTTTTCAAACTATGGTATTTTGGTATTCATTTTGTTGTAGGCATGATTGATTTTGATTTTGACAAGCAAATCATGGCCTACTGTTACTCAACGACCTATCAAAATTATTCAAGCAATATCAAAGTCTATTTGACTTTTGGCTCAGTTTTCAGTATTTCAGCCTTGTTAGTGGGGTGCAATAATTTGTTCTGGAAGCAACTATGTGTACATTTTACAAATATATTTGTATCACTGTAAAAGAACAGATTTTGGACTTTACTACCCTTAAAGAAAGATGCTGTTCCATGATGGAGGGCATTTGTGTCATATTAGGCTTATGAGTAACTGAAAACATACTAAACCCAAATAAACAGGATTCTTGCCATCCAATCAAGTATAAAAAGGATTTTTAGAAACTAATTTTTCAGGCTGGATAATTAAAAAAGTCGTCATCTGTCTGAAAAATCGTCATTGAGGGAGGCATGCAAATTGGCCAAAGTATGACATGATACCTGGAAGCAGTTATGGCGGGGTATTTTAATCACTCCGTGCTGCACGGTCCATGCAATAATCTTACATGATGATACGAAAGCATATGAAGGCATGGCAATGCAGAATGGCACCATTCAATGCATGGAATCCGCACTGTAGACGTCTTGGCCCAGCTACAGTCAGTAGCAGCAGAGATTTGCAGTAGATAAAACTAGTCACGTACAACCAAAGCCATGGCATGCCCAAGAACTGTCTTGTTGGTGGATGCCACCCTCCACAGAATAGCCCCAGAACAAATTTCCTCACATTTCCCTCACAAATTTCATTGTGAGTTTCTACAATATTCATGTTCATAGTTCAACAGCTGTAACTAAAATTTAGTATTTCCAGAGTTCATAAGAAATGTACACCTAACTTTTAAAACCACACACAGTCGAGACTATACGAAAGACCTTGTCTCTGTAATATATCTACATAAAGAGATTTTTCAGAAAAATGTCCTCCATCATTGACCTAATCTTTAACCACTTGCTGCCAGGTGCTTTGAAAAATGCAGTGCACACATAGGGGTCATTTTCAAGATTTCCAGTTTTCAAAATTCTTCAAAAATTCATCATTTCTTTTAAGGGACGTTTAAACACAAAGGAAGGACTCTTTGGGCACTACTCCAAGTTGACAGGCAGCCATCACTGACACCGGAGTTTTTCAGCCAGGCCCACAGCCTTGTAAATAGAGCTCAAATTGTGCCGTGTTATGTGAGACTCTTTTGTTCCGGAAACCGGGAAAAGTGCACTGCTGACCTCTTTTCAATAAGGGCCAGATTAGCGTGCAGCGGTGCTGTGTGGTTCATCCCTGCGGTGGTGGAATGCTTTTGTCTCAGAGGTAATCCGCTCGCTCTAAATGCTCCAAACCTTGGTATATGGTATCAAAACATGGCTGGATTATCTCCACTATTGAGAGTGAAAAAATGTTAGTAATGCCCAGCTACCTGGTCTTTTGTGCCAAGCACAGTGTTTTTTTACAAGGCCCAACTCTTTTGTCCGGTTTTGGGCCCACCCCCGGCTTTGTATATAAAGCCTAGGTACTTCAAAAACAAGTCACCCGGCAGGAAGTGGTTAAAAAGCTTCTGAAGTCATGATTTAGAAAAAGGTATCTAGGTAGATACATGGATATCACCTGAAATGTCAGTGTAGATAAAGCAGATAAAGTTTCTCCAAATACAATACTGACATACATGTAGGTTACTCTTATCCTAACATTTACATACTCACCACTCAGCTTATCAGCAAGATTGATGTCCCCAACTTCCCTTAGTGCTTTGCAGAGAGCTTCTCTCTGATTGACATCACCTGGTTGTTTTTTCCTCCATGCGACCAGCATCCCATTGATTTGATCACGAACATTGGAATGATTGTCCTTGAAGTGAGAGACTCTTGCTTGGTTGAAGCCAAGCTTTGCAGCAAGTCTTGTCCATTCATTTGCATCAATCTGTTCAGCTATGTCATACAGACTGCTATCATCCAACTCCCCTGTTGTGAAGAAAACGACAATGGACGATATGCAGTTGAATCTAAACTGCACTGTAACATGGACACGTAAGGTTCTCACAATTACCTTTCTAGCAAAAGTAACCTCAAAGTGATTATTTTCCACACAAGAAAGCACAAGGTACCTCAAACACTGGTTAGTACCTGGTGGCTGTGAGCATGAGACAGCCCTCTGTGTAGTTGCTTTCTTGAATGTACCGGTATTTGGTTGATTCTCTGATAAAGTATCAAATAAAACAAAACACATTACAACGTTTGTGACTACATTCTGTGCAAACAACCATGTCTTTTAACTGCTCTAAATTCATTGAAATTACACCAACCTGTATTAATTGCTAAAAAAATTTCTGAAAAGAGAGTATTCAATATCTTTGCATTAGGACAGTTTTTGGATTTCATAATTTTATAACAAATTCCCTTCCTTCTTGCATGCACCCATCACTATGCATTTCATTATTGCATACGTGTACTTTCAAAGAAAGGAGATTTCTAAAAATTGCCTTTGTAATGTTTAGTTTACCTTTTGGACAGTGAAAAAGGAGTCAGTTACACAAATTCAAGTTTACCAACTCCAATATTAATAGTAACTTGCCGTTTCACACCTGGGTGATAATTATAAGTCCGAATTCAATCAGGATTATGCGACATAAAGTAAATGCTACAAAAACAATATCCTCCTTAAAGATCACAACTACTGACAGACTTTCTGGTGAATCTCATAATGAACACAAACTCTTCAGATAATCCATAAAACACAACTGTTGCTTACCTATCACACTATAACTTACCTGTCAAGTTGTCAGCTAGTTGTGCATTTCCAACCTCCTTCAATGCTTTGCAGAGAGCTTCTGTCTGATTGACATGAACAGGTTGTCTGTTTCTCCAGGTGACCAGCATCTGGTTGATTTGTTCTGCAGTGAAGGAGTGATCACTTGGAAAGTGGGAGACTTCTGCAGCACTGAAGCCAAGCCTTGTTGCCAGTCCCTTCCATTCACCTGCATGAATCTGTGTAGATATGCTGTAGAGGCTGTCATCATCCAGTGGCCCTGTTATAATAAGAAAGGCAGACATTATAAAATAGAATCCGTACTGAAATGAGCAATGTTCACAAAACATGCGGCTTACATGAAATTTTCTTCATTAAACAAATGAACCATCCAATGAAAGTACTGCAAAAACTGCACTGGATATCTATGTACACGAAATTTGAAAAGTCCTTCCAGTATTCCTCAATGATCCGAATGAGTTCCACCTCCAGGTATGTGATATGACAGGAAATGTTGTGGCCCATTATAGAAAATTACATAAAACTTTAAACACAGTGGAAATGTACATGACATTGTATAGCCTTACATAATTTACATGTACATGAAATATGAATGTAATTTTCTATAAGTTGACATGAAATTAAAAAAACAACAACTTTGGTGAAAAGTTGAAAGCAAATTTCACAATCTAATTGCAGAACAGTTTTCTTTCTATTTTAGGTAAACACAAATTTGCCAGCTTGTATGGATCAGGACAGGCTTGAGCCATCAAGGATGATGAACATTCTGTTCTAAGTTATTTTTTAATTAAAGTTAATTAAAGCTGATATTTAGTTTCCTAATACTCCACTTGAATAACACACATCACCTGTTGCTTCGTCATGTCTCCCTAATCTCCTCTGGCTCTCCCCTCCATCCCAGTCAGCCATTCTGTTGGTAATTGATGAAGTCTTTGTATCTAGTCAGTTGGCAACTCAGTGACAGCATATCAAATAGTTGCAAGCGGTTAACAAAAACGAGTCTCTGAGAAATTGGACATCCTTTAAATTTGGGGACCAATGGTTTCTGTGTCCCTGTCAAATCTGGCAGACGATTTTGAAAGGTTAAATCATATTCTTGACTTTCAAGATTGAAAAAGTGTCGAGCATGAGTCGAGTAAAAACGGTCAGATTTTAACAGGTTTTGAAGTCGAAAATATCACAGAACTTTGCCTTTGGCATTTAAGAAAGCCAGTAAGCAATGAAAAGGGTATTTTTGTTGAGTCTTTGGAATTTTTGAGAACCGACAATGTCACTTTACCAAGTAATGTCATGGAGTGTTAGTATGACTGATCCAGTCCGAAATTCGAAAAAGAGGAATACTAATGCTCCACTCAGTAGGGCTAATAGCAAGGCATTCATCAATCCATCATGTATCCTTGCTGCTTGCTCTTTGATCACTGTTCGTTGTCCACCAGCGCCACGCTACCAGTTCCAATTTCCAGGCATGCATTTGTTTCGTGGGCATGGTGGGAGCGCGGTGAGGAAAACAGCTTGGGGCCGAAGTAAAATCACAACATCTTGAATACTCCATCATGTTCATACCTTCATATGACGCTATAAAGTGACAAAGTTGATACTACAAGTAGACTGTCACATATGGACTCATCAAGGAGACTTTTTAATCAAAAATTAGAAGAGCCGACAGCACCGTCAGCTCATAACGAAGTCTACCAAACTCACCTGTGCGAGTTACCTCCTTGTAACGGTCATTGACCCTTTGCCAATAGAGGGCGGTGTTGACACTGCTCAGACTGCAGTTCGGGGGGGGGGCAGAAGAGGCGGTGTTGACCTCGTTTGATTTTTGATCGATGCCGATTTTTGGCATTGTGATTTATGTATTTCTCTTTCTGGCACGCTTTCACAATATGTACGTGTTTATATTATATCTATTTTAAAGCTAAATAAGGAAAGAAAAGAAGTTAGGTAAAGGCATACATCTCTGATAGTTTTTAATTTAACTTGCGGGGGTGGAGGTGGTCATTACTTCCTTGTTTAATTAAGTGTGATCGGTTGATGTAATTGTAGTATGTTCTTTTGAGATTGGATTGCAATGGACATAGAAAGCAACGAGCGAACAACGAAATTCAGCAGATGATAGAAGTTCCTGATAACTTTACCATTGTTTATTGACAACTGCTTGGAACAACAGAGAAAAGATTTAAGCTTAATCAGCATCAACATTTGTATTACAAATAAGTTAAAAAGTAGACACACTGCAACAAGCAGGCAACTTATTTCTCTGAGATCATGCACAAAATGCAAATTTAAGGTGAAAGACATACCTGTTTGTGTGACAAAGTTAAACTGTGAAGGCTCAAGGAATTGTTTGCAAAAACCAGTTTGGAATTTCAAAAAGGAAATTAAGGTCTTTTGGGAACAAAGCCCTGAGCATGCTTGGTGTATATGGCTATGTTGATAGGACAAATTATCATACACGCATGCTGCCATTCCTGATTATCATCGGATGTGCACCAGTTTCGGTAAATGGATCGAGCTGGCTCATTACAGGTTGAATAACTTGAGAGAAACTTCATCTCAAATATAGCTAGACTTCTATAAAACACAACATAAAGCAATCTGTCTGGAGTGATCATAACTTGATGTTGTAAGGTGTGGCCACTAGCCTAGAGTCTCATGATATGGCAAGTTCTATCTTTTCAAACTGTACAGCCTGGGAAGTGAGACTTTCTCAGGTAACTAGCAACCACAAAATTAATGCCAGGAATCTGCAACCTTTCATTCCTTATGAAGCATGACATGATGTGATTATCAACTTCTTCAAAATCAGTCAACATGCTTAATATGCTATTGACATGTGGATTAATAGGTTATAAAAGTTTTCCACCAAAGAATGCATGTGTGTACGGTATGTAACAAGAAAATGATATGGAAGTTTAGAACTTCAGAATGCAGAACCGTTCTGACCATTCCAAGACACATAACTCATGCAAACTACTCAATATTTCATCTTCAGAATTACATGTACATGCACAGTGTATCATATTAGTACAGAAAGTCTAAATCAGAAATATTTCAGTGCTAGTGTCTCAAAATGACACAATATGTACAGAGTACAGATGAGTACCTTTTATTGATGTGAAATTCATTATGTCCTTTGCTAACAAAGAGAACTGTACTTCTTTCTTTTTTGTCAAATGCCATTTTGGAGCCTTTTATTTCAACATATACAAAAATGTACAACTGGTTTCAAAATAAAAAGCACAATAACGGTACATATTTGTATATACATATAATAAATAAGCTCATTATAACAACTAAACCATTAGAATTAAGCCCACTTCAGTATACATACAGTGTACATGTACGACAAAAGTGTATACCACAAGAGTACATTTGTAGTTTTATATTTAGTATGACGGCAAAACTCACACTTGTTTGATTAAAACTTGAAATGTAACATTCTCTTAACTTTTTCTGTGATTTAACAATGTGTCAGGATCACATTTCCTTAAAGATACCCCCCCCAGAGCAACGTAACATAGAAGACATTTGTTTTAATATCTACAATAAAAGACCTATAAAATGTGTCGGCATATTGATACTCCACAACTTGCTCAGTCAACACAAGTAATAATGGTCAGCCTCTTCCAATAACTTATATTCCTCCTTGAAAAATCCCACATTAATCAAACACTTCAGTGCATATTTTAACATCAATGAAATTTAAGCATATCCCATCCAACACATACAGGAAACTGGTTAAATTAAATTGATGAATCTAAGTACATGTACATCGTAGCAACCAACACAAAAAACAGAAAATGTTTGTGTTCCAAAACATCTGTTGCTAGTCCGCATTTCTCATCAAACAAACTGATTAAAATCATTACTTAGACCACATACAGCAACTTGAAGTTATTTTTCTCCTCTACAGTTTCAATGATATGCTTCCCAAATTCTTCATGTTTGCGTGTAGCTGTGTTGTCTTCACTGCTCACTGAGTGATGATTAAGGCTTGTTACATGTACATGCTGTGGTCTGTTGGAGAAGCAAATCATATTCTATTCTGCAGTTGCCAGCGTGGCAAATTGGAAAACCAAACCATTTGAGTTGCACAAATTTCAATGCTGACACGTATAAGGTAGAAAAATAAAGCTTGCTTTTCTTCTCCATAATTAATCATACAACTATTATTTACAATTATTACAAAAATAGAGAACTCTTTTGTCTATCTATGCTTGGGCAGTTTAGTATCCTTCCATCACTGTTGAGGAATATTCAAACTACATGTGATTTCAACAGTTATACTCAAGTTACTGGCATACACTGGCAGGATGTTTCATCATTCTCAGATTACAGGCCTAATTGCCAGAAGTAATGCATTCCCATCATCTCCCTCTATACTCCTTTGTAAGTGACTGGCCTTAGCCAATTAACTGTAAGATTTGAGGAAACTACAGCACTGCATACATGACACATTATGGCAGCAAACGATCTGCATAGAGCCTCCTTGATGAAAGCTGACAAGTGATTTAACAGTAATAATAATAAACAAGAACTTCCAATAGGACTGCCTCAAAGGGCCATTTTTACAAAGTCAAAGAAAACCATGCAATTCCATCTTGCAACAAGCATTTCTTCAAATTGAGGATCAAGTTCCATTTTTAATTGTGAGGGTTATACATGCATTTTAATGCTTTAATTTGATGAGGAGATACTTCCAGTCAATGGTTAAAGGTTGCAAACAATGACAAGTCTAGTTGGGTTGTCAAATGCACTTAGCCAATGGAATGGAAACGTGATGGCTCTTTAGGTGAGTGGATGTCACCGTCTGATTAAAGGGCTTTTTTCCAAGTCTTCAAACTTTACTAGTATTGCAAAATTCTTTTTCTTTGTTTTAAGAGATCCAGTTTAGATTGTATAAACTCCCTTCTTTGTATTAAGAGATCCAGTGGAGATCCTGACCAGAGTTTTTGATGGACTTAGTCTCACATACAGTGCCACTTAACTTCTGGTTAATCCTTTGTCATTACATTGAATAAGCTTTTAATCCAATGAGTGCTCAATGGGCAGCGGTGTTGAATTGATGGTTGGTATGCCAAGTCCATGGGTAAATACAGCATTGTGTAGATTTCTTAAAGAGTTCTCCACTAATAGGGCTGGGTATAAAAGATTGCTTAGGGTGTTGGCTCCTCACTTGGAGGCATGACTGCGGGGGACACTACGCCAAAGCATTTGGGGCCTGTTAGTTTTTAAAGACTGCTTAGGGCATTGGCTCCTCACTTGGAGGCAAGACTGTAGGGTGGACACTACGCCAGAGCATTTGGGGCCTGTTAATTTATAAAAGACTGCTTAGGGCATTGGCTCCTCACTTGGAGGCAAGACTGCAGGGTGGACACTACGCCAGGGCATTTGGGGCCTGCTAGTTTGTACCCATTTGTCAGGGAGTTGCAGGTTCTTGGAACCAAAATTTGCACAATTGTTGCATTTGTCACAATATCTTTGCCTCCACAAATGATTCCAACATGTTCTAGACCAGGTTATTCGCTGTAACCTGTAAATATCATTTTAATGAGATTTATTATGTGAAATTGTAATGGTATTTGTAACCGTGACATTCTGTGCAGTTTATGCTGCATTGCTGGTGGTGATTCAACATCTGATTTAAAACCAGGGTTTCCATGAGGGTTTGAAATTATGCGTGGCAGACGCTCCATACTACCGATAAGAGATGGCCTCATGAGGCTGAACCAGTGTCAACCAGAACAGCAGGATTATCAGCCAGCTCACCTATGAGAAATGAAGGTCAGAGATGCCAGACACTCCACTTTGCAGATCATGCACCGGTGCTTTAACATCTTAACCCAGGCAGCTCACTTCCCCAGCGGAGCCAATAAAGTGTTGGTTTGGGCCCGATTTCTTTGATGATTTGTAATGTATTCAGTTAATTAATTTTTGGATGTAATTTTGATTTGTTAATTGGTTTTGAATAAAAAGGTAAATTCAATGAAGTGTTGAGATTCACAGATTACTTGTCCGTCTTTCGTTTGTCTGCATGGAGCCTGATCAGAAATACATATTTCCAGGGTTTTCTCCTGGGACAGTGGGCTTGGCACTGCTGAATTGAAGTTTACAAGGATTAATGAATTGCTTAAAGCAGGTACAGGATTCTCAAATGTTTGGAGTATGGGTAGGTGAAAGTCAACTCAAAGATGTAGAAATTACATTGAGGCCTCTGAACGATCTGACAGCTAACAGGCTGAATGTGTCCAGTCAGAGAAAGGCACATGACTGGAACTCACTCCCCCAAGAGAAACAGAGAGCAGCGGAAAAACAAAGAGGCACGATTAAGGGACAACTCCTCTCACAGCTGATTGGCAGAATAAGTTTTCATTCAAAGGCTGGTGCATGACTTGAACTCACTCCTCAGAATATTAACAAACAAACAGAGATGATCAATGAAAGGTACTGTTGCTGATGAGTCACTTGGCTACTCCCGTCAATTACTCTACATGTACCATACCACCACTGCTACATGTGCAATTCACCTACATGTAGGTTACCCAGTGCAACATGGATGTATTTCTTATCTTCATCTGTCAGCCCACAGTCTCTGAGATCCAGGTACATGTACCTTAGGGACAATGCATGGGTTAGATGAATGCACCATAAAGCTGCGGTACCACCAAGGTTATTACCAGAAACATCCAATGAAACCAAGTTGGGTAGATCCTTGAGACCCTCAGCAACACGTACCATGTCCAGTCCATTTAATGAGCAGGCCTTCAAGCCTAGGCATTGTAGGGGCTTGAGCTCCTTCAGATGCATTCCCCATGATGCTACCGTACCACCCAGATTATTACCAGAGAGATTCAAGAAAACCAAGTTGGGTAGATCCCTCAGTGACTCTGCAACATGTACCACGCCCAGTCCGCTTAATGAGCAGTTATTCAGCGACAGATTTTTCAGGGGCTTGATGCGCTTCAGATGCATAGACCATGATTCAGCTGTACCACCCAGGTTATTACTCGAAAGATATAATGTAGCCAAGTTGGGTAGGTGTCCAAGTGACTCTGCCACATGCCCCATGTCTTGTCCAGTCAATGAGCAGTAACTTAGCAACAGATTCTGGAGGGGCTTGATGAACCTGAGATACATTGACCATGATTCAGCTGTGCCAGCCAGATTATTAAAAGTAATAGTTAGTTCAACCAAGTTGGGTAGATCCCCAAGTGACTTGGCAAGATGTACCATGTCCTGTCTATTCAAAAGGCAGCGACTAAAGGTCAGCTCTTGAAGGGGCTTCAGCGCCTTCAGATGCATCCCCCATGATGCTGCTGTACCACCCAGGTTATCAGAAAAAAATAGTTTCACCAAGCTGGGTAGATCACTGAGTGACTTAGTGACGTGTGCTATGGTCTCACAGTTCAAGCAAGTAGTGAATTCTGCCTCGCGTAGATTTGTCATTGCACTCAGAGCAATGCCCAAATGCCTGACACACCTTGTCAAATTACCAAGCAAAATCCTAAATTTTTTAACTTTTGCAAGGTGATGAGCATTGCCACTGTCCTGAGCAACACATTTCAGAAAGTATGTTACCGAGTTGAGACTGTCATTATCAAGACCTTGAAAGATGATGCTATCAGGTATGAGAGAGCGTATGAAATCCTCAGGAGGCAAAATCTTACATTGACCTTCAAAAAAACAGTGAAGAGCCAACTGACCGACCTGTAAATCAACGGACAAATCCTCCTCATTACACTCCTCTTGCAATACCTTTATTATCTCAAATGTGCATGCCTCATTTCTACCACAACAAAAGCGCAGAAGGTTCTCAAAATCCATTGGACCTTTTGACACAATCTTACTTAGAGTCTTCTGAAATTCTACTCTGTCTGCTTTAAACAAGTTTTGGTAGTATAATGCAGCACAAAATTCCTGAAACGTTTTATGAATGAACTGCACACTGCTGTGAGGTATTCGGCTCTTAAGGACTCTCTGTCTGGTCAAAATACCGGCTTTTACAGCAAGGCTAAGCACACCCGGCTCAAAGTCACTTTCTTTAAAGCACAGCACTTGATCTGGGGAAAGAAGACCTTGTAATCCAACCTTGCCAAGTTTAATCACCACCCTGTTCATTTCTTGTTCTGAAACATCTTTTCTTTTGCCAATTTCATTAACTGCGTTGTGGTAGAAGCGTGACATTGTTTCTGGAAGTTTGGAATCTTCACTCCACAGGGAACACATCATGAGAAGCAACATGGGACTCTCGGCTGAAACTGACAAAAGGTTTGAGGATCTAATCCTTGTCAGAAGTTCCTTTGCCTTAGTAGGTTCATCACAGTAAAACTTGTTCACATACTCAGTGATGTCTTCTTTACTGAACCCCATGACCCTGACATGTGTGAATGGTGGTTGAATCAGTTCCTTTGTTGTCAATCTGTCTAAGTGGGAGGGGCGGGTACTCACAAGTACGGTGCAACCTCTACACATCCTACGATTGAGGATTTTCAGAATGGAACCAAATGAGGATTTGTTGAGGGAAGTGGTCCTCAACTCATCAAAGCCATCCAAGAGAATGAGGACTTTGCCAGAATTCATCTTGATGTATGACCCCAGAGCATTCCTGTCTACACTTGTGTCTTCTGCTAAGAGTTGGTCAAAAACTGCATCAATAAGATCCGACTCCTGCTTCAGATCACACATTTTCAAAAGGAAGAGCAGTTTATACTTCTGTAAGACCATGCAAGAGCCAACTGCCCAATCATACGCAATCTTGTCAAAAAGAGTGGTCTTTCCTCTACCAGCCAGCCCACTTAATACAGCTATAGGGATCAATTTACCTTCTTTTGTTTTCAGCAGGAACATATCCTTGTAGGATACAAAGGTGCATTCTGTTTTTCCCTCACCAGTGATCAGCTGTAACTTGGTGTACATGTCCGCAATGGGTTTTTTGAGATCATCACACCATGGGTTCATCTGTACAAAGCTACCTGTCTCATCATAGAGTGACTTCAGTTCATCTTCACAGGTATTGGCAGCATTCAGGGACTGGACATCAGATGCACTGTATTCTAAGAGTGAATAGCCACAAATAGAGACATGTAACACGTTATTAACTCTCCTATGGTTTAACAGCACAAGGATGCATGAGTGGCCTCAGTCACTCTTGTGCATGGGTGTTTTTTATTTGGAATACAAATATGCACAACTTCAGTGTGTACACAGTTAGTTGCCATCACAAAATGACCCAGGCTCTTTTGTGCAGTCCTCTTCACTGCAGTTGGTTTACTGCACAATGATGCACATGAAACAGTGAAGCACAGTTCTTGGGCAGCACAAAAGTGCAATCTGATATTCCTGTGAGGGACAGTTGGTGCAGTGCACAACATGACACAGCTGTGCATCTTTGAGCGACTTACCAACTGAACCAAAGAGTGACTTCTGTTAAAGATGGTTTAATACTTCCCAGGGTTCTTTAACCACTTGCTGCCGAGGTTAATTTGAAGTTGGATGACGAATACCCGGGGGATTTTCAAGATTTTCCGTTTTCAAAATTCTTCAAAAATCATAACTTCATTTACTGGACGTTTACATTTACGTTTGCTGTGACGCCATCCAGGGAAGACATAGTTCAGTGCGTAGGTTTTACTCACTGAAAGCATTTCCGAGAAAAGGATTCATTCTTGCTTATTCCTATAGTGTAATTCGACAACCAGAATTATAAGCCATTACTGCAGTGGTGCAACGCTCTTGGACAGGTGGTACGCATGCGTTACATGCCTCTTCGACAAATATGGTGTCGTGGTTTGCAAAATGCATGCACACGTCAAGCTGAAGAATGTTCATGTGAGTGTGGTGCCACCGCAGTTATGGCATTTAATCAAATTAGTCTTTACACATAAAAAGAAATGAATTGGTAAAGAGGAGAAAATTCAATCCAGGAAAATGCAGGACTTTTTGTCACATGAAATATTGGGGCTTTCTTCCTGGGATAACATCACAGTTTTTCTCATACACATGGAAACACTCATTAGCATAAAAATTAAAATGAGGTTAATTGACACACAAAGACGCAATTTGAAATTTAAAAATTTTGGTCAAAACTATCACTTTTAAAGTAAAAAATGCAATATTTAAAAACAGCTTCAAGGCATCTCAGGACAATCTGTTTGTAAGATGAGATACTTCGATTTTGCAAAATAAATATCTTGCACAGGTAACCACAGAAACAGACCTGGCATTGTAGGGGCTTGAGGTCAGGCATTACCACACAATAGATTAAAATGTATTTAAATGAGCCTTCAGTTCACTTAAATTTTTAATCTATTGTGTGGTAATGCCTGACCTCAGGAAGGAGTGCGGCATGTTGGCAGGTCTGCAGAGATCACGTAACATGGTTGCAAAATGTTGAAGAGCTGACGAACAGTGTTTGAGAAGAAAGCATCATATTTTGCTACACTGAAGTTTCCTCTTGGATTGCTCTCCTATTTATTATATAATGGAACACAAGATGCATTAGAAGGGAATCCCAAGTGGCACAAATAGACGGTGAACAGCAGAATGCACTTAATTATGAGTTTCACCCTTGCAAAACTCAACATTTTGCTCTTTTGTGCTCAGTGTCATCTAGGAACTTGCAAAACCGTTAATTAAAAATTATTATTTCCATGATGCCCAATACATGTACATCTTTGGTAACATGGAAGGCTTTTAATATTTCAGTGAGAATGTCTTCAGCGCATCTTCCAAACATTGCTCATTAGCTTAATGCACAGAACACCACATAAGCATTCCTAACAAATTGTGGATTTGGCCATAATTCCAAAGACATTGTGCTCAAGTCAGTGAGAGGCCTTCACATTCACATTTCTTGCACAGTCATATACAGATACTCTATTCTATATTGGGACTATTATGTGGAGTTTAACCCTAACAGTCCTCAGTCCTCCAACAGGGGAAGGATTGAGGAGTGTTAGGGTTAAATATTGATTGTTACCTGATGTCTGTGTGTGTGAGACAGCACTCTGTAGGGTTGGATGCTGTGATGTGATTGCTTGATCCTCTGGCATGTCGACTGATGGTTGACCAGACTGATGTGATGAACAAGCACCATCTACAATCAAGCAACCCATCATGAAGCCCATCAACTTGGAAAAAAAGGATCAAGAGTTGAAAAGCAAAATGCTTACAACTGCAACTTGGACTCAGTTGATCAATAATGCTTCTCATAACAGCCATACAGTCTTGGTCTAATATTCAGTGGGCACAGCTTAAACCAAATAAAAAACACACAAGAAAGTACATGTGGGTGCTATCTTCTGATTTGTTATGGGTAATGAAAAAAAAATGGACAGAAAAAAGTTTACTGTTTGCTGTTAAACATTCTCTTTTCATACATCTTGCCGGCACAGTAACTGTATTTGTTAAAGTTTGTCCACTTATTATATTCTGATATATTGGGATATATTAACAGGTTCCGGGCCAAGTCATTTGCGATCAATGGCAGATGGAACATGTGACAATTGGCACAAGTTGCAAAACCACCCTGGAGTCTGTCAATATCCAGTCACAAGTGATGAACAGTTAAATGGAAGAGATGAATTGGTTGCTTGCTATTACCTTTAGATTGATAGATGTGAATGGTGCAATCTGTTGGGTTGTTGATGGGAATGTTTCCAGAGCCTGACACCTGTTGTAATAAAGCTGTTTGCAGTATTTCTTTGACGACTGCAACTGGTACCATGTCTGAAAATGTTGGGGAAAAAGACGAAAAAAAATTAATTTCTACCATTTCCTCAAGATTTTGTTGTGACTTTCTAACTGGAAATAATGTTATGTTTGTTTTACCTGTTGTCTGGTCCTGGTTGTCTGGTCTCCTTCCAACCAGCATTTGTTCCCCATCTGTTGTCTGGTCCTGGTTGTCAGGTCTCCTCACAGCCAGTGTTTGTTCCCCACCTGTTGTCTGGTCCTGGTTGTCTGGTCTCCTCACAGCCAGCGTTTGTTCCCCACCTGTTGTCTGGTCCTGGTTGTCTGGTCTCCTCACGGCCAGTGTTTGTTCCCCACCTGTTGTCTGGTCCTGGTTGTCTGGTCTCCTCACAGCCAGTGTTTGTTCCCCACCTGTTGTCTGGTCCTGGTTGTCTGGTCTCCTCACAGCCAGTGTTTGTTCCCCACCTGTTGTCTGGTCCTGGTTGTCTGGTCTCCTCACGGCCAGCATTTGTTCCCCACCTGTTGTCAGGTCCTGGTTGTCTGGTCTCCTCACAGCCAGTGTTTGTTCCCCACCTGTTGTCTGGTCCTGGTTGTCTGGTCTCCTCACAGCCAGTGTTTGTTCCCCACCTGTTGTCAGGTCCTGGTTGTCTGGTCTCCTCACAGCCAGTGTTTGTTCCCCACCTGTTGTCTGGTCCTGGTTGTCTGGTCTCCTCACAGCCAGTGTTTGTTCCCCACCTGTTGTCTGGTCCTGGTTGTCTGGTCTCCTCACAGCCAGCATTTGTTCCCCACCTGTTGTCAGGTCCTGGTTGTCTGGTCTCCTCACAGCCAGTGTTTGTTCCCCACCTGTTGTCTGGTCCTGGTTGTCTGGTCTCCTCACAGCCAATGTTTGTTCCTCACCTGTTGTCTGGTCCTGGTTGTCTGGTCTCCTCACAGCCAGTGTTTGTTCCCCACCTGTTGTCTGGTCCTGGTTGTCTGGTCCCCTCACAGCCATTGTTTGTTCCCCACCTATTGTCTGGTCCTGGTTGTCTGGTCTCCTCACAGCCAGCGTTTGTTCCACACCTGTTGTCTGGTCCTGGTTGTCTGGTCTCCTCACGGCCAGTGTTTGTTCCCCACCTGTTGTCAGGTCCTGGTTGTCAGGTCTCCTCACGGCCAGTGTTTGTTCCCCATCTGTTGTCTGGTCCTGGTTGTCAGGTCTCCTCACGGCCAGTGTTTGTTCCCCATCTGTTGTCTGGTCCTGGTTGTCTGGTCTCCTCACAGCCAGTGTTTGTTCCCCACCTGTTGTCTGGTCCTGGTTGTCTGGTCTCCTCACGGCCAGTGTTTGTTCCCCACCTGTTGTCAGGTCCTGGTTGTCAGGTCTCCTCACGGCCAGTATTTGTTCCCCATCTGTTGTCTGGTCCTGGTTGTCTGGTCTCCTCACAGCCAGTGTTTGTTCCCCTTCTGTTGTCTGGTTCTGGGTACATGGTCTGCATAGAGCCAGTGTTTGGTGTCTACATGGTGTCAGTGAGTTTGAGATAGCACCCTGTGTGGTTGGTTGATTCTCTGATGGTTGACCAGACTGGAATGATGTGTATGCACCGCATTCTACAATCAAATCAAGCAGATTAGCATTCAGTTGCTAAGAAGTGACTCATCCGCATGTATGACTTAAATATATACATAAAATGCAATGTATCAGTTAACTTTTTTTATTCATATTAATATTAACTTGGACAGAGCTTTAGAACTCTTATCTGCGCTGCGTAATCCTTCATTATAGAAGATGAACCTGTAATACAATTTTTCTTGAGATATGAAGCCAATCACCATCATGGTCCAACAGGAAACTCTATATACATGTACATTACCTGCTGCTTCAGGTTGATTTTGTAATTTTCTTCTCTTCCATTCTCTGCTACCTTCTCCCTCATCCCCGTCAGCCATTCTAAGGGGAAGCGATCAAAGGATTGTATCTTGAGCAGTACACTGTATATAACAGTACACAGAGTGAGCTATGTGTTTGAGTACATTTATGATTGACAACACATGTCCGTGTAGCAAACTGTTGTAGAAAGTCTGTGCCAAGGTAGTGGTGTTCACTTCTTAAGGTGAACACACTCCAGTAAATTGCAGCTACCCCCTGTTCATTATACAAATAACGACCATGAGTGCAATGGAATGTTCCATTCTACAAGGTGAAGCCTTGTGGAATGGGACGCTCAATCTGTCACCGAATGAAATCAATTTTTCCATTGCACAAATGGGAATTGTTTGTCATTTGTTTTATACAATGTGTGGAGGGCTCTTTGTAACATCTACAAGTCAGCCTTTATTCAATTTCAAAGTCTGGCATAAAAGCGTAACCCAAACTATTCACACCCTGAGCCATGACTGAAGTTTTGTCTGTGATTTGTCTTGTGTCACTGATCTCCATCTATACAGATACACATTGATAGACATCAACTACGCAAAACAGCAGTGAATGTATGCCCAATTAGCATGGTTCTTTCATGTAGCTTGCATGTGAAGAGCCACAATATTTCCTGCCATGCAAGAGCGTAACTCAGTGCTACATTTAACAGGGTGTGAAGTCACGCCACATAACATGCATGTACATGTACCCAGTAAGTCAATGACACATTATTGACACCTTCCAATCATATCACGGGTCACAATTGTTGAGTTTATGTCGTTGTACATGCCACAACATTTGAGTTTTAAATGACATCATTATTGAATTTTTTCCTGCTATGATTTATATTCAGGCAACAAAAAGGGATTACATATGTACAGTAGGCCTACGTTGGAAAAGTTAGCAGGGGAAAGAGTTCCATCATACAGACAGTAATTATTCCCTATAGTGACCTATAAGCCGTCAGAAAGCAAAAACTTATAAATCCAGAAAAGTTCAATTTAGGAAGGAAGAAAAACCAAGTCATTTTAATACTTAGAAAACACTTCAAAATTTCCTGACCAGTCTCACAGTGTTTGTGCACAGGGTGTCAAGCAGCGTCCACAGAACTTTTTCCTCAGTACAGCAGGGTAAATACTGACAAACACTCAGGCCTAGCCTACCATGCTGTAACAAAATTTGAGCTTAATTTTTTTACGGCAAGCAGTTGCTCCTGTAATCCTAACCGCCAAGCAAATTATTTGGCTTACACTACACAGTACTACAAAATACTAGGTAATAGTCTTAGCCTGAAGGACCTAGCGCTACAAATTACTACTTCTGGCTAGGTTACTTCCATTGTTACTTGTACAGAGAACAATATTCATAGTGCCACAGCACTGTATGGTACATTGTCTTATCTATTGTATTGTATGGCTTCAGAGAACAATAAAGTCATCTTCTGTTACAAGTGACAGCGCTCAGTACTACATTTTACTACAAGTAGTAATTTGTAGTATTATGGAGGGTTAGGGTTAATGTAGGCTACACTATGGCACTGTAGGCTCCTATTGTTCATTTACCTTTTGTTCTCTATTTCACTGTGGAGCCCTGGCCCGGCTCTGTGTGTTCAGAAATTCTAGTTTGGGCTGTTCACTGCAGGAATTCTGGTCCTTTCATATGAGCAGTTGTGCTACATTCTTTTTGGATGACTTTTACTGCAGGCTTATAAAAGCTGCCTGCAGCATAGTCAGGGTGTGGATTTGCGGCCAGGGTGTGGTAGTGGAAGGTGGTGTGTAATTTCGTCTCACATTTTCAGCACAGTGGTGCCTACTTATGTATCTATGCATCTTTAGTCATTTGAAATGACTGAATTTATGCTGCTTTACACCACCACTACCATTTATTCATTTGTTTGGAAGGGGTTCAGTGCATGGTCTGCGTAATCTTTCTGTATGTTCCAATTTCTTTTCATTTAGTTTTGCCTTGTTCTCACCCTTGCTACGCCCAGACTACGGTGCCTTCATAATATGTGCTCTGCCAGTCACTGCGTGTATGTTCTTTTTATTTTTTTTATATACAATGTGTAATTTCCTCCAATTTATAAGCCAACCAGCCTTCCCCTGTGGTCTTTTAATCATACTGTCTGCAGGTGAAGAAGCATCTATTAAATTAGTAATTTCAGTTGTTAAACAGTACATGGACTTCTTGTGTTTTCATTGTTTGGTTTTCCACGAAGTATCAAACTTAATGTAAAATAGCTAGTCCCCCCCCCCCCGGTTGGCCCCTTGTGGGTTGCCACAAAATTCAAAGAAAACACTTTACAATTTAGTGCTGGACATTTGATCTAGGCCTAACAGTACAGCTTAGTCCATTTAGAACATTTGCCTAACCATGTCCAAATGTATAAAAAAAGGCAATTTGTAGGGTCCAAGTTACTCAGACTAGTATCACAGCTCAGCTCTCGCAATTTAAAAAGTTTCGATATTTTGCTGGAATAATGTTACAGGTTGTAGGCCTGTGTACAGTACGGATAAAAACTCGGTCTTGCCTACTTAAATGCTTGTATTCAGGTAGGAGGCTAGGACATTCTTTGTATCACATGGCTAGGCTCTTTAAAATTCTAAGGGGTAATCATGGTTAGCCCACTAGTGTGACACGGACTCGACTCCATGCCACACTAGTGGGGCTAAATCATGGTGTGTCCTTCCTCTATGGGTTAATGAACGAAGTTGTAACAACACAATTAACAAACCTTAAAGGCCTAGGCCTACATGTACATGTACTTCTGATGAACGGCCTGACGATCTTTCGTTTCTGTATACATTTCGAGACCCGAAGTCAAACTTTAACTTTCCGGTGTTTTCCAGTGCAGAAATTATTTCCAGTTTTTCCTGTTAGGCTCTTAGTCCTACTAGTTCAAGTAGTCACCATGTCAATCACACTTAGATTTTGCCTGCTGGTTTCTGAAACACTTGAAGCATGGAGGAAGTCACGTTTTGTGCCCCCATTTTCTCCTTCCATGATGCACAGGCCAAACTCTCCTAAAGAACATAACCACAGTGCACCCGTGAAGCGCATGCTATGTCCTTGACCTACATAGTAGAGTCCAGACGTAGAGGTAACTGTCCCGTATGTCGTGCGCAGATGGCTTTTAGGATATGTGAGTTTGAGATCAGGTGCAAAAAACATGAGTGGAAAACCCGTAATTCACATTGATGTCGTGAGTGATGTGATATGTCCCTGGTGCTGGGTGGGAAAGAGACGCTTGGAAGAAGCTATGCGAGAGCAGAAAGGTAGGCCTATGGCTTGACCACTCCTACTCGGCGGTGGCTCGCCACTGTACATTCATGGAGGTAGAAATATTTCTACCTTTATGCATGGTGTATTGGCATTGCAGTTGTACTCGTAGTGTACATTTTGACCTAGCCCCAGACTGGCGGCAAGTCTACTGGACAAATCCATCCAAAAAGTGGAGACACTGCGAAAACGCCTTCTCCGATCCCGTATTGCGTACATGGCTCACTCAGCAAGCTCACCCATGGAGGAAGGAAAACAGTTTTCCTTCCTCCATGGCTCACCCCATCACTTTTAGATCACTGATGAATTAATGTGGGTGATTTTCCAGTTTATTTCTGTCTGGAAAATTTTTGTTTTGATTCTGTCGTCTTCACCATGTTCAAATCTTTCGTTTACTCACGTTTGTAAACACAGTCGGGATCTGTTTGATCCCCGGTGCCCCCCCCCACTAAAAAAAAGATGAATGAAAAGGCATGTTTTTGTATTCTGATGGCTATTAAGTCGCTGTAGGGAATAATTACTGACATCCGTATGTGGAACTGTCTCCCCCCCAGCTACGCCACTGCCACTACCAAGGTTATGTTTTGGCAAAACCTAACCAGAAACATGTTTGTGACATTAAAGCAAAACTTGGAAGATTCGTTCTTCATGCTCTTAATTGCACGTTGCTGCATGGCATATAGGCATGCAGAGCCTAGCCTTGGTCAAGGCGTTCATCATTCGTTACAGCGCAGCCTGCACCAGCTGCTTGCTGACCTAGTACACATGTACGTAGCTATGTACGTAGCTCTGTACGTAGCTATGTACGTAGCTCTGTACGTAGCTATGTACGTACATACCTGCATATATTGGAAAATCAAAGCAAAGAGCCACCCCACGTGGCCTAAGAAATCTGCAAATCATAATAATATACGCAGCCACGTACTAGGTCAGCGAGCAGCTGGTGTGCGCTGCGCTGCAATGAATGACGAACGCCTTTGCTATGCAGAGCCTTGAGTCGCATCAGAATTGCCTTGTTCAATCGCATGGTTGATGCATAAGCAACATACATGGCAACCACTGAACCAGCTATATATTTTTTTTTTTTTTTTTCCAAGATGTATTTTTTGTGTAAAGCTGCCAGATCAAGGCTCTGCATGCATATGGCAGCAGCGTGCAAAGAGTTAGGGGTGGCCTACAAAAATGAAGATCCAGAAGGAGTTACATCATCTGACAGAGGCAAACGCAAGGAAGCAGACAAAACCGTTGATGGACATCATTTTCACTCTTAATCAGCACCTTTCGCACCTGCGCAAAATGCAAACCCAATAGCCTATTTTGCATGACAATTAAATGCCCAATTTTACATGATATTGGCCCTATTATACTTGATATAGGCCCAATTATACGTGATATAGGCCCAATTATACATGATATAGGCCCAATTATACATGATATAGGCCCAATTATACATGATATAGGCCCAATTATACTTGATATAGGCCCAATTATACGTGATATAGGCCCAATTATACATGATATAGGCCCAATTATACATGATATAGGCCCAATTATACATGATATAGGCCCAATTATACTTGATATAGGCCCAATTATACGTGATATAGGCCCAATTATACATGATATAGGCCCAATTATACATGATATAGGCCCAATTATACATGATATAGGCCTGTAAGAGTACTGAAGTGAATACGTTACGCACCCAATTTTGTGTGTAAAAGGCATTGGTGCGAGAACCAGTCAAAATGCGTGAATCAATGCATGCATGTACTTCATTTGTTTATACGGCATTTCCTGGTTGTACACAACAGCACACTTACTACTCTATGGTATGGCGCAATAGATACATGTACATTGTATATGCATCATACAGTACATCATGGATGCATATTTGTACACATGTATCCCACATAAACCTTTTTCCTGTGATGTCACAATCGTGCTGGACCTTTGATGTGCTAGCTTTGATGTTAATGAGTGCATAGTGTTGTGATGGTAATCTACATATTCAAGATAAACAACAACTGTAGTCAAGCACGCAGCATTCGCACGTGCGCTTGCACGTGGTTGAAGCTGCCCATAGGAATACCGGTATATGCGATTACCGTGGCCAAGGCGGTCCACATGTGGTGGTATTGTTTACATTTAGCACAATCCAGTCACGTGGGTGAAGAAGGTCTATAGATACATGTATATCCTCAATGTGCTCGTTCCCCTTCAGAGCATGGCGTTACCACTGAAAACTGAACGTGTGAGTTGTCTAACGGTTATTTATTATTGGGTGTGAATAAATGCATTACTCGTTTCCATTCAATTTCAAACACTGCAGATAAGTATGACTTTGTGGTTCGTTGGGAGCCATTTCTGCTCAGGCCAGAGATGCCAGAGGAAGGCGTGCCCAGACCCCCAGGATTTCCAAGTGAAAGGTGAGAGGAGATTGCAAGGGAAATTACTTCAAAAGAGCCAGTTTGTTATTTCAAAGGAGCAAGGTCATTTGGAGCAAAGCATGCATGCAAGTCTACACTGATACAGCAGGACAGATAAACCTACATGGAGCATGCATGCCAGAATACCTCAAGCACACACCTCATTTACGTTGTACATGCATGTACAGTGTGACTGTTGAACCATTTTGTGTCCAGTTGAGTGCTTCAGAGGTGTTGGTCTTGAGGGAGGCCTGTATTTAAAAGCATCTAATTACCACATGTACAAATGTAGTCAATTTTGTGTAGGATTTTTTTCTCGGAGGGAGGTAACATCAGTGTTCTTTACAAGTCCCGTTGTAAGTCCTTTCAGAAGACCATTTATGAGTAACAGAAAACATCCAGAACTTTTGTCACTATTTATTTGAATGGCTTGTAAATGACTTACCCAAAGACGGGATGGATTGTGGTGGACTTGCAAGGACTTGTCATTAACTTAACGTTCACATCCCATCTCATGTCTTACTGTTGGTGCCAAACACCCAGAAAGCCCTCTGATCGAAACCCCAATGCCCAACCTCTCCTAGAATGCATCTTTCCTAGGACTGCCCAATCCCTGAGCACATCTTTTTTTTAATATTTGTCTAAATATTAGAATGTTTGAATTCTACCCGGATTTGACTCCCAGGGATTAGTTGCTTCAGACAGTTGATGTCCCAAGAAAAAGGGGTCATCACAAATTTAATTTTAGAAATCAATTCTGTTGGGGTCTATAGTCACCTAGGGCTTGTTTGCAACTCATTACTGATATTAAATCAAATGAAACTTGTAGTAACTAGAAGATGCAGTTCACCCCGCACACGCAAACCCACACTCTGTGGTGGAATCACCATGGAAACCATGCATTGAAATCATTTTTCGAAAAGGTATAGTGACACAATGCTGGTAGAAAGTTTACATACACTTTGACTGGAAGTGGTTAATTCCAACTTTTAAGACTAAACCGATTCTTGGTAATTATTTGATTTCCTGTAGCTGATCAGCCTGAACTTCCACTTGATTTGCAGGAACTTGTAAGGAAAGTGTTTGAGTAGATGCTTTGGTCTGCAATAGAAAAATGGCTGCCACATATAAATAAGAAGTGTACATAAACTTTTGATGATGACTGTATGATTTCCTTGTGCATGTCTGAAGTGCCGTGCAAAACCTGAGGGAGGCAGGCAAGACTGTAGGCATCGACTTCACGGTGAGGAGCCAGAGGATTCCCTGGACGGTACTGGCTCACACGCTGCTGGAGTTTGCCAAGGAGACGGATGGAGGCCAGATGCAGAATGACCTGCAGGAGGTTATCTTTAAGGTGAGGAGCCAAGAAACGCCTCGCCATCGTCACACTTCTTCATGGTAGTGATGATTATAATGGTGTGGGTGGTGATGATGATGTTGAAAAGGGCACTGATTATGTAGTGTGCTGGTCGGTATGAAGATGGTGATGAGAACGAGGATGTTTGTGGTGATAATCATTGATATGAAGGTGAGAGTGCAGAAGGGGCTGTGCTGTGTCATTTACTCTCCATTGGAGGAACAGTCTTGATTGATAATACTGTCTTGATCACAATAGATGTGTTCAAGACGCCCATACTGACAAAAACAATCAGCACAATGCAACTCCATACTTAAGTTGCGCATTTTGTTGTTTGCAGGGTTACTTCACAGATGGTTTGCTGCCCGACCGAGAGAATCTCCTCAAGTTTGCCGAAGCAGTGGGGCTGGACATCGAGAAGGCCCATTCATTTATTCAGGACAAGGCCAACCAGAAGAAAGTTTACGACAGGGCAAGGTATTGGGCACGGCAAGGTGTCACAGGTGAGAGGAGCAGTCCTTATATAGAGCCCCAACTACAGGGACGTCTGTGTTTATGTGTTGGAACCTGTTTCAATGAGCTTCATGCAGACATACTATTTCCTGCTTACGCAACTTTTGTCTTGCATAGACTGTAAGTACAGTGGAACGCCGCTATAACGAACGAGACGGGGTCCACGCTAAATGCTCGGTACAGCGCTCGTTCGGTATAGCTAATTTAACTGCCGAACGTTTCGTTGCCATGTTGAATAGCGCCCTCTATTGTCTAACTGAAGTGCACCTTCTTGTGATACCTTGGTTCGCTTTTTTCGTGATGTTTTGCCGTTGCACTCAAGTTTAAGGTTTCTAGAAATGTATCTGTTAATTTGTTTTTGTTTAAACTTGAGTCAAAAAATTGATGTCAAGTTTATCCTAAAAGTTGTGAAACTACCGCTCAGGATCGATCTCTGATGCATGCTGTGGCGAATCTCAGTTGATTTGTGTATCAGCGGTGCCCTCTTTAGACTATTGTTAGTGCAATGCCACCGTGCGCGTACGTGCAGTTTTCTTCCGCACCTGATCATGTGGAGTCGCAAAACCAGTGTCTATTCAATACCATTGACAACAAGTGACTTTCCCTTCTAATCCATGGGGAAATAATGGCCACTTGTCACTTTCCAACATACAAAAACACCGACTGGTTGATCATGTTGACGTTCGGAAATTACAAACGGCAACTGAATAGTGTTCGGTAGGTTCTGTGCACAAATTGTTGGGAGCCAAGGATGATGTTCGGTACAGCTGAATGTTCGGTATAGCGGTGTTTGGTATAGCGGCATTCCACTGTAGTGAGCACAGCTGAGAACCTAGATATATAAAGGGCTGTGTAGCACCGTGATCAGAATATTGACGAGAATATAACGTTAAATCAGTGCTCTGAAATATGTGATTGCTGAGCTTTCGGTAACTGAGTACCTTCTTCAGGGCAAGCAGATTCAGTTGCTAGAACTGTTGGCTCAGCTGTAGAAATCTCCATCTGCATGACTGAGAATCAGTACATGTTCACTGTGACATGCGCTCAACTTTTGCACAGTTTTTACTGCCGCACTGTCAGCATAATTCTTTGCGTGCCCCCTTGTGACGTCATGCACAATTCCTCAGCTGAAGCATTCTTTAGAAGATTCTTTTTAAAACTCTGTAATGATATCAGCATGTTGCCATTCTGTCCAGGCTGATGAATGAATACTTCACAGGAATCACAGTAAAGGTTTTAGCACTCTAATGTGTTAATGACATGTTATTGACACAAATCATTTGGGTACATGTACATTTTATCCTTTAATTCATTTAGTAGAAGTGAATCTGCATCCAGTTGTCACATTTTCTGACCCATTTGTATTGCAGGTGTGCCAACGTTTTACATGAACGGACAGTCCACATTTTCAGGTGCTCAGGGCACGGACATATTTACCAGGATGTTTGAGCGAGCGGCTACCAAGTTTGCCAATCAGAAACTGGAGATACCGGCCAACATATAATAGGCTCTCCTTTACCACCATGTGGGGGGGGGGGATTTTTACTGTCTTAATAAATAGATAGCTGTACTTTGTGTTTGGTAGACCACCATGTATAATTCAAGAAAAGATTCCTCAGTCATATTGTTGCATAGATGTACATTAATTTGTGGGGGCAAATTTCATGCCTCTACACAGTGAATGGAGAGTCTTCAGAAATTGGAATAGTGTAATTCACAGATTAGGAAGGGAATTTGGGTTGTGGGTATGTCTACACCTGATAAGTAAATGTAATAACAGGTAATCGGTTTAGCACAATTTGTTGGCTGGGGCTGTAAAAAAGCAAGGAATGTTGACTGCAAGTAAACAGAGTGCACAAACTTGTACCCTTGGCCAGGTTGTTGAACTTGATCTGCAGGGATGTCTGTAGCCACGTCCAAATGTTGGGCTATGGCTGGAGTCAGCATATATTGAACGTTTCTATGGCAAATATGTGAAGTCAGTGGGGCCTGTGCCTTTTCCAGTTGGTTTATACATGTAGCTAAAGTAGTTTGGGTACGTTATGCACATTCTTATGAAATGTTAGATGATCGCAGGATGTGGCTCACTCACAGGACAGTGTGTGTGCTGGGCAGTGCACAGTTTTAATGCATGTCCGTACAGAGTGGACTTAGTGGAGTATGCACAACCACTTCTCATCTTTGAATCATTCCATCTAAATGAGCAGAAGCCAACTGGCATCTGGATGTCCACAAACCAATTTGTACTCATTGGCCACAAACCAGGTTTTTGTTATTAGGTTGTGCACAAACCAATTTGCCTCTGGAAGTGCACAAACCAATTTTCAATTGGATGTGCATAACCAGTTTACATCTATATGTGCACAAAAAGCAATTTACATCTGAGCATGTACAAACCAATTCATACCTATGATGTGCATTAAAAAGAAGAGATTTTTCTTCAGAATGTGTACTAACTAGTTTTTTTTTACTAACTGTGCACAAACCTGATTATCACATGGATGCCACAAATCAAATTCAATTGGAATCTGCACAAGTCTGTGCATGAGAACAATTGGCTGGCATTGGCAAGTCCCTGTCATCTTTTTCTGTGCTACGCCTGAGTAGGCACACATGAATGTTTCTATAATCCTGACCATTCTCTTATTCGTCTAAGTTCGCATTAACCAAAACAATACAATCAAAAGTCACAATTTACCACAAAAAAGGGTATTTGTCATTATCAGTAACAGCGGAGAAGTCATGTCAGTGACAGTGGTACTTTTTGAGACACAGCAAGTGAAAAACACTTTAATTGTGTGTTAAATAGTCTTTCGAAACCTCACACCACACCCGGCCTATTTGTAGTAGTTGTTCCCACAAGAAGAAGCTGCAAGAAAGATACAGTAGTGAGTTTATAGGGCTTGAAGAAAAGGAAAACGGTCATTGTTTTACAACTTTTTCAGAAATACTTGAAAATATTTCACAAAAATATTTAAAAAATAAGCATAAACATAAGCACAGTAAATACGAAATCTAGTAAATCCGTTCTAAATACTGATGTTAATAAGAGCATATAATTTTTGGATTATTTTCTAGTCGACATTGATCTTACGTAAAAACAAGAATTAATTATTTTTATGTTATCAATGTAAGAAGTGTATGATACTTGGAGAATAAAAATTTAAGTTAGAATTAAAATTTAAATGGATAATTTATTTGTACACAAGAAAAAAGAGTTTACAGTAACATCATAAGATATTCAAAGTGAATGATGTACGAAATGAGTGACATACAGTGCCTTTAAAGAGAACCTTTATCTTTTTATCCTACACCCACTGAACAGAAAGGATTTGTACATGGACGAAAGATAAGGCTTATAAGGACAAACTCAATAGGCATGTACAATTATTTGTATGTACAAGAAACGGCACGGTGTGTAAGTACACGTTCTCCCGACCCCTGAAAAACAAATGAAAACTGTTTCTTGCCAAACAGTTCACCGTAGCTTAGCCCGTTTGATGAACTAGACGCCCACATCACTTTCCTGCGGATATCATTGTTTATAAACAGGAAATTTTAAGGGCCCATTGAAGAGTGGTTGTTTATTAGTTACAATTGAAAACGTATTTTTTAAACGATATCCAGAATGTAAAAGTTGTTTTGATTAATAAATGAGAGAGAGGGGGTGAGAGAAAGTAAACAGTTTTTGGCGAAAACGGCCCCGGAGGTATCTCATTAGCATAGAGATAAGTTACATACCTGTGACGTATATTTGAGAGCACGTCGCGCGTCACAAGCGCATCAATGCCCGTCTTGTGTCGAATTCGGGAAATTCAGCCCAAAGGGCCATTTCGCTATTTCAAACAGCAAGATCTTACGGGAACAAAGTGCACGCGTGGGTCAGCGTACGGCTGCAGTGATGGGACAGACTATCGCACGCGTGCGTAGCTGTTCCCGAATAGCCTCGCACTGAGCATGTGCAGTTGGAATACGGAACTGACTCATTGTTGGGTGTTATTAACCTGCCTACCAGATGTGCTGCTGCAGGTTGCAGCAACGCCTATAAAGATGGACAAGCCTGTTTAACGTTCCAACCGAAGCGAAATTTAGACAAACTTGGACATCAAAAGTCAGGCTGACCAGAGCCAAGTGGTCAGAACCGACAGTGATTTCCGAACCGCGCAGTGCGCATTTCACAGTGTTTTTCGAACACATGTACGGCTCGGACACTGTTGCTATACCTCGTCATATGATGCAAGATATGGGGCGGAGAGAAGGCCCCCCGCCTTTGTGTTGGTCATTGTTTGATCGGAATCTCAGGATTTCTTTACAGACTTCTAGGGGAGATGTGTTAGGTAACAATAGTCCAGAGTGTGTATAGGGATTAGACATGGGGGGGGGTACCCATTGGCCCCATATCGTGCACGGTATCTCCAATCGATGTTCCTTCCTCTGTGGTCCAATGTCCATGTTCCTCTCCGTTCCAGACGTACCATAGAGATGAAAGCAAAAGAGAAGGGTGCCTGACTATAATTGTGGGTTCTCAAATGTACGTCACATATAACGTCATCACTTTTGTCATGGTTAATACATTCATTTGAGGAGTCAGTAAAGTAACCATAATCCCCTATCATTTTATTTGCATACCAGTAAATACGTTTAAATGATTCAGTAACAGTTTAACCACCAAGGTCCCCGTCAACTTTGTGCGCTGCGTGCAGTGTCCCCATTTTTCTATCAAAGAGTTCGTGTGCGATATAGTGTTGTTTTCCTTATTTTTTTGTATCGTATTACTCTTACTATTAATAAGTGAGTTGTACTGATGCTGTGCATAATTATGTATCATTGCTGTATTCAATGAAGTTTTCAAGATAGATAATAAGAATGTTAATTTTGAATTTTAATTTCAATGTTTCATTTTAATTTGACCGATTTTCGTAGCCGATCGGATGCACTTTTTGGTAAAAGCAAACCCCAAATTCAATCATGATCACCGTGCCGCCAGGTATATTAGGCCTACCATGAGTGCCAGTATTCTTAGGCACCTGAGCAACGTGCGCGCCGAATGCCGCCACTTCTCCTTGGTTCTCCTGGTAAAGATCACATTATACCAAAATTAACTGCAGGCTGCATCGCCACAAATCATGTTTTCCCTCATTAATGTTTTGTAAATAATGATACAGATAAAGCCTACGTTTTATGGTGCAAACAGTTTGTGCATGAATGCTATATCTGATAATTATGTTTAGACGATAAGCCCATCTCGAGAAAAATTATTGAAGTCTTATGAGGAAAACTGTAAATCTTTTTTCTTAAATGAAAAAAATATCCATCTCCTTCCAACATACAAAGAGACATCGACGAAAAATGCAGTAAAATACAGTGGTTACTAAGTTCATGTTCTGATGATAAAAAAATAGCTGAAGTAATCTTTATATTTTTATACAATGTCCACAAGGGTCTTTCCTTGAGATGACAAACAGTTCGGTATGGACTTATTCAGAGGCAAACTTTTCTTTACACACGCAGGAGAAAATGACCCAAATAGAATAAAGGCTATGATCGTAGCTCGAGGATTTTCATTTTCAAACGGGAAGCACCGTACTGTCTGACATTTCAACATACTGAGAAGCTTCCACCGTCACGACGACTATATAGTCTCCCCTCAAAACTGGCAATAAAGCCATTCCCAGTAGGAAATTAGATGTGTATCGTCAGACAGTAATAAAAAACATGCTAATTCCACAGGACTCGTGCCTTTCTGTTTTCTGCCGCAGAAGTTCACTTTTCAGTGGCGTCTGCAGTTCAGTTCACATGTTAATTGTCGTTTTAGCATTTTTTTGACCCTGTGAAAAATTAATGCAATGTCAAGCTTAGGCCTAGCCCGTCCCAATTGTCCTAAGCACGGTGGCACAAGCGAAAACGGTAAGGTAGTCTCAGTGCATAGGATGAGTCTAGCCAACCTATGAGAATTAAGTCTATAATTACATCTTGTCCATTAAAAAAGCTGGAGGGCACTCTACGCAAGGTTGAATTAATAACATCCTGAATGAGACAATATATCAGCAACGTTTCCTGACGACGGTGTTTCGACATTAAAATAGGAGATCTTTCTCACTTTACGGTACATGACAATTACTTAAGTCTTTATAATCTAGCATGTTGTTATCGGTGTCCTATACATGCTATATTTTAAAAAAATATGTGGAAACAGGCTTCATGCTCCAATCCATGTCCGTTTTTTGACAATGTCAGACAACTTGAGGAAATACAGAAAGAGTTATCTTTGTAAACAAAACCTTCAAAGCAGAATAGTATCAAATAAAGACACAGGCAATAATGTCCACGTTCCTTTTCGTTCAGGACGCAAGGGTGCCAGATTATAGTTGTTGGTTCTTAAATGTACACTACACATAACTCCATCATTTGACAGTATTAAAACATTCATTTGAAAGGTCAGTAAAGTTAACCACAACAATGGGAATTTGATTCCATTTTTACATCCCATGTCGCATAATTGGCAAACTAGTGAAACTTAAAACGATCAAATGACAGTTTGTCTGCGGAGGTCTTCATGGACCCTTTTTATTTTCCTCACGCCGTGGATTTGGCAGCCTCGTATCCGTTGGTGTCGAACCGCTGTTGCCGACCGAGCTGCAGACACCTGGGTAACCTGGGCGGGACGGCCGAGCGGGCCAGCCACTCACCGTCAGCCACGGTCTCAGGTAGCGGCTTCTTGGCTGTCTCGGGAAGGAGTAAAACTTGCGCCGCAGCGAGCACAGACGCTATGCCGAACACGTTCAGAGGTATGTAAGGACTTACATCAGCCTGAAGGATTAAAAAAATAAAAAAACAAAGAAAGACCCCAAGACTTTCTTTAATTAATTAATTTGTGTAAAGGAACACAGGAATATCGAAAGAATTGCTGCCTTAAATTTTCCAAAATCTTGGTGGCAACTATTGGTCTCAGAAGTCAGTTCCCGGTAGTTTAGTTTAACCATAAAACGGTACATGCGCACGTTGTCTTACACCCAGGAAGGGTATCCAGGTCTTGGGTTCCGGGGGAGGGGTGAAGGCAAAACCGATTTTATTCCAAAAACAACTCTCCATTTTTCATCCTTGGAGAAATCCTCATTCCCGCAAAAAGGTTATAGTATGTGGCGCTAACGAAATAACAGTGTTAGTTCCCCGAAATAGCAGCACAATGGCTCCAGAAACGTATATGGTGTTCCCCTAAAACAGACCACTGGGGCGAGGGCAGGGTATAATGAATGAAAATTCTTTGGGATTGCATACCAGGTACACTACGAAAGGAGCCAACATCCCACCAATTCTTGCTGAAAACGAGGACACACCAACTCCCATGTTTCTGTGCAGCAGATGAGAAAAATAATGTTAAAGGGATGCCGTGTAGTGGTATGGTTGGAGATTCTTCGCAAACACTTTGGAAGCAACACCGTACATGCACTGGTTATTTGTTATACGCGCACTTGTAATAATGGTATATGTAAATAATTGTCTGCACAAACGCTGCAATTAATCACTTCAAAAGAATGACATAGTCAAAGTGATTAAATCAGGTCCAAAAGTCGTTTAAGTCGATGTCCCTGGAGTAAATCTAAACGGTGATTGTTTCAAGTTTGAAGTAACACTGCGGATTTTTCCTGCGATTAATGTTTAAAGGCCATCCTTGATAAGTACACGCTTGTGTTTCAATTAACCTTATTTTAATATTTTCCCCTTTTTGCTATGCTAAAAGGTATTTGATGCCTTTGTACGAAAGCAACCTCAACGTTGCATTGATTTGTGTATATACAAAAAGGCATGACATCTTTTATACTTTGCTGCTCCAAATTTCCTTTTTTTTTAAAGATACATTGTTTTTTGAGTATATGACAATAAGCCAATGAGCAAGCCTTTCTCATAAATGTTTCTTAAATGAGCCAATTTTGAGTTCTTAATCTTCACAGAAAAACTACAACCCGGTGAATGTTTTCATTGTTACATCACAGCAACAGCGTCCTCTGTTGTCCAGGAAAAGCACCGACAATTTTGAACGAGTTAAAAATGAGCCGTTTTCAATACGCTTAAGCCCAAAGGTGGTCGAATCCTTTTCATGCAAAGAAGAACAGCACGAATTAGCTGCATGAAACGCAAACGTTACATAAGTGTCAAAATCCTTATGCAGGAGCGCCGATTGATGAGCGCCGATTGATGACGTTTTTGTAAGCCAAGATCGGTTTACCGTATTGATGTTGGGAAGATTTCAGAGCCATACACGTAGTCCACGGCAAAACTGATGGTAATGAAGAATTTACCAATAAGAGCAAAGGCCAAGATAGCTGGGGTGAAATCTGCACCTTCCTCTGGAGGCAAAGTGGAGAGACGGACGGGAATTACATTCATTATAGTCTCAATGAAAACCCCCGATTTAATTGAAATCAGTTCCGCAGAAACATTTATCCTCAGTTTTCTCCATGTGAAAAGCTTCTTTGCCGTGCGGCGGGCTCAAACCAATTCAGGAAGGGAATATCTCCGCTCCCGACAAAGGTCTTTTTTGTCAGGTTGCTAAAGGCCTATAAATGTTATTATACAATCAATTACTACATAATCACCTCCCACACTTGTGTTGTATTTCACAGTGTACCAGTGGACCTGAATATATCAGTAAACTTTTGCGCAGTTTCCACAATGAGCGGCTGGCTGTGGAGACTGACGTGCTAAAGTTTACCTGGGCCACCATGCCTTAAACCTGTCAATAGGGCCCACCTGTTGTTGGTGGAAGGCACGCACAGATGATGCTGCTGATCCCCGCGATGAAATGAGACATGCTCAGAGATGGGCGGCGACCCCACCTGTGAAAGAAACATGCGTAGTGGTCAAAATATCCAAATATGGAGCCGTGAGCTGTATTGATTATAGAAGGTTCTAAGCTGACTACATTAAGCTGACTAGATTAAATATAATCTTGTTGTCACTTCGTAGACACGTTTTGACGCTAACGCCCTAATATTCAATGGCCAGACGGTAAACATCAAAACTCTACACTTGAAGGCTGAATAAATGGAAGCTGTCAGAGGCGTAACTACGGGGAGGGGGGTGCCCCCTGCGCGTGTCCCCCGGGTACCCCCATGTGAAATCTATGATTAATGTCCGTTGCAATGCAGCTGCAGACTATTTTCCTGGGGTGCCCCCTTGAAAACATATGTGCACCCCCGTGTGCTCCCCAGAAATTCAGCCTCAAATAGTTGCGCCTCTGAATTTGTGTCAGAAAATATACCCAGCGGTCCCCTGGACTTTAAATACCTGGATGCGCCTGTCGAATCAACTGACACTTTTTGTTTCGATTTGTGTGAGCTTGAGTGTGGTTTTACTGACACTAAACTTTGGCCACGAACGTTATCACAGTTCCCAAATCTGGCTATGAATAAAAACACCACATTGCTACGTGCAAGTTTTTCACTATAGACCTTTCTCACCCACGTGACTGAATGTTGACAATGCCATCACGTGTAGACCGCCTTGGCCAAGGCTATCGCATATATTCCGACGGGCAGCTTCAACCACGTGCAAGTGTGTATGCTTGACTAGTTTAACTTGAATATGTATCACAACACCATGCAATATTACCATCATAACACACGGGTCCAGCACAATCGTGACATGCTGGAAGTTTTAAAAAGTTTGACAGTACGAAAAAAAAATACTTGTTAAACTTGTTGGAGAGAGTTACAGTCTTTTGTATCCAATAAATGAAAACTTTCTCATGCACGCAAGCTGTTATTGTTTAGCGACTATTAGTTCTGATAACAATTAGTTCTCTGTTATTCACTGCCGGTAGAAATGTCCCAAGGAAAACCACGAGTGCTGTCGCTGGAGCCTAAACAAAATCTGAACGTAAATGATCTCATAACTCTTTTTTATCAAAGGCTTCAAAATGTGAAAGTAAGGACCGAAACATCACAAGTTATGATTTCCAGGATGGTGAGAATCACCGCCGAATAAGCCGTGCACATGGGTGGTAAACCGAAGGACTGGGTCTCAGGACGAGGGGACACTTCCATGGAGGGAGGCCTGGAGCGACGGGGCATACTATGTTGGGTGCGACAGTCGATCAGCGCTATCACGCTGCGCGCTGTCAGTCGACCCTGTCAGTCGACCCTGTCAACTTAAACTTCCCTTAATCAAAACAATCCTCTACAGCCGCAAATAGCGAAACAAAATGCGATTGGCTGACGGTGGAATTGCCAGCAAATTATACAACAAGATCGACCGATTGGCCCCAAAATACACATTTCACGTGTTACCTCACAGTGAAGTATTTAACACCTCCAAACGTAGGTAACTATAAAACATACCGGTAAACGCTAACGCCACTAATTAATTACACCTGTATTTTATACCATGCTTTTGTAAGGCAGTGGGCCGTTGTTTTCTGGTTGCATTGCCGATTTTTAACAAAGCTATGACGGTGTTTTCACGTTTTTTCGGAATGATCTCCCATGCTCACTTTAATTCCTCATAATTCCCACGGGGAAAGGTTATGATTATAGGTGCCACGTTCATACTGAGATTCCCTCAAGCGAATAATTCCGTTGCTCTTTCAATTTGAAGTAATTCAAAAGTATTAAGAAAGCTCTTCTTTTAAAATTTTTACTCGAACGTCTCTACTGTAAAGTGACCCACTTAACTCGAGAAATAACGGTCTCTTTCAATCAGGCTTTGTGAACTTTGCGGCTTGTCACTTTGCATGACGATACCGGGAGCTGACGAAACAATATCGTATTTAAGACGGAAGGCGTAGACCTACTTTGCCCTTAACAGCGACTGAATAACGACCTATTCAAAAGAAAAAAGGTTATCAGTCTTGTTCATTATTGCATTTCCCGATAGCGTATAATGCCCAGACCTCATTGTGAGGATCTCAAAGCTTTGCATTTTCAACACCCATATAAGCCTAGATACACCCGCGGAATAACATTGCCCATCATGCTGGACAACTGTTTTTCTTTAATTTTTAGTTACATTGGATTCTCATTTGAAATATAGGAATGGTCGTTATTAAGTAAGAAACAAACAAATAAAAACATAAAAACAGATCAAGTGTTCTCAGTCAGAACTTCTGTGGACCGCAGTTGGAGTAGTAACCTCGTGAAAATGTCTTTTCAATGGCGGTTGAATAATTCCCTGCCGTCATAGGTAAACTGACAATGGATATCAAAACTCAGAGCCCTGAGCCAAAGCCCAAACAACCCTCCAATCTGAGTATGGGAACCAAGGATATTTGGGTTCCGATGTGGTGACAGCCCTTCAAAAGGTGGGCAGGAAGTATCGCTCCTAGGCTGCTCGTGGTTTCTTTGACAATGGGGCCGGATTAAAATTTCATTTTTTCGGGGCAATCTTGGAGGCTACGAAGTGGGCCTAAATACAACTGAACTCCGCCAATCACTTATTTTGAAATATCAAAATCCTTCCTCCTCTGTGCTTCAATACCTCGTTACCAAAATAATCTGAATATTAGGCCTGAGCATGGCCGAAGGCGTCGCTTGGCAAAGGGGTAAGAACATTGAACCGAGCTGGCAGTAACACTTATCTTAAATAAAATGCCTCTTTCTTGATTTGTATAGCTCTCCGAACTTCATAAAGCAACTATTCAAAGTCTAGGAACAGTCCAAGGCATACACGCTGCCCGTAACTTCGGTAAATTATCAGGTTTTGTCAATTCTGCAGAAACATTTTCTTTCGGATTTTACCACTGTCGAAAATCGGTGCGATGGGAAAGCTCTTTTTTGTTTGTTGAAAGGTCATTGAACACCTATTACAGTCGGAGCTAGACACGACAAACAAAATTCTTCACTTAAAAAAAGACTGGCCGATACGGTTCTGACCATACGAGGCTCACCGTACTACTCCGAGACATAACCTTCTATCTTTCAATGCGAGGCCGGCTCTCCGGACCCCCGGTGCGCTGTTGTGAAGTAGTGTTGTAAGAACAGACTTTCGCGTGCGACAGTGCTACACTTTGCTGTTGCCAGTTTCCCGCGTTCTTTTTCTTAAAACTTGTTGGACTGAAAGCAATTTTTGCCTCCGGCAAGATCATCATCAAAACCCGCTTGGACGCGTTGAAGCGAGAAAATTTTCTTCTTCCCAACAACAAACTATGGCTCATTCATGCGCAATTATAAAAACATACAGGTATTTTCATCTGGACAATCAAGAGCTCTACATCACAATATGCACTTGTTTGGGGTAGCCAATTCAGAATTTTTCTAGTCGGAGTATACGCCAAATGTTTTATGTGACGCACCATTTGGAGAAGAAATATCTCGAAATCTGTTTATTGATTGATTGACACTGTCAGTATAGACCATACTGTTTCAGCTGACCAGTATGACCATGTTTGTCTTTAGCCGGTAACAGTTCGCTGGCACAGCCTGGACAACTGACACATGCCAATCAATTACTAATCATGTTTGTCGCCTACGCCATCGAGTTTCCCCATGCCAAAGGCCCCATAATACATGGTTGCTGTCTGGTCGAAATCGGCAAGCTCAAAAGTTTCTCTTCCATGTTAAAATCGCCGGATATGGGCACGTATCACAGACACTTGGTTTATTTTTATGCAAATGGACTAAAAGAGCGTAGCGACCAAGAAAAAATGTGCAACATAAAAAGGTCTGGTATCTTACCATTCAATCAAGAAGTAGAGCACAAGATAGCCTGGGACCTCGACCAGTCCAATGAGGAAGAAGTTGAGGTACTTATCCCCAGCGAGGTTGGAGCTGTTGAGCGACATGCCGTAGTACACCATGCTACTGACCAACCTGTAGATGTGAATTGAGATGTCTTGGGTTTTCAGCACAAAAACATGGACCTCAACGCAAAATTATTGTGAGATCACAGCAAATGCTTGCTAACGTGTCAACTTGGGGGAATGTTGACTACCGCCAAATTGTGGTCGAATTTGGTCGAATTTGAGTTGGCATTAGTTACGAATTGTTACAGTTTGGTATCAGAGCAATACTTCGTTGGTACACTGTAAAATGGTTGGTCAATTTTCGGTTGATATTTTTCCCATTGTTGGTAAAAATATCAACTTCAACCTTTGGGTAAATTCTCCCCAATATTTGGTCAATATTTGACCAACAGTGATGGAATTTAACCAATAGTGTGGTAGTTTTAACCAAGGTTGGGTAAGTAACAAATGCCCAACACTATTTTGACCATTTTGTTTACAGTGTGTGCCTACTTTAATGACCAATCAAAACATCTGAAGTTTTCAAATTATGTGAAGCATTTTCCATCAAGCAGCACGCTTAAGTTGTAACGTTCATAATGTTCGTGGATACATGCACCAGAAGATGAGGTTATCGCTCAAATTTGCGACACCGCCAAATGAGGCCTAAGCCTACGTTTTATTCAGTTTATTGTTTGTGTAACTAGATTTTTAACACCATATGTATCGTTTCTGGTGTTCAAACTGGCAATCTGAATTTCTGCTTCACCTACCAACTGAAACACATGATGAAGGCATTACGAAACAATAGCGGTGTCTTCCTCCACTCAGTCAATCGGAATTTATCGGCCGACTTCCACGCGCGCATTTCGGTGTCAATCTTGACTTCGGTTCCTACTCCTTTGTCGTTGGGTTCCGTATCGTCGTCATCGGTGTTTTCGTTGACATCCGACGGGGCATGCTTAACTCTTGGCTCTCCAGCTTCTAGCAAGACGACGTCATTGTCCTTCAAGAATCGCTCGGGCGCTTTGATGTTGTTCAGCCTCGCGATGCGATGAAGGACTTTCTCGGCGGCATCTGTGCGACCTTTAGACACTAACCAGCGGACGGATTCTGACACAATCCTGCATGCAACGTTAGACATATTCAGATGAATTGACGCGTTAAACATTAATCCAATTTTCTCATGTTCATCGCATTTTAGCCTGTAAGCGTTAAATTTTCAGGCCGATTTTGTCCACGCTACAGGCCCGTTTCCTGACCAGAGACGGAAAGGGGGGGGGGGTTTGTCAAACCCTAAAGTGGAACGTTTGGCACTGTGAACACCTATTTTTATACAAAGGCCTATCATAATGAGCTTTGGAGCACAACATCGAACAAGTTCCATGAATGCTGCGAACCGAAGGATGCGGGTAAGACTTGTGTAGGCCCCCTACTTCAATTTTCAATATTCACGGCGGATTGTAAATTGGCCTGGTAATGAATTTTCTCTTCACCATGCAGCACGTTGAATCAAGCGAATGATATGAACATTATTATTAAAACAATCTCTGAAAATCCCACAAAAATTCAGAAGTTCTAAAAAGGTGATACATTCTAGTAAATCATTATTACCTTCACTCACCTGACTAAAAATGGTAAAAAAAATTGGGGGGGGGGATTTCATTTTGCACTTCGGAAAAAAAATCGGACCAAATTAACATGTCATTGGAACTTGGTAGCCTAAGCGGGTATATATGAAATCGACATTTATGAATTAAAGTATTTAGAGTTTAATTAAATTTCACCTTTTGTAAAATTGGAGATAAAATATTGCTCCACACACGAACGTTAGAAGCGAAAATTCGAAGTGCCCATAGGGTCCACGCTCGCGCCCGGAACGCTGCACCGCGCCGCTGGTACGTGTTGCTGGCCGGCCGCGGCGGCGGCCCGGGTTAGGCTGCGCTGAGGCATAAAGCGGCGTTTAGTGACTGATTTCATTCTTTAAATGTTGCCGTATAAACCGCCGGCAGTTCATTATAAACCGCGGAGATATTTTCTGCGTTGGAATCAATATATAAACCGCGCCTTACATTCCGAAAATTATGGGATATACAAATTATATTTTTATTTAAAAAAAGCACACACACACACACCAACGAGCGGAACTCGGAAGCGAGGGGGGGGGTCGTTGGAACCCCCCGAAACCCCCCCCCCCCAGTCTTCGGGCCTGCGCTATGCCTTTGCCCACCTTATTGTCTGTTTCAGAAACCGATAAACTATTTTGTCCCGACACATTTTTTTCACTTTATAGAGCACATCAAATTGCATGTACATTTAATACTAAGGTGGAGTTCTCTATACCAAATACGAAATTCAGTACCATTTCGACAAACAAATATTTCTCAATCAAATCTCAACAAATGTTTATTATTTGTACCACCTTGCAAAGTGCCTTCTGGAAGCTTGCAACTAAACAAGTGTTATACAATTTGCGGACTAATTCAGAAGACGTCACGGCAGCGACGGCACACTCGTGTGCGCGTTCTTATCCGTATACTGTCTAGATAGAAGAGTAATACGCCACGGTGGCTTCTAATTACCCTGCTAATCAAATGGGATTGTATGAAGGGTTTATGGTAGATAGGATAACTCAGGCTCACAATAGGCTCATACTATGGGAGTTTATAGTAAAACGCTTAATTACCATAGTGACAGAGGCGCGACGACCAAGAAAGTCGCAGACACAGCTATTTCCATGTGTCGCCAGTCTCTCAGCAGGTAAGCGTAGGGGGTGATCAGGACCACACCCACACCCCAAGCCACGCCTGTTAGGCAGCCGGCTAGGGTCCTCTTCTCTGGAGTAAACAACTCCATGACGTAAACAAACCCAGTCAAATTGAGACCCTGAAGGGTAAACATAACTGACGTGAATGAGGCTTGAGATCGATAACTGTAAAAATTTCCATTTCTCCCCATAATGTAAATGTGACGTCATGTAGAATCAGTAAACGCCGTGCAAATGGAGTACGCGCGCGCATGATTCACACACTGGTTCAGCATGAAATATGCAAATTAGATGGGCGCATGCGCGATTCGTACCGTGATCTGTTGAGTGGTTGGAGCACTCGTCTTAATTCCAGTCCCATAAACCTCTGTCAAATACGCTCACACCAAAGTGTATGTGTGCTATGAGAATGGTCGTTGCTGAACGACATGGTATTTCTTTGGAAATGTTTAGAGCAATATGCAGCTAACATCGTACATAATGACTTTTATCTTCCTCTTCTCTTTTTTTGTCGGAGGATCGTCTCTTTCACCTTTCCTCCTTTTTGGGGGAAACCAAGTGGCATATCTTTAAGGGTAAAGAAAATCTGACACAATCTATACGTCTACCTGCTCCATCGCCCCGACGAAGAACCAGAGAGCAACGAACACGGTGTAGCTCGGCGCGAAGGCTATGCAAATGCCGAAGACGCCCTCCAGGAACATGGCACCGACCAGCACCGTCTTCCTCCCCAGTATGTCGGACAAGGCCCCGCACACGAGCGACCCGACCAGAACACCGCCGAAGAAGATGGACTGAGCTGTGCTACCAAGGACGGCTCTATCACACACCAGGTCGAACTGAGAACAGGCGAGCATGTTATACAGTTTAATAATTTTAGAGGGCGTTCCATTGTGACCAAATTTTCGGGGCCAAAGGTTGGGTGAGGTGATACATTCTGTGGCTTTCTTCACGTCTTTAAGAAGGAAAGCAAATGAAATTGTCTCCCTTCTCTCGTTACATTGCAAAACAAAATCGTCCCTTTTTGAGGAAGGGGTATGACCCTTGCTGGGCCCTCCTTGTGTACATCAATAGAAACCAGTAAAAACGATAATTATCAGATTAATCATTAACTGATCGTATTGTATTGCACGTATTGGTTTGACGTCATGATCGAACAAAATTTTAATCAGGGTCCAACCTATAGAATAAGTTGTTCATTATTGGTAAAATCAGGTAATTTATTTAGGCATTATCATGATAATTTATTAAAATGACAGCAGTTGATACTTTGGTAAAAGGACATCTAATTTAAAGTGCGATAACTCTGGTTTCTAATGTACTCCAGTGAGGCTGAAACACATAACATAATGTAATACACAAGCTTTTACCGAGTTGCAGGGGGTCAATTGCCCAGTTTGAATCTGATAGGTCTGAAGCATTTACGGTAAGTAAATCGGTGACTGATCATGGAAACTGAAGCGCAAATACGTACCCATAAAGAACAAGTCCCTGACTGAAACTCTATCAGCCTTCAAAGTTAACGCGACTGGTGGCATACTATCCACAACGATGACCTTAGGATTTCACTGTATGCCACAAAAACTAAACTGTGTCCGGGCACATTTTTTCCCGCCAAAATCTTGTCAAAGTAGATATTTTACACAATACCGCTACAAAATTTATCCATATAGGACGAGACTAGTGGATTTCCATGGGTGACTAAGTTGAAACAGTTTGGTCCAAGCAAACGAAAAAAAAAGACCCCTTCAGGTGCGACTATCTGACATTAACACTGAATCTTCTATCAAACTGTTTTGTCCTGCTGTGTTAATTTAAAGAGAGAAGCGTAGAGCTGTTTGAATCACTTCTCTTGACTGATGCGGTGATGAAGATTCATGACCGCTGAAGTACTGGATTGTGTTTTTTCAAGGTCCATAATGTTGAATGTATACATTGGTGGTAACACAAAAGTTTACTTTTAGGTAACACCATGCTGAAATAAGTAATTATGATATTTGACAATTCCTCTCACCCAATTTTTGTTAGACTTCAAAATGATCCTTTGAACAATAGCAGTTCCATTACTTCAGGGATATTAAGTTACCTACTTCAGCATGGCTTTGGAATGGCGGGTCACATTATGTGTTCATGTAGAATTCTGTGGAAATAGAGGAGCTCGATCCTTCAGCGAATGAAAGCTTTATTCTACACACGAGGTTAATGTTCGAAACCCTGTCCGATTTCACTTTTTGAAGTACCAGTGTGTCTGCGAGGCCGGGGGAATTCCAAAGAAGGGATCAAGTTGGTCTGTTGTCACTTAGCCGAACAATTAGACACCAATTGCTGGACACAATCCACGGAGATTGGAGGCACTTCCCAGGGGGTGGTACATTCTGTAATGGCCTGGCCATTTGTTACCCTAAGACTACTATTATGGGGCGCTTACAATTTTGTTTCGCCGTGAAAACACTATTATTGCGCCCCATGGAGCGAAAATGAAAGGGACTTTTGCCTTCAGTTGGAAAGTACGTGAAACGTCTCATATTAGCACAACCTCAACAATGGTCTGTGCTGCCCAAACGACTAAGTATACGGCTAATGTACAGTCTGCAACGTTCCTATACTGATCCATTTTGTACAAGAAAAAAGTTTCATTAAACCTACTGGTTTTATTGTAAGATGAACCAATTAAACGCAGGTTGCAGTACTGCTACCATTCACCTATGACGTCAAGGTATTGAAACTTATGGTGACCAACAAAGTCTGGTTTGCCCTTTACTTTAATGTTTACATCCGAGCATTGCTGTGATTTTTTCTTTCACGTCGGTTTCGTCGAAACTGACCACTAAAGTCAGGCAACATCACAGCCTCTCCAATACAAAAAGATCCCCTCTGTGACCTAAGACTTCGCCTTGCGACTGGTTTGTCAACTTCTAATGCCTCGGGGAGCTCTAATCGACCATCCACCCTCAAACCTTGTTGCATTCATATAGGAGTGTGTGAAAAGTGGTACTTTATATAGTGTGTTATCTCTGTAGCATATGAAAATGTATACACAGTTACCACAATGTCTTCATTTTGTGGTCGCCACATGCCGTTTTCAATTGGCGAACCGTATGACTTGTCCTCTGAAGGGGGAGTTCAAGGAGGATTTTTAGGAGTTAGGAGTAGCCATGGTTGTCATGTCGAAGTATGGGTAACTCAGAGGAGGTCAGCGTGGCGAATTGACACGTATCATGCAGTATAGCTATAAATAGTGAGGCTACGTCATTGTGACTTGGGAAAATGTTATAAACAAATTCTTAGTTAATTATATATAACCGGTTTTGCCCTTACCCAACGTATATCAATAAGCACTGTATCAATAAGCTCAGTGCTTGTCCGAGAGCTTGCGAAAAAACCTCACAAGCTTACTCGGGTGGGACTTGAACCCACGACCTCCTGCCTACTAGTGCAGATGTCTTTGATATACGTTGGGTAAGGGCAAAACCTGTTATATATAATTAACATCTCCCCAACGCAAAAAATACATCTTGAAAATAGTTCGCGGTACCCGCTGCTTCATTTGACTCGGACCGGCCAGCCGACCCCGGCAAGCTCGGTGGTCGAGTGGTTAAGACATCTGCACTAGTAGGCAGGAGGTCGTGGGTTCGAGTCCCACCCGAGTAAGCTTGTGAGGTTTTTTTCGCAAGCTCTCGGACAAGCACTGAGCATACAAAACCTGTTATATATAATTAACATCTCCCCAACGCAAAAAAAAATACATCTTGAAAATTCTTAGTTAGTTGTAGCGGGTTTTGCCTAAACTGCAAATTTTTCACATTAACGTCAAAGAGGGATATTTTATAATTATTATTATTATTAGCATTTTGTGTTTGAATACTTAAGTGAGATTTTTACTTTTTGACTTTAAGACTATTGACACAGTTGCCTTCTTCTTTTAGGCAAAACCTACTGCGACGTGAGGAGAAAAGGTCACCAAATATCATCTAAAATTAGCAAACAAATGAAACTGTTCTGTTGAAGGACTTCCGTCTTTTGACCTGTGTATAAAGATCATTAATTTTGAGGGAAGCATAAAGAGAGTTCAATTAATACATCATGCCAAAGGACATAATGGATATAAAGTAACACCAGTATGTGAAGTCTCAAAAAGCCGAATGAGGTTGAAAATTAATTTTGATTAGGAAAACTACTGTCGTTATACTCACGTCAGAAACTGCTGTCTTTTCACCATACTCGAAGTAGTACTCCCACTCAGTGCAAGCAGTGCTGTCTCCAGTCTCTGAGCTATTTACGAAGCATTCTGCGACGTCACTAAACCCGACTGATGAGTTGATACCATCCTGAACGCGGTTCGCAGAGACGTTCGCAAAGTACGAGCCGTTGATCACATCGCCGGCATCACCGGCAGCAAGAGGAGCCGTGCACCGGTAACCGGCCGGCTTGTCAGCGATGAAGACCATGGCCATCATCTGGCAGGCTGAGAACACACAACCGACCAGGCAGTAGAGAACGTAGACCAGCGTCTGATACCGGCCGAAGTTGCCGAGGTAGCGCAGGGCTTCGTCTAGTTGCATGATTGGACTGTGATGTGAGCGATCCAACCAGTCTAACAAGTAAACTAGAAAGAACTTTCAGTTGATCGCAGAAAGAATCTCACCAACCTTGCAAAGGGGGCTGCCTATAAAATATGAAAATAAAACAATACCAACATCATCATGCCTTCTGTTGTCATTCTCAGAATCGTTGTCATTTTTCTTCAAGTGCGGAGCTTATTTTGCCAGAAACAGAGCTGAGTCCAGCCTCCCCTGCCTTGCAAAAACTTACACACGATGAATATCACGTAAAATCACAGTTGCGTATACCCTAGGGTAACAACTTTCATGTTCACAATTATTTACAGTCGAACATAACGTCAACAAAAAAAGTTGACATAGAACAGTTTGGGGTTTGTTGTAACAGTAATGACAGTGCGACTTGGTGTCTATGTAGTTTTAAACAGGGCAGGAATCAACGTTATACCTGCCACCCAAGGGCGGTTGGTAACTTGGAAGATAAAGAAAACAGGAACCTTGCTCAGGGTGTGCTGTGGACGCGGATAATCTAAATGAGATTAGCAGCCAGTAATTCAAAGATTGGTTTAACTTCTTTCCCTGAGATATTTTTACTGGATGTTGATAAAAATCTTCCCGATGCTTGAAAAGAACTTTGCTGATCTGAAGTTTCTTCAGGGCTATACGGTATACCGATGGAAGCCGATTTTTCAGTTTTTGCATGAAGGATCGAAGTTTCCCTTCATCTTGCGATTGTAATGCTATGTTAATGGTCAGTGTTTTGTGGAAACATAGAACCGTGGGAGTAACTTACCCATTCTAGCCCTATATTAGTGGTTCCCCCAATGTGCAAGCAGGGACCGTTAAATAGTTTCGCATGACAGCCGGATTAGTAAATGCAGCTCAGTTACATCGCCATTTAGCGTGGCTATCATGTATCCAAAGCACAATAAGCAATATGCATCAACCAGTTCACGGATACGGAGGTTGCCTAAGGTGTAGCTGCAATGATTTTTTCTTAGACACAAGTCTCCTTCAATTTTGTATTCTTCTTTAATGTCTAAAAACGCTTTTACATCCCTATTTCGTTAAATGCATTAAAAGTGCACTTTTTAAAACAATTAAAATTATTCATGACTTCTTGGACAACTGGGAGCGCTGTTGCCGTGAAGTCATCTAAAGAAGACATGGATTATAGCATAGGTATTTCTGTTTAAATTGTGAAACCAGAATTAACCTACTGAAATATTTCTGAGACAGGGACTGATGCTTGTTTACTGCTGTGCACATAAACAACAGAGGATCAGTAACGAAAAAAACTGAGTACAGCAAAATCTACAAAAATGGAGTACTTTTTCGTGTACACACCAATGTAACATTTGAGGCTTTCTTCCTGAGATGACGTCACAGTTTCTCTCATGAATATGGAAATAAAGAATGGCATAAAAGCCAAATCGCAGTAAAATGCCCCTTGAAATAGTAAAATGAGAGTTGAAAATAAGGTAAGCTGAGACACAAAGGAGCATTTTGAGGGTCTGTATAAAAACAAACCAATTGCAACTGCTGAAACTGGTGATCGAACCATCCAATTTTTCCGACCTGCGTACGGACGGTATCCGGTATCATTGCTCATGGATGCTATTCTCAAATGCCATGAACCCGAGGTCTATCTAGCCGAAGTATACAAGTTGCACGACTTTCAACTTTGATGCAAATTAAGGAATTGCTACACTGGGAAACCTCCGAGAGAAGGAGATTTAGGTAGGAACTGTCAGAGCCAAATTGGCAAATCGTCACCGAGTCGCTGCGTACGAGAGAAAAACAGCACTGGGTGCACAAGCGTACGGGTTTGTGAACACGAATACGAACACGCATCGTGTACACAACCCCTTCGCCTGAGCAAACCATAACCCCGCCACTTGTCAACGTCTCGAGTGCAACCTTGCGGGGTTGGTTGCTACTTGAACGAGTGTAAGTGTTATTCACCCAGTGTTTGCTCATCAACCATACTAACACCAGTCTTCTTCCTTTATATGTTTAACAAGACTCTTCTATTTATTCATATTGATCATGCTCCCATATGTAACTAAGACTTAATCTCATCCAGAGTTAGACGTTCTGAGCGTATAGGGCAATAGGCCGATCATATATCTGAGACATTTGCAGTAAAGCATGGTATCGGATGAAAACTTATTAGTTTTTATGTGCATTTCATAAATACCCAAGAAAGGTGACCCATTCCAATTGGTCAAGAGACCGTCACGTGTGAAGTCTAAAACACTAGCCACAAGTGGTAAAGACCAGTAAGAAAAGAGGCCTCCTGGTCGACCCCCATCTTGCATTCCTTTTATATTCGGCTTCCAAACTCCAAGGACAGATTTATTCCTTTAATCAATGTGGCTAGTGGTTCGGGAAACTACTTGTCAGTTTAGGTTATATTAGATATCCCAAAACATGCCAATCATATTTTCACATAATGCTGCATTGATGATTCAGTTTGAGTCTGTTTTTATCTTCTAAAAGTTTCAAAGTTTATCCGAAAGAGAAGATTTTGTGAATCCCTGTCACGAACAACAGTTTTGTTCAGACAACAAACCATAGGCTAGTTTTTGCCAATCAGAATTATTATTGTCGGAGGCTGGTTCTTTCCGCATCAACCAATTATATTTATCTTTTTCTGTATAGTGACCGAAGCTTTTAAAAAGATATTTGAGGGTGAGTTTTCTTCCTCTAAACTTCATTTTTATTTACAAAATACTCTTATACAATAACCATCTATCTATAACTTGATACGCAGGGGGTCCTAAAAGTTATTATTTTTGACCGATTCACTAATTCTTCACAGGTTTCATGTATAAAATCTGCGGCTTGTTTTTTCACCTAATCCCATGACGACATTGAGAATACCAGCGAGGTCATTCTTTGAGGAAACAGTCCACTCAAGGTTGGAAACTGTCCAACCTCTACCTCAACTCAATGAAAAGATCGAGACTTTTATTCCATCAATCATCAGGGCATCTATCCATCCGAACCTTTGTATTTTTGTATACATTGACCGTAGTCGATATAACCATGACATTACCCTATTGCCATTCAAGGTTCTGAGAAAGCTTCGTGTTATAAGGGGATGCATAAAACTGACCGCAGTTTTATTATGGAAATATGAAATACTATTGTGTTGTGCCAAAAAAAGAGATTTTTCATCAACAGCAACGCCCCCAACACGCTACATTTCACTCTCGAATGTGTTTCGTGATAAGTAAGGGGAACATTTAAAGTTACTTGTTCGAATCTGGATTTTTCCAGTTGTATAAAATGAAAGTTAAGGCTGGGAGTGTTAAGTATAAAAAGTCTGATCTTTTCAAACCCATTATTCTAACTATTTTGACGGTTATTTTTTTCAAGCTGTGTCCAGATGATTGCTCTCTGATGTGGACTGTAAGTTTGTACATTTGCCAAATGTTTGTCAGATAGATCAGTTTGTAAGGGGGATATACAATTGCCTAAATGCCCACGTCTCTCTCCAGGACCATTTTGAAAGTTTGACCGTGTGAAATGCTGTCATCTTTAAAACCAGCACGGTTCGTTTACGAACCAGTCGGCATTTACAAGCCCTTTGGGCCTGATATTTAAGAAAGCAATTTCAGTTTTCCATATTACGATACTTTTAAACTTGGGGCACTGTAGCTAAAAACATTTGATGTTTTGATGTCCAATCACCCGAGTCTATTTGACAACAATATTCACTTTGCTAGACGGTCAACAAACTTTTCAAATTTACTTTTACATTAGTCCCCTTTAAGCACAATCAATAAAAAGAGAAAGTCAAGGGTGGACCCAGGATTTTCGGTGGGCTTTTAATATAATGCTGGCATGGGAAATTTTTGTTGGTTGGGGGTATATTTGTCGCAGTTGGTGAAGCCATTACAACGGAACACGCAAAGTAAGACCCCTGACAAAATGGCTGTGACCATCGGGTTTCATCCTCCAAACCGTCCACTGGATCTCCGCCGGATACCATAAAAATTAAACTGAAACAAGCCGATTCTAGTGTTTTGCTCAAAGTAGGCCTATGCTTTCATTGTATCAGCCATGAATCATCGTCGTTGATTTAGAAAGTTACGGTTATACGGCACTCAAAATTGCCTGGGTTAAATTTCAACCCAAGGAAGGGTGAAAACTGCAACTACCCAAATATGGGCTGTGCTAACCCAATTTTGGGAATGGGAAATACTTTCTGTTTCATTTTCCACCCACAAAGTGAGTGGGTATTAACCATTGCTTGGTTAAAACAAACCAGGAGGTTATTTCAGCCACCAAAATTGGGTTGAAACAACCTAAACTATCGGGTAGTTGCTGTTTTCAACCTCCCTTGCGTTAAAATTTAACCCAGGCAATTTTCAGTGAGGAGAGACACTGAAAGGTTTTAAAAACTGAATTCAAACCTGAATTGACTGGACAGGGGTTGCTGGAACAATGTGCCAAGTGTTCTGTTAGGAGATGAGTTTCTCGGACGCTTGATACGCCAGCAAGATGCGGGGATGTTGTCCAGCAAACTTCTGATTTGTTCGGCCACAGGCAGATTCCAGGCTGTCCGGAGACACAACTGGCTCCCGTAAAATCACTTAAACAGAATGTTCAACCAGACTCGGCAGGGGGATATAACGCCAGACTTCTTACAAAAACTGTTTCGCATCGGTGCTTTTTAAACTAACAGGTGCCGTGGCTGGGCGCAGTGCGATACATGTATTTTGTTATTGATTGACAAAGGTGATGGCACGTATTGTGAACCTGACGGTGTCAATGACACACTCTGGCACCAGTCGATTCCAACTCGGCAGCTGATTGGCTGTTGGGCACAATCACTACATACAATGCCATGAAACAGTATGAAGCAGACAATTGGTTACACGGGTTTAGGCTATAACCTACAATAACTCTGTAGATGTATTGTGGAATTCCCAGTTGGCTCAGTCCGAAGTCAGCGATGTGAAGGCAGTGATCGAACCTGTATACCATTCCATCAAAAATGGGAGCGATACAATGTGATAACAGTATCGCCATGATCAACTTGCGCATGATGATTTTGGTATGAGTTGGCAGGCTATCGCTCTCAAACTCCCACGCGCTGCGTCCAATATAGGTTTTGACAAATCTCTTGACTATCTCTGTGTGAAACACGATCATTGTTGCCACATGGCACTTCACTGAATCTAGACTTGCCGTGACACAGGAAATTGGCAAGAGAGAACAAAGTGCAAAACATTTTTTGTCAACATACTCTTGTCAAACATTGCCCACACAACAATAAGTTCAAACGTCCCTTGTAACATTTTTTATATGGTCGAAACATTACCTTATTATTTGCAACATGTCCCACTATAAGCTGCCTTCTATTCAAAAATTAAATCATAAAAACTTGTTTCTAAACCTTCACACAATGCCTCTGCGGGTCTTTTTTTACACAAGATTTAGTACACCCCAGAACACCGAGACAGGCAGCCCCTGGTCGATTGCACAGTCTGAAGAGGTCCAAGGGAGCGTAGGATCCGCCATTTATCGGGGCAAACATTACACGATTGCGGTGGAGTTTTCACACTGTATCGTGCTGTTGGAAATCAGATTAGTAATGAACGGAAGACTGCAATTTAACGTCGTTTTTTGGTACTGTATTATTGATATTTTAACGGGACAATAAGCCGGCTGCAGGGAAGCAGCGGTTTAAGCCGGACGGATCAAAGACCTTCCTTTGGGATATGCCCAGCAGGTTTAAATCCACAATTGGATTTAAACTGTTCTTTTTTTAAAGGAGCCTCGGTGAGAGGCACAAAACACCCTTACGTTTAAAATTCAGTTCATTTTTCGCTTGTACTACTCACTGCCTCCACCCAAAAGCATTGGAGGGAGATAAGTTTAACTGGACACGAGGTCGTAAGACACTTATAAAGTGCGCGCGAATATGCATGTGTTGCGGTAACATTTGGTTTTATCTTATCGTGCCCACAATGTTTCGGGTTTACTTCACAGAATCGTGAAAGGTCGTATTTTGAATCAATTGGTTGCAGACAGGAGAAATTTTACCGTCTAGGCCATATAGGAAGTGGCTACGGCCCGTTAGCTTGTGGATTTCATGGGTTCACGTGTTATGTGATTGACCTCCGCAGCAGCTAAGCGACGGTCTGCAGAACGAGATTGCAAAGCAAGACAGACTTTGCAGTATGCTACAGACGTAAAGGAAATGCGGAGTCAGAAAGGCTTGGCAGCGGCTTGCAATCATGATTACACACGAGTCTATGGCAGTGGCTGTAGCTGCTTTCCGTAGAGTCGTGTTTTATTTCAAGCCACAACCGGGTTTGTTGTGCATGACCAGTGACGAAGTCGTGAAGTATATGTCCTCGGCGAATGTACTACCCAAGTCACCAGCACTAAGGGAAATGTTCAATTTGCCTTTTGTATTTGCGTGAGGTATTTCTACATTACAATCGCTTCTCACCTTACTTCCCCATTTTGCTAGTTGACCAATTGGTAATTACCGGCAGTTTTGTGTCTTTTTTCTTGTTTTCGCACAAGTGCGCTTTTATTGTAATATTAGGCAAAAAAATGGTCTTGATGCAGAACTTCCCGTTCTTCGCATACAAGTTTAGTGCAAATAATTAGACCATTGCATTCCCAGGTATTTTGAATTCCGTCGGTTCAGGCGTTCCCTTACTCCCCGTCGTGGGTGTTTTGTCCAGCCCACAATATCAATAACTGTTCAAAACACGTTGCTTCATTCAGTCCGCAACTCATTACTAATTTTAACAGCGTGGTGCAGTGTGAACCCCCGCTACCATAGTGTAATTTGTGTTTTGATAAGTGATGATCACGCAGACCTGTCGCCCTGTGCATAATTTCCATGTGATCATGCGAAAATAAATTTTCAACCGCAAGCCCTCTATGAGATGTTGATTTTGACTTCTTAAATTGGCGGGAGTTTACATAATTAGGCCCTGTGACTGACCGGAAAATAATGGACCACAAGGTTAGGGGAACGTAACGCAAAGTTGTTCTTATTGCTGCTGTCTTGGTATTTTGATATATACGATGACTATCGAGGTTTCTGTTTGATGAAAAATTCGAAAAGAGCATTACTTTTGCACTGCCAATCGCTCCTCAAGTTGGACATTGTTTTCGACGTATAATCCATTTTCAAGCCAAATAATGCATTGACGAGTAATACAATTTAATAGAAAAGTTTCAAAACGTGTCATGAACCAGAACCACAACTTCATTCTCTTCACTGGTTGATCTTTTTTACTTTTAAAAATTCAGCCTGTTTTGATTAAATGCATGTTTGCTTTTCTTAATGATTTGATTTTAAAAGGCAGGCAAAACATGCTTAGCGCCGTTTGCTTGAGGTAAAGATCACATCGGCTGCAGACGGGATTCCTATTTGGGGAAGAATTTTCTATTTTAGGCTTTATAAGAGCCTACAATCTGTCTTAGGTTAAATACTTAGTAGTTCATCTTGGAAAAGTGCAATTGACATTAAAATATTTCTACAGTAACACATATTTTGTGTAAATTTCCATTTCTAAACTATTAGGTGGTGCCTTTTAAAAATCTGTCAGCGGGTGTTTGCTTCGATGCTTGGAATATTCACACATGCTTCAAACACAGTCCTTTTGTCGCTGGGGCTACGGTCTGGAATAGTTTAGATACAGAAATCCGATCAACAGCCTCCCTTGGCTCTTTTAAGACACTGATGAAAGATAACATTCTAACCTTGTAAGTTACACCTGATTTTATTAACCTGTTTTAATACTTGTGTACCATTTGTAAAGTATTACTTGTTTATTGTTTTAACTTAAATTCATCAATTTTCTTTTATGGTTATCTTTGTCAATGTAATACCGTCCTGTTATATAAATCCGTTTTTATTTATATTTAAAGTTATATTTACTTTAATAGGTCTTTTTGTTGTGTATGTTTATTGCCCACACGTATAATTATTTTTGGTTACTTGTTTGAATATGTTAAATTTCAGTTTTCGTTTATAAAATATACTTTTGTTATTTTAGTATATAACTTTGTTATCTATTATTCTGAATATCTGTTACCTTTATAATTTGTAAATGTCACCTTTGTTACTATTTTTCTCTTGCAACTTTTATTCTCAGGGCCCCGTGGAAGACCACACTGAAATGTAAACGGGCTGCCTTGACTAAAGATCAGAAATAATATTTTACGACTGTTGGGGGCGCTGTTTACTCATCATATCACTTGAAGCCTCAAGGATTGTTAAAAGTGTGAAATGTACCATTTCATTCCAACAGGTTAGAAATAAAGTTTGCGGGTAGAGGCTGTAATAAAATGGATAAAAAAATCAACACACGCATAAAAAGATAACTGTCTATTGAGGGACAATACCGTTTCCAAAGCTTCCCCATGGAAGGACACAACTGTTTTGCTCATATAAGGAAATTTAAAATCTCATGCGTAGGCCGTATAAAACAGACAAAAAACTTCAAGTTGCAATACAGAAACGGAACCAATAGGGTAAATGGGCAACAAAGGTGCGTTTTAAATACTCTTTTCCATGAACAAAATGTCCATTGTACGGAGATTCATTAAGATGTTCAAAATGTCAGTGCCATCGTCTCGACACACATACTGGTATCCTACGTGAATGAAGGAACCACAGGAGTCAACCCGCGGCCTAGCCGGAACAGACTTCATAATCGATAGGTTACCGACACCGTACCGTTCACAATAACGCCGTCGCCAATTGGAGCAACAAAAACATATCGCTGGCAGACTGCCTCCTAATTGTATTTGTTGTTTTCAAAAGAGAATCGTCCCTAAAGAAACAGTTTGATGTCGGACGGTGTTATCGTTGTGGTTTGTCCATTCTTCCTTCCAAGGCTTTCTGTGCAGGTAAACCTGCGTTGTTCTGTTGTGTTGTTTCTTCGGAGCCGACTGTGTCTCTGGACTGACCGACCCGCCTGGCGAGACTCGTCTGATGTCAGCATGACGGTTCCCTCGGCAAGTTGACGCCTCAAACACTATCTCCATTAAAAATTTGGAACTGGGTTTACAAAATTTAACTACCCTGTGTATAACTGCGTTCGTTGAGATTAGTAAATACATGGGAGACTGGCCGTATGCGTTGCTGTATGTAGTGCCACGGTAACGTTTGTGAACTCAAGGCAGATTCGGGGACGGGTTAACGGGGCCGGAGGCCATGCTCTCCAAAAGGACCAATTTTAAATTAAAATAAATAATAATAAAGGAAAAGCGATCTGGGGGAGGGGGGCTGGGTCATTTCCCTTACCTCCTACAAGATTGTAAAAAGCCCTAAAATATATAGCGCCACCCTTAGAAAGGCCACAAATGCATGGTTACATTTTTAAAAATCCAAACATTTTGGCTTTCCCTTGAAAAAACTCTTTTGATTTGAAAACGCCTTTCAAAAAGCTTATACTAAAATGTGAGCTCTAGCCCCGTATTTAGATTTAGTGTTTTGGTATTTAATGTAGCCTATTGGTACAGGTGCAGTTATAAAAATGTACATTGCTCTTCACAGTGAGCCTTCATGGTCGTGGAAAGAATCTTTGCCATTGTTTATCGGGATTTCTTAATCATCAGGATAATCCACCCCAGCCTTTTCATTGTCTTTACGAACATTTTGTTTACCGTGTTGATACTACAGTATTTTTATTGGTTGTATAATTTTTTACCCGCGGAAGGCACCGACCTCAGTCACCGTGGGAGTCTTGTCGACATAAACCGGTCAGCAAATTCTGCGTGATGGTCAGTTGTTGTTAACGGCAGCGAGATTTTCCCAAGCTCGATAAGGGTGCTCAGGCGAGGCGGGGGGGGGGTGTTGGATTCATTCAATAATGCACAAGGCATCGTACATACCGTGACGCTGACATGGGATACGCCAACTGCCAAACCACGTTTACGCCGTTTCAAAAACTCATCTCTATCAGACTGCATTTGATTTGTTATAAATTGTGTCACCCTTTTCACGACTCTTACTTAAGACTTACTTTTATCCATGTCCTTTTTATGTAATCATCTTTTTAATTGCAACTTTTGAATATCTGGTACATACAAGTAAATTTGGAATTTTTACATACCTGCACACTGTTTAATGTACCCAACGTTTATTATGCTAAAACACATTTTGGATATTTCCGGATAGAATTTGCAAAGTAAAATTGTTATTGCAAGTTATAACACGCGTTCCTTCAATTGAAAATAAAATCCCTCGTCATTATTGCAATTTTTTGGAGTGGGGTACGAGGTTTCAGTGATGAAATTCACTGACGGATAGCTAACACTCATTGATTTAAATCTTTGGAAACTTTTGAAGAGTCTATTTCCAAAATGAAATAAGCTCCATTTTGGTCCTTCTTTGAATTTCCCTTTCTCGTGGTTGCTTCTAGCCAGTTTCTAGGGGGTTTATTTCGTAAAGATAACATCTAAATGAGTCTGACCAGTGAATAACATTGAGAGAAACCTGGTACCCTCTTTTTATTTTTAAATATTCAATAATTGTGGAAACAAAGCTCAATTATTGAACGGCGTATGATTTTGGAATGAAACTGTTCCGTTTGAGATGTTTTTTTAATGGTTACGTATTTATTGTTATTTTGAAAAAGTCACATGATCTAAATGTTTTCAATTCCTGTTTAACCTTTAACTGCTTCGCTGGTAGTAAACACACAGGTCATTCCGTAAAACTTGTATGCTTTTCGCTTCCATATACAGAGATCTCTGTTTTTTCTGGATAAATGTTCAGTGTGAAGGCCATACTGATCTTATCTCGATCTGTTGGAGAAATCGATCTTGTTCTCTGTCTTAAAGTTTCCAACAGCGTGTAAATTGCAACATTCTAAAAATATGAACTTTCACGATTACAATCCTCTATGATTAAGAGTAGTAACTGCAGGGACATTCTATTAGTTTTATGCCAACAAATTTAAAAGTACGTTTAAAAAAAAATAAAATAGCGTAATATATGCAAAAATTTTCGATCGTATACACTGCATACGATATACAAACATGTATCACTTTTGATTCAAAGTAAACAAGTATGTTTGGAGTATAATTAAAGTATACACCAAAGCAAATTTTCCTGAGACCATGAGAAGTTCACATTCTGGCATTCTGGTCAGAAGAAATATAGCCTGACGAAAGCACATAATGCCAAACAATTAATATAATACCAACATTAGAAAGTAGGGCAGTTTCAGTTATGTATTCATTTAATTCATCGCTGCCTTTGCCTACTTTTTGCCCATTGAATTCGCATGTAATTATTTCGAATAGGCAAAATGCTAAATGATTTGCATATAGTGGATAGGAAAGGAGACTCTGAAAGGAGAAACCTCATTAAATCTTATTGAATGAGTAGGCCTACTGGTTGTCGTTTAATTTCCTGATAAGATTTTAAATTATGATGCACGTGTTATCAAACCAGTCTGAATGGACACAGCGAATGGAATGCTGAGATTTAACCCGGAATTAACCGCAGGATCAAAATCGACTTGGTCTCGTCCGTCTGTAGGCCTACATAATTAACCGAATCGGAATGCCGTTATGACGAATTTGATCAGTACGTTTGTATACGTGAGCAATGTACAGTCTTTGCCAGAGGTGGCCATAAGACGTTGCACGTATAAATTGTCTCACATTTCTAACGGAGTTTGAAGTAGTCAACTCACACAAAAAAACCCCGAACAAACCACAAGTCAGTAAAGGAAGTGTGAGCACCTTTAAACGGCAACTGTCACGTGATTTTTCTGAATGCCGGATGTGACACGAAATACACGTTTAAAATAATAGATTCAGAACACCATCAATTTGCCAGTTGCCTACACTTCGATGTTGGCTGTCGAATTTCTCGCAAACTGCACAGTGATTACGTATTTCTGTTAATTGGTAAGTAATTAGTCACAAATGAAAACAATATGGCGTCGTTTGCTGACGTTTATTTTGTCTATTTTGTTTTTTTTTTCTGAAGAGAATGTAGACGAGAACCTAAACCTCGCGACTAGTGCCCTGTGGAAAATGACCTGTGCATCTGTTTTCCTTCCTCTATGACCAGTGACACTTAGAAATGGGGACGTGTGTTTGTCAAGCAAGTCACCGAACTTATCAAGTTTGACCTCATTTGAATGCGTGTTCATGTTACACCGTCATGACCGTAAAGGCATCATATATGGTTGTAATGTCTAGGGGATAGTTGATTCATGGATGAATAAAAACTAAGGATATTAGACTCAAATCTATCAGGCCTACACAGGCGTTGCGTGCAGCGCAGAAAGTGAAATTAATAACAACATCGACACAAATGGAAAAATAATAAGGTATCACTTACGCATAGTGTCTGGTGTTTTATAATACCCAATTCAAGTTCTAGTTTCCAGACGTCTTTTATATCTGCCTCTTGATTTTATGTACAACTCTACAGCTTCCGGGTTTGTTGATGCATTGGAACCTGCATGTTACTCACGGGTATCTACACTCACAGCACAGCTCCATTACGGTCTCGTAGACAGATGTATTAGGGGAATCTCCCTGTTATTTCCTAGAAGAGGTCGTGTGGATCGAGTGTCAGGTGCAGTTCAAGGTGTCCCTGCCCGGCATGGTTCAGTCACTTACTAAATGGGTATGGACACAGGCACCGGAGACGCTCTTCTACATAAATTTTCTGCTTGAGGGGTGCTGTGAACCACTTCAAGCCCTGCATCGAACACACTGTAAAATCAACAAAGTTCAGGGATCAATATCATGGAAGCCACCATTGCTGGAGTTTGGCAAACAAAATTAAATAATTGTCTTCTCTTGACTTTTTTGGTGGGTTAGCCAAGTACATTTTATATTATTTACACAAACCAATCTAACTTCTCGAAATGCGATAGTTCCCAAGCCTGTACGTAGTCGTGTTTTTTTCCAACTCTGCTCTCGGATGGAAACCTAAACCCAAGGAGGTCATCCTGGCCTACATTTCAACAATCCTGCCATTTTTCAGCAGAATTTTTTTTATTAAGGCACTGCATCTTGGTCTTACCATGGTCTTACCAATTACCGTAAACACACCGTCAACAGGCAGAGTACCGTCAACACAGCACCAGCACACCGTCAACACCTCTAAAACACGTACAAAATGGAAAGGAACAGTATATGACCGTGAAGTATTTATCAAAATGGCACTTTGATTAAACTTCAAAGGGTTAGACTCTTTAATATTGCCATCTTTATTTCACAAAAATTGCCTCCCCCAAACAGCTACGAACAGAAATCGGCATGTAGCTATGTTGCCTTGAGGGCAGCTCGGACCATACCATTACGCTAAAGGGGTAATAACATTATATGAAAAACCAACGAGCGTAGGATCAGGAATTTATCCCAGTCCCGAAAAATTCTTCCATGGGTTTTTGTTTATCCCCGCGATCGTTCATTCATCATGCCTTAAAACCCCGAGGACGTTTCCTGTTGGCCTATATCAGGCTGCTTGGTTTCCGGGCTTTATCTGGCAAGGATGCAACGCAGAGACCTCACAGCAACAAGAGACGTTTAAAACGATTCGGTTGCGCTTAATGATTTTTTAATACAGCCTTTTTTATGTGAAAAATCATGCAACTTCAAGTTGAACCCCATTCCAAAATAAACTCTAATAAATTTTACTCTCGAAGTCGAGAGTATACTCTTTCCTTAAGTGCTCAAAGTCAATGCCTTTCGATTTGGACAATTCCAAATTTTGTGTTTTTGTTTTCGATTACTAGTACACGATGTTTGTGCACCAAAACTCGCCCCAGAATTTTATAAGATACTGTAAACTTGTTACAGGCCAACAAAACAGTTGGCTGTGTTTCAGCGTTTGCAGTCAGCATTAAATGTGTTGTTTTAAAATGAACATACTAAAATGCTAAATGACTGTTTAAAAAAAACTTCTTCATGACTTTGTTTGACATTAGTTCTACCAATCATATGAAAGCCGGAGCGTTCCGTGGATGTCTCTTCCCCAAATCCAAGGCCGGGGGGGGGAGCATATGGAGCTTGTGGCTTCGGTACTAGTCAGACCGGAGCAGTATATAGACCTTTTTCCTGTGATGTCACGATCGTGCTGGACGTATGATGTGTTGTGATGGTAATGAGTGCATAGCGTTGTGATAGTAATCTACCTATTCAAGATAAACTAGTCAAGCATGCAGCGTTTGCACGTGCGCTTGCGCGTGGTTGAAGCTTCCCGTAGGTATACATGCGATCACCGTGGCCAAGGCGGTCTACACGTGGTGGTATTGTTTACATTTAGTCACGTGGGTGAAAAAGGTCTATACACAGTATAGACAGTATTGCGACACGAGTGCGCCATTGTTGGAAACAAATTGGCAGGTGTATGGGCCGGTGCACCCGGACAGTTGGTATGCAATAGTCACAAGCTGTTTATACATGTACGTTTAGGATGCACCCAATTCCTTCAAGACACTAGTGATAAATTCCTGTACACTCTACTTACAAATTCTTTTAAAATACTCACAACTCTCACAGGTGTTCAAGTTGCACAGAAAAAATATGATCAACATCAATTTTTGGCGGGTTGACCAATAACTGCTTGAGAAATTCTTACCCAAAGCAGATCGCCTCTAAAACGATGGATATATTTCCCTGACTGGCAAAAGTAGCCCTTATGAAACAGAATTATTCTGGAAACAGCCAAATATTGCCAATTTTTGATCCAGTTGTATCCACCTTGCTAGTAATTGTATCCAGGCCAAAGGTTCAGTACCAAATTTCTTCAATTCCCCAATTCCATGTCTCCGAACTCGCTTACATAAAATAACTTTTACCAATGAACTTGGCGTACGGATATTTGGCCCATGTACACGGGTGCACCCTGTACATAATGAACAGCCATTTAGTTTTCAAAATTTGAAGCTGGTTCTACGTTAAACAGCTCTGGTTCAGGCGTTTCTCTGGCGCCCTCTTTAACCTTAACCCCCTTACTATTCTCTATGGTAGTTTAGGGATGCATTTGGGGCATTCACCAAGTATAATTCTCTTGCCTCCAGTTTTGTCCGCAACACATTGTTAAATAAAAGATTAATCCTACTTATTTTCTTTGCAGTTCAGAATCAGATCTGTAATTGAAAGATGAGGGTGACATTTTGGTTCTCTGCTCACAGGTGGTCTTCCCCTCCCGAAATTTTGTCTTTGAGACGCCGATGGGGACCAGATCCCTTACAAGAAATGAGTTCAAAACTTCAGAAACGGTTGTATTGAAGTGGAATCGGTGCTTGCCTGGGCCAGTATAGATCGGTAGGGTGTTACAAGTAACATGGTGTCTTTTTTACAGTCAATTTGACGCGTACGATAGAATGTTGGCAATCTAATGAATTCTGAACAAGATGGGTATTACATCTTCATGACCGTTGTGTCGAATTGAGTCAATTTTTTTCGATATCATTTCGACACGGCAGGTTTTAACTGAGAAATCCACCAAGATGGTGTTTGACCAGACGGTCTACGTAGGCAACACGTCATCAGAGACGATCTACGTGCGAACGACCTACGAGAAGTGGCAGCAGCTGAAATTCTCCACGGAGGTCAAACTCATGTCCGGCGCCTCCACCGGCGGCGGCTTCGACTTTTCGCAGGCTAGCGACCTCACCGAGGGCTTCACGGCTTTGGCCCCCCACCACACGCTTAAGATGATCGGCTCTTTCTTCTCGGCCGAGGCTGACCCGCCGGCCATGGAGGCTGGTGGGGTGGCACCAGGGGCGGCCAAGCGGATCAGCATCAGTCGTAACTACCGCGTGCCCAACCGCCATGCCATCATAGTCACACCGCTGAAGACACTGCAGGTAGTCCGTGGGGGCGCCCTCTGGCAGAAACGTTGCAAGGAGTCTGCATCCTGCCCCTTCATGTTCCGTAAGACAACACATAAATGGATACAAATTCATCAGTGATATCGTTTTGTCAAAACAATCTAATAACCGAAATTTTTTTTATTGTACAAATTTAACTCGACCAAATTCACCTGGTGTAGACGTATTTTCCTTTTTACATTTATTCAAAAATGTGTGTTTGCGTTTACCTTATGTCAAGCATCAACCAGAAATCTTAGAAATAATGCAAGAAGAACTGTAAATTATTTTAAATGAGGTGTTTCTTGTTGGGCAGGAGATAAGACGAAGAAATTGTCTCTGTGGCAAAGACTGCGGGGACGAAAACAACGAAAAGCCCCTAAGCTGGATACATGCCAAGTCTGTGGTCGAGGACCGAAAGCGGCTGTTGCTCCTTAGTCTGCTCCCCAAGGACGGCATCGATTCAATAACATCGATGCCAACGACATCAACCAGCTATCCGTCTCATTGCACGGTGTTTTATAATCAGTAAAATTCTCTGTTACTTTGCCAACTGCTGGCTCATTACCAGGCTGTTTTTTTACGTCGCAGTCTAAACTATGGCTGGCCGTCAATACAAAAGTTAGAGAATAGTTCACAAAGTCTTCAAAATTCCGCGCAATCCTATCAGACCCCCAGAACTGATGATAAAACACCTACTGCTGAATTGTAAATGAAAATTCGACCCTTTATTAATGGGACAAATGCATATTTTGAAGGAATAAATAATAACCAAAAAAAGGGGGGGGGGGTTTATTTGCAACTTTGGCCAATTTTAGCCGCCAATGTAGGCAACACGAGAGCGGTCTATAGCTGTTGCACCACATAGCGACCTGACTATTACCTTAACCTAAAAATCTTGCTCTTTCCTATTCTGAGGTGGAGCTGAGATTTAATCCAGATCAATTGGATGAAAAATTCGATTACGTAAAGATAAAAAGGCAGCTTGTAGTCTTTTAATTGATAAGTTCCTGTTTGTGAACTTGTAGTTTTAAACTGGACTGAACGACTTCCTAGAAAACTCATCGGCCACGATAATACAGTCCATAATGTTCTGTTTCTAACATTTCTGTCGGGCTGTCACCTGTTCTAATGAAATAGCAAATACCTGTGACATTCTTATTTGTTCAAAAGTGTTACTCGCGTTTGTACCATTGAGCGCCGGAGCGGCGAGAGCATGGTCCGCCGGTAAAAAAGTGGTGTCAATATTTTTGACAAGTCTTCCCCAAAAGGAAATAAATAAAATTAAGCAAAACGGAAACAGCCAATCAAACTTGCCAAACAATATCCCCCTGTGGGTGATTACGTATGTGTCTAGTTTAAACCAAAAAAAATCCCGTTAATTTGTCTGGTTTGTATGTATTTAGGTAAATGTCAGTGACTGTTTTTTGCATTTGTTACATTAATATATGCTCTTTGTGCGCTTTTCAAAAATTTCAGCCAGCTATCTGTCTCTGCCAATTGAATTAAGTTAACATCGAATCAGTGAGACAAAATCCCTTTCTGTCGTGACCAGTGGGAACCTTTAAGCGATTCATGAGACGGGAGATTTCAGTTGGAGAAAAACTCTGAGGGTCAATCGCATCGGGCAATAATGTGATTCATAGAATTAGGGGTACTTGTAGCCAGTGTTGGTTACAGTGTCTTACTGCTACCAGAAAAGTACGTTGCAAACGATCTAAAGATGATTAATTTCAATACGGGTGATTCACAATAGTGTGCCTCCAAGAGTTGGCAACGCGTTGGCTAATCACAGTGCGCGAAACCTGCCGACCCAAGGCTCGTTTGGAAAGGGTCGACAGATTTCGCACATTGTGATTGGCCAACGCATTGCAAACTCTTGGTGGCGCACTATTGTGAATCGCCCGTATTGTGTACACAACATGCAATATTAAACAAGAATATATTTGGTTATACACGAGACAAAATGTCAACATTAAGAAAATGTGTAAAAGTGGGTAAACGTTACTTCAAAGAAAAAATACTCAAAAAGTAACTCTGTGTAATTGTAACCACGATCGTATAGTTGGGTCCTTTGCAAGATCTTGCATCTATGAGCCCTTGGAAGTAGAACGAAATATATGGCTTTTTTATACTTGTTGATATGACACAAAAATTTAAAAGGATTTGAACATTACTGTGGTAGAAGCAAAATTTTAAAGCAAGTAACGACGAAATTTTGGAGATTTAAGGAGTGTTTAACTTAACTTGATGCAAAGTCTGTTCTTCTCTGTGATATGCTGCAATAAAAGTAATAATTGCTTCTTCTAATCGTGTCTTCTGTTTCCAGTTTTTAATATTAAGCCGCCTTCTTTGGTGTAAGGATAGAAATTGTCCAAACTAGGACATATGATATGACTCCTCGTGTAAGGTAAAAATGGAAATTTCCCTTGAGTTAGATTTTGTTTTTGATCCTTTTGTACTATCTGTATGCAGGGTTCAACGAAACGGGAGCCGTTTTCACTGACATCATAATGTTCCATTGAACCCAAAGTTTACAACGTGTATGAATGATCCGACGGGACAAACTTCAACCCTCAATAACTTCATAACGTACCTTAAGGCGCCTTTCCATGAGTACTGTTTGTGGTCGGTTTCCTGATCCACATTTGACCCTCGTCGTCCATTTCAATGAACACAATTCATGCATGGTTACCGATGCGAACTGAAAACTTGTGATGGCGCCCAGCCTTTTCTAGTGAAATATTCTGAAGATTCCCTGGATTGGGGGGGGGGGGTTGAAAATAGAACCGCTGAGCCAGTTTAATGTTTCAAAACATCAAGGTCGTTCAGGACAAAGCATTGTGCGAGATGGCATATGGCCAAGCTGATTGGGCAGGCCCTGCACTCGCCTATCCACTCCGAGTTGAAGTGTACCCTCACCGGCGAAAGATAGACAGCCAGTATGCTCTGCATTCTGGTCATATGTAGTTTAGTTGGAATATGCATGTACTGATATGACTCACTGACACCAAAATTACAGCGATCCTCTAATCACTGCTCACGCGTTGTGAGGGCTGGCCGGTCCTCCCTTCCTTCCTTCCAGTCGCTTGAGGACAGGGAAAAGAAGAGTTTGGAGACCACAGGCAAAGCTGACTACCGCCAAGACAAGGAACACTGGCCTGTAGCTTGATGTCACATCAAACACCCAGCCTGAGAGGAAGGAAAACTGTATATCAGTCACAGTTGGACAGCATAGCAGTACGTGAATGGAGCATTTCCACGCTCATTTCTTGAAGCCACCAATTCCACTACAACATCAAGGAAAAGTTATCCAATTTTTTTTTTTTGCGGATCATTTTGGTGGATATAATATAAAGATTTATTTGGTAGGATCTTACTATTCGTTTGATTTTGTTTAGCACTAACAATCAAGGCTCATACCTCTGTTTCAGATGAGCCACGAATGCACTGATTTGAATCTAGACGGGCCAGATTAAGTACACTGAGGATTTTTTTTTAACAGTCGAAAAATAGTTTTGTGGAATTCTGTAAATGTGCATAAATTTCTTATACGGAGGGGTGAATTTGCTAATGGATGTTGATATTCATCTGGCACTGCGGAGATCACGAAATGAGCATGTAGTTTTGCGTACGATATGGTGGTCTGTAGGTTTATAATGCCTGTGAACTTCACCCTGCGTTTAAGTGCACCCTTAACGGTAAAGAAGAGACCGGATTGTGAGAAGGTTTTTCATTCAGGCGCCCGACGAACCTGCAAACACGATACATTTCGACATTTGGTTGCAAGTGCTCAGCCCGACCCACACACTTGCGCACCCAAGTGATGACTTCCGACCAAAGAACAGTCGTTTTCATGTCCTTGAGTATGGAATTCCATATCTGCCGTCGCCCGTCGTGCGTTGCGCGTCGTCAGTCGCCCGTCGTGCGTCGCCCGTCACCAGTCGCGCGTCGCCCATCAAATGGGTTGCATATGACCTGCAAAAGCCGGGGTTTAACAAATGACAATGTGATGCTTCTAGACCACGGGGCATGGCCGATTATCTTGCACTTTCTTGGTGCACTTCATGGATCTATGTAATTTTTACGGAAACCTCTTCAGACTGATGATAGGAAACTCAAAACTAAAATCCACAATTCCGTCGTGTGTGCCGTTTTTAGCAAAAACGCCACCAAAATTTTCAAATTTTCACGTTTTTGGTGCAGGAAAGCGCGACATGAAAAATTACGTCATCGTTTTTATACGGCCAATCAATGAGACTTTTATGGCAAGGCGTGGTATATCATTATGGTTTGACCAATAGCAGAAGCGGTACGTAAGTTGTTTTAGGTACCAGCAGGACAGTAAGATGGCCGACATTTCGAGCTCCTTCGATGACGATTCGGGTGAAAAACCAGTGCATTATGCACGTTTCAGAGTCCAAATTGAGGGTTTTGCCTTTCTCCAAGAAGAGCTGGATGAAGTTCCTCGAGTGTGCCGGCAGGTGGAAAAATGTGCAGGAATCGGCAGAGGCTAAAATCGTTGAAAAAGCAGAGATGAATCTCGGCTTGTCCTTCACGTCCAGTGCACACGTCATACACGCAGACATGGTAGAAGACATCGCGCTGTCAAAGGTAGGCCTAACACTCCGGTGAACAACTCTTTAAGCTATAGTATAGTTCTCTTATTTTTGAAGCGTTTTGATACATCCCCGTCGATAAATGCACAAGCTCACTGTAGGCAGGAATTATTTGAGTCCATTCCTGACTTCAAAAAACATTCACGTGTTCATCATTAGAGTAACACTGACTAAAATCATTAAATTCCATTCACTTCTAAGGATCTTTTCCCAATAAGGCAAGTACAAATCCCGCCTGCAAAGCATATACTAGTCCCATAATTAGTGCCAATAATGCTAGAGTGCCCCTGCCCCTTGACAAGAAAATATCGCCTTTCTGAGAATTTAACCAAATATCTTTTTTAAAAATATTTTCAGCAAAATTGTTCAGGCCAACTTATCCACCGTCTAATTCTAATTTGCATACTGTAAAAATGTGCCGACTTATTTTCATCAAATTCTAGAAAGAAATATGCCAACCGATACAGATATTCCATCTTGTCCTCTCAATTTTACCTTGACATCTAGAAATACTAGACAGTGCTGTGGATAACAAACTGTTTATTAGATGTATTGTTAGGGGGCAATTACCACTAGGTTTAAGTTTCAGAAAATATGACGTGTTGGTTTTGGTAGAGTGTGTTATGCCATGGTGGATAGACCAATGAGAACAGGTTGTCCAGCACATCAGGCAATATTTATGGGGCTAACAAGTAACGTTACTGTTTAAAAGACTTCTGTGAGCCAACCTGCAACTAAAGTCATGTCTTATCTGGAGTATACAGCAGATTTGATCATAGGTATATCCGCCTTCAAAATAATGTTGAATCAGTTCGTCTCTTATGAAAATATTAAGGAATCAAACATTGTAAATAATCTATTATTTACATTCCGTTCTGTGGGATATCGTGCAGGGACAGACAGAAATATTACATAGGCTATAGGCCTAACGTCAGGCCGTTAACGAGTAAAGTTACGTATAGAGTAACTAAGTTAAAAAACAATCTACCCTAACAAAAGTCTATTTTGTTAATTTATGTAACAAAAATGGTATTATTTCATATACACATCACTTTAACGATGTCAGTCTTTAAAAATGAAAGGATATTATTTCTTCTCTCAAGTAAAGTTCGGCGCAACTGCAAAAACGAATACATCTTCTAGTTTCTACTGCTTAAATGACAGTCAGGTATGGTGGATCGATCGAACAAGTACATGTACATGTGAAACGTTCAAGGGTCAAAGTTAAAAATACCGTGACAAAAAAAAAACACGGACGACGGGCGACGCACGACGGGCGACGCGCGCTCACGACGCGTCGCGTTGTGCAATGAGACGCGCGTCTTGCTTCAGCTGACGTAATACGCCTTGCGACGCACGACACGACGTACGACTTTACGGGCTACGGAAGGAGCGACGTTTAGGTAGAAAATATCCAATCTGGAAAGGGCAATAAGACGGAACAACGCAACACGACGCACGACGTGACAATGTGTATCATAGATAGTACACCATACTCCATTCAAGATCGCCCGTAAGCATGCACTGTCAATCTAGTCTTTCGTTTTGGAGTATGGCGCCACCATCGATATCAATTCTAAGTGGAGATCAAGATTACGCTGTTAGCATACAATTGCATCACATACCTGATATAAGCGGTCCAAGCAGATGACCTATGCCAACAAATATGTGGAACCATCCCGTGCTGACAGCGAACTCCTCCAACTTGACCAAACGCCGAATGGCAACGGAAGCTATAGGGAAGAAGGCCCCGTTGGTGAAGCCCTGCAGGCAGGAAGTGACAGCAAGATACGCGTAGCCGTCCAAGTTCGTGAGAAGCAACGAAACACCGCCCACGGCCAGGCACACGGCCAGTACAAATTCGGCTGGCAACCGGCAGCTGAGCAGCAGTCCGTTGCCCAGCTGGCCAAGTAGACTCCCGATGCCTAGGAAACTGAGCAGGAAGGCAGCACGAGAAGGCTCCACGCCGATGCTCTCAGCACGAGGAATGATGAATAACGGGAACGAAATGTATGGGAGGCTGAACTCAAGGGACAGAAAGCATAACAAGAGCAACCGATAGCTTTTCAGCAAAACTGTGATCCCCAGTACAGATGCCACTCTGTGTAACAGTCTCGCACCGCGTTTCAATCCCCTTGAGTCCTTGAGGGGCATATAATCAGTACGGCCTGTCTGGTCAGTGGACGTGTAGCAAGCTTCATCTCGCTCTTCGTGTAATCCTGAATCAAAGGAAGATCTCTCACCATCAAGAATTGTTTCGGAGATGATCACCTCCCTACCATCTGCATTAGATGCACTTGCCTGTCTCTCGGGTACTTCCTCAACAATCTCCAAATCTTCTTGACCGTCATCGTCATTCGGTTTTTCGACTACGGGCGATTCAATTCTGCGCCGGGGCCTGAAAAGAGCAGCGCACGCAATAGAATTAGCCATAATTGCCGAGATGATGAGAAGAGTTCCTCTCCAGCCGTAGCGGTCTAAGAGGAGTTGAAAGATCGGAGGCGCAGCCATTATTCCCGTACCTATTCCGGAGAAGGCCACCGCATTGGCCGTCTTGTACTTCTTGTCGAAGTGCATAGCTACTGCAACCATGCCGGAGTTGTACGAAATTCCGACACCAACACCTAAGAAAAAATGAAAAAAACACTCATTTGGTACGGCTCAAAATATACAAGCCAATACGATACAGGTCAATGCATTTCAGTCGCATAAATGCCAGTTCATACTACAAGCGAATGTGAAAGCGAAGCGAAATTTCGCTGAATTGAAATATATTTAACTTTTGAGAATTCCCAGCGCAAATACTTGATATGACGTCACAAATTCATGATTGTTTTCGCGCCAAGCATGAAGCGGGCTTGAATATGGAGTAGGGGTTACCCCCAGTGTGCTTTCATTTAAAACTTTGTCATTTTGTTATAACCTATGTACAAGCCAAGGTCAGTTTACCCATAGTTTCCCTTAGATGTGCCCTTAGAAATGTCGCTCCAGCTGGGCCACCGGGTGATATTAAGATGTATATAGTTTGAAGAGCATTTGAAATGGCTAAGGCACCATTTCAAAATTCTTATCAGGTAGGTGTCCGACAGAATGGTTCGACCGATAAATTCTATTATCGGTTGGCTATCAGGTTAAGTGTTCTCAAGTGGCAAATTCTAAGCGATAAACCCCTTTTTATTTCTTTTTATTTTATTACTCCCAAGGCTATGTGGTTTCAGTGGAGCAACACCACCTCCATTATTCACTCAACACAAGTCACTGTTATCATTTATTTATCCGTCGGATGGCCCCATCCTATAGTCAACCGATAGGAATTTTGAAATGATGCCTAAGAAACGCGGAGGAACTCTGCCGCCGTCAGAATGAAATGAAACAAATTTCACCGGTTCGTACGGTTAGCACTCGACCCTGCATTTGTTGAGGGCCGTCCTAGGCGATATTAATAAGAAGAAGCTTGCGATTCCTACAGCAACAGAGGCTCCTTTGTTAAGAACTTCGCTGTTTCACACACGACTGTAGGAAATGCACGCGTCATGGTCGCATCGCAACCAATAACATGAACACTCCCGACCAACGCAGCTCTCTTTCACCGATGAGGGGCCGCTTGTGCTCGAGGCGGGTAATTTTGGCACAGTTGCTAGCACAGTCTTTTGCGCAAGGTTCCGACAGTAATTTGTCGTGTGTGCTACAGCTGATAATGCAGTCACTAATGGATAATTTTATAGGTTGGTGATACATTTCTATTGATAACAACATTGATGTCACAGAGTACCAACGGGCAAATGCCTCTCTCAAGAAGCGTACCATGTCCGTGTACATATAGTAGTATAAAGTAGGCGCATGCACTTCCGAATCTAGGTACTTCTACTGGAAATTTCAAGTATTCCACAGAGTTGAGAGACTATGAAGATGCACGTTTTCACGCACATCTGTGTAAATTGAACGCTGACCGTCATAAATCACGTGACTAGAAATCCTTTGTACGCTTCCTGGTTCGGTACTCTATAATGCCTGAGCTGGGAACATTCACCATTCTGTGACCATAGTTATCCGTTACAGCAATGACATTACCTATTACGAAAAATGTGACGTAGAGGTGAAATATGCTTTCCGCCCAGTAGCTGCAAAAATATCCCAGAGATGACAGAACTCCCCCAAGAATTCCTGAAATTCTGCAGCCGAAGCGTTTGATTAAAACTGCACCCAAGAGGCCTGGTGAGGGATAAGACAAATAAGGATAAATGTTGGGCGTTGATATACTATTAAAGCTACGCAAAAACTATCCCAAACGTCATCCTTAGTGATGCAGTGGTGGGGGGGTATAAAATTCTAATGTGGTTTGAGGTTGGACAGTCGATGTTAGTTCCCCGAGGTATTGGAAGTTGACAAACTAGTTCCCTCAGCTTAACCATGTTATATTTGTTTTACAATACCTCATACATATTTTATTTAAAAACCTCTAAAAAAACTTAATCATTAATTTGTTTCCACGAACTTTCATTTTGTTCCAGAGGTTCAAACACAATAATTTCAAGTTCGGCATCGCTCAGCTGAGGAAAACGCTGATTGTCTTTTACGAGTGCCGCCATCTTTTTATATGAGCTACCTAGATTGGCGCCATTACGAGTCCACACTACATCCGGGCGACAATTCCGGGATTTTCTGCTACTGCACATGCGTTTTTAATTGTCACCCGGCTCACACCGTTAAAAACGCATGTGTATTTACTCCTTGAGTGAACGATCGCGTGTGTGCTTGGTAAACAGCAAAATTAGCCGCTGGCGCGTGACCGTGAATGTACCGATGAGAGTTCGGCGATCCGTCATGAATATGTATGAGGTATAGTTATACGCCCTTCAGTAGCAAAAGTCCGAATGATTGCAAGAATTTGTGCGTATTCAGATGAAAATAGGTTGTACTGGATGTATACCTTATAGGTTTATCAGTATTTGTCTTATTAGTGACCCTAGTTCTCCCTTGAAGTCAAAGATAGCCAGGCACGATCCCCCACACCAAAACCCCTCTCCCCACTGACTGTCCTAAGTTCTGAATCACTTCTCTTACCGCACAAGCACCACAGTGAGGTGGCAATACTTTGCACTGCAGCTGTCTCCCTCGCATTGGTATCGAATTCGTTCATCCAACTGACGTACAGTATGCCCCCGCACCGTAACAAACCAAAGAGCACGTTGACAGAGAAGGTGGCAATGACCACCACGATGCCCCATCCACCCTCTGGGGAGTTTGGACTTTCCATCGCCCGAGTCGGTGTCCCAGACGAGTTCATAAGCTTCGAAAGTCAAAGATAACCCCTATCAATCTATCAGCCAGCAGATCTCTGAGAAATTTCCCACCTTTTCTAAAGTGTTGAAGTATTTATTATTGATTTCAGTGAATGAAGTTTACTAATTAAGGTGCACCAACTACTGTGTAGCTGATGGTTTTCCCATTATGTTTTGCTCATTTACCTAGGCTGGAAAAGATGAGCAAACCAACCAAAGTTAAAGTTACCAGAAAAGGGAGAGTTTGGGCCACCACCATTATGTCAACCACTTGTCGTTTTTGCCTTTTACTCGGGATATAGTTCGTATACAACAGATGAAAATGAAGATATTGCAGCGAAAAGTTTGAAAAGGAAGAAAATGATGGAATGATGTCCCTGTGTAATGAAGGCTGTAATTTCGCGGTTAGAACTATAGGTTTCCATTTATCAATAGCCCAATCACTGCAAAAACTGGGGTGTTAAATTTAACACCCTTGGTGTTATCAAAGAACTACATCAACACTTTTCACTGGTGTTAAACATTTTGATGGTACTTTTAATACCATCCAGTGCACTGTAACACATATAGATGTGCAAAGTAACACCAGTGGTGTTAAAGTAACACCTTATGGTGTGGTCATCTCACAACACTAAAAAGTGTTGATATATTAACACCAGAGTTTTTGCATTGTAGGTGTCCTTGGTTCGAATCCCAGAGGATTTCCCCCCTTTTTCAGGTTCTTTCCTGTTGAAAATATCTGTTTTGAAGAATATTGTATTACTGTCGAAATTTTTTAGCATTGAGGTTTATCAAATTTAAGGACCAAAGCTCACTGCAAAGCGTTCTCGATCAGGTAATACCCATGATATATTTCAGCCCCGTTCCGAACGGACGCGTTTCTCCGTAAAAACCTCGTTTGTTAACAGTGGTCAGTTTGGATGGCGAATCTCTGTTCTGAGTGATGTTAAGAGAACCGGCAGAGTCACCGTTTCGACTGTACGCTCTGTCTGCGTCTGTCATCGGAAAACTGAAGGGGAACATTGAGGCGTGAGAAGATTCAACGGTGGAGTTTCGATGACTGAGATCAGAGTACCCTGGGAAGCCAGACGACGGTGAAGCTTGTCCAAGTGTGAAGGTGGAGAGGGTTGAATTGTAGTTGTGTTTCGATAAGTTTAAGTGCAGTTCATACATTAGACAAATGTGAAGGCCAAGCGAATTTGACGTCACAACAGATTTACAGCAAAATTTAGTTCAAGGTGTGTTTGACTTTTGCGTATTCGCAGCATGAATATTCAGATCTGCCCTCAAAAATTCGCGTTTTTCTTCGCTTTCGCGCCACTGTGAACCGACCTTTGCGGTATTATAGGTTTTCTTGGCCATGTTTACTCTGCTTCTCTCTGTATTTTCACCGATGACATCCATTAATTTACACATCAGATAAACTGGGGTTTCTTTTTCATTGATGGAGCATTCAAAGCAAACTTTTCGGCAACCAGTATTTAGTTCCAAACGTTCATTTTAATGGTGGCGAATTTTATTTCGTTTTGGGGCAATTAATGCTTCATTTACTTTACGTGTATGGCATTTTTTTTAATGCTTATGCATGCTTTCAAATGAACAAAACGTTGATGCCCTTCGGGCGTATGGCCATGCCTTTCTTTTTTAATTCGTTTTGGGGCAATCATTCTTATCCCCTGTCTGTTAAAATTAATGACATTTTTAAATGGATGCATTGTCCTGTCTTCTTTGGGGATTCCCTTTATAGACTAGGTGAAATTCATAATAAAATGAAAAGGACTATGGGTTGTCTTTTTCATTATGTATCACTTGAGAAGGATTTGTCAATCATGATCGTTTGAAATATTTTGATTGATTTTATGTAGCCTGTTTATTCACGGAAGACTAATTCTGCCTGCTTGGTAGACTGAAGTCAACGGTGTTTTGCACTCCCAAAAGGGGCCAATGATTCCGGACGCGAAGCTGAGTCTGGATCCATTTTCACCCGAGCATGTACCCCCATGGACCCCGTCACAATAGGCAACATTTGTTTTGTTTACGTTTTGTAATGGAGACATGTACACATCTCGGACAAAAAACCTTGAATGGAGATAAATACACCGAAATACCCCAGACTTTTATAGAGGTTTTTCATTCACGTGATCTTTGAGGGTCAGCATTCAATATGCACAGAATGTGTCTGGAAATGCGCGCGCCTATGAGGTCTCACAGCATCCTGGAATACATGAAATTGCCAATGAAAAGACGCTGTGGCCTTTCAACGCTCCCTGAATCGCCTTTGCCCGTCACGTGAAAAATCTCTATAAGAATAGTGACATTCGGGAATGCCTGAAGAAACGTTTCTTTAAAAAAATATAAATTATCTGCCCACTAACAAAATAGTTACCAAAACAACGAAAAAGAATCACTGATTCGATAATTCATTTTGAAAGCATTTTTTCAAGGACGAATTGAGTTTAAAGGAATACCATAGGGAAATTGATTAGTTATTTTTTATTATTGAATGACAGTCAGTAAGGCCATTCAATTTAATTCTTAATTGAATGAGCTGAATAACCTTATTTACAGTTGACTGTTTACCATAGTGCATGGTGGGATAGAATGGGGTCGTCCCATGTCAAGAGGAGGAGAAATGGCGCAAGTGATCACAGGAAGTAAAAGGCGTAATCTTCCTGTTTCAGTAGTGGAGGATAATTTCCCTGGAAAAAAAAACTACTGCCCTTTGGAAACGGAGTTCGTCCCCGTAACTAATAGCAGTGTACACGCCGATGAACCCCGTTGTCCCACCATAGAGCAAGGAATACATGTTAGGTGGTCCCACCAATGCATTGTGGTAAGCACTTGCGATACGCTTTCAGTACGGTGCCTCCAATAGAAATTTTCTTAACCTAATAGTTAACACTGCCACCATGCAAACCTTGAATCATCCGTCTAATAACTACAATGTTCACAAAATGTTGTTTTTGCACCGACCGTTGAAAGAGTTAAAATTCTTACAAAAATGTTATTTTGAGCTAGGGTTTGTACCTACACGAGTTTGACTCACGTCCTACGTTGGGCTGTTTCAATTCAGCACGTAGGCCTGCTCAATGATTGCAAAATGTGAGTCTTGGTTGTAGCACACACGCCTCCAATCTTCACCAACTGTACATTTAGCAGTGCGACTTCTTTTGGTTCAAAGTGCATTATTACAATGGGTTCATAGGTATTAACACACTCTGAACAGTAGGCCCACATGTCATGGGTGCATTCTTTCCTTTATGGCAATAATTATAGATATATACAGAGCCACACGCTAGAGAAGACGTCAAGTCTTATCTGTGGGCTACGGTGTCCCGTGACGACACTGAACATCAATATTCAACATTCGGCACATCACGTAGCCTTTAGTCAAGGCGCGGGTGGAACCCTGAAACGGCGTAGTAACACGAAAAAAGCCAGTGCGAGTGAATGGCTGGCTGATAAGCACCGCCCCTATGCCTTGGGAGGTACACACATAGCATGGCTAGAGGGGTGTTTGTAAAAGAATAACATTGTGGAGCATAATCGTTGGAAGATCATAATTTTTTAGACTTGTGATTTTCGATAACAGAAGGTATCGATGGGTGGGACTAATATGTACTTGGTCGGTCTTGAACGTTCATCCATAAATATCTTAGACCGTGTATCAACATGTGAAAAAGTCCGCTGCAATTTGATAATGTCCTCGAGCAGAAGCCATTACTCATCGGGTGAAAAGAGGAGCGTTGGCCGGGATTGTTATGTTTGTTGGGAGCGATGCGGCTACATCGCGACCTGCTCCATGAAAAACAAAGTAACATTGAAAATGATCAATTTGAGTAAAACGACTTCAAACTTGAGGTGGTTTCAATTTTCTGATTATGGGTGCAATCTCGTTGAAATTTCACAAGCATGTCATGAGGTGTATTTTCTAGAAAGTTTTACATCGATGTTTAGGATGTTACAATCACTTTACAAGAGATACATGTACATCGTTCTTCTCTTCAATTATTCTTTATGCAGAGTACACACATTTCCTGGGAACACCATAGTTCAGTCATAAGTTCATGGCAAGTGTCAGTTTAATTCATGTTGATTATAAAATATTTGCAATAATTATTCACTTCAGTTACAACGCCATGCCACTGTTAATCAAACTCATAATGTAATTAACTCCCAAGATTAAAACTCATGGTAAAATGTTATAACTTCATTTTAACATCAGATTTTATTAACACACTGTAAAATAATTTCAACATGAAATGTGTGCCAAAGTTCAAGTCACAAAAACTTTTAACATGTATTTAAAACATACCATGCCAAGGCTGAGCACAAGTCATGTTGATACTTAGCATGCATATGTGAAAATCATAACAGCATGCAGCAATGCTGTCTAATTATTTCAGTAAGAACGTGGAATAGTAAATCACCCAGTCGGGTCAGAGCAAAAGCTAGATTTTCAGTAATATCAATGAAAATGTGTTTAAGTGTACAAAAAGACATTCTTTTAAATCCAAAGACATTTTAGCAAAAGGAAGTATCTTGAAGATGCATTGTTTTGCCAAACTGCATTGAATAAAGTACGTGGAGATACACTTTCACTTTACAGACAAGTATTATGGCAATTATATCCTTGATATTGGTGGTATTGCCTAGCCAAGTTTCTTTCAGACAAGGTGTTCCAAATTAATAAAAAAGAAGTCATTTAATATATGAGCTTTTCTGCTAAATGCTCAGTGAAGCTTCCAAGAGCAAATCTGCAAACAAGAAATGTGTAACATATACAAATAGATTCAGGGTTCTACCTGAGCAATATTAAACGACACCACAGCATTTGCAACATAAGATACATTGTTCCGCCATAACGGGCTGATTCGACTTTGTTCAATGAAAGGAGCGCTCTTGAATCTCTTGAATCACTCATAATTTATATCTATATCTCAAAATCTCAAAATAGAAGTTACTACTAATGGAGCCTACGTTGCTATGGAAAGAGCGCCCTGTCTTGTTCCTGCTCAAGGCCCATTGCTCAAGTGGACAGACATATAAACGCTAGATTGCATATTGATCGTATATTGACTTCTTTGGACTCTCTGACTTAAACAGTATTTATAAATGAGAACAAATATGTGCTTGGTCGGTCTTAAACTAACGTTTAAGATTTTGAACGCTGATTATGTCCTCACCAAAGGCTCTGGCAGCAGTCGCGTCCATTGTCCTGAGCCAGCCTTAAACTCAAGTTTAAATCCGGCATATTTTAATTTTGGATTTTTGCCCTGCCCAACGTGTATTTTAACACTGTATACTTCTGCACTAGTAAGCAGGAGGTCGTGGGTTCGAGTCCCACCCGAGTACGCTTGTGTTTTTTTTTACAAGCCTTCAGGGGCACACTGAGTATACAGTGTTAAAATACACGTCGGGCAGGGCAAAAATCCAAAATTCATTTCGTCTCCCTGACGCAAATCTATCTTTGAAGTAACCGGCATATTTTATTCCCTTATTCGAGAGCAGCCACGTGACGGGCTCTCGACCAATAAGAATAGTTAAACAGTCTCAGATATTTATGAATAAATAACAGTAGTGGAATACATTAATATTTCCGAGTAAGTCCGCTAACTATCTTTTTTAAGACTGGCTAGGCAAACATTTATTCCCTTGCTCGTACCATTTCTATCGGTCGAGAGCTCGTCACGTGGCTGGTCTTAAACGGTTGATAAAGTACTAGTTGGCCGTCTGCTACCTCATGTAGTAGTTTAATACGTCTCGTGCGCACCACACTCCACACAAGGAGATAGGTCACGACTGCTCGCGAGAGGAACACACCATTACATGACTATGAGGGTGTTTGAAATAACAAAAAGGTACCTTAAAACTATTGAACAAATCATTGGAAAATCTACTTTTAATATGCTTTGACTTTCCGACATGCAAGAGGTACAAAAAAAGGTGTTTAAGAATGGATTTCGGCTTGGAAATTTTAGCAGTGTCCATTCTGACAGGCCAGGCATTATATTAATTTTATTCCATTATTAACGAAGCGTCTTTATTTGGAGGAAATCGTCATCCAGTCACCAGATTTTATTGAGCAAACATCACCAAGTTCTAAAGTTTGAAGCTGTATGAATGATAGGTTTATTATGCATACTTTGATATGATGCATGTAGACGCTTTATTTCCAACCAAAAAAACCACTCTGATCTTTGTCATCCAGGTCCATGGGTCACTTTGAACCAACCTTCGCTATTTTATGATTCATTTAATTGATCGTGTAGTATATAATCAAACCGATTTAAGTGGTTTTATCAGGTTTGTCTCATATAATCGTTACTTTCCACATCTGTAATAGCGCCTTTATTTGACAAATCGAAGGGTCAGGATATTTCTGCATACTGAACTCTATATCTATAGATGACGAATCAAGATTTCATAAATATCTGTTGTCATGTAAACCCTAGGAATTCAGCAGTCGGTGAATTTGGAATTTTGTAGTAGCAGACTTGCATCCTTCACATAGGCCTACTCATATTGTAAAATTGGAGGATTCAGGACTGTTAGGGCTAATGCGGGGTGTGTGCGCATGTTTCATGCCATTTGAGGATTTCTGTCATTGAGTGCCGCTCATGTAGATGTCACCTATGATGCCGCATTATCATGCACATTATGACAAATGGTAGTCTGGAATAACGTAAGCAAACTGACTCAGATCAAGATTTTATTATTCATACATAAACAAAGTCAAATGGACACCCAGTATAGTTTGTGAGTGTTATGAACACCAACCTACTAACGTGCCCCGAAACAGTTGTTACTTGTTTGTTATGAACCATACGAGGGATGCCTTTGTCAAAAGAAAAGGGGGAAGAAACAGTAAATTTAAACTAATCAAGAGCCTTTGTTTGTGCGTTAAAACGTGCGTCGTCTGCTCTGTACGACTAAACTAAGAGGTTTCACAGAATAATAAGCATTCACTATGTCGGAATGTGACCAAATTGAGTTCGTCATTAATGGTTAAATTAATGGAACTTTCCATTGATTATCTTCTCAATTATGCACGCATGTGCATAAATGGACATGGTGATTGGGCCATGAAAACTGTATAAAGGAAAAACTTGAAAGCCCCTTTATTCTATATTCTCCTCCAGAATCTTTCATTTTCCTCACACTAATCCCTTACAAATTTCCACACCAAATAATCAAGGCCTCACCAAGTAAACAGAAAAGAGACTCAATTTGTCAATTATTGTTTCCAAGACACTTCTACTTCATTCATGCTAAATCACACACGGATTTCAGGTGTGTCTCCCATATTACCGCAACAAGTTTTCCGAAAAATCCCTAAAAATTAAGGTAAATTAGGTTGCAGCTTGATATCTCCAATCGTTTTCTTTTTACAGCCTCTGAAAGTTCAAGTGTTGTTCAATTTTGTTGCACCCAAAAGTACTGGTAGCATTTTTGAGGGCCTAAATAAAAGTCCAGAATTTCCTGCTCTCTGAAAGTCAAATTCTGCTTCCTTCTGCTGTCTAAATTTTAATATACATGTACATATGTACTGTAGGCCTACAGTTACCATACATCTACAGGTAGCTTTGGCATAATGATAAACATAGGGCCTACACGCACCATCCGCTGTGATCTGAGTCTGCCACTGTGAGTCTGTTATCATAATGTGAATACAGCCATAAGTAATCTGAATACAGAACTTGTAAAGGTGAAGAATGAATTATTGAGAAAAGAGCTGTTCGGATTTGTACTCAATCACCTCCACAGGCACACACAGCCCCTCTCTTTGCACGACTCAACACACTTATACTCACTGATATAAACAAACTCCAAACTGGGATTTTTATGTTCAAATACACCAACAATCTTCTTCCACACGCCTTTTCGTCTTTCTTCACCTCTGTCCACAATGTCCATGACTATTGCACAAGGTCTCGCAACAATCTTTATCTTCCATACATTCGCACAACCTATTCGAGCAATACTTTACGATTTCAGGGGCCACGACTATGGAATAGTATAAGCATGACCCTGAAAACACAATCGTCTGTGGGCCGCTTCAAAACCTCATACAAAAATAGTCTTATCTCCAGTTATTTAGCATAATTTCCCTCTCAGTTTCATTACTTGCATATCACTATTTTTGATTCCATTGTATCTATTATTGCCTTGTATAAATTATTTTTGTTTTCCGTCCGTCGTTCTTCGTTTCTTGTCTTATTTGTTAGTCCTGTGACCTATTGTCTGTCTGTCTGTCTTCTCTCAAGACATTTCAGTACAAGCCCCCGGCTTTTGATTATGCCTCTGTAGTGCATAACTTATGCCATCCTAGTTATTATCGTATTTATTTGTATTCTTTTATATCCTTGATTAATTGTACACATTCATATAACCTGATTGATACATTTGCACTATCAAAATAAATGTTAACCCTAACTCCCTAGGGTGTGTGCAAAATCATATTAAAATTGGAGGATTCAGGACTGTTAGGGTTAATTGAAAAATTGAAATGAATGGCTTTTGTCAAATAAACTTTCAGTTAATTTACTCAAGACAAATTACATGATTTTTAACTCTAGACAAATAAGTATACACGGAATATATAATATAAAATGTTCTGAACCAGGTCAAAAGTACCAAATTCTTGGGTGTTTATACTGATGAGAATCTCACTTGGACCAAACATATCAACATGTTGTGTGCAAAATCTCCAAAACTATTGGCATTATGAGTAGATTAAAAAAAAGTTTGCCAGAAACTATACTTTTAACTTTGTATAATACCCTTATTCTTTCCTACTTAAATTATGCCATTCTTTCCTGGGGCAGTTTGACCTCTCAATGCAACAAGCTGTTTCTTTTGCAGAAAAAAGTTGCCCGAATAATATCAAAAACAGGTTATGTAACAAAGAAACATGGATTACTTAAAATAAACGACCTTTTCATTTGAACTTTGGTAAATATGTGCAAACATGGAGACATTGAAATGTCTCCCTAATGACCGATGTCTCCTTAAGGTAAAAAAATCTACCACAAAATGTCTCCCTAATGATTCATTTGTAAGAGTAAAATACGTTTCAGGCTATCTCGTCAAGATGACAAGCTTTCGCTGCGAATGCACCCATGAGACGGCGTCTTGACCCAAGAAATGATATTCTCGTCACCTTATGAGCTTGTACACAATTACCTGTTTTTCGGCCTGTAATCTATTTGCCCGCCCAATTTGCCTCCTTTGGTGTCTCGATTTTGCTCTGAACTGCGCTCTGCCTCATCACTTTGCATCCCCCTCGTGGCAACGCAACTGCCTGACATGAAAGATGCAGGAGAGTATGCATGGACTTACAAGATATCAGAAGAGAAAAATGACATAATGTGATCAGGAAGAAAGCTCAAACGTATCATCTACTTGCTTCCCTAGGATGGATGACTCTGGTCAAGTTTGTGTGAGCATTATGATGTTTTCCAGTTTGGCTCAAGTTTTTGGCTCAATCTCTAGTAAAACTGACTCAGTAACACCCAAACCGCAGAAATCACTTAATCTTCGCTCACGTGTTGTTTGGGGTGGTCGGTCCTCACCTCCTTCCTTCCAGTCGCTTGAAGACAGGGAAAAGAAGTGTTTGGATACAACAGGCGAAACTTATTGCCCCTAACACAAAGAACACCGGCCTGTAACTCAATGTCACATCAAACACCCAGCCTGAGAGGGAGGAAAACATAAGCATGTGTCAGAGTTGGCCAACATAGTGTTGAGTGAAGGGGTCACTTTCATTTTTTTGGAGATGACATCTTTCCATAAGAACTTCCGAAAAAAGTGTCTAGGCCTATCCATCCATGTTTTCAAGTTAATTGATACGTATACATGTACCGGTATATATGGGATCATCTTTTTGGGGAAATCTTTGTAATCACTGAGAATCATGGCCCACAGCTGCAGTACCCATTCCTGCCGACGTACGCATGTTGAACACGCTGCTGTTTACCATTTTAAAGGCCAGTCTATTCTGGATTAATGACTGGTATGGCGTACATGCACGTTAAATGGCTTTTCGACCGAATAGGTTGTCCCGTTCTAAAAGTGCTCGCGCCCAACCTTACAAGAACGCGTGTAAAACGTGCGAGTTTGGCACCATCGCAGTACTGGCATGTATCGGATCAGTCTGTTACTACACCATCACTAATAAACCCCCACATACCTGATACAACCGGTCCAAGCAGGTGGCCAACTCCAAGAAAAATGTGGTACCATCCTGTGCTGAGAGCGAACTCCTCCAACTTGACCAAACGCCGGATTAAGACTGAGGCTATAGGGAAGAAGGCCCCACTGGTGAAGCCCTGCAGGCAGGAAGCGATGGCCAAGTAGGCATAACCGTCCAGATTCAAGAGAAGCAACGAAACACCGCCCACGGCCAGGCACACAGCCAGCACGAATTCGGCTGGCAACCGGCAGCTGAGCAGCAGTCCGTTGCCCAGCTGGCCAAGTAGACTCCCGATGCCTAGGAAACTGAGCAGGAAGGCAGCACGAGAAGGCTCCACGCCGATGCTCTCAGCACGAGGAATGATGAATAACGGGAACGAAATGTATGGGAGGCTGAACTCAAGGGACAGAAAGCATAACAAGAGCAACCGATAGCTTTTCAGCAAAACTGTGATCCCCAGTACAGATGCCACTCTGTGTAACAGTCTTGCACCGCGTTTTAATCCCCTTGAGTCCTTGAGGGGCATATAATCAGTACGGCCTGTCTGGTCAGTGGACGTGTAGCAAGCTTCATCTCGCTCTTCGTGTAATCCTGAATCAAAGGAGGATCTCTCACCATCAAAAATTGTTTCGGAGATGATCACCTCCCTACCATCTGCATTAGATGCACTTGCCTGTCTTTCGGGTACTTCCTCAACAATCTCCAGTTCTTCTTGACCGTCATCGTCATTCGGTTGTTCGACTACGGGCGATTCAATTCTGCGCCGGGGCCTGAAAAGAGCAGCGCACGCAATAGAATTGGCCATAATTGCCGAGATGATGAGAAGAGTTCCTCTCCAGCCGTAGCGGTCTAAGAGGAGTTGAAAAATCGGAGGTGCAACCATGATTCCTGTGCCTATTCCGGAGAAGGCCACCGCATTGGCCGTCTTGTACTTCTTGTCGAAGTGCATAGCTACTGCAACCATCCCAAAGTTGTACGAAATCCCGACCCCAAAACCTAAATCAGTTCAGAAAAAAGGCAGAAACAAATAGCTTCTTGATTAAAATCCAAAAGTCTACCATGAAACTGTGTACTTTTTGCAAGACTGAAGCGGAAACCCTTATTCATTTATTTTGTTCATGTGTTTAAACTCTCTTTTTGGTCTGCAGTAGCCTTTTTGATCAAGGCAAAGACCAATTATCGTATCAACTTAGACAATGAAGCATTTTTTTGGTGGAAAAAGATAAGAAGATGAAGATAAAGTCGTAAACCTAATTTTATTAATTTGCCGCTTTCAAATCTGTAAAATTAAATGAGCGAGAAAGTGCCTTCCCTTCCTGTTCTCCAAAAAGACCTAAAGAAACACTTTTCTGCCGACAGATATATTTCTATGTGCAACAATAACGTCGGGTTATTCTATCGTAAATGGGATTCGTTCTTGGGCATAAATACCAGGAAACGGGGAAGGGGCATTTAATCATCCTCCACTTTTTATGGTGAGCCAAAATTAAAGCAGATTGTGAGGAATTTTTTAGACTTCCAACGACTAAAATGCACTCAGTATTACTAAAAAAAAGAGAAAGCAATAAAGCCATAAATATTCTGAATACACGTTACAGATGTACGTCTATATCACGACCTTAACATGGAGTCACATGGTGTCACTCATCCCCCTCGTCACCTTTTCCTGTCCCCCACGCCCCGTATTTTCAGCACAAATTTACGCCTCTGCTAGCGTGGTATTCATAATGCATGCTTCTACTCGAGATTCCGACAGCATTTCGAAGTTATACCGTAATTATGTGCGACAATACCAATGTAGTTCAGTTGCCGGAACGTTCATCATTCTGTGAGCGCTAATCATACTTTGCAGCTGGCTGTGCATTACCTATAATGAAAAATGTGACGTAGAGGTGAAGTACGCTTTTCGCCCAGAAGCTGCAGAAAAGACCCAAAGATGACAGAACTCCACCGGTTATTCCTGCAATTCTGCAGCCGAAGCGTTTGCATAAGATTGCACCCACAAGGCCTGGTTAGGGACAAGAAAACACGAATGAATGCCAGGATTTTAAACTATTTTAGTGATTAAGGTGGAAAACTTGCCGTAGCATCATGCAAGGATACGATCTTTTTGTGAGTCTGTATCATGCAAGGATACGATCTCTTTGTGAGTCTGTATGGTTCTGAAAAGAACCGTGAGTCTTTTCAGAACCATACAGACTCACAAAGAGATGGCATCCTTGCATGGTGCTCTTTTCAGAACCATACAGACTCACAAAGAGATGGCATCCTTGCATGGTGCTCTTTTCAGAACCATACAGACTCACAAAGAGATCGTATCCTTGCATGGTGCTCTTTTCAGAACCATACAGACTCACAAAGAGATCGTATCCTTGCATGGTGCTCTTTTCAGAACCATACAGACTCACAAAGAGATCGTATCCTTGCATGGTGCTCTTTTCAGAACCATACAGACTCACAAAGAGATCGTATCCTTGCATGGCGCTACCGCAAGTTTTCCACCTTAGTTGTCTGTCAACATGAATAGCTTGAAATCCCATCTATTTTAGTGTTGTACCAAACATTCACAACGCCATCCTTAGCCAATGCAAGGATGCAGTACGCAAGTACGCCATTCGGTAGTGTAAGTCAGAAACAATCGCTGATGCCCAGTGCGAAGACAGCAGGAGTATGTGTGTATTCAGATGAAAATTGGTCGTACCCACATCTTTCCCTGACACTGTGCACGTGAACGCATGTTCACCCTAGGTTTGTCGCTATGCGTCATGTATCCAAACTTTCAGTCAGTGATGGCCACGTACACACCCACACACCCACTCTCACATACAAAGAAATCAAAATCTCTCTCCACTGACCGTCCTGCACGGTCCCAAATCGCTTCTCTTACCGCATAGACACAATAGCGAAGTGGCAATACTCTGAACTGCAGCCGTCTCCCTAGCACTGGTGTCGAACTCGTTCATCCAGCTGACATAGAGTATGCCCCCGCATCGTAACAGACCAAACAAGAGCACGTTGACAGAGAAGGTGGCAATGACCACCACGATGCCCCATCCACCCTCTGGGGAGTTTGGACTTTCCGTCACCCGAGTCGGTGCCCTAGAGGAGCTCGCCATAGTTTGTAAGCTTTGAAAGGAAAAGAAAAACCACATATAAATAATCACGCAGAAGCTCTCTGGGTAATTTCCCCCTTTCCAAAGTTTGAGATATTTACCACCACTGCCAGTGGATGGGATTTACTTACTTTTATGCACTAGCAATCTATTTGCTGTGTCGCTGGTGGGTTTATGCCCTTTTACGCTATGCTCTCAATGAAAACAGTTGCCAGAGAAGAGAACCTGGAGAGACCACTACCGGTCAAACCACTACTCGATTTTACCTGGTAACCAGGATATATTTAATGCATAGGTTCCCACACTAAATCCACTAGAAGCAGCAATCTCTCGAACTTTCCCCAGTTGACTGATTATAATGAGCAAAAGGGAAACAAGCAGAAAACCTCATTTTACGCTATACACAAATTGCGTCTACATCGAGACATCCGATCCAGGGAGCGCATGAAATTGGGTAAATTAAGGATTAAAAATGTTTTTGTGACAGACATGACAACGAAGGAACTGTAGTATCCAATTTCCAAAAGCAAGCAAGACAAAATCGTCGAGAACCGTAGTGTATCAGATAAATAAGATGGCTTCCATTCACTGCTGCCACCATGGACATTCACTTGTACATGTACTTATATTGAAACACGACTACACTTTCTGCCCGTGCCTCCACTCTTGGACACGCTTCACCGCCCTCCAGCATCTCTAACAGCAGCTCACAGGGTACCCTGATCTTCACCAACACTTCACTGTTACATCCTCATGACGCTTCTGTTGTATTTATGTGTTCTTTCTACCCGGTAAATGGGACAAAAGGAACGGACTCACCAAACGTTGGTTTAGCTTTTCATGGGGCTGCCATCTTTTATCTCTTTATTCACCCTGCAGTCACTGTTTTAATATAAAACGTGTAGTTGGTGCCTGGGTACAAACATCACCTCCCCCTTTAAGCTGTGAACAAATAAAACTTGTTAAGCACAGAAACAACAATCACATAGTAAACTGTTCTATCAAAATGAGACATTAAGGTTTAGGCTGAGAAATGTTGGTGTTAAAGACTAATTGAATTCTCCAAAACTTTATTTGTTACTCAATGCCCTAGGCTGTTGAAATGTTAGAATGGAACAAAAAACGTTTCGCTTCTCTGAGTGCTATACTGTTAAATCCAAAATGAAGGTTTGTTTTGTTCTAAAACTGAATGAAATTGTTGAAACATAAAGTCAGTCCAATGTCCAGATTTGTGGTGAATTTAAATAAAAGTTCCTCAAAGTTCAAGTCGGATGTTTTGAGTTTAGTGATACAGTTCCGAGTTTAGTAGTCCTGGTGCCACTGTGGGGTTTTCGTTGTGCGATGAGGTCTGTCCATTGCTGGTCTGGGATGCTGTTGGTTGATGTGGTCTGGTGGTGTTTGATCCTCCAGGACTGGCTCCAGGTCTGGAATAAGCAGCAAGTGGCGACGGTTACGTCGATACTCCACACCCTGGATGTTCACAATGTATGAGCGAGGAAGACTTGCCTTTCGTACCACCTCTCCCACCGGACTCAAGTGTGATTTGTTACAGATACGCACTGGATCACCTGGGTTCAGCTCACACAGCTGTCTGGCACCGTGCTTCTGGTTGAAGTACGACTCACTCTTGGCCTTCCGATGCTTGTCGGTAGCTTTTAACTGATGTGAGTTGACGATCTTGGGTCGAAGATTTTGAGGAAGTGTTGGCAGTGTGGTACGTAGCTCTCGTCCCATGAGTAGGCGTGCAGGACTTAGATTGAGGCCCGGAATTGGTGTGGATCTGTGCACTGCTTTCTCCACCATCCCATTTGACTGGGGGTAGTTAGGGCTGGAAGTATGGTGCTGAATGTCGTATTCTCTGGCGAAGTCGTCAAACTCGGTGAGGAATTGGGGGCATTATCTGTGATTATGACCTCTGGCACCCCAAATCTGGCAAAAGCAGCTTTCAAAAAATTGATAACTGCCAATGATGTGAGCTTGTGGAGATTATTTACCACTATCCATCTGGAGTAGTAGTCCACCAGCACTAGGTAGTGTCTACCATTGACTTCTGCTAAGTCACAAGCGAGTCGTTGCCAAGGTCTGTCTGGAAGTGGGGTGGAGATCAAGGGCTCTGCACGTTGTACTAACTGCCTGGACTGACAGTAGGAACATCTCTCTACGTGTTGGGCAATATCGGTCCCAATACCTGGCCACCAGACAGCTTGGGCAGCTCGTGCTCTGCACTTGGAAATTCCCTGGTGACCTTCATGGATTCTGGAGAGCATCTCTTGTTGCATCTTTGCTGGGATAACAATATGGTCTCCATAGGAGAGAAGTCCCTTGAAGAGACATAAGTTTTCCTGTTTCTCCCAGTACACTGTTGAAGACTCCACGCCCTTGGAGTACTTTGGCCAACCACTAGTTACATGTGGTGTAACTTGCTTGAGCACAGGATCAAGGGCAGTTTCTGGTGTGATCTCCTCCAACTTTCCATGGGAAACTGGCCAATGGTTTGTCACCATATAGACGTGTGCTTCTACTTCATCGGAAAGATTGTCACATTCAGTGACCGGTGAAGTCAGTGGGACACGAGACAGGGTATCGGCCACTACAAGGTGTTTGCCGGGTACATACACAGCGGTGCGGTTGTACTTCATGAGGCACATGATGAGTCGTTGACACCTCAGTGGTGTGTCACACAGGTCTTTGTTGTTGATGAGTGGAACAAGCGGCTTATGGTCTGTCTGAATTGTGACATGGAGGCCTCTCAGGTACACGTAGAACTTTTCGCATGTCCACACCGAGGCCAACAGCTCTTTTTCTATCTGGGCGTACTGGCGTTCTGCTTTGGTAAGACCACTTGAGCAATATGCCACCGGTTTCCACTCTGAGTCATCTAGTTGCTGTAGAATACACCGGCCAAGGCCATATTCACTGGCATCAGCTCCGACAATCGTCGGCTTAGCGGCATCATAAAATGCAAGGGCAGGGGCTGACGTCAGGAGCGTCTTCAATCCGCGGAAGGCTGATTGCTGGTGTGGTCCCTACATCCAGCTGACATCACTCTTCAGTAGGTCATTAATTGGAGCAGCAACTGAAGATACATGAGGAATGAACCTGGCCAACCAATTCACCATGCCCATTAGTCGTTTCACTTCGGCTTTGTTAGTTGGTGACACCATCTGTATGATAGCTGCTATCTTTGCAGGGCCGGGATGGATGCCGTCCTTGTTCAGCTTCTTGCCAAGGAAGTCAACCTTTCTCTGAGCTAATTTGCACTTGTCTCGGTTGAGCTTCAGCCCAGCGTTCTGTATAATCGTGAGAACGTGTTGGAGTCGTTCATCGTGTTCTTCTTTTGTGCGGCCAGTGACCGGAACATCATCCATGTATACCACAACTCCTTGTATTCCGATCAACAGGTCACTCATTTATCGTTGGTACATTTCTGGGGCTGACGTGATGCCAAATGGGAATCGCTTGAAGCAAAAGCGCCCGAATGGCGTAATGAAGGTCGTTAACTCCTGGCTGTCCTCAGCAAGTGGTACTTGCCAGAAGCCGTGTTTGGCATCGAGTAAGGAGAATATCTGGGCGTCTGATACTTTTCCCAAGAGTTCTTCGACAGTCGGTATGGTGAATCTCTCCCTGGTTATGGCTCTATTTAGCTGTCTGAGATCGACACATAGACGGATCGCACCATTCTTTTTCGGTGCAATTACAATGGGCGAACATCAATCAGTGGGTTTGGTGATCCGCTGAATAATGCCCAGATTCTCCATCCTTTCCAACTCTTCCTTCAGTTGGGGCATGAGAGGGATGGGCATAAGACGACGGGGTTGTGACACAGTAAGGAATGGCTGCTCCATCTATCTTGATGGTGACTGTTTGTCCATGCAGACATCCCCCTCCTTCAAAAACACTCTCATGGCCGAATAGAGTGTAGACACGTTGCACCAAGTCAAGTGATTCACAGGCGTGCTTGCCTATGACTGGTTCCCCCTGAGCCAAAATGAGGAACCGCAAAGTCTGAGTCTTGCCTTTGACTTGGCATATCAGTGTAGTCTCGCCGATGGGCGTGGCTTTCCCTCCAAAGAAGCCAGTCAGACGAGTCGAGGATGGCTGGAGGTTCTTATCAGGGATGTTCAGTGAGTTGAAAATGTCTTGCAGAAGAATATTGACCTCTGATCCAGTGTCGAGCAGAAATGACAGTGTATGGCCATGAATGTATATATCTTGCCTCCAAATATCATCAATGGGCAGCTGCTTGAGGCGGACAGCACCAACGAAAAATTCGTTTTCTGCAACACCGCTGGTCATGTCATCCTCTTCCGAATCAGTTGGGAGAATGGCTCGCATCTGTTTGGGCCTCGAACGGCAGACTTTAGAGAAGTAGCCCATCGTCTTGCAGTTCTTACAGTGCTGTCCTGTGGCAGGGCATGTTTTGTGGGAGGAGTCATAGCCACACTTATTACACAATCCCCCACTAGGCCGAGGGTGGGGGGGGGGGAACGCTGATCCTTGCTTGGAGGTTTGTTTAAGCGCCGTGGCTGGTGCAGTTTCAACTTTTGGACAGCCTGGACTACAGTGCCGTCTCCCTTAGCCTTGATTTCCTGTAGATCCTTTGTGGCCGTCTCGAGTGTTTTGGCTAGTTCAATGGCATTGAGAGAATGTAAAACCATCTTTAGTCAACAGATGTTCCTGGATAAACTCACTGCGTATACCACAGACCAGGCGATCACGGAGGGCATCGTCGAGAAAAGAGCCGAATTTACAGGGTCCTGCCAGGGTTTGCAGTTCAACGGAATAGTGTGCCACGGTTTCACCAGGTTTTTGACCGCGCTGATAGGACCGAAACCGTCCAGCGATTACAAGGCGTTTAGGCCCATAATGAGACTTGAGCAGAGTGCACAGTTCAGTATATGTCTTTTCAGAGACTGCCGCAGGGTCACACAAACTCTTCACGGTTTTGTACACAGGTGCCCCAATACAACTCAACAGAACAGCAGACTGTTTGGCAGCTGGAATATCATTGGCCTTGAAATACTGGTCCAAGCGTTCAAGGCAGTTGGTGATCTCTTCAATTTGATCATAGGGATCTAATCGCCCGATCAAAACTGAACTAGCCTGCGCCCCCTCTGACTGCGACATGATCGGAAATTACCGTTGTGCAAAACGTACACGTGCATGTGCGGCAAAAATCGGACAAGAAACTTTGGGCCCCGAAATTCTGCACTGCAATGCTAATTAGATCCTGTAAACGTGACTGTTATGTCCGCTAATATTTACTGGGACCACCGCTGCCACTATGTTGTATTTATGGGTTCTTTCTACCCAGTAAATGGGACAAAAGGAACGGACTCACCAAACGTTGGTTTAGTTTTTCGTGGGGGCTGCCATCTTCTATCTCTTTATTTACCCTGCAGTCACTGTTTTAATATAAAACGTGTAGTTGGTGCCTGGGTACACATCAGCTCCAGTGCTTCTTGTTGTACATACCCTCTCCGAGTTTGCCTCCCTTCAGTACGTCCAGAGCATACTGTACACCGTCGAAATGTTAAGTCCACAGGTTAATCGTCTGATCATAATTGACAAGCGACGTCCAATTCAAGTTTGCCCACCGTACCAACTTTTTTTCTGTGCCAACCATGGGAGATTACGCCCAATCGATTCAGCTGCGTTGGCATGTACAACTATATACGCAAACTCCGTGAACAGGCATTTTATGCATTCATTATTACTTTTAAATTAAGGTAAATTTACTTTCTACCCTTCTGTCTGCATTATATCCTGAAATGTATTATTTTTTTCAAACACAGGGTTCCTTTTGCCAGTTTCCTCATTATTTAGCTTTCAGTACAATTTCAATATTCTTATTGCGTGCCTGTGCTCTTTTCTCGGCAAGTGTTTATTTCTGTCCAAAGTAGGCCCTGTCGTACGTTGTCACTGAGTTGGGCATAACATGAGAACATTACTGCATAGATTATACAGTGTAAGAGCATGAGCCCAAAACCAGTTGAGATTTTTTACAAGCAAATAATTTGAAATAATTTTACCCCACTGAAGAAAATGTGAGCACCCTCAGCTGCCCCCTCATACACCAACCTTCAAATCTCATTCGAGACTTTGTTAATTAAACTTACCAATTTGTTTATCCATGTGAGAAGTACCACGTATACATTAATGTAGGCCTACACATATTTCAGTTTACAGTTACAATTCTTGTAAAAATAGAAGTTACAACGAGCGCGGCCTTTCACAGGCCGATGGGTAGAGTGTCGTTGGGTCTGGTCCAATTCAGCACAAATTGGACTCTGCAAGAACTGAATGACTGGAAACTGACTGAAAACTGAGCGTTGACGCGTCGATTTTTTACTTACTGCTATCTATGTGTGCGCTGCTTCCTGGAGTTCATAGCGCATTATCATTGAAATAGTTGCCTAGGCACAGGCCTTACACAGACAGTATGCCTACTGTGAAACAAATTTAGATCTTCGTTCACAGCACGTGATGCGATAGGATACAGGCTACGTCACTTAGCTGTGCTCATCCCTGAATGACAGGTCAGGTTCAACATATCACAACATATTATTTGCAATTTCAGTTGAGAGTTGGTACAACGCGTTATGTCTGGCAAAGTATCAAAAGCGAAATTACATTCACGTAACACTGGATTCCATACCACCTCTAGTCAAAGCAGCCTGCAAGACATTGTCTTCGATGAATAACGGTGACGTCATGGACGCAAAGCTGAAGTCAACATCACGTCTACTCCTCAAGGTAAGGAATGACGTTGCTAGATTGTCTGTACATGTGTGCCTTCCCGTCATTTCATTTGCTTTTAATGTTCGAAAGTCAGAGTATCACCTTTCATAAAGTATGATACTCAAGGTATTTTATCTTGTACATTCTGAGAAAAGTGTATCTACCACAAAGTTGCCTTATTCAAACGAAATTTCACTTTCAACAATTATAACAGATGATAAAATATAGTTGTATACCTTCATAATCATACATAATGCATAACAAGACAAAAAATTAGGCATCCCGAAGTTTGAAATTTCAGAAATATCCCAGCTATGGGTGGCAAAAATATTTTCCAAGTAGATGCGGCTTGATTCTATTGTCAGATATTTCTCACGTGGTCAGAGAAGGTTACTGCCTTCTTTTTTTTCTTTTCAAATAATCCTAGCTGATTAGATAAGTAAAAACACACCGAAGTTGTCTTCGAATGAGCAACCACTGCCCCAAAAGAGAATAATACTGAGCCACTTCCAAAAAACAAACAAACAAACAAACAAACAATATACCGCATCTTCATGCCTATCTGGTTACAAACGTGCCTCAACTTGACGGACCCAATCACGCGTGTTCAAAGGATTATTATGAGAATAAAGCCGATTTAATGGTTTCATCTCAGAAGGTAGAAAGATATTATAAACCTGATCAAAATTTCTGCATGTTTTTATCTTCCCTTTAAAAAGTGATAAATAAAGAAAACAAAACGAGTAAATTCAAACTTATCAACAACGCGTGTCACGTTTGGAACATTCATTTTTAACACGTGCACAGAAAGAGATCCATGTGTTTTTCCACCGGAGCCGCCTGCAGTTCATCTACACATTTTGACGTCAAAGAGAAGGAAGTGCATTACTCTCATGCATATTCACTTTGCTGTCCAGCGCGCGGGTGCGGGCCCAAAATTGTTGATTAGTATCAGGTTGTGGATATGAAATCCCTTTTTTTGGAACATGAAACAACCCTGCGGTTAATTTACGCCCCCGGCACAAGCTTTAAAACTCACACAACGAATACTAATGACAAAAACCTAATTTAGTGGAACAAATGAGACAACACATTGAAATATTTATATTAATTCATTCATAGATGAATGAAACAGTCGAGCAATTCCCATCTGCTATTCTCATCACTTTCAGCATCCATTCCCAGACAGATCCAAAAGCACATAATCAGTTTGAGCATAGAGTCAATGGGCGTTGTTCTGTTTCCTTGCTCTATGATATATACATGTAGGTATTGGGCTGTGCCTGGTTTACGCAGTGGGTGATCGAGGGTGGGCCAAAATAACAAGGTTGGTGTCATCCCTGGCGTTTCAGAGGTTTAGGAAACTGACTAAAATGACTTACCTACACAGAACCCAACGAGCCCGTGTGTTATTGAAGGACCACAGCCAAGAATGTAAAAGATCTTGGACTAACTCCAAAAGCTTCACGAGTGTTGCTGTTCAGAACTGAACCTTGCAACCCCGGTAGAGAACGTCCTTTGCTCCCTAGTACGTGCAACGAAGGACAAACAGTGGGAAACGTTGGCAATGTGAACAAAGGTCGAGTATCAACCTACAGCACGGTTTTGGGCACCGTAATGAATGATCGATCCAGGAGGCGGAGTTGGTGATGGTGGGAGAGGAAGGGTAACTTATTTTGATTTACTCTAGTTTTTGCCCATATTTGCGCTTGCTTTCCTCTGAACACATTCATTGTGTACCGTATCATGGGGGTCATTTTTAATCCTTGGGTTAGGGGCAAAATTGGTCACTTTAATGCAGTTTTCCGTAAAGGACAAAGAATGCAAATAACCTCCCCTTTTTCATTTGGTGAATTGATTAAGAAACCTCTTTATAGTCTGCCAAGTTACATAAATTGAAGATGGTTGAAAAAAGAATATTAAGATATGGGATTTCCCCCATTTCCGAATAATTCCGAAACTGGCCGACGCTTTTCGAACCCATTCCGCTGATATTCGATAACAGTTAATATAGGCCCACATCCACAAATATTGGGCGTATACTGAGTGGGGAATTGCTTTTCTTTGCAGATTTCCCTGCTTGCAGCAAAATCTATAACAATTTATCGATATTTCTTGATTTCAAATAAAATTCCAAAGAAATTGCTAACTTTTTCCGTTTGTCTTTCTCAACATAGAAAAACGAGAAACGAACTTGTATGGTCATAATTGCAGTTCTTTTCAAATGGAAAAAAGAGCCTGAAAAATATAAGTATCTTTTTTTCGAATCGAAAAACGTAAATCGACCTGGTTTTCGTTTTCAAATATTAATTAAGGAATAAATAAACGAAACGAACACATGGACAATGGGCTAAGCCAATTTATTCTACGACAGCACGCATGAAGGACTCAAAAAGTAAAGTTGGAATTTTTCAGAAGCCTTTAATGCGCTTTTTTGCAATTTCTTAAAAACAGATTTCCACTATCGTCCTCCAAACACTTTTGTTCAATAAATCCTTCATAAATCTACAAAAGGAGAGAGTTTCAAAAGGCACCGCCCGGATTCGAACCGGGGATCTCCTGTTTACTAGACAGGCGCTTTAACCTACTAAGCCACGGCGCCGGTTGGATGAAAGGGGAACTATTTTGTGGAAATTTTTTCTGTAGAAAATTGATAGTCGAATCCTGGGGCGAGTACATGAACTGCTAATTAGAGACTCGTTGAAATAAAGTTTAATCTGGTTAAATTGGAAAAAGGCTAATTATTAGAATGCTTTAAACAGCTTTGAATTTGTTTTTCATTTCTCTTCCCAATGATTCTTAGACTTTGGTCACATCTTAAAAGACCTGGAAACTGTCAAACTCCCAAGTAACTGCTAGGAATAATTACACAGGCACTCAGAGTTGGAATGGCTCGAGTCAGTTACTCGACTTGAGTCCGACTCAAGTCACACTTTTTCGGCGACTCGACTGGACTCAAATTCCGAGGGCACATTACTCGACTTGATTTGAGTCTCTGCGAGCAAATGATTCGACTAGAGTCCCTCAAAATAATACTCGACTGAGTAATGAGTGAAAGTTAATAAGACTAAAATAAAAAAAATCAAAACAAACTTCATTACGAAGTATTGTTTACAATGACTTGCCGGTTTAAAATGTTCATGTCATGTGTTGTTATCATCAACAATGGTCTGATCAAACCCAGAGGTAAATTTTATAATTCCCCAGATGACCTTTTTCTCTTTTTTCATTGATCGTAATTGTTCAGATATGTGACTCTTGTATTGAGTCGAGCTAAAACCTGTCTCGAATCGAATTTTTGCCTAATGACACCACTCGAGTCATGACTATTGGAAACTCTTTACAACTCTGCGGGTGCCTCGCTGATATTCCACCATGAACACTTTGTATTCCTCTTAACACTGAGTTTCAGTCGTTACGCAGCTGCTTTCTTGAGGGGTGCAAATTAGTATGGTATCTCTGTGATATTTTGTGCTGCCATAAAAAAGTTAGCCCAAAGCCGCATTCGCTTTTGAACCCCCCCCCGCCGAAAGCTGGATATGCCATTGTTGTGAAAGTGTGGGCCAGGATTAACTCCCTGGGTTTGGAGGCTTCCATCAATTGGCAGATAGTTGATAAACTTACTTAAGAAAAACGGTCCTTATTGTCCAGAAAAGCAGAGGAAAGCCATTGGAAAAATGGCTGCGAGCGACAGCGGCTTGGCAACTATTCTTTTCGACGGGTGAGTTTATTTTGCCTCTATGATTAAAATTGTAATTGGCTAATGTAACCGCTGGGATTTTAATCCCAGTCGATGACTTTAGCAAATTAAAACACGAAAGAAAAAGAAGAAGAAAAACCAACCAACAAACAAGGAAACAGGAAAATGGCTGGCCAAGGAATCTTCGTTTTAATATCTACACATTTCATTAACACATTTCACACTCAGGGGTTGGAGCACGGTTTTCTTGTTGAACCAATGGACGCTGAGAAAGTGACGAAGAATAAAAACGACAGTCAATGAGGTGATCAACTATCTAAACTGGAGTTGAAAAGAAATGGAAAGCCTAATGTCAAGACAATATACTTTTGTTTTGATTCGAGAAAATCTAGCAGTGTTTGGCTTGCATTGTTATAGAGCCTCTTACTTAGTGACTTAGTTCCTTTAGAAAAATGCAGAGCGCGCCCTCTGTACGAGCTTCAACGCAGCCCGATTGACCTCTGACACCCGCATAGCAACCGCGAACAATGATGCCAACACGCAAAATACAACAGGGCCTCGGCGTGCAGTCGGTGTGCTTGGTGTTTGTGAGCCGAAACGTCAGTGCATCCATCGTGATCAAGTCTGTTGACTGTGAATTTAATCGAGGTTTGCCGAAGTTAAACTGTAAAACGCGTTTGGAAACCCAACTTACTTTTGAAAGATTAAGAAGGAATACGTACTGGAATTTCCTTACGGCGTGCTCGTGAAATTAGCAGGAACACAATGTCGCTGCCTTTTTTACCCGGGAATAGCTTCGATCGGAAGGTAGGCCGTATTTAGTAGTATTTATAATTCTATTGGCCTAGCTCCAAGGAAGGTTAGGCCTACTTTCAAACTTATTTTTATCCTCACAGTTAACTGGTTAGGCCTCAAACTGTTTTACTTCATAGATTGATATTATTGTATGTATAATTACTGAAAGAAGAAAACAATATTGATTTGTTTTTCTAGTTGAACTGTTTGCATCGTGTGACGTTACATAAAAAATGTAGAATGGTTAAAAACAGAGCTGTAGGCTAGGCCAATGATTAACTTGCATGCATGCTGACCTGGCCATGAATTAAAATTTTATGTAGAGACTTCACAGAGTCGAGTTGTCTGCATGTCAAAGTCAAGTTGTCTTAACGGACGATTCAACAAATGATCAAGTTTTCCCACTGCTGGTTGAGTTGTCTCAACAGTCAAGTTGGCGGAAGTTGAGTTGGCAAATGGTCAAGTTGTCCGACATCCATTTTACTGACACTGACTGGCTTAATGTTTTCTGACAATCCCACATTATAGTGTACATTTCGACAGTAAGACCTCAGTATTAATTGACATACTATGTAAGGTTAGCCTAATAAGAAGATGATAAAACGTTAAGGTGGTCTATTTGTAGAAGACTGCAGCTATTTGATCAATTTATGGTTCATATACTATTGTTGCTGTTCTGGTAGATCCTATGGCAATTCAGAATGCGCATTGCACATTTTGCGGACTAGGCCTACCGGTACATGTATATTGTCATTGCAAATTCCGGTTCACAGGATGAAATCCGGACTTACATGTACATGTAATAATTTTCATCTTTTACTTCCCTTAAAAGAAGCCTCAAAAATCTCAGTTCACAAACCTTAAAGTGAAATATTTTACACTTTAAATTGGAATGGGATTTAGACCTTTGCGGGTATGAAAAACACAAATTTGCAGTTTGCCAACATGGGCATGGCTGGAATTCAATTCTGCGGTCAATATGTTTTGGATGCCAACTGGACCACAAGCCAATTGATGCACTTCCAATAGGAGAATTCAGCAAGTACATGTTATAGGCTTACTGCTGTTTGTAAGGAAAAAAGTATTGTGTGACTGAATGACTGCAGATTATACACCTTCATTCGTAAAAAACAGGTGTCTGTATCCCTTCAGAGAGTAATTAAACCTGTTATTTTTTTCTGCTTGTGTCATTGGTAGTGCATTGATCGTTAAACCAAAAGAACAACTCCCAGACCTTGGTCCTACTTTCAGTTTTAAATTTTGACAAGTACTGCAGAAAGATTGTAAAAATTAATGTACTTTTGCCCATAAGTTTTGAAATTAAAGTTTCTGAAATTTTTTTTGGGGGGGGTTGTATTTCTTGATTCCTCAGCTTGGTCAAGAGAAGTTCCACAAGTCCCACCACTTTGACCACTGTAATCAAGTGGCCATGTTGGTCGGGGAACACAAACCGGGCATCGGTGGAGAGAAATTGCTGGGACAGAAACCCAAGCCACAAAATAGCAAGATCCCCCAGGGCCAAGGCAATGCAGCCCCTGCATGGGTTGCCTTCGACAGGCAGGTAGGAGCAGTTACTGGACAGTCAAATACTTGACCTGCTAGACGATTGAAAAATTCAAATAAGGGTAAATGTATTTGGTCATACCAACTTCCCACACATGAAGAAACATAATGCATGTTAGTATGGTCTACCTCACTGAGTTTTAAGCTCAAGTAAATGTAGGTCTCCTATCTAAAGTGGGAGGCTAGTATACAGTCCAACTGAAGTTGGGTCCTAATTGATGATCTATTCCCTTAGTCCCAGCTTAACCACAAAAACTAAAATAAAAGTACATGTAGGCTATTTTTTGACTGACTGTTGGGCAGATGCATCAATTCACTTGAAAATTACCCCTAACCCCTTGAAATATGTTATTGGATTCAACCAAATAAATTCCCCTTTATTTTCCTTGTCAATTTTCACTTCAATTGCTGAATTCAAACCTCAAAACCCTGTGATGGGAAGCTAGTAATTTCTAACCACTTGCATTCCACTCACAGATTTCCACAAAAATATGCTCTAAATGTTTGTGTCGAATGTTTGTCTTTTGCAGGTTCTGCGTTTTGATGCGTATTTCCAGGAGGCAGTCCACGAGAAACCTGAAGAGCAGTATCGCATCCGCAAGTGCAAGGTCTACTTTTATCTGGAGGATGACTCCATCCAGGTCATTGAACCCCAAGTCAACAATAGCGGCATACCACAAGGTAGAGTGGCATACCACAACTTATTTGATTCTCATACATACTCACGCTATACTACCTGCATAGATCTTTTGAATTCATCTTTCATGAAAAAGTATTTTTGAAAACAAATTAACTACCATTAATTAGTCTTCAATTAATAACTGATGACAGCAGGTGCAAATGATCACACAAGCTCCACATAGTTGTTTCTGCAATTTTTATTTTTTTTATTTACAAATGCTTCTTATAGAAATTGTTACAGCCGTGTTTAAAGTCCCTCCTTTGTCAGAAGTAAAACTAAAAGTTGGTTTCATGAGAAGCTTGCTTTGGGATCTCACCTTCAAAATTCTTTAGTCCTGTGCGATAGTTTGAGAACCTGTTCCTGGCATGTACAGTTATTGTAGTTTATCAAATTATGTTGACGAAAGATACAATCACAACTGTGTACATACATGTATATGTCCTAAACAATGCCATCAGCTTCACCATCACACATAGTTTAATGTCTTCATTGTATGTCGCATTTGAATATGATTGTATGAAATTCGGGCTTTAGAAATGAATAAAATATTTCTATTTATTAGCATTTACTTATGTTTGGTGATTTTGGGCTTTGTCAACAGGTACATTGATTCGCCGCCATCGAATCCCCCTTCCACCTCCAAACGACGACCAGTTTTACACCATGGAGCATTTCAATGTCGACACAGAGCTGACTCTGTATGGCCGCACCTTCAAGATCACTGGCTGTGACCAGTTCACCTACAACTTCCTGCGAAAGGCAGGCATGCGCATCAACCCACCAGAAAGCACGCCCGAGGATCCATACTCGAATTACAGGAAAGGGGTAAGAACATAAGATTTAGATAGCTGTTTCACCAAACTTGGCCACACATAATCCTTACGCTGCAAATTTGTGACATACATGTAGCTGCACCAGGGTTTGAGGGTAAGGCTGTTTATGATTTTCATTTCTCATTTAAACCCTGTAAAGTTGAGCAATGACAAGCTTAGTAACTAAACAGCCCAAGATTAGTTGGTGAAATCATGAATTCCCGATGCACTTTACACAACCTAACATGATTGGGAAAGTTAACGCTGCAATTTGTTATGCAAGTCGCAGACTTATGCAAACAGCCAACTTTCACATGATGTGTCCTAATTTTTGGTGTAATTTATGTAAAAACATTTGGACGTAAGTGGAGTTGCACTGTTGCATATAAACTTGTGAATTTGGCTGCAGGCTTATGTGGTTTCCAGCTTAAAAGGAGTTCCATCAACGACCTGTGGTCTGGTCTGATTGTATAGTTGATCAAAGTTGACCCACAATTACTGAAAAAGTAACAAACACGGCGACAAGGTGACATACAGCGTGAATGTTCACAGTAGCAAAAGATAGGGAACTGTAGTTGGACTTGATATTGGCAGACACTGAGATACAAGACAGTTCACTGATGTGATTGATCTGAATGATTAACACCAGCAAGAACTCCTGTGTTTTACACCAGCCTAATACATCACTTCTCCACTCACAATTGCTGGTATGGTACCTCTTATCGTTGAGGTGCACTTGTCTGTGGAGTTGGGGCCCCATGGTCTGGTCACGAGCATCGTAGGAAAGCACACGTATAAGTGTGTAAAGTGTGACATCATCAGTACTGCAGACGTCTAAAGGAATAGGTAATCGAGGTATTTATTAGTATTCAATAATCGATCAAAGTTGCAAATATTCTCATGTTCAACCAGATGGATGAGTCGCAGCAGCCGCTTCGCCCCTATGAGAAGGTGGACACTTTGAAGCAGTTCCTTGACCACGACCGGCATGTGCTACGCTTCTATTGCTACTGGGATGACACCGACAACATGTTTGGCGACACCCGGGAGATGATCTTGCACTACTTCCTGGCCGACGACACGGTGGAGGTCAAGGAGGTCATCCCGGCCAACTCGGGCCGGGATGCTGCCCCCATGTTCCTGCGCCGGGCCCGGCTGCCCAAGAGCGGGCCCGAGCCCTTGCGGCAGCCTGGCGAGATCACAGGCCGCACCGTTCTCAATGTGTTTGGGCCCATGGGTCACGGCGGCCGATACATCTTGGACAGTCTGAAGGTAGAGTTGATTCTGCATATTTTTTATCCATCAAAATGAGCAGAAAGTACTGGCTTGATTTGAAACTCAAGAAATATCTAAATAAAAACTCTGCACTGTTTTCAAAAACAACTGAGCTGAAACAAGTGCAAGGGGTTGAAAAGATCATGCTTTTGTCTTTGGTTGCGTCACCTACATGTATGTATATTAAAAATGGTCAGACTGAGTTTTAAAAGTATACAAAGCAAGCTGGTTTGGTCATTTGTTCTTGCATGGAAAATTTGTTCTGATGACGAACACTTTTTAAACTGAATTTGAAAATACCATTTGCTTTAACTACTTGCACATTTCTGGGAAAGCCTATTTCTATTTTTGAACAACAAAGTATGTAATGCCATGTATACATGTTTTGATGTACCATGTGTCACGAGCAATTCTGTGGTATTTCTCAAGCAAATCATGTATTGTCAATTTTCTACCACACACAACATGTGGTCAGCCTGGAATCAGCCAAAAGCTTTGAAACATGTTCTGCCCATCCGTTAAAAATATGTACTGATCAGTTTTTGTTTAAATTGTTATAGGGAACCATATATGTCACCCCAGATTAACGATTCCTCCACATTTCCCAATGATTTCAGACCGGGGCCGTGCACACTGAGTATTATAAGGACAGCGACCTTAAGATTGGCACAGAAATAAATATCTGGGGACGCAAGCTGACGCTCTGTGACTGCGATGACTTCACCAAAGAGTACTATCGCTCCAAGTATGGTGTGGGTGAGTAGATTTCAGATATCTGATTGTTTATCCTTTGTGTTGGTTTACTTTTCATAAGGTTCAGAAGGGTGCAGCCAATTTTCAGCAGAATATGCACAAATCCATGGTCTGTTCACATCGAGTGAAAGCACTTGGGTATGGGCATGTGACAAAAAGGGCTCAAGATTGTCTGTCAGTAACTTAAAAAAGTGTACATTGTTAAATTTCGATAGTGTTAAACGAGACGATGAAATCCTGTTTTGTCCCCAGAAGGATTGTTGCGCATGGCATATATGCTCTCTAATGATGCTTTGGTAGATCTTGACCAAACTGTAACCAAGCTGTCTTCCTTCCACACTGCAGCCCACTTCACCCCGCTGAATTACAAGGGAGAGCCAGCCCCTGCCATGAAGCGTGAGTGGCCCCCCTACACTGGCTTCGGCTCAGAGGAGGACTCTCTCTGTTCCTGCATGGGCCTGCTACCCAAGCCGCCGCGAAGGGACTTCATCAAATTCATGGAGAAAGACAGGTGAGCCAAAGCAGAATCCTGTTAGGATTGGAGTCCTCAAAATGCAACACTAATCGGGCGGTGAGGAGTTGATTCAGAAGTGGTCCGCTGTGTGGTAATATCTGCAGTGCACATGTTGACTTCACCACATGGCATTATTCATCAACTTACCAGCTTCAGAACTTTGATTGGTCACACTATTCTCATTGTAAATTGTTATATTTCCTAGAGCATTTTGGAGCTGACATTTTTGTTGTGTCCTCTTTTAAGTACCAAGTCTTGCGGCTTTTACAAACTGGATGTGTTGTTATAGCCTTCAAATAGATCAGACGTAAATTTTTCATGTTTACTGTTGGAAGATGCAAATGGTTACAAATACTTCCCCAAATCTCCACATTCACTACCCTCTACAAGCATTTCAGTTCTGGCCACTTGTGGCTGTTTTGGCTGTGACTCAGTTTTGAAAGAGATTACCAAAGACATCTTAATGAATTTAGTGTTCTTCACTGTATTGCTAGAAATGGCCTTAGGCTTATCAACCCACAACAGTTCCTGTTTTTTTCTTACAAGCCTTCTTAATTCCTCCAAATCCTCCCCTGTGCTGTGTTAGACCGATAGCACATTCTTTGTACTTCAACTGTCCACAGGCATCACTCTCGGTGTACAACTACCATCAGCTGGGGTATACTTTAATTCCTCAATACGTGTACTATAAAAATCCTCCAAGACCCTCCAGTGGATTTGGAAGGATTTAGGAATGTTTGAAATGTGTAGTTGCCTTATTGCAGATGGTGGACACTTGTTATCAGCTAAACGCAACTTTGACATACACTTTTCTTTCTGTTCCATTCAGGCATGGACTTGACAGCAACGTACTACGCTTTGTTTGTCGCCTGGACACCACCAAGCCCATTGACATGGACCGCCGATTTATTCTCTCCTATTTCCTGTCAGATGACACCATCGCAGTTTTTGAGCCACCCGTGCGCAACTCTGGTAAATATTCCAGCTCCCAGCTGGTGCGATATAGTGCATATTTCAACTCTCTCTTAACTTAGTGATTTTTTTAGGGCTTTTATAGAGGAATGAGTTCTCTCCCGTGACCATCATGAGAATCTCTCATTGTTCATTTGTGTTGCCAAAAAGTAGCAAAATCTAAACAAACCTCTGAAAAATTGGAGGGCAAAATCCTGAAATCGAGAAAACTCTTGAGAAACAACAGCCATGCAACTTAAACAATATCCAGATTGACACGTATCTTTCAGATCTATGTAAGCAAAAAAGGACTCTTGATATTCGACTGTAAAATTTTTTGTAAAAAAGCTGAAGTAGGGGGTGGAGCTAAGAACCATTGTGGCCCATCAGGCTGGTGTTGTCTCTGGTTTCCATGACATGAAAAGACTGAGGATATTTCCACTTCCCTCTCGGGGGGTGCCAGTCCATCGCAGGTTACTCCCCAGCTAATGCCGGTCCCTATTTATGGGCCTACCCCTGGTGTGAAGGAGGAAGTAGGGGGTGACATGACTTGCCTTAGGCCACAACTTTAGGCCAGAAGCTGGATTCAGACTCTGACCCTCTGAATATAAGTGACAAACCCCACTAGGCCACTTCCCTCAGTCTAAGCACCCAGATTGTGATCCAGTGGCCTAGGTTGCACATCCACGTCCTTAAAAAATCCACTGATCGTGCTTTAGGAATGAACCCTTTCCTGATTTCAATCTCCAGGGATCATCGGTGGCAAGTTCTTGGAGAGGAACCGTATCAAGAAGCCCAACCAAGAGCGCTTTGGCACTGAGCTGTCAGAGTATTACCAGGCCAGGGACCTGTACGTGGGCAGTCGGGTCAACTTCCACAACCACATATTTATCTTGATCAATGCCGATGAGTACGCCTTCCGCTACATGGAAAAGCAGGCCCAGGAGGTAAGTACTCTAAGACACTCATGCATTTGTCTTAATACCAATGCCCGCCATTTGGACTTGATTCCCAAGCTGTTGCAATGTGTGGAATCATTGGCCAAAAGTTTATAGTGCTTGGGGAATGTCAGACCACCTCAAAACTTTGTGGAAACAACTTACTGAATCATGTTTGCATTCAGGTTTATTAGTGCTTTGAGCATCAAGTGAAAATTCCCTTTCCTGATGAAGTGGTAATATCACCAAGACACTTCTGTCTATGGGGGTCAGTCAGATTTGGTAGGAAGTCATTTTTTAAAACATTTCCCATTGTGACTTAGTTGTATTTGCCTTTTTTCTTCTCTGATGCAGTTCAGTGTTTCTAACATCAACTCCATCATCCAGAAGCTGGGCCAGATCGCCTCTCAGCACATGGAACAGATCAAAGAATTCTTCAAGAGGAATGACCCCGAAGGCACTGGCAAACTGGAATATGACTTGTTCAGGTTAGTAGCCCCCTACAACTCTGCTTGCTAGACACAAAACATGTTAGGCTTTTGCACTGCTATTGGGCCATCAGTGATGCATGTACACCACTTTAGACTTTCAAGCTTTAGATATTGCTGTCTTTCAAGCTTTGGATATTCCTGTCTTGTACTGTTAGCAGAACCTGTTACCGTTACCGTTAGCCTAGTTCTCATACACCGAGAGGCTTGATGCAAGGCACTCATTTTGGTAACTCTTCCAATTTGCAAAAATTGGCCTTTGCTCATTTGCACAGGAAAACTGCCCTGTGTTCAGTCTTTAATGGTGAATGTGAGCAAGTTTAGTATTTAATGCAAGGACATTCATAATAGAAATGTGTAATCGTGTCAGTCCAGGATTGTTACATCAGACAGATCCTCCTTCCAGGCTGTTGTGGACTGTGCAGTGCAATTTCAAAGTAGAAACGTGTCATGTTTGGGAACCAGCTGAAAGGGCTGTGAAAGTCAACGAAGCAAGCTTCATGTCATACAAATTCTCTTGAGAAATTCATGAGAACGCTTTGTAATCATCCTGTCTTTACACGCTTCACCCCAAAGATTTCTATCACATTGCTTCAAATGCACAAATGTTGCTAAATACAATGTGCCCAATCTATAGTGGACAGTTGATCTATACAACAGTTGTAAACATTTGGATTGTCCTACAGAAACCTAATGGTACAGCTGGGCGGCTCCTCGCTGGCTGAGCACGAGATCATGACGGTGGCGCGTTACTACAGTGACAGTCAGGACAACAAGATGCCCCTGGAGGGTCTGGTGTCGGTGGCCCAGGAGCAGCTCCGCCGCAGCAACTTTGAGAACTTTGCCCGGCTGGCCGAGGGGCTGCAGTCCTATGACACGGACCGCTCAGGCTTCGTGGACGCCGAACTGGTGCGCAAGACCTGCCGGGCCTTCCACCTGCCGCTGCCCGACGACTTGGTGCGTGCCTTGCTCTTCAGGTGAGTTGTACTACAGGCCCGTTCCTTGCTTGAGCAGTCACCCACTTGACCAGCAGAGTAGAGAGAGATTGATGGGTGACTGTTGCAATAGCTACTCCGGCACTGTTGTAAAGACTGTAGATCAGGGCTGGATTATATAATAGGAACAGTAGACATACCTAGGGCCCATGAAAAAGTCAGAACCTACATGTATGAAAAATTGGATGGTGTACAAAGATATCACAAAATCGTTTTCTCTGTAAGTTTTCAATTTTGATAAAGCTTCAGTGAGGACATGTACGCTCTGCAATAAAAAATTTAGCGTCAGGATGGAACGCAATGCTCTAGTGCTCATCAGCACTGTGAATTGGTGCTGGTGTCTCTGGCTGAATAGGGCCAATAGAAAGCTATTGCTATGGGCTAACATAATACCGCTTCTGGCTCTTCTTTGGGTCCTTCTGGTTATGTATACTTCACACCATAAACAAACCAACCTGTATGCATACACGTTATGCAGCCTCATGTGGAATATCAAAATGTGAAACTACTGGCTAATGCACAAAGTTCATGATGAAGAGTGATATCCATACAACTTGGAAGCAAAAACAACAAAAATATGGAAGACTGCATGCTGAAGGAAACTTTCTACAGTATGTCTTCTAGACACTGCTGCATAGCCACAAACAATTAAACAATATGTGGTTAATCAGTAGCACATCAGTTGAAGTTCAACTAACCAAGTGTAAATTAAGGGCAGGTGTCAACCAACCCAGTGTAAATTAAGGGCAAGTGTCAACCTACCTAGTGTAAATTAAGGGAAAGTGTCAACCTACCCAGTGTAAATTAAGGACAAGTGTCAACCAACCCAGTGTAAATTAAGGACAAGTGTCAACCAACCCAGTGTAAATTAAGGGCAAGTGTCAACCTACCTAGTGTAAATTAAGGGCAAGTGTCAACCAACCTAGTGTAAATTAAGGGCGTCAACCAACCCAGTGTAAATTAAGGGCATCAACCAACCCAGTGTAAATTAAGGGCGTTAACCAACCCAGTGTAAATTGAGGGCAAGTTTCAACCTACCTAGTGTAAATTAAGGGCAAGTGTCAACCTACCTAGTGTAAATTAAGGGCAAGTGTCAACCAACCTAGTGTAAATTAAGGGCGTCAACCAACCCAGTGTAAATTAAGGGCATCAACCAACCCAGTGTAAATTAAGGGCGTTAACCAACCCAGTGTAAATTGAGGGCAAGTTTCAACCTACCTAGTGTAAATTAAGGGCAAGTGTCTACCAACCCAGGGTAAATTAAGGGCAAGTGTCAACCAAACAGTGTAAATTAAGGGCAGGTGTCTACCAACCCAGGGTAAATTAAGGGCAAGTGTCAACCAACCTAGTGTAAATTAAGGGCAAGTGTCAACCAACCCAGTGTAAATTAAGGGCAAGTGTCAACCAACCCAGTGTAAATTAAGGGCAAGTGTCAACCAACCCAGTGTAAATTAAGGGCAAGTTCCAGTGTCAAATATTAAACCATTTGATGATTTTACCTGGTACCCGGGATATCTTTTTTGCACTGGCCACCAGGGAAAATTGACCAGTGGCCAGCAAATAGTTGTTGCTCAGACTTGCCCTGAGCTACATAAGGTGTACAGACCTCAATATACGCATTGAGTTTGATTCGGGGCATAGGTGGAAAGTCTTCTCTATAGCTTTGATTTTTTTCAATTTCTCATCACAGAATGGACAAGAACGACGAGGGCAAGGTCAACTACGAGATGTTTGTCCGCTACCTGAACTGGAGGGACAGCCCTGTCAGCCTGCCCCCCTACCAGCCCCCACCTACCAAGATCGATGAGGCCTGGACGGGCCAAGAGAAGCGGGACACTGTGCTCCGAGTCAACTACACAGCGCTGCTGGGCACACTGTTCCCTGAGCAGTCTTAGAAACGACGCTGCGTTATGCGCGCAACGTGCACATCTTTGTCCTATTCCCAGCAGGCTTGTTTAAGGCGGGTCTCTGAAACACAGTCACTTCACAGTCTCTTCATGGATATAAGTCTTAAGGTGGATTCGTACTTGATGTGAAAGTGCACACAAACACTCTGTTGTGAAGTCATATCAAATGTGTGAATTTGCAAAAGTTAAACGTATTTCAGACTTCAGTGAATTTTGCTGCCGGTATTAATGAGATGACACATTCACTTGGCCTGGCATTCACCTGAAGTAGGAACCGGCCTTAGGACAGCAGCATCTTTAAATTTGGCATTTTTAGCTTTAATGTAAGATGTTGTTACTCATTATTTGATTTACCATGACTTTGGCCAAAAAGACGATGACTTACTTTAACCCTAACCCTCCTCAATCCTTCACCTGTTGGAGGATTGAGGAGGGTTAGGGTTAAGCAGTGCACTCAAGGTCTCCATAAACGTGCATAAGAGTGTTTAAATCAAGCAGGCCAGCATATAACAGTGAATTCACATACAGTGTCACAAAAACACCAATATGCATGTACATGTACATTGGCCATTTTTAACGCAAGGTATAACATGTTACAAACTATCTATTTTCATGAACTGTATTGTAATAACATTCAGTGGTGATTCACACATTTGATTCATGTTTGGTTGAGCCAGGCCAAGAGTTTTTAGACAGCAGAGAAAATAATGGTTAGTTTTTCGGTTGGGAATTCTTTTGACACTACTGTTGGACTCTTGCAAATTACAGGGTATTTGACTTCAAAACACAAAGCACCAGGTTTTACCAACCCTATGTAAATAAATTTTGGTTTACTTAAGAGTTGGGGGACAAATCACCCAGAAATAGGTCCTAGCATGTTGTTTCATACTCTCAAATGAAACAGAAACCTATGTAAAAGTAAAGCCATACTTCTGATAAGTCACGACGCCGAATGTGGGACCCTATGCGCCAATGCCAACAATCTTATTTGTGATTTAATGAAGTTTTTTTTACATCATCTAAACTGATACTGTCAGACTGTGTTGTAGATATGAGGCCACTGAGTCTTGGAGGTGGCTTGATTCCAGTTTAGTTTTGTACATCAATTTGATTCATTTGTAAATATTTTAAAGAGAGATTTTTTGCTGTTGAAATACGTTTTGAATATCTTTTGTTTGGCAAAATGCCACACGTCAGGACATGTGCATGTAAGTTAAAAAGGACTGATTAGTAAAAGCAAAACAGAAACTAAGACCATCTATTGTTATGTTCACGAAATGTTAACGGCATTTGAATTTATTATGCAAATGCTGAACTGTTTAAATGTTAAAAGCACCAAACAGACTTTTTGTCACAAATTAAAGCGTATTTCGTTCCGCTTTTTAAACATGAGTTGAACAACTTCAAACAGAAATGGAACACCAAACAACTTCATGGCTTTCTGAATTAGCTGGTTTGCTCTTTAACCCCTATTTAAGTCATCTCCAAAGTGTGTAAATAAATGTATTTGTTAAATATTTTACCATTTTTCAACGAATGTAATATTTCTTTTGAACTTGATGACATAGTTGTGTAAAGTGCCTAGTGCTACAGTTTGAAAAGTTGGGGATATTCCCATCGACAGCAACCCACCTCACCTCTAATGCATTTTAACTACACCCGTCCATCTTGATATCAGATATTAAATTTGTTTCTTTCTTTATGTCACTTAATCTCATTGAGTTGGTCAGTCTATTCTTTGGTTGTCGGAGGTGAACAAGAAATCAGAGGTAGCTCTGTGGTCAATTTCACGAAGCCGTTCAGGAGAATAAAAACGGATGAACATGGAAATTGCTGTTTGGTAAAATAACGCTATACAAGTCTACATGGGCATTACAACATGGGGGGCGGGACTTGCCCGGGGGGGTGAAATGGAAAAAAAATGTTGAAAGCTTTGGTACAGGAATCTTGGAACCCCCAAAACTTGAAGTAATTCAGTGGCGGAGTTGACTCATTTAGACATTCCAAAGTAAGTTTTTTACTTGCAAACACTAGACAAATGGTCCTGAAACTGTCAGAGTACAAGGTGCTCTCACGCATGTCGGGCCTTAAAACAGAGGCAAGTCAAAACATCTAGCAATTGCACAGAGTGAAACAAGAGTTTCCAAAATGGTGTATTTACTCCTCAAGTTGAGTGAGTAGCTGTCTCTCCACTTCCTTCATCTTGACAAGCTCCTGCTCTTCGGCTTTCTTCTCTTGCTCAAACAGGTCTCTGCTCAAAAGCAAAAATTGTGGACCGAAAGTTTTACAAAGGTGATTCATGTCAAAGTTTGTGGTGAAACAGCTCTAAATTGTATTACTCGGCAAGGCGAAAGCAACTTACAAGGCCTGATGCTGGGTCTCCAACGATATTCCGAGGAAACCTTTCTCATCTTCATTTTTCTTGGCAACCATCTCCAAGGCTTCAAACAGCCCTATGAGCCGCTCTGCCTCCCTGTCTGTCTGTCTGACTACATGTACATGGGAAGAAGGATAATTCGATGCATCTTATATTCACACTAAAATCAGGGATGGAAATTGTTTCATTTACTTTGCAGGATGAGGCCGACCTTCTCGTCCTTAAAGTGATCTCAAGAGAAATACTCTCATTATATAAATGCTCTCATCACATGGAATTCAACAACAGCAATGTGACGGCCAGATGAGAATCAAATTGTGCCAAGAGATCTCCCAAGCAGTTGAAAAAATTATACATCAAAGGTAGGACGAGCTTGTTCAATTTACTGAGATAGCCATCATTCTGACGATAAACTCAGCAATCTCTGTGATTGTTGTTAACCGTATTCCTTCATCATTCTTTAGTTTGGCGGTTCCCGTTGCTGAGCTTTGGCATCTTTCATGGGTGGTGCTAATTGACCAATTGATGACTGATTTTCCTCGTGGGGTCCAAAAGTGAAGGTCACATATTTGTGGCCCTTTCTTGGCAACATGCTATGACCCTGGCCATATGCTTCTTACTGGGACGCATACAGTGTGGTCAACATGGACGTCACCTTGATTTGTTTGGGGGAAGGGGGGGGGGTGGATTGGGTAGGCTGCAAAGACTTATCGTCACCGGCAAGCTGATGAACTATTAACAGTGGAAGAGGATCAACAGGCATAAACATGATGTCATGCTTTGTTTATTACATATGTTATTTCCTACGGGAGCTCGATGGATCGCATCCCACCTCATCACTGCTATAGGAAAGAGCGCATATAAAATCATGATGTCATCATGTTGAACAAGTATACTCAAACATACTTCAAAGAAGTTGGTGATTTTCATCTCGCTTTTTCATATTCTGTGTGGTTAACTTTTTTAAAACCTGGGGTGGGGGTAGGGGTGGTGGTGGGGGGGCAGAAGCAGCACCCCCTCTTGCCCCCTTATGATGTCCATGGTGTACTACGTGGTTGTTATCCTTTTGTATAGAGATATCAGAGGAGACCCCATACCTGCGGGGCCATCACACTACGGAAGCAGCACCCCCTCTTGCCCCCTTATGATGTCCATGGTGTACTACGTGGTTGTTATCCATTTGTATAGACAAATCAGAGGAGACCCCATACCTGCGGGGCCATCACACTCACGGAAGCAGCACCCCCTCTTGCCCCCTTATGATGTCCATGGTGTACTACGTGGTTGTTATCCATTTGTATAGACAAATCAGAGGAGACCCCATACCTGCGGGGCCATCACACTCACGGAAGCAGCACCCCCTCTTGCCCCCTTATGATGTCCATGGTGTACTACGTGGTTGTTATCCATTTGTATAGACAAATCAGAGGAGACCCCATACCTGTGGGGCCATCACACTCACGGAAGCAGCACTCCCTCTTGCCCCCCTTATGATGTCCATGGTGTACTACCTGGTGGTTATCCATTTGTATAGACAAATCAGAGGAGACCCCATTCCTGCGGGGCCATCACACTTACACACATGTCTTAACTTTGAGTGCCCGCTTACACTTTGGCAATTCATAATACTAGTCGGAAAGGAAAGTAACATGCACGTTCCACTTGCGATGAACAGGATGGCCCTGAAGTAATGGCTTCTAATTTTAGTCACTAGATTTATCTAGATAGGACTCATCGTGGAAGTATATTTGGAGGGTGGCAAAGTATACTCAATCAGGGCTAAGCTGGTAGTGGTTGAAGGCACAACAATAAAATGTCTCACTTTGAGGTAATTTGTTCCACTTTCTCACAATGTTCAGAAAAAAGACTGCACGCAAACATTAGCCCTGGCAGGGAATTCATTAAACTGACTGGTACTTCCCTCTCTCCTTCCCATTACATTGATAACCTTTTGAAAATAGTGGCAATTCAATATGGTGTATGAATGGACCACTTTGTGCAACTTTCTGTACCGAAATATTTTTTTTCTGCAATATAGCATGAAATTTTTAGACTCGATGGTATGCCCTCAAAAAAAGAAAAAAAAACTTCCATATTTGTTAAATTACTAATGTAAGATGAAGGATGCCATTGGATTCAGTTGAAGTGCAGAATATAACATCTTTGGTGTTAGCTGTTGGATTTTGTTCCGATGTATTTTGCTCTTGAGTACTGTCTGTGATTTGGCATTCTGCTGCTGCAGAGGTCTGATTATGGTAGATTATTTCAAGGATAACGGTCTGGGTTCTTTACCTTTTGAGGTCAGGCTCTGCATTTCATTCTTTACTGAACTGACTTCGTCTTGCAGCAACTGATCAGTCTGGGCAAAGAAGGTAAGGTCCAATTACTCGACAAAATCTCACCAAGGAATTGCTTTTTTGGAAATTTATACAAAAGATTCAGGTGGATTACCACCTTTTTTGTGGGCGAAGCAACTGAATAAGTAATGTCGCTTGTCAACTAGTTGATATCTCGCAGGGACTTTACTCGCAGAACAGGATAAGTAAAACTGAATTTCATCCAATGCTTTACAGCTTGTTTGTGGAGCGGCTAAATAAATAATAGAAGACTTGAAGGAATTTCAATCACAGCTTAAGATCAAAACCCACATTTCATACACTAGAATTGCAGATGAAAATACAGCAAAAAGGCACTCTGACTTTTCTTGAAATGATAGTGTATTACTGTTTTTTTCACAAAACAGAATTAAGACCTAGAACTTTGTTTATGCGATTGGCCCACATCCCCATACATGCACATGTACTTCTACTCACATAAAAGTCCTTGCCATGGTGGAACATGTCCGCCAAGCTAGCCAGCTTGCCCTCCAGCAATTCCCTGCAACGGAAAAGAACATGGCTATTTACAGCAACTCGATCACTGTTCAATTCTCAGTGAATCTAGCCTTCTTCAATTATTGATGTCTTAATGCACTACTTTCATTTATTACTTCTAAGCCTGACTTCTCTCCAGTCACTGACTTCTTTCATGGCTGTTAAAGTCAGCATCAAATGTACTTTTTCAGGTATTAAAACTACAATAATATTTGGGTTTCGCTATTTTCTGGCAAAGCATTCTAACCCTTCAACACCTGTAGTTTCTAAACAATCAGTCACAAATATTTTTCTCTCATTCTTGGCTATGTACAGATCTAGCTTTCTTGATTGCTAGTCTGTTGTGTTTGCTTGAGTCAAGGATGGGTGGGAAAACTGTAACCGTAACCCAAATCTTTGGACAATGCTTTCAACTCATGAGAAATGATATATGCATAAAACCATGTCTGAGTCAGTAAGTAATTACAGAGACAATATATAATTTTACTTATCAGCATACAAATTCAGGGATTTTTGCAAAAACCTGTATTTTTGCTGTCCAATTACAGTTTGTAAATCAAGTGTAATGAATTTTGCTTTATGACTGTACTGTCAATCCTGTTCCAATGTATCAATGATGGAAATGTGCAGAACTGATCCCTACATATGTAGATATACATGTAGGAGCCCAAAGAGTGGTGCAATATTGCTGACAATGCAAGGAAACTATGCTGTGGAATGCCCTTATTTTAACACAAGGTACCAGTTAATTGATTGTCTGCTGAAAACGGTAAACTACAGAAATACACAGCACTGAGCCCATGGCAGAATGGGCCAGAGATCATAACAGCAAAACTGGGATGTGTAGCTGGGCAAAAGGGGTGAAAACAAGAAACATTTCTGTTGTGTGATAGGCAAAACTCTGGCTACACATCTGAACTAATGCCTCAACATTCAAAGTGGTCATCAAACCAGACTGGCCATACATCCTCTGCATATCCCCCACGGGTCACATTTGAATGCATCCTTTCCTTCAAATTACACTGATTCTGGGGAGGACACGATCATCAAAGCAGTACGCCTGATATCTGGCGATACAATAAGTTTCTGGGGCTGTAAATGTTTAAATTTCCATCAAATATCTTGTTATTTTGGGATCAATTTAAATGTGACACTGCTCAGAAGTCCACATGGTGCTCCCTCCAACTGTCATCTCTCTTGTCAAGTTAAGCACTGTAAGTTTGAAGTCAGGAATCAAGGAGGATGAAACTGCATTCCTGAAGGCATTTATGTAACATGTATTGCCCTAGGTATTATCTTCACCACATGGACAAGATAAATTTCTTAAGGTTGCAAGTTTCAGTAATAATCATGGGCAGTCCTTGCTGGAAGTTGGCTTTCCCAAACCAGAACGGATGTATTTTTCACTTCGATTAAGCATGATTTCCCCCCTGAATAATTTCTGAGGAAGGTACGCTTCACAGTCTGTTATTAAGAAATCTAGGAACAGAGCAACAATTGTGGCTCTGCGCTTTGGGAGCTGGGAGAGACTTGAAGTATTGAGTCAGGAAAGCTTCGAACAGCTTTACAACAAAAATGACCATATAGTTATATGCAGTACTCATGATTTGTAGTGTCAAAGCCCAAAGTTTTAAACTTTATTACTCTCACATTTTCAGGCCTGTAAATACAAATTCCACTTTGCACAGGTCCTGCCAGTGTTAAAGCCTGGCTTTCAGATAACTGTCACTGGATAAGTAAGCTTGGTGTTTATCACACATATTGTTTTAATGGTGAAATATCCTCAGGTGCTGGATGCATTCGATGAGAAAGCAATGAGGAAAAATGCCTACTTTTCTTCCTGCTGGCGTGTTTCCTCAGCCGCCTTGTTGGCTCTGAGGTGAGAAATTCTCTGCTCCAGCTCTTGATTAATGCTCTGCTGACTGAGAAACAATATTAAAGATGTAGGAAGTGATGTCGATAACAAGACTGGAGGGACTAGCCAAATACCTTAGTATAAAAGGAACCTTGCAATAAAGGCACTGGAAAAAGGAAGAAAAGCAAGGACCTAAGGACACGTGGGACCTGACAATCTCCTCTTTGTTGAGGCAAACACAATTATAAGTACTTTGTTAATTGGTAGCTCTTTATAGGGAGTGCTAGCGTTGAATCCAATCCAATATCTGGGAAAGAAGTGTAGTTGAGAGATACTGAAGTGTTTTCTTAGTAGTGGCTTCTGTTTTCCTTCTTTAACAACTTTCTCACAGCAAAACTTGCTCGTCTCAGCCTGGTTAGTTGAACACCAATGTAATGGGGCACGCAATTTGCATTCATACATTAAGGGCCAAGGGCAGACCCTAAACTAGATTTTGGGGAGGGGCAAACTGTTTTCTTGGGGGGGACAGGCAGAAATGTAAGAATTTGTTTAATATGGAGCCTTTTATGGCCCTTTCTCAGGGGTGGGGCTATATTTTGGGGGGTTTTTCACACTTTTGGACGGCAAATGACATAGACCGAAAAGTGGCATTTTTGTTTTTCCAATAACAATTTTGGGGATCCTTTATCTGGTTTTATGGCCACTGTTAGCCCCATGAATCTGTCTGGAAGTAGGACCATGTTTTGTGGAGGGGGGCAAAAAAAGTCAGCAATATTTAAAGTAACTTTTCATATTCTTTCTGAGGGGTGGGCAGGCCAAATTACGGACTTTCTTCATGGTTTGGTAATGAGGGGAAATGAAATCATGATAGTCCCCAAACTGCCATTCTCTCACATTTCACAAACAAAAAGACGAAAAACAAATTGCCCCTTTTTGGGGGAAGCCTGTGGTCCCATTTTCCCCCGTCTGTGGATCTGCCAATAAACCCACTCACACATGGATTACTCTTCATGAAAAAACCCACTTAAAGAGTATTTTGAGGCTATGTGGTATCCCCACAAAAGAAAACTACTGGTGACAACTTCAATTGTCTAATCTCTATCCCTAGGACGTTCAATTGTGTTGTTGTTTACAGTTCAGTGTTTATATTTTAAACAATTTTCAGATGACCCACCTTTCAATGGCTGCTTGGGACTGGCTGACCTTATACTGGGCAACCTTCAGTGTGTCTGCCATCTTGCCTTTGGTGTCTGTGGTCTGATTGAATTTACTCAAAGCTAGGCAGGCAATAGAAAGGATTACGCAACCATTTTTTTCTCTCTCTTCCGAGACATGTGACCTGAAAACTTCCTTTTGTTGGTTGTAGTTACTGTTTACATAAATGCGGCTTGGGTGACGAAGTGAGTTTCGGCATTAGTTTCAATATTCTGTTCAGGGTCTGACTTCTGATCAAAACTGATGCCAAGTTGAAAGAAGGCACTGTCAGTGACCGTGAGGCAACTATTAGAGACATTCCTCCTTATCATAAAATGATTATTTACAATCCACTCTGAAATATCGGGAACCATGTCATGGGAAAGCTGGAAGTACAACGGAAATACAATTAATTGGCTTCCCGTTAAGTAATGATTTCTTTCAGTGCATGGATCCAAAACTATCGGGGGGGCAGAAAATTTCTTTATGTAACCTTTTATGGCCTGTCTGAGCTGAAAATGAATTTTAAGGTTATTGGACATTTTGAGAAGGAAAGGAAAAGAAATCCTCCAAAAATATCATTTTTCTCTCACTGTATTTCAAAAAACAACCCCAAATTTTGCTCCTTTCATGTCATCGTTGTCATGTCATCGTTGGCCCCCCTGAATTGGCAATGGGAGTTATCCTGAAACTTGATTACCTGCTTCATATCTGCTTTCCAACTTTCTCCTTCTTGACCATGCTTCTGACAACTTCCTTTCATTCTTTTCCTTTTCTGCGTGGTGGAAATAAAATAATAAATAAATAAAACCATACAAAAATGAAAAAACAGATCTCGATACCATAGTGGGCCAGATTCTTGAAATCCTTTTCAAATGTTACCAAATTGAATATCAGGGTTCTTGTTACTAAAAATTAATACTTTTACATGCAATGTAACAGGCTACAGTATTACCTTCATTAGGCCAATGAAATTTGATTTACTGTTTCTTGTGAGGGGTTTTCAAATTTAACATTTTTTATCCACTTTTCATTATACATTATTTTCTATCATGGAAAAATTATACCCTTTTTCACATGTATAAGACCTATGGCTCCGTCACTCATGACTGTGAGCTGGTCTGATGCAGTGTTTGACTGTTGGATTGGGGCCCATATGGTTGTTGATTCTGCTAAGTTAAAGTGTCGGTGTAAGAGCGGGGATAGCGGCCCAACGCTAGGCTGACAAGGTGCCCATGGGCTTTCAGGCTCCAATTTTTTTTGTGTTTTGATGACTGGGAAGTGGGATTGCCAGAACGTGACTGCCGATGTTGGGAGTTGGATTTTCCATTAAGTTTTGCCTTTTTTCTCAAAAACAATGAAATTTCACGATGCGGGAGCAAAATCACATGCAGTCGCTGACGACAAACAATAAATCTACTTTTTTTAGCCTTATTGTTGAAAGGGTTTTATTTGAATGTTTGATTGCCAATTTGTTTAAGTCATAGAAACACTGGCTATTAGGCAAAAAACAAAACAATTTAGTGTCTCGGAGCCTGTCTTTCTTTTTAAAGTTGGTGAAATTTTCAAAGGTGATGGCTGGATTTTGTGAGTGTGTTACTAAATGTTTCTGTTTCTGAAGGACTTGTCCCCAAACCTGTATGCAGGCTTTAAACCTACATTAATATGGCTGATATTTTCTTAGAAACAAACAAAAAGTCCTAGGTCTAATTCACATTGTAATTTGAATACAGAAACAAAAAATAAAGAAAGAAAAAACTCCAGAAACAAAAAATAAAGAAAGAACTCCCCCTAAAAAAGATAAATGAAGCTCCTGGGAAAAACTGAAGCAGGCAGAGATGAGAAAATGTTGTTTTTCATTTAGTCTTTTCATACCTTCCTGGAGATCTCTGATGCTGTTTTTTATGATATCGATGCCAAAACTAGGTGCAGAGTCCTCCATGGTCGATCAACTTTGACTCAACTCTCAAGGGCCGATAAAAATGGTCAAACCTGTACATAGGCCTTCATGCATAACAACAAAAGGAGAATTACGCCTAGGCTATACAAATTAGGTCATTAGGCCTACATGGAAAGTTTAGAGGAGGATCTGAAAGAAGACAAATTCTGGGGAGATTTTCTTTTCATGTAGATGTAGGCCAAGCAAAGTGTTTTCATCATGTAGGCCTAGCAACTGCTCTTTTTAAATGCCAAGTGCTGGCACCTATCAACTGATCAACTACGGCGAAGAACGTCTTATTTGTCCGAAATCTGGGCGGGAGGAGCCAAAGTCGAGTGGCGGCTGTGCAACTTTAGACAAGGTGTAAACTTACTAAGCGTATCATTTAAGTCATCAAAAATATTTAACCACTGATAACCCTTTCAAAAACAAAATCACATCTACAGCAACAAACCAACAAATTCTTTGAACGAACGCAGGCCTGACCAGAAATCTCACACTTGTAAGTTGTAGTCGTAGGCCTAGTAGGCCTAACTGCTGGTGACAGCAGACGGCGAGCTCGAGCATCTGGCAAACTTTTGCATATGGCGCGTAACAACCATGTCAATGGTACCCGTGCTGCATTTTTTGAACGAGAAATGTGGGCAGCCAGCTAAAACTTTTAGTTTCCCAATAGTAATAGAGGGCGTCGTGTCTATAATGAAGAAATACTTGTAATCCCTTCACGTATTTATAACACGTTGTCAGCCTAAGATTACACCTCCCAGGCAGAACAAAGGGGGAAATAAGCGTTAATTTGATGTACCTCAGTTTTCATCTGCTCGAGTTTGGTTTATAACTTTAAAAAAAGAAACAAGGATTGCAGAATAGTGAATACCTTCATGATGTTCAAAACTAAAGATTGCCCACATGATATTTACCTATGTGCGTCTACTCATTCTGCAATGATAGGCTTACAAAACGAATGTTTGATAATGTGGAATTTAATTTTGACTGTTGAGCATACCGCTGCCTTTACTTGAGCATAGCTGCATTTATAAGTTCTGTTTGCGGACTGATTTCAATTTAAAGTGAAATGTAAATATTACTCAGTCATGAATGATTTTAATCCGGATATAGAGGAAAGTTGAATTATCTCCCTTGATTCACAAACAATTGCCTAAGTTCGGCAACCCTCGACTCGAGACTATGGTCCTTGGCCTCTTGTGATGATTTTGTACTTTCACGAGTAACTTCATTGATACGAAGCCAAGTTAAACCTGGTAATCTGTGAAGAGTTCCTCGAGGACACCATGTCAAAAATCCTTTACTATTGATAAGGAATCCTGGCGAGTGTTCTCAATATAAAGGTATTATCGATTCAGCCATTTTATCGATTACCATTACCCACTGTTAGAAAAAAGTCCCCCAAAGCGCCTGTGATCAAATTATGCGCAAAATGTCATTTTTGACGGGGAGAAAACTTGACGTAAGCCTATATGGAGGTTCTCCCTACTCATGTCTAGATTCGAGAGCCCCCTAGAGGCTTCTCCTTGTCTGGATTTAATACCCGTTCGAATGTGATGTTACTCAACGTGCTTTATTTTTCGGGTCGAAAACACAAACTACTCCGTTTATGTGCAAATGGATTCCATCGATACGAATCAAAAATACATCAAGCTGTCATAATGCAAGTGAAAACTACAGATCAGCTCCTAGCACGTCATTCAAGGGGGATGGCGCCCCATATCCCACTACTTTTTGACCCCCAACTTTTTTGAGAAAAAAATCAAGCATTATGACAAATTTTCGGACTTCCTAACAACTAGGATGTATTCAGCAACACTCAAAAAGGGAGAACGGTTGTTTCAAAGTCCATAAATACGCGTTTTGGTGCCATGAGATTCGACAGGAGTCGTGTGGTGTCGGCACACACCGCCCCCCGCTTTTCAGTTTCCACCACCCCTCACAATCCCACATTTAATTCCACCAAATCCTGGCTCAAAATGTACGCCAGCGCTTTCTACACACACAACAGTAACTCTGAAGTGCAATGACACTTTGGCCTTGGTTTGAAAGAACGAAACCACATTTCCAAAAGCAAAGCCGAACTGATACATCACAGTGAATATAGGCCCTAGTGGCAGAATTCGCTCGCAGAGTCACCCAGCGCCAAGCGCTGATGGCCTTGCACAGATTTTAGTGAAGCCTTAAATACGTCACACGAGGTCACTTTAACGACACGCAAAGCATCGTGGGTAAATTTCTGCCAGTAGCGCGAGCTCGCTCAATGCGTTACACAAGCGGCGGTTATCAATTCGATATTTTTCTTTTTCTTCCTCATTGCTGAAAATATTCTCACAGCACTTTATTCGTTAATCCAAAATTGATTAAATTTGAAATGCATGTATATGGCCAAAAGACACATGATCAGTGATATGCTTAGTGATGAGGAGATAAATTACCACGCGGTAATTATATAAAGGCTATGTTGTTATCATATTGCCGACACTTTGCCCGTGCTAAAGCAGTACCATTTGCAAACAAAAAACTTTCAATTTACGCTTTGCTAACAGGAAGTGCTAACCTCGCGGTCAAAGGTAGCGCACAATGTAGCCAATAACAGTGCAAAGCCATCAGCCCTTCCCAGCGCCCTTGGCGACGAGCGAAGTGGCAGAACACAATGAAGTACAGATTTCAAGTGCAAAGTGAAGGTGGGAAGTTATAGATTAATTTGATGTAGACGCCATTAAAGCGGTGGCACCATACTTGTACACGACACACATACACACATTCATCAGTTGATGTGCGCGGGCATTTAGCAAAATAACAATGCTCTACAGTCGAAGAGTAACGCACGCGTACCACTTGTCCATGAGCGTTATGCCACTGCAGTAAGCATGGAGACTAATTCTGGTTAAAAAGGGGAACTTGGGACGGCAAATGCATTAGGCCTATATTATCATCAAATATAATTCTTCTGCTATCCCGAGTAAACTATTTAAATTTATTAATGTAAAATCAGGATGACGAAAAGGAGCCCCGAATCGGGCCAAGAGAGGCTACAATCTTCCTGGCAACATTGAGACTCCTTTGGTGGGAACAGTGGCTGGGAACTGAACTTCGCTGGTTCAGGAACGACTACGAAATGCACGCGTTGCGGTCGCATCACTACCAACAAAACTAACATTCCCACTAACATGGCTTTTTTTCAACCGACGAGGGGGTGCTTCTTATTAAAATGATAACGAGAATGAAACGAGATGATGACAATACATTTATATAATTGAAACAATAAGAACTATGCTATAAAAAAACTCCCCAATCCAGTTTTATCTCACTGTTGCCTCTATAGCCACAAATTCATCCTATGCACTCTTTGAAAAATATTTTGCCATATGAAACGTGCGAATAAAACCGTCACTCCAAGTGCTTGTACCTTTTGGATAGAAAAGTGCAGCCGACGACAAAAAGTGCAAATCTCGAGTGCCTAAGCAACGTCATGCACCTTCAAACTGTTCGGATATTCACTGATCATTTTCCATTGAATAACTCTGGAGAGCAAGGCTGTGAAAATACTCCGATGTCTCGTGAAGGAGATTTTTTTGTTTACTTATTTACACGCACATCAGGCAGGTAATGCATGCAAAGCAGTTTAATACTTCACAGGTGATGACAGCCACTGACGAGGTGCATGGAGAATTCCTCTCAGAAGAAAACACACATTGCTGTTAAATATTTGGGTTTTACTATGGCACCTCTCTTCATCCGGCCGTTAAAGTTTCCCGTTTTCCGGGGAAGCAAGGTGAGTTGGAGCTTGCCGTAAGGGTGGCGGCGTATCCGGTTGCTTACGCTTCAGTTTCGGGAATCTCTCCCCCCCCTTCCAACCCATCAACCAGTAACGCTTCGAGGCCAAATGATTAGGTATTTTATTGCGTTCACAGAAGAGTAGGCTGCTGCAAGTTGAGACGAAACATGGCCGTGGAACAGAGCAAAGATAGAACAGTATAATATAGCAGAAAGTTTGAAGATGTAGGACAAACCTTGTGGGTACTCCACGGGTTCGAGGTGGACTTTTGCCAGATTTTTCCTACTCTCATTTCTGAGCCGGGGGGGTGGCACATATGGGGCACAGACCTCGAGTGGGCATGAGTGCCCCCTTAGTTACGCCCCTGCTTGTGTCCCAAGTAAAGCGAAATTGCGATGCAGATGTGAAATGTGTGAAATGAAATTCCATCTCTCTTATCGTTATGCAGTGACAATGAGAAACAAGAAACGACGAAACTGACCTGTTATGACCCCTGGCACTGGCGCTGCCCGCCCGGATTAGAAACTGGAGATTTCCATGATGTCAAAAAAGACTCATTATTCAGTGAAGGGAACTTTCCTCAGTGCGACGTATCAACTGCAATTTCTGTATCTCGTTAACAATGGGGGGGGGGTGCGTTGTCTTTTCAGGAAGTGACTGCCGAGATGGGTTTGACGACCGGTCACACTGTCCACTGAAATAGAAGAACACGTTCTGACGAGTGCATAAATAAATAATGTCTCCTTCAGCTGTTCTGTGAATTCCATCCCTGTCTTGAAAATTCTACAGACTTTTGCCCTATTCTCTGCGGTGCACGAAATTATTATGGTGTAGGGACGTGAAGTTGGGGTGACGCATCGACGAAAAACAAAATGGGGGAAGCATCATGGTCAATCTACCCCTGTAAAGGAGAATCACTCGGGGAGGATTAATATAAAAAATTCCCACATACTAATTTTGGATTCCCCTTTTATTGGTAGGAGGGAAATCCAATAATTGAGTTGCAAAATGTGGAAAGCACGTTTGCATTAGGAAGAGTGATCCTTTATCAAAGCTTCTATGTAGAACTTACATCAAAGGGTGATATCATCTTGTGGTGACCACTTTTCGCTATGGATCTAAAGTTCGCCTTCGGCCTCGACAGCATTTGCAAGGAAGGAGAGTGTTTTTCTGCTGTCAGTGTTATTCCGGTTTCTCATTTTGCAATTCATTTTCCCTCCTGCAGTCATAGCTGCCAATCACACATTCCAATATCAAACCAGAACATCTTTATATTTCCGACAAACTGATGACTTGTGGTGAACTTCATTTGCACAATAATGTAGATTGCTCTTTTTCCCCCCAAAGGCCCAGTCAAGGCAGAACGATTGTCGTTTAAAGAGAATCATGTTTCTACTCTTTTATCATCATGTTTTGATTTTTCTCGTGTGTGATTTCTACATTTGGGCCAGATTATCCAACGTATGGGTACAGAACCGTCTGTTTGCTGATAGGGACCATGAAATTCAGGAGCCTATCAAGCAGTGTTGTAGTCGAGTACTTTCCGAGTACTAACATTCTCTGCAAAATACTGAACTGGGTAAGAGGGAATAAAGCCAGAGTGCACAGGCATTTGATGGTAAATGTGCAGAGGTAAGATTACAAAATAAATGTTAGACTTCAGACACTCCCAGTTGTGTAAAATTTAAGCTTTTAGGAGAAAAGTTCTCGGAAAGTACTCGACTGAGACCGAGACTTTTGTCCTAAAAAGTTAATTTTAATCAAACAGTGATGGTCTGAAGTCATTATGTTACTTTGTAATCTTACCTTTATGCATGTACCATCAAATGCCGATGTACTTCAGCTTTGTTCCCTTCTAACTAGTTAAATATTTGGTAGAGAACTTGGTTCTCAAAAATTATTCGACTACATCACTGCTATCAAGAACACTGAGGGTTTAGGAAAATACCGTAGGGCTTCCACAGAACTGTAACTATAACAACCCCCAAATTAAAAGTTACAGTCTTATTTGAACTTTCCTTGTGAGTAAGAGCTTCAAATATTTTAACCAGTTTTTGTGCTTTATCCGTCTTTGCTATGAACTAACGGTACCGTTCGTGAACGTCTCAGAACAATTAAAAATGTTTTAAAATTTTTTTTCAGTTGAGCCACAACTGTCGTTTCGACGATTAGGTGGATCGCGTGGCTACGGTTACTTTAAATCTGGGAGCGGCATTCTTCAGTAATTTGAATAGATGGATAACATTAACAAAGGTGGATGCCCGGTGTTGCCAAGTACATGTATGTAGTTTCCTGCCTATGCTTTATAATTTATGCATTTTCACGAACGTAATTTTCCAACACTTACCCTCCACACCAACGATGATTTCCCTCTGCACATGAATGCAAGCGTAGAATTTCAATGACAACTTGTCTCTCATTTTGCACACTACAAGACTGACGTCATAATAGCCAATTAGCCCATGCACTTAACTATAACTTCTTTATAAGGACCTTGACCATCCCCGATGTGTCGCACCTAATTAAGTGACGTTTTCTACCTCTTTTCAAAAGGAAGGGGGAAATCAAAAACGTCATTAAGAATTGAACCATTCACAGCCTCTCGGCTCATTAACCAGGGGCAGGTGCACTAGCCAAGGTAGGGGAAAGCGCGTCACGGTCCCTGCTCCCGCGTCCCTACTTTTCTTTAAGTGGGAAACTCAGCTGCTTGATCACGTCGGGATGCTGCACACGACGTTTCCTGGTACGTTTCCAATCCTCCATCTTAATTACCCAACCAAAGGCAGATCCAAGATTTGTACGGAAGAGGGCTGGTTGTTTGTCTTCCAAGAAAGATGATTAGAGCCCAGCGGTGTGTTATCCCTCGCCAAAGAAAACGAAAGACAAACCATGATTTAAAGCAAAAACAAAAGACGGTCATCCGTTGGGTTAAGACTGTGAAAGGTATGCGCATGCGCACGTTTTGCCAGGGAGAAGGAGCTTGGATCGGGTTACTATCGCTCCGGACCTAATTCAATCGAGGTTTGCGTATCTTTAGGTCATCCACGAGAAAAATTTGATTCTAGTGTTAAGAAAATTTACGGAAATGAAAGTGTTTCTTGAATAATTTTTAGCGTGAAAATTGTGTCCCCAAAGCAGCGAGACAGGAGAATTTGGTGTTCTCAACTGCACAGGTATAGGTCCTAATCTGGTGGTTGTCACTTTGAGTGCCTTCGTAGTAAAATTAAAAGAAATACAAACAGTAATGTATTTCTGTTCTTCATTAGAGTCTGTCTCACATGGTGATCATTTTTTTCTTTATCTCTAGTAAAAACAATGGGAGTCTGCTCAATAAATGTTACCCTAGCTGTTAGCCGTTTTCTTATTATTTGTTAATATCAATTTTATTTTCGCTGGCTACAACACAATTTCTCCGAGAGAATTATATTTACTTGACTTGATACAATTACGTGAGGTTAATTTCAGGCGAACCATTGTGTCCGCAAGCACTTTTGCCATAACACGTCACGGTCCCATTTTTGCAAAACAAAGAAAGAAGTTCTGTTGGAAGATTGTGGCTAGTCGTTAGTACAAAAACTAAGAAATAGCGTTACATAATTGAACGCTTTGTAATGACGTGGCTGTGTCGCAAATTTGTGCCGAAAATTAGGGGGTGCTGGTGGGGAAAGGTGTGTGGGGGGGGGGACTTGTCCGACCACGAAAATTTAAAAAGCAGGGGATGACACCTTATGACTCTACATAGAGGTCAGTGTTCATGATATTGGTGTATATCTGTAATACCTATGTATTCAAAATGGCATATGACTTTTTAAAATTGTTTTTCTTACCTGAGTCATATTGAATGCATTTTAATCGTTGAAAGTCTAAAACCATTTTTACAATGTGCTTTAATTTTTTTGCTCACCACAAAAAAGTGGGAGATGGTTCAAAGGTGGGGAAATATCCTCCCTGTGCCCATGGGATTTACGCCCATGGTCCATGGCAAATCCGGCACCAGAGGGCGCTGCTACTGTGACTTTTAAGCTCTTTTGTCATTCCCTGCAGGAATTTGAACTGCGCCGCTCAACGTATCAACGTCTGTGCATCACACCATGGAGGAAGGACACAGAAGGAGTTTGAACTGCCCGGGCTATAACATCTGGCCGATTACCACTTTCTGGCATGCCCGGTATGTCCATAGCCAGAGCGCGGTGCACGCCTGCTACCCATCACCTGTTTTGCAACCATAAGCTCCCTCTGTACCCCGTGATAGTCGCCGCAATTTTTCGTTGGTAATCTGCATCCTTAAAACGTTGTGTACTGCAATATAGGAAGTTGAATATTCATTCCATCGTTGGTGCTTGATATGATCCGACAACATCATCAAGTGTAGTGTTTGCGCCGTTGCTTTTATTAGGCTGTATACCCAAAGTGTTCATGTGCAGTTGTTGCCCTTATCGAACGCTTTCTTCTGGACTTCTTTTAGGAATAAATAGCCAAGCTGTTTGTAAGATTTTGTGTTTTGTTTGAATCATTTTTATTATGGCATTTGTTTAAAGGCAAATTTTATGAGATTTCGCGATCACTCCTTGTGATGAAATAGCGCATTTTGTTGCTACTGAACTAAGCTTTCCAGTAGTAGTGAACATTTTGTTGGCTTGTCTTAGCCAAATTCGTTCCAAGTCTTTGACACTGATGTATATTGGACGGAGGAGACTAGAATTACAAACTTTGCATGGATAATGAAACAGTGTGTCAAAATTTTAAACGTTTATTCATGATGGGAAAAGTAGGTCTAATATGAGGAATTTTTCTCTCTTTATTTCCTGATCACATCGATTGTTTGTATTTAATTGCAAGCAAAAAACTACAAGCATTGCCAGGGGATTCCTGGCCCCGCTTATCCAGCTAAGATGCAGGCAGCAATAAGGCATTTTTGGAATATTTTCTATTATTCGTCAGACTCGGCGGCGACCATCATTGGACGCTTTGAAGGTGTCTGAGTTACAACTCCTGTGTCCTTCCTCCATGATCACACAGCTGCTTGGTGACTTGCTTTCATGCTCGACGTCAACGAAGGAAAACACGCACTAGACATTTATAATCATTGATCTTAAAAGTAGATTAGTCTTGTAACCTTTAAAGCGCTTTCCGAATACTGTAAAAACCAACGTCCATTATAAACGCGTCCTTGTGTTGATTGTTGACACGCAACCGTTTAAAATTAATTGCCTTTTCGGAAATAAATGTGGTTCGGTGTTCAGAAAGTTACCACCCGATAAATGTGTTTTTGTGTCTTGTTAATAACACCAAAATGTGTCATTGTGTGTAAATTTATTAATACATCAACACCTATTTGTCTACAAAACACACCACGACGTGTTCAGCATTGAATTATTAATACTGTACACGTTCATAAAGTGTTACTGGATAGGCGTTACAACATTAACGCTTGTTTTACAGTGACGAGGAGAGACATATAGATGTGCTTGGTTACGAATCAGTTTCCTAATGTTGAAATCTCTTGGTTGCCCTGGAAATCATACCGCTACACGTGAAATTGATGTACTGAAAAAAGTCCCTTTCGGGGTTGGCCTCATGCACCTCGCAAGGTCACGTCGTGCAAATCTCAGACGACAGCTCGATTAAAGAAAGCTCCTTGACCGCGCGTTGACAATACGGCGAATCCACCTGTGCCCTCCGATACATAGCTGGCGGCTGAGAAGTTATTCATCTGTCCCCATCTCTCGAACTCACGCCCGCTTTTCGTCACCTCGTCTGACAAGAGCTTCAAATGAGCTTAATAAATTTGACTCAGCTGGCATGCTTGCCCACTGGCAAGGCAACGGGTCTTTAAGCTGTTGTCTTCACTGAAAATCGTTCGACCGCAGGTTCACTCACAACCAGAGCCTATACCATGTTCCCATGTTGACGAGATTTATTTTGCCCCAGTTAACGCATTTCTTTTTATTATACACTGTATTTTCAGTACCCTGCACTTCTGGAAATAATTGGAAGTTTGCTGCTTATATTCAACAAAATAACCTTCTGCTTCTTCAAACGAGTGACCATTCACCTATACTAATCAGTGTCGAATGGTTTTTTCAGCATCTTTTTTGTATTATGACAAACGGAACTTGCCATTTTCCACTAACACTAGAAATAGATTTTGTTATAATCAGGTTAAACAAATCGACTGTTTTCAGTGCAATAATATTGTCTTCTCACACCACGAGCATGCGAATATTTGTTTCCATATCTTGTCAGTATGAGAAACGGAACTTGTCGCTTCCTACTGTCAAGAGCAGTCTCCATAGTGACCAAAACCCACGCCTCGGTTGTTCTCAGTGTTCTCGATCAAGCACACGCACGAAACAATACTATGAAATGCCGTCATTGATACAATATCCAGTACGTATGTAGTATCACAACACTATCAGCAACGCCTGTACCCCGTGGAGATACCAAAGTTGTTAATTTAACACCCTGGTTTTGGCAATGTGCTGGCAAGATTTACGAGACTTAATTATATAAAAGGGCCGGACCCGTTGTTTTCATATTCGACCGTATAAGGGTAAGTTGACAGCTTGTCGAGATCGTTTCAAGAATGACAAACTACTCGTTAAAGTTCCGCCAGTTTTGACACTCTCTGAATTCTTCCGCCTGAGGTAATATTTTGAATGCATAAACTCTGAGGTGTGGATGATGTAGACAGACCACTACAGCTTTTTTAGATTTTTGTTTTGTGTTTGCTCTCCCTTGCAGTGGGACGAAATTGATTGATACTTTAGTCATTTCTGCAGAACTTTGGTTCCTGTTTCTTAATTACCAATTAACTCTAAACCCAACTATAAATACCACCTGGTTCTAAATAACTACTAGACTAATTCTATTCTAGGAAGTTAGGACACTATTTTGGAAGTTTGGTTAAATTAGTACTTTTTGGTACAGGGATTTATCCCTCCCACGCATCACACGTGGATTTTCAGAGAACTCACCCGGCAGTTTTTTCTCCCCCACGACTACCCTTTTCATATCTCCAACCTTTTACCGGATTATTAATGCGAATATGACTGAAACGTTTTTAGAGAGAGAAGGAGAGACTTCAGCAGTGGATGTGAATGCGTGGTGACATACTGTTACAACAGTCCTCTTCCGTGAGATGGTATATGGTTGTGGGAGGAGAAAAGTCAAGGTTTCATGTAGCTTTTATGTAGCTTCGTTCCCATTGCATTTGTCACATTATTTGAAGGCTTTTTACTTTTCGTATTTTTTTGGCCGATAAGTGTGATTAACCTCAATTTTAATAGATTGTCTACGTTTTACTAAAGCCGTAGCTGTATAATCATCGATGGGAAGTGGTCTAAAATCGCACACTTTTTAACCAGGCGTTTGTAGGCCGTATTGACTTAACACGTTGTACACTGATGATAAATGAGAACCCAAAACTGTTAGAGGTTACTGGAATTTAAATTCACCACTAAAGTGTCGGGAATGAACGCAAATTGAACCACCTGCGTTTGCAACACCAGACAATAAACGAGACATAAGACATAAGGCAGGTAAGAAAATACAGCACAATCAATCTACCCGCGCTAAAAGTGAAGTTGCTGAGGCATGAAAAACGTGACTGTTGGTGTAGGATTGTGCAACGTGTGTGAAGAACATGCACTACATAAACTGCCACCAGGGATCAAACACTCTGGATCCCGTACAATACTATGTAAATATAAATGCTGTCAACCGAGGACGTCTAGGCTTCCTTCTTACGTGGTAGGCTGCCACCGACTGGTCAGATAGCATTAGTGTGGTTTGACTGGTGTGGACATTGTGAGAGGTAAAAAAGATGCTAAAGCTGAGTCAAAAGTGAGTACGAGAATTTGGCCCGCGTGCGAGGCGATGGCAATGTTACTTTTTGAATTATAGCACGAGGCACATTGAAATGAGTTACGAGTGAGGCCATTCCGTTCCGTTCGTGAAAGCTTTCAGGTTACGGTCCTCACGTACAACCACGCACCGACTTTTTCTCTGCACAGAAAACCAGACCTAAAATAACATCCCCAATATAGGCCAAGCTCTTCTAAACGCAGAACTCAAAGCCGTTCTGTCTGGAGCATTGTTTGGTCAATTGTATTTGTCCACTTTTACTTTTTGTTTGAAACATTCTGTCTCAGCTGACAGCCATTCCTTCCACTAGCGTAATCTGACCCTGTCCTTCGAGTAAATGATCACTCCAGCCTGCCACCCTCGTTGCTGAACCTAGCTCGCGTTGCGCCAGCCCGGCGTATTTAGGGTAACCCGGCCCGGCCACCTGCGGTAGTGTAGTTCGTCATTGCACCACGCACAGCCGAGGTCCCGCCACCTCGAGTTCAAGTGTTGACTGTAACAGCCACGGGTGTTTTTCAAGAGGTAAATTAAATTCGCGCCCTTTTCACGGCTTCCCGTCAAAATGAGAAGAGTGTTTTTGTCCCTTCGTGTAATTTCGCTGTGTTGCATGGATACAGTTGTCATGAGTGTACAGTGAGTGGCCCGATCTATGAAACAGATCTCCCCGGTGCTTCTTATGGACAAGTGGTGTGAGTTGACTCGTGGAGAAGGTGGCCTGTGTAACAGAAGTAGCGATTCGCACCATTTAAAAGCTCTTTCGAGATGTAATGTGGATGATTGGCTGGATTTGTCAACAGTGATCGTAGATACCAGGTTGTTTCCGCCTTTTTATACACCAGTGTTGATTGAAATCAAATGAAAGAGAAAGTAGGACACATGATCCAAGTGAGAAATGAGTCGTTGAGGTTTGATTGAGGTTTGTCTGCTCAGAGCAGTTGCCATGTAAAGGGCAGAATTTCAGAAATTCATAAAAGATGACAAGTCTTCGGGCTTATATTTATAGTTTTTTCTCGAACTCTTTGTTTTACACACAGTCACTGGCAGATCGCAGTGAATAATACAAACGTAATGAAGTTTCAACTTTAAAGCTGTTTATGCCAGGTTATTCTATCGTCGTCTGTTCGTGCGCAGCGCCCTTAACATTGACGTTGAGGACAGTAATATCTGTGTCGAAATGGCCTTTCCAATATGACGACTTCCGTCCGTGGTGAGTGAGGGCGACGGAGAGATTATGTTCATTGAAATTCCCCTCACTTCATGCGAGTGATTATGTAATCCAAATGGGTGGCCGGCGCTCGTTAATAGCATCGAGGTGCTCTACTTGGAATGAAGTTGAAGTTTGGAGGCATGGTCATCAGGCAAAATGTTTGTCTTTTTCGTTTGTTCGTGTTGTAAGAATAACATTATTAACCCAGCCTTAAAAGGCCCAGGTACTTCGTAGTAGGTTTGAAAATGTAGCTACTGATAGTACCTTGAGAAGATACACCGACAGCATGCAATGGGAGACTTTGAGACGCTTGATGGCGGCAAAAATACTGGTCCTTTTTACCAGTTCCGAGCTTGCGCGCGTTGTTCTGAGCATGCGTGCTTAGTTCTGAGCGCGCGGAAAACTGTACAAAGACCAGTATGTCTGTTACCACCAGCGTCTCAAAGTCCCCCATTGTTGGAAGATTTACAAAAGGCTGTCAATTACAGCAGCAGTCAGCAGTACTTAAAGCAATAGTTGTAGCTCCCCCTTTCTGCTTGTCGTGAAATTGTGAAATTCAATTTGGCCAATCAACTTTGCCACTACAGTTGTATAGGGCTACACCTCAATTGCCGCGTTATCGATAGAATCAAAATATTCAAGTTTATAATCTCACCTTGGATGATAACCCCGCTGTCAATGCAACCTGTGCCTGAAATAGTCTGACGGCGACAACAGCTATGACGCAAATAAGTGATGTTGAGTTCTTCCGTGAAAAGGGATTGAAATAACAAAGAGATCTGTAATTATTTTTGAAAGTTGTCTCGAATATTGCACCGAGATTCAATAAAGCGTAAATCTTCTGGAGATATCTGCTAGTTATATTGAGCTATATCCCAATATATTTTAGGATATTTCATTTTGAAATATCTCTGTTTACTTCTTGAAATCTGCCGACATCACCGACAGTATCAGTGTCGTGTATGTACGCCGTAAAAAGCCATTAGGTATGATTGATAGACCTGTAATATTATGACGTCACACTTTGTTCACATGAGATCTTCTTATTGCATTCAGGTGAGGTACGATTCGTCGAGCCGTTATACGAATGTACATAAATATACAAAGCGTGACGTCATTATGCATTAGCGTACTGTCTTTGGTAAGGGTCTATATAGGCTATATGCCGTGCTACTGCCATGTGAACTGACAATGACGGGACAGTTGCGCTAAACGCCGCACTCAACGGAGCAATGTCCTGCCACTGCAGTTCAGATACCGAGAGCGCGGCATACCCTGGCGAACTAAAGGCCTTGCCGTGCCGAGGCAATTTTTCAAGCCGAATCGGCACTAAACGCAGTGCTATGGCTGTGCTTTACTTGAAAAAAATCTATTTAAATTTGGTACGACAGTAGCACGGCGTATAGCCTAGGCCTAAGCAAGATGGCTCCTTTGGCTACTTTGTAGCAGTTGTTACTGCACCAAACGGGTGCCCGGTGGATCGAAAAACGACTGGTTCTTCTTCACTTACATGTAATTTATTCAGTGCCAAAGTAAAATGGCAGCCCCAGCAAAGTCATGACCTCATCATTGTACACGGCAATAGTTGCAATAATTATAACGTTACCGTCTTTGGGTTCTCTGTAGAAGTTTCGTGTATACTTAGCCAATCAAATTACTCGGCACCGAACTTCGTCTGCAGGACTAGTTACCTTGTGAGACATTAGATCCGCGCACTAGACTGTCTGAATAGAAAGAGCACATAACAAAATTATTCTGTCCCACTGTGTAATATTCGGGAGTTGATGTTTGGATAACTTGGCTGAGTACTTTTCTATTTAAACAGGAAAATTCGCTTCTGTGTTATGGAAAACAATTAATGTTAATTTTGCAAAACTTCCTATTGTCTCCGACTTTTTAAGCCATCTCTTTATTTTTTGGCTGTTTGAAAATAAAAATCTCATGAGTTTTTCCGTGAGCTCCTGTAAAACCCTGACGAGGAGGTGGTACGTGTGTGATCCTGCTCCGCTGACAGTGTTCTTGAGTCTAAAAACCCGTGTCAAGAACACGCCGCCCGAACTCGACCAAGCCTTGTGCACAGTATCCGCCTCGAGCAGAAGCGCCCCCTGATCGGTTGATAAGGATCATGCTGGTAGAGAGTGTTTATAAACCAGCGAAGAGAAGTTCCTACAAATGAAGCCTCCGTTGCTAGGAAAATCGCCCCTCTCTTGGTCCAGCTCTGGGCCATAGCGTGTAGCTGTTCTATACTAACTGTACGTCTGTGTGTACTGGCGCACATACTTGCCAGTTTGTTTCCGATGACGTCGACACTTACGCCGCAAATCTCTTTACACGGCTCTTAATATCAATGCAAGGGGCACTTCGTTTTGGAGGGTTTCTTTTCAAATTGTGAACCCAAATTTGCTCACCAAAACTTCAGTGAGAACACTTTGCTCGCTGGCTTGCTGTCATCACCTGAAATAACAGCAAATTACCCAAGCGAAATAAAATATATGACAGCAAATTATCGATCTGCGATCCTAGCAAATTTCAGTGCAGAAATAGTTGGGACACAGAGGTTTCCACATCGGACGACGTGACACTGTGCTCCTAAATGTGCATTATTTCTTGCATGATAGTACAATATAAACGATGCATTAAATTCTTTTCAAATAGCACAAAAACCTAAAAATCAGGATAACTTAACAAAAAGGAGCTTTTAGGCTACAAGGATCCTGTCATCAAAAATTGTATTGCATGGGCTCTTTACAAAGGGAATTGGCGATCGACGGTGTGTTTTTGTGGAAGTTTTCACATAGTTTGATTTAAAGGATTTGCATGTTACGTTGTGGCTGCTATTGATATATCTTTAATAGGCGATGACAATGCCCTTGAGAGGGTATTGAACACAAGCGATCGCCGCTTGGCTCAAAAGATATTATGATGCCATTGTCAGATTTCAAATCAAACCTTAAAAACCACTCATGTCAGTAATCATGATAACTACAGCCATACTTGGCTCTTCATGGCTGTAAGCAGTCCCCCCACCGGAGCTGTTAATTTCAACTCTTATGGTCCACCACACCGCTCACACCATCAGCGTACCGCTTAATTGCCTCCATTATCAGATCCTTCTCTCGAACGATACCTCTCATGCATTTTGCAGACTAACACATTGCTTTGCTATCAAAGATCTTGACAACACCCGTGCATCTGAAGGATAACTCTTGAGAGTTATTAAAAGTGCGAATGCATTTTTTTATGAAGCCCTGTGTTGTGGATCTCAGGCCATGACGTTTTAAGGGGTCGAGATTGGGACACACAATACAGCGATGTAGGGCCTATCGAAGTAGAGACGCTAAGCTGCCACGGGGGCAATTTCAACCCCCCGAAAAGAGCCCAAAATTTAACCCACACAGAACCGGGTTAATTTGGCCCATTTCACGGCTGAGTGGGGCGGATTCTGCCCCCTAAAAATTTGGATGTGCCACTTTCTATATTTTTTTGGAAACTTGGCCTACATGTAAAGACATTCTTTATCAATATAAATGTGAAGTTTGAACTCGGTCAGACCTACAATTTTGTTGTTATGGTCATTTGAATTTCACGTCTAAATGTGTACATTATCGAGCACCGCGCAGTGCACGAAGTATACATTTTTGGCTGTCCCATCTCGGAAAAATGCACTCTGTGCAAGAATGATATGTTCGATTTTCACAAAATAATGACCACAATGTGTGACTTTCTACGCAGTATACCGCCAGCGCTGGCAACTCTTTTTATTCTGGGATATGTCAATGTTTATTCACGACATAGCAAAAAATGTCCCACTATTTTTCTCGTCAAAGAAAATTCATTTCTCAGGGGGCAAACTCCTAACGACGGACAGAGCATACTGTCCGAAACGCTTAGTACCCTCCAGCTCTTTTAGAATCACACATTCTCGAAAAGAAATATTTCAGAACTATTTTACATATTTTCTAGACGGCGATACTTCAAACCTTGCACTCAACTTGCCACCTTCACCACGAAAAGCTTCAAAGCTCAAAAGTCACTTCATATGATTTCCACGTCCCGAATTTTTTGTTGGCGATATCTTTCTCCAACTTTAAAGGGTCTTTCATGCCCTGTAGACGGTATGCAAAATGTAGGCGAAAGGCTTTCTGTCATTTAACCAGGCAGTGGGTAGGTATTTGTATTTGTGCGAGCATGGAGCGAGTTGCCGCCGATATGCATAGCGGATGATTTAACGGGTTGAAAGACATCAGACGCTACCGTTGAATATGAAGGATTCGCCAGTTCGATGAACCAGCCGCAGAATGTCCGTCATCAGGTTGGCCATTAGTAACGCAAAATGACCGTGCATTCAGCTAGACGAACCGCTTTAAGGTAGGTTACACCATTGGTATTAAGTCCCCCGAATTGCACAACCATATATACCGGGAATATCTTACTTGAAAGAAAGTACATAATAGTCTCAGTCGGTCTGTAAAGTATTCGCCCAGAGTGCCGTAGCTTTCCAGAAAACAGAATTTTTTTTCACGATGGTAGGTCGACCATCGTTTTACAGTTCATTTCTCTTCGCATATCACATTCGTTAAACAGACGCCGATTTTCGTGTGTGTGCTGTTTGCAGATGTTGTAGGAGTCTCCATGACTGAACGGGTAATGCTACAAGCAGCTAACATTTTACTGCCAGAAAGTCACCAAAAGCAAACTAAAAGTAGAGGAATGTTAAAGTTTATTAAAGGAAAGGATTTTCTTCATGCAAAAACTTCCGAAATCAAAATATCCCCTTACAGCACAATGGTATGGTCCAAATATGTAGGCTGTTTCTGAACTGCCTGGCGAGAGGATTTTCGTTAAGAGAAAGTACGATTTCCACACGTTACACCTCCCGTGGTTCAATTGATACTTCCCTCTTTGCCATAATTATTAGTTTGTCAACAAAGAATGCACATTTTAGACTTTCACTGACGTGTAAACTAACGTGAAAGTGTGGTAGTGTGGTCATTAAGCGTGACTGCGCACGCACGTGCATATTGTTTTAGTTTCACGGATAAGAGTTGACTTCATACTTCATTCCCGGATGAAGTTTTTATCATAAATCCACAATGCTACATTGTGACTGTCCAGGAGGCACATTACTCCAAGGTAGATTCGCTGATTACTCCTGGCCGTTGAAAGCTTCTCTTTTTAAAGCGAAAGAGAACCTGTTATGCCTGTTAGCCACCCTGACCCGGCGAGTGTTGTTCACGTACTAGGAACGCCCTGTACTGCATAGATTTTACGCAAGATAAATTACAAAATCTTCAATCGTTGAAACTGCTGCACTGTTCTTCTCAATTTTCCACAAAGCGGTTGACTCAAACAAGTATTAAGCCAGTGGAAAGTAAGCTGCAGCGAATCTCACACACCTTAATCATCCAGTCTTGTGAAATTACGACAAAAACCCCGCAAAGTGCACCCTCCCTTTAACTTCGTGGAGACAAATTAACACAAGAACACTTGCAGCAAAGTTTTACAAACACGCTTTACCACGTCGCGATAGAGGTTCGATATCGGGAAATGCGTATGTACACACATACCGTACTCTTCGTTACCACAGTCGGGTTCCTTTACAAATTCAGGTTGGATATTAATGACAATTTCGTACTTCAGCGCCCAAATCCAATTGCACGTGTTTAAGCGCTGTCGTACATTAGGCAAAAATCCCGCCCTGGGGACACTGGTGTTCAATGAGAGGGTTGGGGTAAACCAAAACAAATACGAGGCCAGACAAAGTCGTCACCCTCATTCTCTGGGGACCAAACGTGTCAACGTGCACTTCCCTGTTGCTGTGATTCTCCTGTTCTTCACCAAAGTCGTGAGTCTCTCTCACAGAAAGCCACGGATGTGCGAGAAACAAACTAATTGAGTGATGGACCAAAGTGGTCGGAGCACTCGAGACTGGATGCAGCCACTTGACTTCCTCCAGTGTGGAATACTGGCTATTCTACTGGGATTTCTCGATCAATTTCACCCCGCACGAGCGACAGATATTTGATGTTCCTTAAACCAGTTGAAGTGGCCAGGACTATTACAAATTACCAGACAGGGCAACACTTGACGAATTGCATACTAATAGCCGGAACCTGCCTCCTCAGGTTGGCGTGTGATCAAAGTGGAATCATTGGTTAACAGCTCAGTAAACATTCCTGAAAAGAAACTGAAACTGCAAGAGGTTGCCATGCCCGTTTTAAGTAATCGGCTGAGGTGCAGATCAAGGTTGTCTACCTCCATACAGGAGAATACCATGACTGCATTTAACAATTAAGGGTGAAGGTAACCAATGGTATCCATTTTACGACAACGGTGAGTAAGGCAAGGGATAGAGTCCTTGTGTATGAGCGTTAACGCTAAGAATATGCGTTGCACATTATGCATTCTGAATATAACTTTCTTTTCATAAATTCCGCTAAAATGTGTTGCGAAAAAATACGCAAGGACCGTGACGTTTGCTACTTTCACCCGTAAACAGTACACTGGAGTGGGGACATGCAGTCAACATTAAACACAATCCGGAAAAATAAAACCACTCGAGGCGCAAGATTTCCCAAGAACCAGGTGTCTACGTAACCTGTAAGTTTATTTTGGAAATAGAGTAAATTTTGTGGTTATACGTATTTACATTAAGATAAGTGTTTACTGGAGTAACAAAGATGTATTAGAGAACTTGGATTTATGGTTGCATTGATCACTTTAAAGATTAGCTGTGTCAAGATGTGGAGTGGTCATTATTTTGTAAATAGTTGTGATAATGGGTGCAACTACGATAATAATAATATCCGTTATAATTACACCCTTTGACGTGGTCGAACATTTGTACTAGATGGATGTTCAGAAAAGGTTTGCATTTCATTTACATAGGGTTCTACTGTGGGTATTGGACTAGCAGTCCGATTCAAGGGCTGGCCAGAGACTCAAGGAACAACTCAAGACTCGGAGTCAACTCAAGACTGCTGTACGAGAGGGAGAGTCAGGCCGGTGCCCCGAAGGCTACTCTGCGGTGAGACAGCCCGAGAGTTCCTGGCCAAAACGTAAACCAGTCATCGCTGCAGTGACAGAAAGGATCCTTTAGAATTTTACGTTCAATTTAAATTGTGCATCGACTGCGTTCAAAACCCCAAAAGTCCCGGGTGTATCTCATATTGTGTCAGATCAGCAAAATTGTAAATATGTTTTTTAACAAACTATAATAAATTTGTAAATAGGTATCTGTAAAACAGAAGATCTTATATCAGGTGTCTTCTTTTGCGTGAGAGTGCAAATAACTGCCGAAGGTTATGTCCACGGGGTTGGGGGTAACCGGGGGATGTGACACGTGTCTTATTTTGCGTGTACGGTTAAGGACAAAGCAAAAATTGAATGGCTCCACCAACGGCGACAACTACACGCTGAAAACATCTCCTTTGTATGAACAACAATTTCCCAAACCCCCAGCAAAACTCCTGGACTCGCCCCTGTGTGTTCAGTCGGTCTGGGAACATGAAGGTATTTTTATGCAGTACAATAGAGACATCATCATTTTCACCTTGAGTTACAGATGGCGAGGAGAGTACTAATATAATATCCATCTGATGTACACAAGATTCCGTTTCTGACACTGACTTGTGCTCGAGGTCTTTTTCACGAGGCTGTATAACAGGTGGTTCTGCACAGTTCGGAGTAGGGTCCAGATAAATTAGCCTATAAAGTGGTGCACCCGATCTGACAACCTACCGTAACTTATAAGTGAGGCCTGTGCAGCAAAAAAGCCATGCAACATAATTTTGACGCTAATTATTATCTTTTGATGCAACACAGTAGGCAAACTATAAGTGAGGCTTGTTCGAGTCTTCTGCATGCAAATTTTCGTGACGCTGACTAGCCTCGGACGTTTGGCTACTGTATTGCATCATACGATAATATATTAGCATCACAGTCATTGCAGGCTATTTTGCTTTACAGGCCCCACCTAATAAGCCGCGGTGGGTAGTCGAATCGGGTGATAAAGTTGCATGAAAAGTCCCCTGAACTGGGAGGACACATCCTGTTTGGCATGAGTGCCATCTGATCCGACTACCTACTATACCTTCATTATGCGAAGCTTTTACTGAGCAAAATGCCACCTTTGAAGAGTGCCGTTAAAACATTATAATAGGCCTCTGAGTTACCAACAGCATCAGCATATTAGGTGGCGTCTTGGACACAAAAGAAGAGAAAAGGGGTTCGGTCCAGCTTGCTTGAGTAGCGTAGTGCCTACGGGAACTGGTTGAATCCGAGCGGGTACCTCTTTACTCTTTTATGCTTCCTGTTGGAAAAGTTTAACTTTGACAGGCTGGTTAACTTACTTTTGAAAGCTGCAGCCTTTAGTTTTGTTTTTGAGAAAAGTTAAATAAGCGGAAGACATGGCAGAATAAAATTGTTTAGCAAATGAATCTGGAATTTGTGCAAAATTGGTGATCCTGGCATGAGGCAAAGAAACTTTATTTCAGCAAGTTATTTCAATATCAGACAAAACATGGAATATTAAAACAATGCTCGTCGTGGCAAACCGTGCGTTGATATTATGTGCCGGAGAGTGAAGCCTGCCAAGTTCGAATATAGCAAAACAATGTCCTGTATGAACCTCCTAATGATTTGTGACAAGTGTTCGCAAAGGAGACGATTTACAGTATTTGGTATCTGTGTCGAAGTCTCAACCGTAGATTTGTCTGGATTTGGGTAATGTAGCTGCAGTGGATTTTCAGAATTCTTGAAAAAGAATTCTAGCCAACTTTTGAAATGCATGCACTCAGCAGAATTTTACAATTTCCATTTGGTCTCTCCGTCCGTTCAAGTCACAGTTGCTGCCCCTTTTATTTTCATCTGACGCTCTAGTTTTAGACCAAATCAACACTGAAGGCCTATATTCAGACGTCAGACATGGGTACGAGGTCCTCTATCTTGGTAATCGATTTTTGTCTCGCCACTTCATTTGACGTAGGGCGCAAAGCAAATATGGCGACGGGGCTGGAAAATTAAAAAAGTTTCACTGTCGAAATTTAGAAATGGTCAATTAATACCTTGAGTCACAATCTGCAGTGGTGCTACGTGGGTATGTTTCCTTCTTGAGCCAGCGTGTATTTTGCATTGAATGTTTAACTTGATCTTTTCAATAATATGGTTCGTTTGTCCTCAGAGATAAAATAAACAAAAGAGGATAGTTCGAATTGCGCAGTGAACAGCTTCGTCTGGGAGGCACTCCAAGACAGGAAGCACACATAACATTAAAATATATATACGTAGAACTGGCGAAGACTTCATGAAATATTCTTCACTGAATCCTACGTTGGAAACTTTGATTAGGCTGAATCAAACCTGGGCGGGGCGTGGTAGCACAGTCTTCTACGTTAATGAACGAGATGAAACATGTTGTTGTATTGGACGTTATTTCCATGTCCAATTTAACGTAAAAGCAGGCTTTGCCGAATACCTGGGGAAATAAATAGTAACTCTAAACCCCACGCAGGAAGGGAGCGCGTCCATTGGTTAATGTGCTTCTTATGACTCACCTTTTTTTCTTTTTCAATGGGCCAGTGATACATACCTGCAACATTTACCAGAAACTTCATATCTACTAGTGTGCAAACCTCAAAATTAACTTAGATTCTTTATTCAGGGCAGAAGAGCGCACCTCATCAATCATCTGCACATAGGAACAATAGTCGTTCTGATTTTTTTGTCCAGGAAGGAAAAGCAATCCCCTGCATAGGAGATCTTTCCTGTTGATGGTGATTGGCCGAAGCTCCTTTAGGTGAGCCAGGTGGCCAGATGACTGAATCCCAAAATAAAGAAAAAGTTACCACCGTGCAGCGAAAAACGACATGCGATTTGATTAGGGTCAGTGAGTCAAGGCCACCGTTTCCTTTTCAAAGATTATTTAGCTTGAATGGTGGTTGTATTTTGCATCTAGCTCGCACTATTGCGTTCGCCTTACCTTTAGCATTACACAGCCAAAGACTAGCTCGTGCTTCGCTCGTCGGCGAAAACGAACGCGAATTTGTGACGCCAGATCAAATACTTGCGTTACAAATTCCCCAAATTTGAATATATTTAAACTTCAGCGAAATTTCGCTGCCAATTTTTTTTTGTGACGTCAAATTCGCTTTCGCATTTGCCTGAAGGATAGTGTGACCCACTTTTAATCAGAGTAATGTGATTTGGGATTCTCGCCGTTTTTCTGTTCAAATACGAGAAATGTCATAATTTTCTGATGTAACGTTTTAATCTTTAAAGTGAGCCCGCGAGTTTTCGATTAAAACAAGGCTAGTCGTGGCAAACTTTACATGAGTTTAGATAAATGAGATGCCATGCATACAAAAAATCTTCAGGCCGTGACGTGTTCATTTTTGGAAGAATTCGCTCCATGGTTAGAAAGTGGATTTCAAAAATCACTGGAATAGTTGTACACCGTCAAGAACGAAATGTGCAGGAAAATAAATGCTATTTTACAGCACTGGAGAGTTTTAACCTCGATCTTTCCATTCCCTGTCGTGCTTTAGACGAACAAAATTAAATATAGGTCCAATATTTGAAATTGAATGTCAAGGTCAGTAACAATGTGTGCTTTCGCGTGACAGTATTTAAAGTTAATGAAATGGGAGCGGCTTTGTTGAAGGCACCGCCTTTCAATTTATACGCAAGCAACGTTCTCTTGAACATGTTCTAAATGGTTATTTCAAGAATATATTTCGAACAAAGAAATGGGGCAATGTCGTTGAAGCTAGAACAAGAAATGGGGCAATGTCGTTGAAGCTATCTTCAATTTCCAGAGCGAAGTTTAAAACGCAGTTAAATTTTATTTAATTTGATTTTTCATCTACTAGCTACCGACGCTCTGTGACAACTAGTCCGTGTGGCACTACATCGCTATCGTTCCTTCAACCAAGAATTCTTGAACTCAGACCACCTGGAACTAGGCCTATGTGGACCCACGAGTAATATTGGAAATGTTGTGTCATGTATATTTCTAAATTCATGTCGCCCATCACGAGGCTCAAAAGGCCCCCCCAGGCGAAGAGGGGAATGGTAGAAAACGAGAACAAATTCAAGCTGAAAAAAAATAGTCATATCGTGCTGACAATGAGATGTGGACATTTGAGCAAATGATTCATGAAGGCAAAGAATAGACCTGAATCGCAGGGAAGCCCAGTTTTGATTGTTTCCCCCAATTCTGTGTTATAAAAGGTAAACTACTAAAAGTAATGGTACCAGACTATTTATTTCTAGGCCTCCCTTTTTCATTTCTTGAAATGTGACTAAAGACTTCAAAGTGTATTAAATCACAGTTTCAATCGGTCATCAGAGTAGATGGGTATTAAATTTTGGTGAAATTTCATTGCTTTAGTTTCTGCTCTCAACTTCCTCGCACAAAGAGCTTACCTCGCTTACACTCTGGGCAAATTTTTTTGCCCGACTTTGGGTACCAGGTGAGTCGCCTGTTGGGCAAAAATGGCATAACACTGGGTAACAAAGTTGTAGAACAAATAGCATCTTTTACAACCGTTGGGTTAAAACAGTTCCTACTTCAGGAGAAAATCAACGCGGCTGGGTAATCTGTTTGCCCAGCAGTTAGGCGATTCAGCGTTTTCAAAGTGTTCAATACGGCCGACTTGTAACTCAAAGCTATTAGGAAGTAGGTAATTAGTACAGCACGTTGGAAGAAAGTCGGAGAAAAATATTTCTCGAGGGTAGAGTTGAGGAGAGTGACAGTGTATGGATGTGATTGGTAGTCTACCTAAATGACACATTTGTGTGAAAAAACTAGTGCAAAACTGAGCAGTGGCGCTACACATATGTGTATGGTCGTCAATAAGAGGTACACTGTAGCGGCAAAATGTTGGGAAGCGCGGCAGTAAGAATTCTAAAATGAAAACTTAGAAGGGTGAAAAGATATCATAACTTCAAAATCCAAGATGATGAAAATGGATGATAAAGTATTGAGTAATATGTCATAAAAGAATTCCCAAATCGACTACTTACCCATTTCTCAATTGTCTAATCGATCCTACAAGGAACAGAAATGATTGTGCTTTGGAGCGGATAAAGAAATCCCTAGGTATGATCTTCGGTATAGGAGGGCACTCAATGAAGATACGTCAGGCATGTGAATGACGTATATAGAACGAGGATAGACATGTAGAATGACGATTTGTGGTTCCAAGAACTGTTCAGGGCATTATAAAAAAATGGACTGGAACGACGCATCTTCCATTACTGGAACAAGAGAGTGGGGTAGTTCTTATTAGGGGTTCTGAATGAGTTTATCTCTGAAACAGTATTCAAGTCTTATAGGCCTGCTTAAGGAAGGCATCAGGTCTTTTTAAGTGTTATACTGGCTGGATTATTTAACAGCTTGTTGGCAAAGGTACCAGGCGCTTGTGCACGGATGGTTAAGGAAACGGCACTGCGAATCATTTAACCAAATAAATCATAAGCTCGAATTAATAATCTTATAATACTTTTAAGGCAATAGCCATTAAGGTTATTTAAGTTTTTAGCTCCAAATCCTCTGTTTTTCTTCTCTAATTTGGCTGCTTAAAACAAATTGGCAAAAAGGAAAGTTCATATGCCCCTGCTTTGCTTATAATGTCACCAAATTATATTTGACGTTGGCGGTGATATAAACTGCAGAAGAACATTCATTCTTCCTGAAAGGGCGAGCATTTGTGGCGTAATGAACTAAATATTCAGCGTTTTGATGGCATAAAGTTGCCCGTGAACATGCAGATTTTCTCTCTGATTAAATCCACACCAGTGTTTTCCCAGACTTTTCACAGGGAAAAGCATGAACACAGACCACGTGATCGCACTAATGCTTTTTTCGCCCTCACGAACCTCTTTGACGCTTTATTCCCCGCAGACTCGATCAAAGCAAGAACGTACAAAGGTGCGACAGTGGATGCCATTTGCAGGGACTACATACCCTCCGGGCACATGTCTGCGTTTAATCAAGAACACATTTGGCCTTAGCAACATTCCAAAATAGTAAGCGAGGAATAGCGTATCGAACGCAGTGCTCTTGTAAGACTCAATGAGACTGCACCTCCATCGATTTCAAAACTAGACTGCCTGTTCTTGTTCTTAAGAAAGCAAAGGTTGGTGTTATTGGTGGGAAAGCATTTAGATGATGCGGGACGCATGCATTACACGGTCACACGGGCCACACTTTGAATTTGCTTCCTAAAGGATCATCTGGGGAGACAGTTGCTTGGTTTTCTCAGATAACAAGAATGCCAAATTCCATCTGTGTCATTCCCAACTTTCTTAATTGATTCGTCCGTCCGTGCACACAAGGGCACCAACAAGATTGTTTCTCAGGGGGCAAGAAGATTTTCGAGGAACCAGAGCAAACACTCTTTACCAACAAACTAATAAATCGTTCATGGAGGAAGGAATTAATTCCAAGCTATTTTCGAGCGAAGTGGTTATTTTGTATTCCATTTACCCCTTTTTTCTCTCGTCTTTTCTTTTCCTTTTCCCCTTTTCCCCTTTCATTTTGTTCTCAAAATGGGAGTTAAGTTCCCCCTCGGTCCCTTGGGACGCCTATATCCACGCGTTTATCTATTTCTGTTCATATACCCATACCGCCGCCATTACAATTTTTGTTTCCTATCAGTTTTCCTCTTGTCTCTCATCTCATCCGATTTGTGTTACAATAATCCCTTTTATTAATGCAAGTAAAACCAGTGGGCCTGGCGTTTGATTAGAATCCCCTTCATCGGTTGAAGAGAACCATGTTGGTGGAGAATGTTAATTTTGTTGGTAGCGACGCAACCGTCACGCGTGCGTTTCTTTAAAGGCGCCTTTCCATACCTATACGTTTTTATGGTGCGCTGCGTACACGATGTATTCGTGCGTTTCACTTCCACGGATACAAAAATCGACACCATTAACATAACACACGTCTGTGTTGCGTTCGGCAGTCAAAATCGCCCGGGAGCGATTTGGACGGATACGCAACGCTTGGCGCAAGTGCTGACGTACATTTTGGAAAAAGGCGCCTTTAGTCTTCTGCGAACTAGCGAAGTGCAAATTCCACTAAATGACACTGCATTGCTAACAATTTTGCGCCCTCTCTTGGTCCAGCTTGGGGCTCATACAGGTTCATTCAAAGACCTTTGAAGAAGGTCTATTTTGATAAGTATATTTCAGAGTACGGTGCAGTAGTCGGTGTTTATTGTTTGTAACAGTGCTTTTCTTTACATATCAAAAGCAAATCAATGATTACAAGATTATGGACGTCTGTATATTTTGAGCTTTTTTGTCCGTCTACCTTTTTTGTTATTGCATCTGACATTTTTCTCATTCCTCGCTCAAACATGGCTCGCTGTAGTACAGTTCAGGCGATATCCTTTTTTTTCTGAGCATAAAGCGCATAGCAAATGGCTAAAGTAACGTTTCAACAACTGACATTTCTGGGTTGTCGTCACGTAGGATCTCCCAATATTGCAACACTGCGGTGTATAGATGGCATCAACTGAACACCCGAATGTTATCGCCCAACGTAGGAAAAGAAGATTACTTCCCCTTTATACTGATCGTACATACGCACGCACGTGCGCAGGTGAAACACGCCAGAGAAGCCTCACTTGCGTCAGATGGGGCGGCACGGACCCTATGAAAATGTCGGCAGGCCCCAGCGCAAAACTAACATGACATCACACAAAGTGTCGGCTTTGCAAGGCCATCCCCACACCACCCTTGGGGGGAGGTCGGCTGATGCTAGACAAATTGCAGTGCTTCATATGAGCCTCTCAAGCTCAGGTCCGTGGGAGGGGGGGGGCTAAAGCGAACGGGGGACGCCGTGGACAATCACATTACACCAGCCGAGATCTTGGCCTGGCGTCCCCGACCGCAGCCCGATAGATACTCTGCTCCTAAATTTCTCGGAATCTCCGCACTCCAGCCGCTCAAATCCCCAGAAGCTGTGTTGCGCTACCATCTTTTCCCAGCCAGTCGGCTGCTTTCAAATGCGTGTGGTAGGCCTATCATTTATTTCAACAGTGGACTAGGCTGCGAACGTCCCCGGGTTATATATTACAAAATGATTGCAGGCCGCCAGCTTTCCATTATCTAAATGATTATATATATCTGGAATGGGTAACCTGGCATTCATCGTACATATTTCAGCCTGTGCGCTTCTGCTCAAGACTGTTTACAAATAAATCCCAATTTGGTTCTTTTTCCTCTTTGAAGTTGTTGCAAGGTTAATGGATATTTGAATTTTAAATTACACTATTTTTACTGAAAAATTAAGAAACAACTGCCCTTAAGCCCACGCTAGTCCGAATACGTGTCACAAAACCTGACAAATGATTCTTCGGGCCTTATACGATGAATCTCCCAAAACATAACACCAAAGATTATCGTTTCACGAAAATGAATACCTTCAACACCCGTAATCTCCCAATTAACTACGCGTGCTGTTACTTGAGAAGGAGCTTAAGGTTTTTAAGATTTAAAGTATTCCATTTGGGCTTGTAGCGGTTCAGCGAATGTGAGGTCCTCAAAACCAATGATGTTGTAGGACATTCGATACCAAAGTTATACGTGGTATTAGGTTTCGCCTTTTGTGCAGTCCTCAAAATCCATGATGTTGTAGGACATTCGGCACAAAAGTCATACGTGGTATTAGGTTTCGCCTTTTGTGTGGTCCTCAAAACCCATGATGTTGTCGGACATTCAACACAAAACTCAGGATGGTATTAGGTTTCGCCTTTTGAGGCAGCCAGGTTACTCCGAAGCTGAATTACTATGAAGACTCTTCCTCATGGATAAACCTTGGCAATGCAAATACAACAGCACTCTCCTGAGAAAAGCCGTTGGCAATGTTGACCTTCCATTATTTCAGGGTACATGTATGAATTGCTTTGCATATGTTTTATTTTCTTGCAGAGTGTGGTCCTCTATAAATTAAGTGGTCTTCACCATTAAATTATTCAGATTACAATGCACGAAGAGCCTTTTAGTTTTTTTTCATTTCTTGACTTAAGTAGGAATTTGATGTAGCGATCAAGTTCAATGTTAGAGAATGAGAGTGTGTCTGGGTGATTTAAACTAAAGGGTTATCCACAAAATAAAAAAAAAACGCACGATATAGTCTTCGCCATAAATGAACGCAACCCTAACACGTGGGAAAGAAAGATTTTAAATGTTAAGGATCAATTTCCTGAAAGTAACCGATGTTGTTTTCTGAACGTTTGGAAAGGCGGCGCAAAATATTGTTGGCATCCATAAAGACAAGCACGAATCCTTCTTCGGCGAGGTACTGTAGTGTGCATTTTGCAAAATTATTGACGGAATGGTGGCATCCGCCAATGGTCCTCCTGCAAACTACCGAACTGTTTCCAATTAGTGATTAAACAAGACTGAAGGTCACTCAGGAAAAATTCCTGCTGGCGTTTAACCTGTTCCACTTCTGTTCGATCCACTTTTCTATCGGCAACGTTCGTGACATTTTTTATTCCTCCTGTAAATTTACAGTTGATTTAATCTTCCTGGCCAAGTGACTTGACAGTGTACCTCAACACATAACTGCGAGAAAAGCACTCAAGAATTGTGGGAGAAATCAATTAAATAAATAACATGCCATATTTCATTTATTTGATCTCGCTGTTCCACTAAGGCTAAAAACTAGATTGGCGCAGTGATAGCATTCTGTTGAGAAACCTACAGCCCAAGATTCTGTTTAAATGTTAAAGCGTACAGATCGTATTTTTAGTGATCTTGATATGTCAAGCTACTAATGTCTATCGGTCGAGTTGATATGTCCCCTTTTGAGTCATTTTAAAGTCTAAGACTGTCACCATCTACAGTTTTTAAATTGTCTCCAGTGTCAGAAACAAGCAGATGGTCTTTTCGATCGGCTGTCAATATAATATTTAAGAGTTAGGCTATGTAACTATTGTAGCATACTGATTATTATGTAAGGCAAAGAGAAATATTACATAACTAAATACTATAAAGCTGCAAATATTTTTTTATAGTGTAAATGATAATTAATACCTCTGACCTCTCAAAAGTATTAACAAGGACGAGAACCAAAGGTTCTTCCTCTGTATTTAGTTTATTTAAGTTGTTTTGAAAGTGCAGTATGTTAACAATCTATTTCGGCCCATGACGGAAGTATCCACATTAAATGAACAAATAAACATTGTTCCTGATTTTTTTACAAAGCAAATATTGTAACACTGCACCTTTGACATCTCATTACAGATCGCAATCTCAAGAGTAACCATAAAAGCCACGTACACAATAAATTTTTAAAAATGAAGTGGTCTAAAATCAGAAAAACCGCTGCAAGTCGGAAATCGGAAATAAGGGTGCAGGAAAATACGATTTCAGTTGAAATCACCTGTGAGACAGGACAGACGATTCAATTCTTTATACGGACACACCCAAATTAGAGATCCATTTGTTTACACCAAACACTTAATGGTCCATTTCAATGCTAACTGTTGCAAATGATTTCATGAATAAAGTGCCCCTGATGGTGGATTATATGATTTTGTGGTGTTAGCGTAATTGTTTGTTTCCCTGTGCTAGCGAAAAGACACAAGGTGAACAGGGACCATTTCTCTTTTCATTTTCGGTTTTTGCATCAAACAAAAGCCTCGTTATGTCCAACCATCGTCTAGGAGTCGGGTTAAAAATTAAATGCTTCAAATTGTGAATTGCAAGTTCCCTTCTGGTTTCCTAACAAACCACTGATTGTGATTCTGTATTCAAAGAATCAAGGGAATAAAGAAAGGATGTGAACTATTAATGGACCCTAGAAATGCATCACAAAAACACCCACTTACGAAAATCGACATATCAAGCAAACCATGGGACAGAGAGAGCCCCCCCGCCTTTGTGTTGGTCCTCTGTCCCATTTCGTGCCCGGTATAAAAATTACACTTACAGGATTAATTCACTGTAACGGCGAAAACATAGCGGTGTGACTTTTGTCGTGACTCTTGGATTTCGTTTTTGTGTTGATTTGAATTTCTGCGGAAGTACCTCCACTTTAAATCGTTTTCTCTGAATTGATATACGGAGTTGCATTTCATCATCGTAGGTTCCAGTTCCAGTTCAGATTTTATGTGTTCGCATCGCTACGACTGTGTGCTGAAATCGTCGAAAAATAACATATAGACAAAAGGTACAGGAATCTCTTGTTGAAATCAGACAGGTATTTCAGAGTTCGTGTTTAAGAAATTAATATATGGAGAATAAAATTCAAAGACTAATATAGTTGAAAAGTATTTTACAATTTTCACGATTACAGTACGTCTTCGTGTCAATATATACTAGTGTTTCTCGAAGTGATGTTTTTGGTTTGTTAATTTAATCTGTAGGTTAGGTCGTTTTAAAGGTGTTCATTTCCTAGGTAATTCAAGAGGCTACTTGTTAACTTCCAATCTAAGTTTAAAAAACAGAAACAAAGGAATATTTTTCTAAACATAAGCTTGCAACGGTTATCCTTTTTTCGATTTTCTCAATTAAAACATGCAGGTACTTTCGTACTAAACGAAATAATTATAATTATAATAATAATAATAAACGAAATAATTCCCCACTTTTTCAAAATCTGTCAAACGGTAGTATTTAATTAAACAAGTGGATAAAAAATATGTGTCCCTTTCAAACGCCATATTTTTAGATTGATCATGTTATTTCACGTAGATCACAACCATATCTTTTTGCCAGTGTAGTTATTTCCTGGGCTGTAATTGTGCTGACTAAAAACCCCAGGTTTACCAAGGATGAATAGTTGGATTGCAAAGCAAGGGAAAAACAAGGCTTACTAAGGATCAGAGATTGATTGCACAACAAGGAAGTTGTTCCTACGACTGACCCTGCATCGTCTAATGCAGCCCTAATATACTTACTTTATTTAGAAGTCAGGTATTAAGGTAATCTTCAATTCAAAATAATCGAGACTACTGCAAAATAGTACAATAATGACATGGGTGCTGAGGTTGTCTCGAAGGAACCAGCATTTCCTTTCTTAGGGATCATGTTTCAGCATCATGCTATATTCTATTCCCAGCCATGGTAGTGGAATATCCTGTCCGAAAACGCAGGTCCTGATTTTCACAGTGACTGATCAGTCATTTAAAATGTCCCATTACCTTAAGATGATTGTTTTTGAATGATTGACTACAAGTGGGTTGAGCAACGATCCGCACAAGGTTAAGTTTGTCTAATGCAGAAGCACTCGAAGGCCGAAAGATACGTGACAATAATGTGCAGGGGAAGCGAACACATTGGCAGATTATTTCCATCCAACCTTGAAGAATTTTGGCTCTCTTTCGGACTCGAAAGGCCTTCGCATCATTGCCGGCTGTAGCCAACAGTTAGCTCGTTAAAGTTGATTGGCTGAAACCCCTCATTATTGGAACCCATCCAAGTTCACCCGCATTGTCTGACCTTCAGTAAACCAGTCATATACCTTAATTTTGTCTGGTACAAATGATTAGACAATGACTACTGTTGCAATGTATACTGGCGAGTTGCTGTTCATCGTCGGAGTCATAAACCGTCGGTTTTTAGATCAGTCGCCACAGCACATAAATCAAATCAATTTGGATTTCAAACAAATGGTGAAGTTAATTCAAATATACATTCTTCCCAGGAAAATAAATGACACCCACAGGTGAAAATAATCTGTTACATCCCTCTGATTGCACGCGAACACTTCACGAAGAAATGTTAATTAAGCGCTTAAGGTTTTTTCACCGATCCTACGCTGTTAATCCTCCTCATTCCTGCGATTGAACTGCACCGTCTGCCTGGGTTAAACCTCTGGAGTCCCCTAGATGGTACTTCCTACTTTCTCGGTACATGCCCTTGCCCTCGTAAAATTGCCGGACCTAAAGAGAAACCACAAAACAGGGAAACAGACAAATATGTCAGATTTAACTGAATAAAGAAGTAGTTAGGCGACATAAACCCTAAAACCGTCTTTGTCGTTTGTGTCGCTTTCAACATGGAAGAATGTTCCGCAACCCAACCCACCCCCCCAAAAAAGATGGAAGTTGCCTTATGGTCAGGCTTGAAGAATGTGATCTTGAACAAATGTTGCAAGATTGAACATTCTGAACAACCGTGGGCGTCTGTGCCATTTATGGATGTCCACATTGTTTGGGATATTGAACTGAATGATATCTCAAAATATCGCACTGCGGAACAGGAAGTGTTGGCCAGCGTGCTCCGGAACAACACTGTAAAAATAGTTATCCAGGTTTTTGAAATTCGACGGAATTTTGGTTACTGAAAGTACATGTCAGCATTGTTTCAGATTTATTTATTTCTTTTAGATTTGCTAAGTTCGAATGGCACCAATTGTCTTGTGGGACACATGTCCTTCCTGACAAAATCATAGTTCAGTTTATGGTAAGAAATATGATTACATGAACCACTGTCTTTTTAATTCAAGTGCCTTTTTCCTTTAAATGTATACAATGTTTGGTAAAGAGTTCCACGGAAAAAAAAACAAAAAAACAAAAACAAAACAAAACACACACACACACACAAAACAAAACTGTATCGGGTTGATGATCTTGTTTGATGTCTGTGAAATGACCATGAAAGTCTTTACATTATACCCTTCCCCTTTTGAAATTAACTGTGTCATTGTCCTTTTTAAATTAAATGCTATACAGCCAAAAATCAAAGGCGACAGATTCAATTGAAATAGGGACTTCCCCAAATTATCGTCTGCTTGGTAATTTCCCCCTTTCCAATACCAAGCGAATCACAATTTCCTGGACAGTTCTCCGTTCAACGCTCGTTCCCTGAAAGACAAGAGACGAATTGATAATGCATTTATAATCATTTCTTCCTGGGAAATGTGTTCCATTTCTCGTATTTGGAATTTATACACCCTTTACAGAATGCCTATCTCTCTTCCCTTTCTCTTCACCTTGGCGAAGAGAATTAGCGCTTTCCTGAATACCGAGTGCTTTTAGAACACGAAATGATCGCCCGGTGAGAATCTCGGGAGAGTACGGTAAGTACACCTGATATGTTTTTCTCGTTCATTGGGTGTGAGAATGGTCCACCTGCGATGTGCTGACACAGAAATCGAGACGGGTAGATTAGAGGGTCTTGGTTAGCTCAGTACCAGTCCTTGGAGGTGGTCATGGCCTTTTGCCCGTTCATGCACTTGTTGGTAAAGGAGGGACCTAACTTGGTTTCTGAGAGCTAATTCTGTCAATTTAAATTGAAGGAGTGAGGTAGTATGTTGTGTTCATGACTCTTCGAAAAAAGTGAAACGCACTTTCTACAGACTTTTCCGATTAGACGCCATAACTTTGGTGGTACTGCATTCACACGCAGCTTGACGCGCATGTGCATTTGGCAAATCACGACACCCTATTGGTCGAAGAGGCAGGTAACGCGCGCGTACCGCCTGTCCACGAGGGTTGTGCTACCGCAGTAATGACAGCTAGTTCTCGTCAAATTCGTCGGATGTATTCTTGAAGAATAGAATGCAGTTAAATTCCGTCTGTCTTGTTTGGATTAGGCCTACACTCTGCCGTTTTCGGATTCCATCAAAATTACCACTTTTATCTTTGGTTTCCCTACCGCAGATGCCAGTTTCTTGTGACCTTATAGCTTCGAGCATTATGTGTGAATGCTCCGCTTACGTAAAACGGTAGCTAAAAAAAACAAGTGCCGAATTGTAAGTACACTAAAGATAACATCTGAAGAAAATTTGATGCCGAACACTCGATCGAATGATATCGAATGACGCGAACACAACAATTTTTGAGACAACTTACCCTGTCGAAATTTTCCGGAACAGCAAGGACACTGGACTGGTTAACTTATATATAATGTCAAATTTTGCAACTCAAAGTATGTATAATTCTGATGGAGATTTCTTGAAGGTCAGAGATACGGTTCATATAATTTTTATCTTTTTTTACAGTGTTTGTTTTACTATAATACTTTTGACTGTTATGGCGAAACAAACACTGCGAAAAATTATGAGGATGGCATCACTATCTTGCTCATGAATATGCAATTAGCATCGATTTTATATTGATCGTGCAATTTGCATATTCATGAGCAAGATAGTGATGCCATTGTAAGCACTTTGATCAAACAATAGTGAAACTTAGGATCATAGTTTGGACAGAAAAACATCTAGAAGAGTCCTCAATCGCATCCACAATAACAAACCCAAAGGTGTTCAAAACAGCGTGGATATTGTAAAATGCGGGTGATGTGTGACCCTTCAAAACTGTGAAATCTGAATGTTATCGTTTTTAACTTCGCAATCATTTGGTAGAAGAGCCATAAATGATGGCATCAGTCAGTTTGTTTGGGACATCATCAGCGTTCATTCTCCTAAGCCGGTCTTAAATGGCGTTTGAGACTGGCCAAGCACATAATTATTCCAGTTCAAAAATACTTTTTGTATAATTCAGCAAATAAACACGACGAACGTACACTTTAATTAAAAGCAACTGTTCATTTTAACACTGGTAACAGGTTACGAACGCATTGTTGTGTTGATATTCCAAAGCGAAACACGTCGTGGTGTTTATCTCTTAAACAAAGACACGTTGAAGTGTTAATAAATTTAGACACAATGACGCGTTTGGAAGACACAAAAACATGTTTATCAGATGTTAACATTTTGTAAACACCGAAACACCTTTACTTCCATAACGTGTTTTATTTTAAATGGTTACATGTTAGTATTGATTGGTTTTTACAGCATAAAGTTTAATTAATGTTTTGCCATTTTTCCCCTTTTATTCAATTTATCTCCAGGGGACACTGTCAAATGCCTGTTGTTCCTGCCTCTGTGCAATTTAAATAACACGAACCAGCACCTTGACGGCCTTAGTAGCACTGGCATTCTACTTGGATAGAAACCGAAGTCAATCTGTATGACAAGGGAAAATTTTTAAACGCACAGTTAAGTTTCTGTGATTAAAAAATATCTTTCGAAATTGTGATGTTTCAAAACTTTATTGGGGGAAAGAAGACGATATTTTATATCATTTTTTTCGGGCTTGGGCAAGAAGTTTACACTTCTTTTTAATGGTTTAAAACTGTAATTCACTTAAAATGGATTTCAACACAATTCTTGTATTACCCCAGATTTCCTTGATATTCAAAACCCACCCACTTTGGGAGAATAGTTTAGCTTCTTTGAAGGCCAGTAAGCAAGGCAGACTGCGTAGCCGCTGGACATATTAAACAACTAAAATCCAACGCCCGTGATAAACGCGTAGTTGCGTTTTCCGTGTAAACGTTTAAATGAAACACCTGTTTGGAAATAAATGCGTTTCAGTGTTCAGAAAGTGGCATATGATCAAGATATGGGGAAGAGAGAACCCCCGGCCTTTGTGTTGGTCATCACTTGATCGGAATCTCAGGAATTCTTTACGGACTTTTAGGAGGGATGTGTTAGGTAACAATAGCCTAGAGTGTGTATAGGGATTGGACATGTGGGGGGTACCCATCGGCACCATATCGTGCACGGTATCGAAAGTGGTACCACGCAATAAAGGTGTGTTTTGTGTCTTGTAATGAACGCCCAAATGTGTCAAGTCAGAAACGATGTTTAGCTTTGGATTATTAACGCCACAACGCATTCACAGTGTGAAAACGGTGTTAGCAGGAGGGAGTTTTATAAAATGCACCAAAAAATTAACAAATATTTTACAATGTGAATTTAAAGATTTTAATTTAAAAGAGAAAGTTGCTCAGAATGTCTTGAACATGAAATCTGTTATCATTACCAGTACTTTCTTTTAACCTAAGCTTATGTAAATAGAAGCCGTCAGACATGTCGTTGACGTACTTGCCCACGTTTTCCCTCCCTCCATTTATTTTTGAACACGAACATATTTTCATTATTCGGTTGATTTAAAACTACCAATGTTGATATTATTTCTCGAGTGACAAAATATTTCCCAGTAGAGTAAACATGAACGGGACGGTGTCTTTCTGTGTGTTTGCTTACGATGATGCTGAGTACTTTTTCACCAGTTCACTCTGTATTCACCTCCGTCGTTGGTCACAACCTTGGAGGCAAATATCGAATTTTTGTCCCTTTTTTATGAATCAAGAGGGCTGTGTCCGCCGGGGCCCTGCGTACGAATAAGAATAATCAGCCCGAGAGCGCACCACGCGTGAGCCCAAAGTGAAACCGGATCTTTGGCCAGGGCTGGCCGACGTTGTGGCTTTTGAGTCTTGGGCCAGCGGGCCTCGGATTACCCGAGCTCGGCCCCGAGGCACGCGCTTGAGTGGCCCGGCAAAGATGGAATGACCGGTTCAAGCACGCATTTTCATTCAGTGGAATTACCGTGTGATGGGGAACAAACTAGGCCGTGTTGTTAGTCTACGCGGGAATCTGGTGTTGCTAACACCGCACGCGGCGAGTGTTTCGCTAGTTGAGATAAGCCCGATCGGAGGCCAGCTATTGTTGACACTGGCTTATTCATGTTCCAGTAACCGAGATCAAAACCTCATCTCGAAAGTTCATGTCTTTGTAAGGCCACCCGAATGTTATACATTCTCGGAGAAACTGGAAAGACACTGACCACTCAAAATTTGATTCTGCATACTTGGTAGTGGGAGCCAGGTGATTAACCTTCCGCAACTCAATCAACACAAATCATTGTGCAGGGATATTAAGCAGCCTGTTCTGAAGTCAAAACACTGAGGCAGCTAGTCCCTTGATAAGTGAACGAATTATTTTTATTATCTTCATAAAAGCTATATACTGATTGTTATTCATTCAGAGCCGAATGTCGGTACCCACTCAATCTATCCAAAGAATCTAACCAAATTCCATACACAAAACCCCACCAAAAACATTCAAAGCGCCTCTTCAGCCTTAAAAATTGATTTATTTCAGTACTGTTATCTCCTCAGACACAGTACACTTGCAAGAGAACAGATATTTTTTGGTTTGTATTTATCGTTCTATTTTTTTCAAATTTTAGTGTTATAATGGTTTTATTTGATATATTTTTGCTGGGAACAAAACCCCAACGCTCAATACAGACGAGGGAAATGTACAAAGAAAATTATTTCCCTCGATTTAATTGCATAAAGCATCTCAAGACGTACTTCTTCTTCACGCTTCCTCTCTGATAATTTGGAATTTTTTGTTTTACAAAAATGATGGAACTTTTCTGACTTGGTAGAAATCCAAAAGAAGAGAAACCCGTTGAAGCAGTGTTGTAACACAGGAAACACTTGGAATGAGCGTTGTATAACCAGAGCTGCACTGAACCATGTTATAGTAGAGGTTTGACGCTTTTCTTTTTTTTTTCTGACACATGCCTCTTCAAACACTGGGACAGCACTTTGGGTGTAATTTTCTTGGTTGTTTTGTCAACGTTCTAACGAAGTAGCAGACGGTATGTACTTATGTTGGATTGCTTTTGTGATAACTAAGACCTTCCATCATTTGAATAGACTGTTCGCTATCTAATGAAGACAGCAACCCAAAAACACATATTGATAGCACTCAGTCAAAATCTCCGTTGAGAAATAAAAAATTATTAAACATCAACAGTTACAAGGCTGTGCTGTGCCTTCAACTGCCTAATTCATGACTAGTTGAGAGATGTTCTAATCTCTTGCCGCGCTGGTTTCATAACACCTGTAATTAAGACGCTGCGAAAGTTACCTGTCATGCTTACAGTGGTTTGACAAAGTGACAACATGTGCTCTTGAATGACCAGAGGGCGTGAAATCCCAATTAAGTCGATTGGTTACGTGCCCGGATTGAGAATGGCACAGCCAGCTCACCCCTCCGCCAAGGGTAGTACGACGTACGCAGCCCAGATTGTGGATTCTGTTGCTGGGTCACGTTTGTCTTAATGCAATGACGGACAGGCAAACAAACAATCAGACGAACGAGCGAAATCATAATTGAAAGGCCAGAAACAGAAGGTCGACTGAATGTGGTTTGCAGCACACGGACGTGGTAAACGGTCAACTTGACTATCAAACTGCTTGGCGTTGGTGGGCCTGTCGCTTTTAGGTAAGGGTCGATGTATGCAGTCGAGGAGGCACTAGATGGATCCTAATTACAGTGCCTTTTTTAGTTGGAGGAGACTCTGGAAAGAGGATGGGTTTTTCTCAATTTTGACAAAGAGTATGGCAGAGATAGATCCTGTTCCGATCTCACTGTTCAACACAATGTTTTTGGAAGTTGGGTACTGCATGCATGCGCAATGACATCCTTTTCTAGCTCAGCTGTGAAATTGTAGTTTGACTGGACCACAGCTTTTGCTTTTGTTGCCATTGATTGATCATAATTATTGCATAGAACAGTTGGCACACCAACACTTTTCATGGTCTAAAGTCATTTGCAAATATTAATATATTCTGTTGACTTGTGTTTTTAAATCTGAAATTTTGTGGGAACGCTACAACCAGTTTTCAGAAATTTTTCTGAATCATCGCTGCGATGGAAAAATCTGTCGAGATGGTGCTAGAAGGTGTCCTGGGGCGAAAGATTGGTAAATCACTTTCATTTAGTTAATGGGGAGGCACGAAGACTGGATTTTTTGTTTGAAAAAAAAATGAAAACGAGTGGTTGGGCTAAGTGTGAGCAGTATCAATGAATACAGCGTATAATTATGCCCGCAATGTTTTCCCCTAATCTAAAAGCTCATTCAGAAACAGATTTTAGTCTTAACTATAAAAAGAAAAAATGCGAATGTCATCTTCAGTGTAAGCTCGGCTTCACTAGGGGTTTCAATTTCAATTTATTAATGTCCATTCACTCACTCATTAACTGTCAATTTACTTGCAAATCGTATCTATCGTATCTATAACCAGCAAAGCAATTCCAGACACTTTGAGTGCTGCTATCAACTGCTGTAATGGACGGCAGAAGCAGCTGTTTTTGCTTATGGGACATATTAACACCCGACAAAGTTTCTCCATATCTGATTGCATGCTCACCTGGTGGGATTCGGATGGCGCTATTTTGTACAAGTCCTCAACAAATTAGTTTTATGAAGTGTCACATTTTACCGCCGCCGCTGTCACTTTGTGGTTCATATTTCAGTGGAAAACAAAGGGTAGCATACGTGAAGACACCAATGCGGTACACAGAATTTAATAGGGGCAGTAAATATCGACAGGTCTATCGTCGTCACGTCTTGGTTTATGAATCACACGCTTCAAGCTTTTATTATGCTATGCATATATGTATGTTTTTCGTGAATTTTGACATCAAGAAAAGCACAGAATTTAATAACCAAACATCACAAAGCAAGTCTGCTTTCTTGTTATCAGAGTGGTCCCCGAAAAATAAACGCTAACCTAAAGACAACATTGATAATGGTCCAAGCTTTTTATTTTACATGTTCATAACTTCATTGAGTTGGAATTGTTGACATTTTCCATATTATATACACGAATCTGGAGGGGTTCGTGCCGTGGCAACTTTTTGAGACATCTGGTTTTTTACTGAAAATATAAACGTCTTTCGTAGTAGTGCCACTTCAGAACTAATTGAAAATCGATTCGGACCAGGGCAAGGGAGGGGACTAGATGTGTTTTAACCGAAAAAAGAGTTTGAAACTATTCACACCAATCTTCAGAAGTGTATGCTCCAATCTTCTCGCCGAGTAGTGGAGTTCAGCGCCAGCAGGCCTTTTGTGCATACACGAAGCCTGACGATAATGGTGACTCATGACTAAATATCAACTCCTCTTTCCATTTCACGGTCTTCTAATCTCAGTCAACTTAGTCATGTTTAGGTTTTTGTCGAATTAAATCGTCCTAAGGGCCGGGTGATGCTTCGCACGAATGCAAACGCGAGGGCAAGTTTGTCGCGCCGGATCAAAATTGTGTGTCCTGCAAATCTGTATACCAGTAAAAGTTGAGAAGCTTTCCACCTCGGCGAAGTTCGCCACAAACGTTTATGATGTTCGATTCACTCCACTTTTGTATTTGCTCCAAGTATGAGCCGGTCTTTGTGAAGAAGTCGAAGTGGCGTAGCCCGGGGGGGAGGGGGACACGTGCCCCCACAAATTCCCGGTGGCCCCTCCCACTGAAAAAACGGAGGAATGGATATTGAATAAGGCTAACAAAAACTTGCCCCAAAAACCACACGACTGAAAGCTGGTGCCCCCCATAAGATGCTAGTGCCCCTCAAGTTGTGCCCCCCACCAGTAAAATCCTAGCCACGCTACTGACTTGCGCTCGTAATAAAAGGGGCGACTTGTGGAGAGGTTACCCCGCTACCGGTAGTGTTACTACAACTCATTCTTCGGCAGCAGGCACGTCGAAGTTCCTTATTAATCTGAAGGGGGCTCAGAGTGCCTTTAAGGCAAATAATTTAAATAGCATTGACATTTTGAAAGGGGGCACTAGGGAACAAAAATGTCTAATGGGGGGCAGCATGTGTCTCCTATAGTCCCCTCGTACTGCTTCCCTTGTCTTCCACGTGCCTTACAGTGGCCAGGCACCATTATTTTGTGACCAACCGTTTGCTTGATGAGAAATCTGAATAATAAGCGTGAAATGTGATTTAGTGGGCGGGGACATTTCCAGAAGGCATATAAAAAGTGGATGGCTATACAACTCTGTCCCCCCCAAAGCTCCCTGCAAACAATTTGGGTAACCCAAGATATAGAGCAACGCTCATACTACCAAATCTAGTTGAAGTTGGACATTAGACTATAACTGCAATGTTTCCACTAACCATTAGTTCACGTGATTGGGATTAGTGACAGTTTATAGCGAATGGGGTATATTAAATTGGGCAATCTTGCTCAAGTGACAGAAACTCAGGAGGTACAAGTATTGACGTCATTCCTTGAAACTGGTAAATGTCACTGTATTTATTTAAGTAAAAGGATTTTTTTCAGAAGTCACAATAAGTTTGTTTGAAAGACAGGATCAAAGCGTGGTTTAATATCGCGTCACATTTTTTATCTTCATGTTGCCTGCAGTGCGAATATCTTCCAAGAGGAATCCTGGAAACATCTTTCTCCAGTATCCTTAAAACCTGCAGTGATCCATTCTTTCAACAAGAGGCATCCCATTAATGAATAACTTCATGCAAAACAGAGTCCATCCTTGCCTGCCAAAAAAACACGAAATACATACAACACCCTACTGAGCGTAAAACACGACACGAAGTGTTCAGTAACCGTCAACTTAAAGAAAATGAAAGGACGTAGGGGCGTATGTGAAAAAGCCAGTGTCATCTTAACGCCTTTTTTTTTACAACGGAATGTTATGCCTCGCAGAGAGAAACCCATTTGATAGTACGCACAGCTCCGAAATGCCCAGCAACTCGAATCAATTTGTTTAATTAATACGATACTGATCACAGGGCGCGATTGTTGTTGTGCCGACAGCAATGTTTTCTCAGATGGTTCCGCGTGGGTGAAAAGTTCCTCCTACTTGCAGCTAATTCGGCGTGGCAGGACGCCCAGGAAAAGGAAAAAAAAGTAGGAAGAAAAAGATTGCCCCACACCCTCAACGTTATTAGACAACTGTTCCATCTCCACATAGACCCCGTGTCCCCGGGGATAAAAGTATATTTTTCTTTGGTTTTGGACAGGAAGAATTAATTTGAGTTCCCGATGCACAGGGATCACTTTCTTAACTTGTTATCTATCCCCAATAGACAATCCACGTCTCTCCGATCAATACGCCCGACAGCCACAATTGACTTCATTTTAGCAGACCGCGGAGGACGGCATAATGTCCGAAGCGGTTAAACTTTATACAAAGATTTCATCCAGATATGAAAGCAAGTCCCTAAGGAGCGTACCGTACATTATTCAACGGGTCACTTTGAGGGCAATTTACCAGTGGCGTAGCTAGGATTTTATTAGGGGGGCACAAAGGGGCATCAGCATCTTATGGGGGGGGGCACCAGCTTTCAGTGGTGTGGTATTTTGGGGCAAGTTTTTGTTAGCCTTGTTCAATATCCATTCATCCGTTTTTTTACCGGGGGGGGGGGGGGCTGGGGCACGTGCCCCCGCCCCCCGGCTACACCACAGCTATATAAGCACAACATGGGAGACATTCTAGGGAATTTGAGTTAATTTTTTGGAGTAATCGTATCATTTTTACCTGACAAAAAGTGTCCGGGTACTCAATTTTCGCAGCAGTGAAGATGCAATTTTTAAACTGCTGTTTTCCAATGAGCTACGCATCACTACAAGCTAAGGTACATGTGCTATCAAATGACTTCCCATTGACAAGAAAATTGCTTTAATGCATAAGCGAACTAATAGTTCGTCTCAGGATAATGAGGGGTTGCAAATTGGAAGATTCGTACTCCCTATATAGAAGCAATTTTCGGTGCAGGAAGAGAATGTTTATCTCGACAGTCTGCAAAAGAGTAAAGTGGTGAACCTAAGGACTTTCTTCTTCTTATAGTTTCACATAGGTACATGTTTTTATTTCGAGAGTTTAAAAGCACGTGCATTGATAGTATACCTCAGCTCTGGTTGGAACTTTAACAGCTTGATTTAGTGATTAAAATATACACGCAGTGGCAACTCAAGCACTTCACTGGGCATTCCTTTAAGGGTTTTTCTAATTCACATTCATTGTAAGTCGTTAAAAGGATAGGCTTTTTCATCTCATCCCGTCCGAATTAACACCGAAGATTTTGCAATTCAGATCATTACGATTTGTGCTCAGTATGCACGCGGCGTTCCTCCAAGGCCACAACGCCGCAGCTCCTAACACCCTGTTAATCGATGGCCGGCCCTTGAGACCAAGGTGTCATCGCAGATAGACCCGAGAAATCTCCGAGGGCCCGCTGGATCGATCGGGCACACGTTACCGCTGCAAATGCCGTATGTTTGTCTCGCCTGCTCATGTATACTGAGGGCTGCTGCGAACTTCGTCCCTACGGGAGGGCAGCTGCAGAGCAAGCGATTGGCGCCCTTGTGTGTGTGTGTGGGGGGGGTCGATGGAGAATGAATGTCCCAGCATTGATTGAGGCGTTAATCGGTAATCGTACCTTGATGAACATCCATCACCGTGGATAATGTGACGATTTACATTGGAATGATGCCAGGCTCGACGTAACCAAGTATAGCCGTGCGGCTGGGATGTAACAGGTGGGTTTGACATTATTTCGCACGATAACAGTACATACATTGGCCTTACACCCACATTTTTCCTTGTTCATATTCAGAAGTTATTCGAATGGGTTTTCACTTTGTGAGCACTCTTTCACCTACTACTACCCCAGTTTGGTGACTATTTTCAAATCCCAATTTAATCAAGAAATGCATCCACCCTGAATGCACCCACCGTCATTTAAACAGATGCAAACCGAATTTGATTCAGAAAATATTGCAACCGCCCACATGAGATAGCAAACACAGAAAATATCAATTTGTGGCAAGACGAGGGTTGCCTAGACGCCAGACTTACCAGTTGAGAATAAAAATATGCTGAGGCAGTAGAGTGAGAAATAAAATGTAAATCAAGCGTGGATACTTACGGTGGACGCACGCATAATGTTATAGATTATGATATGATAATTTGATATTGGAAAAATATAAGAGGACCAAAGCGAGTACGTTAAAGAAGGTTGGGAGAGAAGGATGCCGGACACACAAAGGCCAAAAGATTTGCGTAAGGATGGAGAGAAGGATGCCGTACACACAAAGGCCAAAAGATTTGCGTAAGGATCCTCATACGATACAGGTTCAAACCTGACTTTGGTGTACGACAAAAGGGAAATTAATCTTTAAACAGGCCGAATCACTAATTCCATGAACATTTGACCCACCAGTAATCAGTCTCTCTTGCGCCTGGACCTAATCACGCGGCGTCTGCGCGTTTTCGAGAGGCAAAAAATCGTATCATCCGAACCGACTACCCAGTGCTGATAATAAACCAGGCTTTTAAAAGTATACTGCTGCTTTTGAAGAGTGCCGGTAAAAGTAGGCTTTGTGAAACATGTAACAGCTGCCGCATGTTCTTTGGGGCCCTGGGCACAGAAGGGAAGAAAAGGAGTTTGGTCGAGCTGGCTTGCGACATGCAGTGGATAAGGGAAAGGATAAGCATTGAGGAGGTATGTGGTTCGAATCCTTGATGGTACTTCCAGTCAGTTTCCTGTTTGAGAAGAGCAATTTTGAAAGGTTCTTTAATTTACTACCATAATTTGTACCTTAAATTATTAATTTTTCATTAAAGGCCAAAAAGCCAACTTCAATGTGTTATCGACTCAGGCTTCACTTATTAGCGTAACACCAGTGTCACAATATGCGATAATATATTACCAGCATGCTTCAAAGATGGATTTTTTTAAAATCAGGCGGTACGTCGTAGAGGAGGGTAGGGCAAGTGGGTCATCAGGGCAACTGGCCCACTCTTAGACCAAATTAAACTAAAAGGTTAGGAAATTGACCACTTGCGTTTAAACTTTTTATTTTTTCAGAGATTAACCTGAACATAAATTGAGGCCCAAGTGAAAAAATATAAATAAACTTAAAAAATAAACTTCAAATCATGATTTAGGATAATAAAAATGTTCAAACCAACTAACTCCATATTTAGCTTCACATCCCCCAAACCAGAAATTACCTGACTGGAGGAAAGGTAAAGGAATTTTCTAATTAATTTTTTTAAATTGAACTCTGGTGCTTCTGAGATAATTCAATTTCAGTGTTTTATTATCAATGTAGGCCTACTGATTCCAACATTCATTTCGTACTCTTTTGGTGGCAAGTTTTAAGGTTTTTTGATGTGGTCCATTTGCCCCAGGTATAAAATTTTAATGAGTTAATATTCATACGTTTTATTAATGTAATTCATTTAAGCTGTAATAAATAAACAAGTGTTTTGGTCATGTTTTAAGAGTAGTTTTATCCTTTTCCAGGATTATTGAATATGGTTAGAATCAATGTGCTCAAGTGGTCCAGTAGCCCCACCTTCCCGTACACATGTATTATAGGCGTATATCCGATAAGGTGCAGTAGTCCACAACCCGCAGACAATGACCCCCCATGTCGTCCAATAATGAGAATGCCAAAGAGTCATATATTTTCAATTTCCGATTCAACTCATCGAGCAAAATAGCACCTATTGTGGCTGACAAACATTAAGGGACTATGGTGTGTTCCTGGGACAAATAATCAGCCCTTTTCAGCTTTACTGCTGTAAGTTATGGCTTCACAACGTTTTCAGTGCATCACCATAAAAAGTAAAACGGCTTATATGACTCACGATAATATTTCTGCCTTTATCCTGAGGCCATTAAGAGGCGCTCTGATCGTCCCTCTTTGTGGTAAAAGGGGTGGACTTGTAACGGTTAACAAGAATAATATGCTACCTTTTTGTTATCTTTCAAGATGACTGCTCTTTAACTGATTGGTTCGTGAGGTATTTGGATCTAGACAATTCATCATTGTATTAAGTCCAACACAGTTCAACATACTTCCCCGCCTGTATACTCTCCTCAAAATCGATCGTGCAAAATTGTTATTTAAACACATCGATGCGCGCACACGCAAACCTTCTTCCCACAGTCTCTTCCAACGCCGGTTGACAAACGAGAAATCTTCATTTGGGGAGGATTCTGGCGCCAGATTTGCGGTGGGAAATGAACAAGTGTCTACTCTCCAGTTCCTAAACAAATTTCAAGAAGGTGGCCAAGCCATCCGCGTGCGCAACACCGCGGTAGGCTTGCTGCCTCCAACGAACACAGAGGCGTCTACTTTTACACTATTTGTAATTCTGACGTGGCCAGTGCACGCCTTACGTTACATGTCCTCGAGGGTTTGAGTTTCCCGCGTCTCGCGGTGTTTGCAACGTGGCCCGACATAGGCCTGGCATAAAAGAGTTGAGAACTTTAGGCTCAAGTGTTCGTAAGTCGGAGATGGCCTGACCTTTGCATTTTTCATGCGGACAAAGCGGAAGAGAATCGAAACACCTTTAGACTCATGATCAACTTACTAATGTAGACACATTTGACGCCACTAACGCCTTTTTTACGGAAATGAACCAGTGTTCTAAGCGTTCAGGCCAGTAAACCCGGTGGTTACCTTCTACAATAACGGCCTGTTACAAGCGATAACTGTTCAGGAATTGATTACACCTGTACTTCCAGAGGCAAAGTTCAGTTGGAATCTGAAGTGCTCAATGAAACTGGCGTCAAGTCCCAGGTGATTTGTTAACCAATGGGACATTACAGGTCCCTGACTAAAACATCCAAATAGCAATTCGTGCAATAATCTTCCTTCGGCAGTTTACTTTTAGTGAATGGCATGAAAGAATACAAGGGATCCATGAGGACTGTGCTGAATATTCGTATGTTCGAAATTTTTTTCAATTTCGATTGACTGCATTCTTAAGCCTGCTTTCCATATTGACTCAATAAACGCAGAAAGTAATTCAATCAAGACTCAAACTGCAACGCGGACATTTGGAGACACGTCAAACGGAGGTGTCGCCGACGACACCTAGCCAAACGCAAACCAGCCCGCGAATAATCGTCAGGTTCAACTTCGCCGATTGTCTGCGTCGAGTATCCGTGGTATCCCCATACAAACACGCAAGCTGGCACGGAAGGCGTGCAACGATGCCCCTCTCGATTCGTTCCAAGAATTTTGATCATTTTCTTCTCATTGCTTAAATATAACACCCTTATGATCAAGTAAATTGCTGGCCATCAATGAAATGCATGAAACTAGAGTACAAGTTTGGCATTGTGGGGCGTTACAGTCAATCTAAAATGGTATTTTCTGCAAAATATCACGGAGTTTCAGAAGCCATTTTTGTTCAATTGATGTTATGCACTGTCTCTTCCGTTCGGGTCTGCGTCTTCACGTCTTGCAGACGTCTGCGTTACAAACGACGACTTGGAAACCAGGCTTTACTTGACTAACTCCTTTCCAGTCATGATCCTGTTGTTGCTTCTCTCGCAGATCGTTTCTCACAAGTAAGCATAGATTTCTAACATCCTCCGTTGATATAAGTAAACTTGGCCTTGTTACAAACTATTCTAATGTATTCCAGTAAACAATCATGGCCTTTCAAATGCTGGTTCAAGATTCCCGGGGAACCATGATAAGTATCTACTACGAGCAAAGCATATTGGTTTGATCGCGTCTCCTACGCTGTACCGTTGCCTACGGCTTAATGAGTCGAAACAAGTTTTTATTTATGCCATTGAAATTTACGTAGGAAATTCACACGTAAAGTCATGTCAAATAAGTTCACTTGATAGGAACTATGAGGATTTGGTGACTTACCTTTTGCAAATCATCCAAAAACGTATGGATTGCCTTGACCATGACGTTGGCTTGTTCATCCAGCTGTCCAAAGTAGGCAGCTGAGACCAAGTCCTCTTCCACCGTGCTGCGACGTCGTCTTTTCCTCCAGCCCGGCATTTGGAACCCTACTTTTTCCTTTTTAGACCGGGCTGGGATCCCGTAGCGTATCATCTCCTTCTCCCGCGCCCCCTCGCCGGCCTTCACCTCCTCGAACTCGCTCAGGGTGCTGAGGAACTCGTGCATGCTGTCCACAACCTCCACGGCGTCCCGGTACAGGAGCTTGGAGCCCGAGCCTCGCGCGGGGGCAGCGTTTGTGTTCGTGGTCGCCGACCTAGGATCGACTGCCGGCGCCGCCAGCGCTACAGAACACGCTAGGGCCAGTGGGAATAACAGGCACAACAGTCTCCTGGGTGTGGCCATCTTTAGGGATAAGGACAAACGAAAGAAACAAACCAACGCACGGGGGAGGGATATACTGTAGGGTCAAAGTGGTCTTGGTGTTTAGCTGATCAACAGTTATTGTTTCGTTGGGGTTCACAATTAATGAAGAAACTGGGGCAGGTGCTCGGTGGAGTCACCGACAAACGCTCTTTTGGTTGGAGCCTTCGTCTCTCCTCAGCTTAATCTGTCTGGCCGTATAAGTAGCAGGGGTGACACTGATGTTATCTAGCCAGGGGAAAGGACAAGAAAGGAGGGAAACCATCAGTCTGTTACATTTGATAGGAACGGTATAATCTGTGACAAATTCCTTCACATTCCTTGTTTGGCGTCAAGTAGTTTTTTTCACCCGTTTTTTTCGTGGGCTGGCTCCGGAATACAATCTCAGCAAACAAGGCCACGTCTGGTTTACGTGAACACAAATCTTCGCTGAGAATTGCTGACAGTGTGGCAGAACCCCAAACAGTTCGAATTTACCCAAGTTGAATAGTTACCGTATCGGTATAAAAACACACCTATTTTCCGCAATACTGATTCTGGAAACAATTTTGGCACTTCTGCTACCAATATTTTAACAGTAGAAGTGTTAGAATTGTATGCTTTAAAATCAGAATTATTCATTTTTTCTCGCCTTTTCTGTTTTCCCCTTTTGCGCTTGTCTGTCTGGGAACGCCGCGTAAACCTCCAAATTGTACTTTGTAACCTAATTAATCTAACAGCATAAACGCGAAAGCCGTGTCAACATATTCCAATGGCAGAATCCTGCCTGTCGGTGGGGCACCTGCTGCCACATTCATTTCTATGTCATTGTTGACAAGATAATGTAAGCACATTTTTATCGTGGAAACGTTTAGATGTCAACGGTCCAGGAACTTAAGCCTGTTATTTCGGGGTCGCAGAATAACAAGAAAACAGGTTTGCTGTGATATCATTTTAAAAATGGCGAATGTGTCCAGTCGCTTGTGACAGAATTATGATATGGTTTAAAAGTGTAAAAACGAATAAAAATATGATCCTTAAAGATGGCAAATGATAGCCTGTGTGAAAGTAACTTGTTACTGGGGATAAATAGACCCATTTTCCTTTATTTCATTGTTTCTAAGTGATTTGACATTAAATGGTCTCTTTCAGAATTATTTGAGGGAATTATCATTCCAAGTCAAATCAAGTTTTAAAAAAAACTTTCTGGTAACATAAATTAAAGGAAACATTGAGGCGACAAAACTTTTTAGTTTGATGGAAAATTGATGATGGAATATTGTAAATATATCAAACACTGCGTCTAAAACTTGAATATGATGGACAAATTCCAAAAAATTCCCAATTAATGAAACGACTAAAATAAAAATCAATAATCGATGACAGTTATAGTGGCCTTTAAAGGAAAAATTATTAACTGTTAACACTTCTTCAGTTTTTCATTGGATATGTTATTAAGTCAAACAATGTAACTTTAAATCTCCTTGTCCGTGAATCTCAATTCATCTCTCAGGAATGCTAAATCTTTATGGCAATGTATGTTGTCAAATGCACACATTTCCACACTGCAAATTGTTCTGTTAGTGTTACACTATCAATATCCATGGCGCATATTGAACATTAGAGTTGGGGTTTGTAATTAGTATTTAAAAACCAAGCCCTAGCGTAAAACAAAATGACAATAACTTATGCGTCCGCGTAAGCTTGTTAAGAAGCACCGCGTTTCACAAAAACAGTCGCAAAAGCAGTCCGTAAATCGATATATATCACGCGTAGTAGCGACACACGTTCATCTAACGTTATTACCCTCAAAATACGCCGGCGAGTTTCGGAACGGTGTAGGTGTTCAAGTCTAGGCTCATGCAACGCTCCGAGCGAAAAGCCCTTGAATATTTTTTCTACTAAAAAGAGGCAGCATAAGATAATTCTAAGAAGCATAAATAATTGATTTAAGGATCAGAACTTGTCCAACACTATGTAAAAAAATCAGGTATTTTGACTGCTATAACAATGTGCTTCAAACTGCGAAAACTATATTTCTGTCGCTCCAAATGTTCAGAATATTTTACGATGAGGTTTTGCATACAGCTATTTGTTTTACGTCTTTACTTTTCACTGACTGCGGTCTTATTTTGAAAAGAGAAAAACAGAGTGGAACAATCATTACCGTAACGGAATATGACCAAGCCCCAATGGAAACGTCTTCACTATTCACAGTTTCATTCAGAGGAGAGTGACTTGCGCTTGTATTTTAGCAGACACAGAAACAGAACTAGAAGATGTGCAAAAGAAGCATACACATCGCCAAGAAATAGAATGAAAAGATAAAAAAGAGACGATTGATTAATGAATAAATCAGGTTAGAATAAGTCTCTTTACAATTACGATTTAAGTTGGCAGGTGCACTGTGATGTTTGTTGCAAAAATAGTGCGTGGGAGATCCCATGAGACCGTTAAGTTTTCAGGACAAGTGCCTTTGTAGCAGACGGGGCACCTGAGTCAACTGGATTCAATCGAACTCACGATGCACTACACTGCCTGGATCAATGTCGACATTACGCCGTCATGATTGGCCTCTACGCTTTACAAGACTTGTCGCACTCTACAGTTCTGCGCAAAGTGTTCATTTGTATTGAACTCTTATTCATATTTAACTCTTGTTTCGTTAGGCCAATTTTTAAAGCCCTGAACACCAGTATTAACAACGCTAGAGGGCGTGTTTCCCTAATGTGCAATGTAAGGATGGTTGTTATACATTTATGTTGTAGCCTAAACACACTTCAGTGGTTGAAATTAACAGTTTTCTTCATTTCTTGTTCAATTTTGTTGCCTCCCTAAAATATTTTCGCCATTTTGGGCACTTTTAATTTGGAAATTTTCCTATTATTCTATTCATCGTTTTTATGTGCCATTTTTTATATTATTATTTTGTTAAACACGAAACCACAATGAAGTTTATGCTTATTATTCACGGGGTTCTTTTCGTTAGTTTGAGATTAGTTTGAGTTATTGCTGCAGGATACGTTGCTGTAAAACAGGAAATAACGTGTCGTGTCTGAAAATCTGCTGAAATCGTCACTTGGCCAAAGTCATCATTCAGCATAGCTCCTAATTCCACTGAGAATTTTCATCGTGCATATTATTTGCACCGATTGATTTTTCTTTTTCAGTTAGTAACAGATATACAATCTACCCTATCTACGACGTCTGCACATTGCTCCTACAAAGGGGCAAGTTTTTCGTTTTAAATATAATGCGAGAAAACAAGACTTCTGGTATTTTATTTTTCTGTCTTTCCAAAGCGTATAAAAAGCCTTATATTTTAGCCTCTTTCTCTGAGAGATCACAGAAAGAAATGCCATGCATTGTATCTAGACCCCGGAGAATCTTTTCCCGGTCCTCCAAAAAGAAAGTTATGGATCTAAACTTGCGTCTTTACCATGTTAAAAATCTTACCGAAAATTTAACGTCCAACAACGTAAGACTTACCCCAGTCTAAGATCAAGATGTGAAATTTAGTATCAGCGAGCGTGACTGGCTACCCAGAGATGGGACAGCCAACTGCGATACCCCAGGATAGGGCTTGGTGTGTCGTGTCCCGGCGTTTTAAGCCATCGCAACACCGAGAGGCAAATGACTACAAGTTCTACCCGCAGGGGATCGGCCATCTAGTGGCAGGGGGTTTGGATGTAACCCACAACATAAGCTAGGACGGTAAAGGGGACAAATGCATACGACCAATAACGCCATTCAAATAGACTAAGGTTATTTCTAGATGGTAAATATCCTCGGGTTCTGCCTCATCTTTTATGTTGTTCTTTGCGATGCGAAAACGATGTTTGACATTTTTCGATGCATTACCGCAAGCAGGGAAATCCGCACTTTGTCCATCTTCACATCTTCAAGGTTGTCAAATTTGAAAAGGGCAATTATTGAAGGCAATTTGTGTGAAAATTTAAGCACTTGCACACTACGACAGACTGACTCTTTTCTTTTTCTAACAGAAGACGTAAGGCGTCCAATGGAATCCTAATATTTCTGTGAAAAATATGTGTACATTTTGAGGTTGAATCCTTCTCTGCTTACCTGTTATGATAAAAGATGGAAATACCTACGAGAGGGAATAATACAGAAAAGGACAGATGGAAATTTTGAAATCACCTTGTCAAGTAGGGATGATCGATCTTTCATTTACTAATTTAAGTCACACGTAAGGATTAGTTACCAGGATATCTTCACATCACAAACAATTAACAGCCAACATCTTTTTGGCGTGTAAAACAATACTTATGGTTTAGAACACTTATGTTAAAATCTGGCAGATTTGTGTATTCGTGTTACAACTTTCTCCATTTTTCTCCAAACCAACATCCTTTACTTTTTTCCGGAGTAGGGCAAAAAATTCATGAAACTAAGTAACCGCAAAAAAACCCCGACAAACCGATACAAATTTTAAAGTCGTTAGATTTGAACATTTCTTCAACTCCGGCATACTTCAGCGATAAACACCCTTGGCAAGATCGTGAACTCCGACTAGCGAGACCGACACTGGTCTCAATGGCACGACTAAACGACTTACCGTTTATTCCTTCACACGTCTCCCCGTAAGGAAGCGCAGTCTTCTGTGTTGTTCAAACTAGTACGGTCCTGCTCTCGAGCACTTACACGTATATATTTGCTCTTTCGCCGTGGTGCAACGGGAGATGATAAAAAGAGCCGTCTGCTCCAGTCGGACGTCATCCAATGAAATCGTCTCTACGTTCGGCGCGACGTCGCCGAGGATGCACTCAGCGCTTCTATCTCTGACTTCGTTTGAGCAGGTCGAGCTGGCGCATGCTCAGCTGCCATCATTTGCGTGGTTTCTGCCTGAGGGAGGTGGCAATCGTTAAAATTGGCTGGGCGCTGACTGGAAATAGCCCATACTGGAAGTTTCTGATCGACGTCCTTGTCATTGTGTCATTGCGACAGGAAGATGATTATGCATTTCATTGCTATGCTGTTTACAAGTGGACGAGTCATACAGTTTGTGTGAACTGGGCCTCATGACATAAATCCTTTGAGAACACTAAAAAGCCGCTGGGAACATGATTGTGGTTGGAATTTTCGACAAATAAGATGCACAAATGATTAAGCAATTAATCTAGACTCCCATTCTTAAATGGCACAAATTCACCGTTGGTAAACCTCAACATTTCAATTAGGATGAACAACAAAGAATATACGGTAAATTTCTTTATTAATTAAATACATTTAGAGAGGAAAGGTGATGTTGTATTTTTTTAATTGCAAGGAATGTTCCAAAAATAACTTCTTTGTTTCACCGTAAAGATTAGATTACTTTATCGAACGTCTCATTTTTGCATCTATCAAACTGTGGAAATTGTTCAGGAGATATATATAGATAGAGAGAGAGGGGGGGGGAGAGTTGGAAGATTGGTTTGATATCCACTCTTCTTACCTCGCTTTCCAATTTGAATTTGAAACAGGTACATCGGCAGACTTTTGTAGCGCTCCAATTTATCCCTCTGTGTGCAAAGCATAAACGTTTTGCATATAAATCTTTACGTTACTGCAACAACACGGATAACAGCCTTACATCAACAAATGCGACATGGCAATATTGTCCTACATCCTTTTAATATAATGATCAACGTTGAAATGATCATAGGTCAGCAAAGCTGTGGGAGTTACACGCTGAAAATTGTCTCGGTAAATGAGCCTCTTACGTTGTGCCTTTTCCTTTAGTTTCCTTTGGCGATATTTAAGGCCCCAGGAGTCGTATTGTTTGATTTGTAACAAGGAATGTCAAGATCGCACCAATAGATGTCGTGCAGATAGGTGTTTTGTATTCTTAACAAAAGACGATAGTCTCACGGGTATTTCGCCAGTACTCTATGCATAAAGAGTATTGTATTTAATGTCTTTGAAGTAACTTTTGCAGCGCATTCTTGATTTTTTTTCTCCACTCTTCTGGTCTCATTAATCTCTGACAATAATTTAGTAAACCTCGCGTGCCTTCTTTTAAGCTTTATAGTGAAACCAAGTACCCTCTCAACAATGAATTCAGCATATTCATATATAAATATATGCTGAACACTCAGTCCCTCTTTAATAGATTTAAAATTGATTTTTGCTTTATGTTATAACGATAATTTTGAAAAAAAATGAATTTTTTCCATGTATGAAGTTTCTTTGGTGGTAGCAAAACAAAAAAGCGTTTGGTTCTGTAAGATTAGGTGGGAGTGCTTTCCTAAATATTGTCTGTCTCAGTTACAAGACGTTTAAAACATTTTACTATGGACACTAAATATTAGTTAATTGGCTTATATCAAACTGCATTTAAAGTATGTTCAGTCGGTCTGCTAGAATTTAACCCAATGTTAAGCTTTGAATCTTAAAATTGTGCGAGGACACATTAAATCTGTAGTCAAGACAACAACATAACTTTATTTTCGTACCGGTTCCATTACCATTATTTTGCATTTTGTCGTCTGTTATACTCTTTCTTAATTGTCTTGTTGTCTTATAAACATTTCTAAGGAGCCTTGAATTGCTACACTCTCTTTATTTTGCATTTCCTTAAAGATAAAAAAGATACACTCATGTAAATAATGGTACCATTAAAGCGCTGTTCAACACCACACGTTCACCTTATAAAGTCACCTGTGACTTCTGACGTAGCATAATAAACAGCTCCAACAGGACTGTCACAGGACTTTTTGCTAATATTTCTACTTAAATGTCTTTTTCTCCGAAATATTCATGTGAACAAAATCTGTTTTTCAGACGGGGGGGTTAAACTTTGTAAAAACAAATTTAATTGTCTATACCATTTTCAAATTGTATAGACACATTATACTTGTAAACAGGCATCCCCCATAAACCTCCAAGTTTGTTAGGAGGACAAAGTCAAGAATATCCTGTTAGAACCTTGCCATTTATTTGTGTTCCTGATCAAATTTGGTTCCTTTTATGGAATTGTTTGGAACCTGTAAGCTCCTTAAAAGAATGTGTTTCACCTTACAGCCGCCATCCCAAACTTCTTCCTTGTTAGTTACTTAACTTCTTCTAGGTAAACATTAACGCGCCTCTTTTCTTGTAATAAGTGAAGAAAAAAACGGCGAACAAATCTGTCCTCCAAACCAACAGGCTTCAAGAGCTGTTGATGGCAAATATCGTGGTTGAATTTTTAGATATTCGGCTTTGGCATATCAGGCCAACTGTTATTATAAGATAACTTGAACCAGAAAGAAAAACATCAACGTTGCAATTCTCATATTTGTGGACGTTTGCTCTTCTCAAATGTCACTCGTTTAAACAGCGCAGAGGAATTTTCAGCCCTCGATCAATAAGATTTGTTGTGACTGAATTCGTTACGGTAAAATTGAAATGTGTATGCTGACTAATTTAGGAGTATTTTACCACAATAGCTTTATGTAGGTCCATGTTCGAGTGCTCTTTCCTGAACTTTGAAACTTAAAAAAACGCTTTCTGTGAAACTTTTCACTTTACAGAGGTGTTTTTACCCTGGTAATACATTGTTTTTGGTATTGCTTTAAAAATATCTCATTGAAAAAAATGAATATACATTATCAGGTGAAGAACTGTTTTGACGGAACTGTGGGGTCGCTGATTGGTTAATGGCTTGACTGAGGAGATGTTGAGTGTTTGGTTCATATCGGGATCAATGCATTGCTTATCTGTTTTTGTCAATCTTGTATTAATAATTGAAAAAAGAAAACAAGCGAAAACAAGAACACTTATCATTCCCAACAATACCGCACAAAATGTGTGCGACGAGAGACGCGGTTTTCAGCGGCACAATGAGATTCACAGAGGATGATGTCTTCGATCACCCCGTCTCCCGTGTTTCTAGCGAAGGTTATCAACACAGCTTTTGAAAACACTCCCGCTGCGGGAATCCGGATTAATGAAAAGACCCAGTCGCAAAACTGTCAACGTTAGAATGGTGACAGTACGTAACGTGGTTAGTTGTGGATGTCGATCAACCGACGTCGTTTATGGACTGAACATGCGTGGACGTCAATGTACAAGGGAATGAGTGTATGCACGGTGAAGAACCTCAACTTGTTTTGCTAAAGGCTGTATTCTCCATGCACTTCTTAGTGTTCAACCCGTAAATACAGTATAACTTCTCATACGGCGTCGTCCAGGTTTGTACTACAATGTACATTCTTCAACAAGTTCTTCAACCAGTTACGTTTTGTAACAAGTAAAAGTGACTTATGATGGATTAATATGTGACACATATTTTAACAATGAAATTGTTTCATTGTGCTAATACAGCATTCATTTGCTATCAAAATAATCCCCTGAATGAATATCGCCTGTGATGAGCACAGATTAATTAAAACAATTATTAGCTAATGATGCTGGTTGAGTAATGGTCATGCGCTTATTTAGCATGACTGAACAATAACCTTTGAAGTACGAACGTCAGAAGTTAATATAGGTATTATCAACTGTCACAGCCATATTAACGGGTACTTGGCAACTCTACCAGGTTGTCAAGGCACAGGTGTAGAAATTGTGAACTAAACATGCGCACGTGGTGTCTATTCTCCTGAAGTTTACCTAGCAAATAAAACTTTCCTTGAAAGAATCCTCTGTCAAGTAATGCATACGCGTCACCGTATTTTCTGGGAACTGCTTACTGCTCCCAAGTTCTCTAGGTTTTGGCCTACACGCACTGGAAATCGTGATGAATCTTCTCCAAAAAGTTGTACTCGGAGAAAAGTATTGAAATTACGTTTAATTCATTCTGAAGTCTATACTTCAGTGAGATTAATCTTGAAGATGGTAGATAAAATCAAATATATTAAACTAATGGTTTTGCCAAGGCAGAAAACAAACTTCACTGTCAAAAATCCTACTGCAGCTATGAAAACCACAGTGGTAGGCCTACCCAAATTTATAATTTCCCCTTAAGGCCATGCACTTCATAGACGCACTTCGAAAGTACAGCCTGCGCATTGCTCCGAAAACACCGAGGTAATACGCCATTACGATTAAAAGTGGATTTTTCAGAAGCCACACACCGATACAAATTGAGACTTCTGCTCAAGTAACGTCTCCCGATCCAACCATTCACAAACTGTTGCTTGATATGGGACTCAGGAATCATGAAAGCGTTATTTTTTCATTCCGAAAATGAACCCCCTTTATGATGCAGTAACGGCAGATTTTCTTCCCACCTGCTGATTGTATGAGTGATCCGACTCGTGCACCCGAGCGATTTCATCAAACTCAGCAACAAATTAAGCTGGATACTTGTCATTATGTACACCACTTTGTGAATATATTTTATCATCTGCTTGTTATTCTACTCGGGAGAAATGCTAGTTTTGTGTGGAGTTGGCTGATTCTAATGAACGGGGAGTGTGAGCGAATCACCTCCTGAGAGGTCCTGAGAAGTTCATCTTTCGAAGTCACGCAGCAACGAGAGCAGAAAGTCAAAGAACTGGGCCGAAAGCAACCAGCTCTTTCCTGAACCAACATTTCTTCCGAGCAAAGTAAGTCCCATTGAATACCACAAGCCAAGCATGGAGCCACCTGCCTGCTTGCAGTAGATATTAAAAATTGGTACGGCACTTGCACCGGTTGACTTGCTCGTGGAATCTGACCTTCAATGTGCAGTCTCATAAGTCTTTGGAGCAATGGAGCGAAAGCAGCTGGATGCATCCAATGTATTTCAAGGTTAGCAAGCGCGTTCATTTTGAACACCAGATTGCTCTTAAGTATTGGAGATTTCTCGGTTTTGCATATCTGCTTGAAAGTGGACGCTCATTCTCCTCAGTGGTAAAGACCAAAAACAGCAACTAATAACAAATCATGAGTTAACGTCGAAAGGGGAACAAGCGGAGAACTGGGATTTGTTGTACGTTGTCACAAACAGAGCCACTTGCGAAAAGTAGCTAACTGGATAGATGAATTTGGAATACTGCATTTTTTATGGACAGGCGGTACCCGAGCACGTAAATAAAGCACATTGCTATTTTAGACACAAATTCGGCTTAGGGTTCGAGAGTCCTTTATATCTTCTTTAAATTTAATTTTCTAATTATATTTCCTTTATCTTGTTTTCTTATCATTCGTTCATGTGTCACAAGATTAAATACCAAATAAACCTTGTACCATGTTTAAACTTTTCCAGAAATGTGTTACACAATATACAGTGTATTTCATCACAGGAATAATTCACTATACTGTTGTTGTATAACTCACAAGCATTAATCCTTAATGTGCGAGTCCCCTATTTATCATGTACAAAATGTAGCTACCTATTAACCTTTTGATCACAAAAACTCAAACTATAAGTGAAGGTAAGTCTTTAAAATAACTTGACAAACTTCAACCCTTCCAACTCCACCGTCATTACGGTCAGATCAGATCAAAATTAGATTAAAGTTAGGTATAAACATCTGAAAGCTTAAATTTTATACAGTGTTTTTGTGGGGAAATAACGCCTACCCAGAGGAAATCCTGAGCCCCCAGAAGAGAAACCCCCAAAAAAGCGGTTGTTGGGGAGATGGAGGGATATTTTCGTTGTAGTCTGAAAGGCTGCATGTAATGGCGAATGTGCTGCTGTCACTAGCATATGCACTGAACTCATCGCCTATCGTGCATTGTTTATGAACGAAACTTCCCACCAACCACGTACACGTTCATCGCATACGGACAGGAATGGCATGAGACTCATCGGCCAATGACCGTGCGCCACCACCTCGCGTTGCTTGCATAATTAGGGATCTTCGCAAGTAGTTTATTTACCAGTTAACGTTTCTATGCACGCACCGCTGTAAGAGGAGACGATAGCATTTCGGGGACTGCGTTCCATAAAGCAGATTAAACTTGCGCTTAATCTTTAAATATTTGCTATTTCTATTTCACACAGGAGTCATCTCTGCGGCAGACATTAACGTATAGTGCCTTGCCTGTGTTCAGCAAACCACGAGAAGGTATGTTATACCGTGCCATACTACGCTGTGCGCATTGACATTAAAGCCCATGACGTTAACGTACACACGGATGCTAGACTAGGTTTAGGGGAAAAGCTGTTGTGGTGGTGGTGAAAGTCTACTGCAAAGGAGCCAAGGGGTTGCACTCAGTCTTTATGGTGTGGATATTAAGCATTATTTGCATTGAAAATAAGATTTTGTTTCGATATCTATAAGACGGTGTGTAGAGCCGCACGCAAAGGGGGGTGCAGCAGCTCTGTGGTTTAACTTCTCGATCACTATTAGAAATCACGTCAAAAAGTTGCTGTGAATCACTTAAGTCTTAACCAGAAACACGGCGTATAGGTGCGGCTCTTTGCCAACCAGTGGTTGTTGAAACTACACACATCACAAAAACAATGTATCCACTTGTTTGTGGATTGACTTATTTGTTTAAAATAAACAAAAATAAAAGAAATTCAAGTCTGAGTGAACCGGCATCTCCCTCCGCACATTCTGACGTCCCAGTTGTTACAGAAACACCAATATTGACAGAGCAACTGTCATCTGAGTGCCGAAGGACGTTGTTTCAGTTAGATTAATCTATACTCATAAAAACTGTGAGTACACACATGCATATTAAGTATCGATTGATTGAATTTGCTTTTGAAACCGATATATTTAGCGAGTCTACCTCTGGCAGGATGAGATTTAAAGGCAGGTTACATTTCTCAGCTTACAAACCTGATATGCATGAATAGGATTACTGGTCACCGTATCTGACAATCTCACAGGAGTTGATGCAGTTGTTTGACAATATTAGATACTCAGATTTTGAATGAGTCGAATTAAGTTAAATGCACATAGTTTTGGTAGGAACTGAATGTAGACATACACTTCATGATGTGTTGAAATTTTTTGAATTCATAAATGTGTATTAATTCAGGCATGAATGTTTTATAACCAAAGCAGCGCATATCCGTATTGCAACACCGTTAACCTTTGCTTCGGAATGTCATGCAAGAACCACTTTTTGTTCTTTTTCCTCACTATATCCAAGGCACTATTAAAACCGAGTATAAAAACCGTTATTGCCTCAGCCCGTTTGAAAAACAACAGCAAATTTATGTTCATACAGCGCAACAACGTCATTAGTGAAGGTCATGCTTTATTTTAGTGGAACTGAAGACAAGCCAAAAACATGGAGGTTGATATAGCGCTCGCGATCCATCGAACGCATTTGTTAGATCGACATTAACTTAAATGAGATGCACCGTAACGTGCGTTGTATACGATGTTTGCCTCCATTCCCTTCGTCTTCCAGTGTCTTGCATTGCCCATAGTGCAGTGACGAGTGTGTTTTCCGCGAGGGCTTTTAGGACAAACATTTTCTGTTTGATGATGAGACTACTCAATATGTGAATTTTAGAGAAGACCCAACATTTTGAATGACGCTCGGTACACTCTCCTTTCTTCGTAACTATGAGCCTCACCCATTTTCTGTAGCTTTGATTTAAAGAGTGCATAATGAGCAGTGCATTTCCTTTTGTTTTCATGCCGACCTACTCATAAAGCTCGAAAAAAAAAACATATCGTTGTACCGGACTTCACTACAGAATGTAACATGAAAGTGACATCCACATTGGATCAGCTTGAACATGTGAACATTGTTTTGCTGTATACCTCTGGCTGTCCTCATAAACGTGTCGTTGCCTAGACAACAGCGGTGCAAGCAGTTTGCAGAGAAATCGGGGAAGTAATGATGATACATGCTACCTACGGGGTACCCGTTCTTCCAAGGTTCGGTGCATAAACGACGCATTCTTAAGTGCGTCCACTCCATTTGTCTTCCAGAGATTTCGGGGGAGACGGACTATTTTTGTGCGCCAGCGTAGAAATTAACGACTGCCTGTCGCCGTGTTCTAGTGCAAGCTTGGGAATCACTGCCTGGTGTTACAGAGGGGGCGATGCTTCAAAATAATAAATGTGGCCTGAGATGTTACCAAACAGATGGATATAATTGGGTTACGCATTCGCTGTCCCCTGTGGTAGAAGTATTTTCCATATTTGGGCGCGATTGTTGTATGGTTTCTGGTCAGACACGTAGGCCTACTATCGTGTATGTGGGTGTTAATTACCCCTGTGGGGTCACGTGCCCACGAGAGGCCGCTTGACTCTGAAACCCCATACGTTTTACGGACTAGAATGGCCGATATTATTACGTTTTGTTCTTATTTGACATTTTGAATAAAAAAACTATATCGCTACAATCGAATTGCTACAAACTGTTTTCGTTCCTTTTTTGAAATGTTTTTGGTAGAGTAACTTTCATTCCCAGGTCCAACAGTGTCTCCGTCGTCATCTTTTACTTGATTATTGCTGATGCATAATTATTGCCTGTCACGACCGTTGCCATGGTCGTATCTTTCAGTACAACTCTGTCACCCTTGACGTCACCGACAGGACCCAACCAGAAAAAACACCCGCCACTTTTTAGCCCCCGCCCCCGCTGCTTGCCAGAAAATGCGGGCGCAGTTTTCAGACCACAAACCACGAAGAGATACAGTGCAACCACGACCGGAAATACCTGCGTGGGGCGTGAAGCCGAAAGATGACAAATAGGAACACCGGGTACATTTCCGCGGATTTCGCTCAATTTGGCACGTTTACACGGGTCCAAAGAGGTGGGCAAAAACGCGACCAGCCCGCTCTAAGTACTTCCGACTCAAAGATTGTTTTAAGAACAGGCCGGGGCCAGCCGTAAGGACGCTCTGTGCAGCGTTTCAATTACATTGAGGCCCTATCGAGTGTGAAACGGCGCAGGGCAAAACGTTAATATCAACAGGCCCTCGAGCGGTGGTGGACCATGGCGGACTAGATAGAGCTCCGGGGAAAAGTCGAGAGAAAAACCGCTACACAAATAAAATTAAAGCTTTCCGTCTCGGTTGTAAAATGACCTCCAGATGCGGGATTCCCACACGACCTCGATGCAGTCTGGTTCAGAGAGAAAAAGAATATCTTTCTCTTAACACTAGCCATGGGAATTTTTTCTATGTTACATTATTGCAAATAACACGAGTTCAAATGTCTTACCGGTTTCCTTGCACTGGAAATTTCTCCCTCGGAAGAGGAGGATGATATGATAATGCTCATTCCAAGTCAGTATGAGATATTTCGTAGTTCGCCTTTGTATTTTTGAAGATTGCTAAGGTCAACTGGCCAAGTTAAATTGGCAAGCATGATTAGTGTCACAACATTGAGTATTTCGACGTTACAGAGGCAGATATAGAGAATGGGGTTGCTATTTCTGAGCTGGCATGCAAAGGACACGCCGCGCTATAAGTTCTTTTACTCTAGGAAATTGAAAGCAATACTTGAGCTTTTAAGGGACATGATAACAACTATATGTAATGACATTTCGCCGTTCACTGCAGCGTATGTAACTGAACGGAAGAAAAATGGGCGTAGCGAAACAGGAAAGGGGGTGTTGGTATCAAAATACACTGTATGTAGTGAAAGATACTGCGACTTTGCAGAGAATTTTCGGTTGCCAGTGTGGTGCCGCGGGGAATGAACTTGAGACCCCAATTCAGTGGGTTTGAGTCTAGTCAGCTTGGATGTGCGTGTGTCCCAGGGCAAGACACTTTGCCTTGAATTGCCTGTAGTAAGCCACCTCTGATGATGACACAGAATGGTAGATACTTGAATTGCCCCACATTTGCGCCGGAGGTTGCCGCATGGAATCGTATTAACGTTTTTAATGAGCTTAGATCAAAGTGGCGCTAAAGAGACTTCGAAGAACGTTTCAGTGAGCGTTTTCTCACCGTCCTCTCCTGAGGACACTCGTCTCTCGTTGACCACCAGAAGTGACACTGACCAAAAAGTCCAATCAAAAACTTAAATTGCTTCTCTTCAGACCAATTTTGATATTTTGGGGGCTGGGTTAAAGATTTAATTGGAAGAATTATTGCGGTGCCAAGGGGGGCACCGTATTCACAGCATCCTATTGGCCGAAGAGGTATTTGACGCGCGCGGGCGTGGTGCCAACGCAGTAGTAGTGCCGTTTCTGATTAACGGACGGTTCATACTTTGGGCGAAAGCAAACACAAACGCGAATTAATGACGTCAGATCAAATATTCGCGCTCTGAATTCGCAGAAGTTGGACACATTTAAGCTCGAGCGAAATTTTGCTGCGAACCTTTCATGGCGTTAAATTCCTTTCACTTTCACACTCGCCTGAAGTCTAAACCAGCTTTAACTGATTAGTTCTTACATAATCCGCGAAAAATACTCTAGTGTGTTCTCCCTAAAAGGCCAGTTCGTACTAAAAGCGAATGTGGAAGCGAAGCGAATCTGACGTCAGGAAAGACTTGCAGCAAAATCTCCCTTGAGTTAAAATGAGTTCAACTTTTGACGAATTGGAAGCGCGAGTATTTGATCTGACGTCACAAATTAACGTTAATGTTCCCTTTTCATGCGAAGTATGGCCTTAATGTAAAATTGACCTGAATGTAAAATCTCAGGCGACTGGGGGTGCTTTTAGAAAGGGGATCCAATCATTAAGGGTTATTCTGTTAAAAGATATGTACCAGATGCAGCTCAATCTCCAATTTTTAGGAGACATTTTAAAAGAAACATTTGGTTGGCACGCTGTGATTTAGAGGCAGAGGTTTAAAATATGGCGTTGACTCTCTGGAAGTGGATGACCTTGTATTGGTATCCACCAATTTTATCGATCTAATGAACGCTTGAGCCCCGCTCAGCCAATCAATTTTCTACGGTCTCCGGCTTGGTTGCAGAAAAACGAAACAACATGCGTCATAGGATATGCCGCTCAGAATGACCGATGTTCTATTTTGGTCTAACTGTGTTAAGATACACATTTGCCCGAGTGATAATTGCAACCCTGATCAAAGCAGATGTGCATGAATTTTTGAACATGTCATAAACCATGTTATGTGAGCTCTGTGTTGCATTGTGTTGCTACTCAAGGTTTTGTTTTCAGTATAAAATGCAGGTTTGGAGGTATCCCAAGGAGGTGAAAGGGCGTTTTTAAATTAAATCGCCTTGTGTTGACTCATTCGGTGGCAAGTACTGCAATAGCCTTCAGTCAAGGCGGCCGTTGCACCTCAGATGCTGGTTACACACCTGATCCGACTACCCACCGCTACTTATAAGTGAGGCCTGTGCAGCAAAATAGCCATGCTCTAACTGTGATGCTAATATATTATCGTATGATGCAATACAGTAGGCAAACTTGTGAGGCTAGTCAGCGTCACGAAAATTTGGAAGCAGAAGGCTCGAACAAGCCTCACTTATAGTTTGCCTACTGTATTGCATCATACGATTATATCAGCATCGCAGCTAGAGCATGGCTATCTTGCTGCACAGGCCTCACTTATAAGTAGCGGTGGGAAATCGGATGGGTTACACGAATCTACTAGCACTGCTCTTTTTTCCGTGAGGAATGAAGGCCTATTCGTATTCATCCGGAGTGCCCCTTGCGCCTTGACTAAAGCTACTGCGGTGACACCGTGCCCGTCGACAGGTGCACCAAGGTGGTGCGCGGGCTTTATATAAGTCTCCTCAACTAATGGGGCACTGCGAGGTGCAAGTCTACATGCTTGCGATTGTGGTAGCATCACATTGGACAGGTCCATGTACGACGTTCTTGATTTTGAGGACTTAATTTGTAGGCCTAGAAAATCCTGGAAGAACTAAGCAAGGGAGGAATGCAAGGGAAAAGAAGAATGTTTGTTCCAAACTCGGGAAAGTTTTCTTTTCAATGAGAAGTATGAACTTTTCGACGAGACTGAAGGACTAGACGTATGCTAAAATGTCGCTTTCCTTTTCTAATTCTAGAGAGAAGCGGGGGAGACTAACCCCACGCCCTTTTTAAGGGGTATGCTTTGTGTCCACGGACGTCACTGTGATTTTCCAGGGGGGGAAGCAAACCACGTTTTTCCTTGGAGAATTTCCAGGAGGAAACATCAGCTTTGAAAAAAGGCTTTGAAAAAATGGTTTTTCAAGGAAAGTTTATTTGCACGTCTTTTAATCTTTATTTTTTGTTTCTTCCATTTTCGTTCCTTATTTTTTCGTGTTTTTTTTGCAATTTTTTCGGGGGGGGAAGCAAGCACCCCCTTGTCCCCTTGTGACGTCCACGCTCACGTTCATGTGCTATAGCGCCAAATAGAACTAAACATATAGCGGCCTTAGACTTATCCCTAGCTTTTTCCCGGTCATACACTGAACATCATCGAGAATATCTTCGTCGCGGGGTTCAATAAAACCACATTTCACACCACATTTAGTGGGACATGCATTTTGAAGACCTCCTGCAGGAACCAAGCCAGCTCATATTGAAGCTACTGTCAGTTGGTTAAAAACAGGTAATTTCCGCAGCCACGGTAGACGTATTAAGGAATACGCTGGGAATGTTTCTAAAGCCGAGTATTCGTATAAAAATGCCCTCATGAGGACAAGTGCATTCATGCACCTAATTCATATTAAGGCATTTATGGGCAGGAGAGCAAGAGAAATCAGGTGTAAGTAGCCTTGTCGTTTCACCCATTACGACGTGATGGCCACTGCGCATCGTCGGTAAACTGATTCAGACTTGACATTTTTGTATCGTTAATTTCACGATGCACTCCCGTGTCGCAGCGAACACAAGTGGTCAATTTCAGGCATCAGTCTATTGCTGTGATGAATAGCAATGAACATACTTGTGAACGAGGTTGATTTTACTTTAGTCTGGCTCATACATCGCTGAATGAGAGACAGGGAAAAATTATCCTCTCTCATATTTCCTATACGCACAAGTTAAAAGTCTTACGCCTACGACTTACATCTCATACGTACGAAACTCGTAAGTTGGTATAGCAAAAGATGTAATTCATGTGTACGAGCCTAGCCCAAGAAGAAGAAATATTTTCACCATGTCCTTTAACAGTTTCAAAGGCTCATGAGGTTTTTTCGGGAGGGGTACGTTTTGTTTTAGTGCTACGAACTTCTGAGGGTAAGGGTCAGGGCTTTAAGTCGCCGATTCAGTCTGTGCCGTCTAAACCACGTATACTATTGTATGCAATTATTTCATATCTGCCTTTAAATCTCATCCTGCCAGAGGTAGGCTCGCTAAATACATCGTTTCAAAAGCAGATTCAATCAATCGATAGTTGATCGGCTGATATCGCAGTTTCACACGGTTGTCCAAGGGGTACTTTTCATTTAAGACAATTCGCTAGGATGGTTTTAATTCCATGTAAGGCGCCTCGATTTTCATCTTGCAGTGCCATTGACATTGTCATCAGCTCGCTGTCTGTGTCGTCCCAGCCCTCCTCAACTTCGCGCCCGTCGTGACGCGTCGCTTTGGCAACATTATCATCTTCGTCGTCACTGTCACCGCCATCATCAACGTCAGGAAGCAAATGCGTGGGATGGTTGAATGTGGATGGAGTGAGTAAGCGAAGGGGTTGAAACCACACGTAAAGTTGTGATTGGCCAAAACGCTGTTGATCTCATTGGCATATGGAGGGAGGAGGCAGGGGGCAACTTGACCCTGAGGTTTTTTCTTTAACACAGACAATACTTCATAGATGAGTAGCAGAGTAATCGGTATGTTTATTTATCAAATGTTAGCACCAAAACCCTTAAAAAACAACACCACGAAATAAAAGTAAGGATGTTAAGACCGTAAGTAAGACTTTTGATATATTTTCTCTTCCCCAACATGTAAAATGAGCCAAAAGCCGCATTTGCTTATGATTTGGTCCCCCCCATCCGAATGATGTCAACATAACACGTCCGACAGGTTAGTACCTGATTCGTGGGTAGCTGTGAACCTTGACAAGCGTCGAATGGCACCAGGTGGCACCCGCTCTCTGAAGAGCCATTTCATGAATACAAACCGAGCCATTATAGATGGTATAAATTGAGTTTTGACTCCAAAACACCTCTAGAAAGGTCTCCACCACCGCAACCAATATCTGTAGGAAGTTACGTTCCCGCAAAGTCTAGCCTCTCCTCCTATGTCACTCGTAGCCCGCATGGAAGTGGTTCTCGGTCTGATGTGCACCATGCACTTCGTGGCAACTGTAAAGTCAGTTTTCAAAGAGTCCCAATTTCACACTACACCCACTTTTGAGAACGTTCACGCGACGGAATGTGTACTGATGCTCAAAAGGAAGATTTCGTGACATTTTTGAAATTGGTCTATTGCTCAGGTACCAGCAGTGCTGTGATCTCAACAGTACTTTATTATAGCTAATCCTCGGTTTTTGTTCTGTGCCAAAACTGCAATGCATTTTAAATCCTTAAAACCAGTTGAAAGCCCAATCACTATAGTAACTTTTGTCTCTTTACATTCGGACTGAAGTACCACTCCACTGAAGGTATGCATTTTGTCCAAATTGCCATAGGAATGACAGGATGAGATGGCTGGATATATATTGCGCGCTAAAAGGTTGCATCATCTGGAAGGGGAGAGCGCTTGCTATTGTCATTTGCATTAGGCGCTGACCAACACATGGTATCATTTTATTGCAGTGCAGGCATATTGTAAAGCATACAGGCCGCATAGGTACCTGCATCTTACCCGATTCGTCATGTTGTGCAATAGCTTTAATGGATGCTTTCTGGAAGTAAACACGTTGAGTGCATGGATTCTTACCCTAATTGCCGAAGGTCAGCAGTTAAAGTCACAGGAAAATGCTTCCTGATAACCAACACGGCATTTGCTGTCGGTTTTAAGATCAGGGACGAGGAGCGCACCGTGCATGTGCAATGAGCAACAAAGTCCGCCGAATCTGAAGCCGTATGAGCAAGCACATTAGGCCCTTGTATTTAGTACTTTAAGCATTCCTTGAAGACAGTGCGAGCTCACAGCGAGTGCATATGAGTGTATTGATTAAAGAACCCATGAAATGTAATTTTAATGCAGTCCTCGGGCATGCTATTTAGTGTCCCGTTTAACCTGATACTGAATTTTGTTGTACCATTTTAAAGGCTTTTGAAAACCTATCGATACTTTTTAATTAGAGTATAAAGAACAAAAGATGCTGCTAATTCAAGAAAAACGTATTACAACAATGCAAACTTGTCAATTGGATTCGAATTTACGTTGACGCGTCGACGACACGTACTAAAAATCAGCTGAAAATGTGTGCATGTTGAAATCTGGCACGGTAGCTAATGTTTGCCTTCGTTGGTAGGTGTGCCATTTGGATCAAACCCTACTGTACTGCACCCATCCAATTCTAAAGTGGCAGAATGCCAAACGAAATGACTTACTGTTCTTTGCCAGCATGAGTTCGCACTTCACAAGAAGTACCCTAATGATTCAATCAATGCGTAAATCTAACAGAGGATAACGAGTTTGAAGGAAGTTAATTCGATGTAAGAAACAAATTAATAAAGAGAAAGTCAATTTGAACGCGTATACAATCATCGCGATTAACCGTGTTGTCACAAACTCGTGTTCGCGTTAACCCTTACACAATTCTTACAGGCTTATAAGTTGAATCCATATTGAGATTATTAAACATTACAAACATTCACGTATGCTCTTATTTTAAATCCGCTTCTCCCTAGGCCCATAATACAAACATAATGCACTGGAATACTAATAACTTAGTTGGCAATATTATTGAGAACCGTATGAGTTGATGACAAATGACATTTAATAGTGTGACACCGAAAATTTAAAATGTTGTAAAGCGTGCTATATAATGTTCAGAATCCTTATTTGATTAATTAATGGTTAATCTTTAATTGAACTCGTACTACCTTTACGTCATGCATCTAATACAAGCACAACGATTAATTATATTTCTGACAAACCCAACTGAAGGTAGTACCACCGAAAACGTTTCCAAGTGGGATGTTTATCTCATTTCTAGCTCTTGGTTCTGCTGAAGTTCTGACCTGTTTAGCTGAGGAAAGTCGTAAAGCTTGTTCCAGTGGAACGCTATATTAAAGGAGATTTTTTTTAGGGTACATGGTAGTTTTTCTACTGTGTCAACAATTTGACGGTGCACTGTTTTGCTTAAGTTTTGGTTCCGTTTTCTTGAGAAAAGAATGTCTTGCTCACTTTAATAAAGACAATATACTTTCTTAACCTTCATGCTCGCTATTAGGCAATTTTACACAGGCGAAAACTCAGTCTAAATTACCAGTAAAATTTGGTATTCGTAAGCGCTTTGTTGGACGGGAAAAGAAAAGTGTCTTTACTGTCGGGAAAGAATAATGTCACCGGATTTTGTTACTTTCTCGGTCGACTGTGACGCTGCGCAGTATAAATCGTCCAAGTAAAATTTCCAAGCTAAGAAACGCTAACGGCATTCTTGAGGACCGTTACACTTTCGATCCGGCGCGGCTGGACAAGGATGACTCAGTGTCAATGGCAAATTGTCCCTTGACCTATAAACACATACAGAATATTGTATTCACCAAACTAGGTCAAGCGCGGCCGCCTTGAATTATACCACCTTACCAGTTCCAGGCTTTGACTTGCCTTCTTTTCATTTCATGAAACCCGAATTACAGTACAACTTGATATACCCCTTGAGCATCGCATCACCTGTTTGCCAGGGGGCGAACAAAATTTGTATCAGGGACAGAACTAGGAAACATTGTCGTTTCTTTGATTTTATTTATTTAAATATTTTAAAATAGCCCTCACTTAATTCTCAACAACAACGACGACGACAACAACAACGGCAATAACGACGACGACAAGAAGAAAAAGAACAACAAACAACAAGAAATTTATGATTAATAAAGTAATGCTGTAAAAATCAAAGCAAAATACTTTAAATCACATGCACTAGAATCTGATATCAGTGCCATGTGACCAAAGACGAGGCCGTTTTAGTTTAGGTGTAGGCACCTTAGATTCCTTTCCATGCAGGCATGAGTAGTTGGAGTTTCCATCAGATCTATGACGTCGCGCTTTGTTTGCATATGCGTTTTCTGTGAGAGTAAAGCTAGTTTGATGTTGGATATTCCACTCTGCCTTACATTTTGTACAGTGAATGTCTAATTTTCTTCTCGACATTTGACACTGAAATAGGGTTCCACAGCAGGTGTTTCGGTTTTCAGAGACTGGACATTCCTATTAGGTTTCTACATCAAATGTCTAGTTTAGATATTGAAAATACTCATAGATGTCTGCGGCGAAAGTCTTATTTTGGGTGACATTCACTGTAGAAACTTATGGGAAAGTCATATTTCCCAAACCCGAGAAATTTGCGGTAGAAACCAGTGGAAATAGCCAATGTCCAATACTGAGGCTTTCGGTGCACAAACCTTCGGGAATGCCGAATTTCTAAAAACTGAGACATTCGCTGTATATTGATATGGGAACGTCCGATGTCCAATACCGGTATCAAACTAACTTGACTGTTATGCGTCCCACCTCACTGCCACTGGAGAGTGTGCGATGTAACCAAAGCGCAGTTACAGGTCAATACAGCCTATGTGCATATATGCGGGTGTACGTGCATCTAAAGTTGCAGTGGAAGCTGACCTACCGTATCAAATTTACATCCGAACAAAATGCACCGATTCAATCCATTATTCAAATATCAGGTGGCATACTGACCTTGGAAAAGCATGGACCAATTTATCCACAAACAAAATAGCAAAATGTTAATAACCTTTATTTTAATTTGCCGGTTTGTTATGATCTGAATTATGATTTTTTAAATAAATGATATGGGTATTTCGTCCTTTTTATTTTATTACTGGTAAAAAATGGATACTCGTTTTTCGAAAGTACCACATACTTCGAGAAATATAGTAGATAACCGAACTAAAGTGCCTAGGGCGGTCAACCGATGTAAATTCACTAAGGCCAAAGTTCCGATTCTGCTTCTACACATGACTTGAACCAACGTTCTCACAAACATCTTTCTGGTAAATGAAAAGCAGAGGTTTGATTAAAAGGTGCTTCATCAACTTCACCAGCCCAGTGTTGCTGCTTATTTGTTCGAATGTGGTTGTTGATTTCATATAATTTTGCTTTCCAATCAAAGTCCAACACTTTTGGGGACAATCCGTGCATGACGCGATCCAAAGCTCACCTCGCACCTTACACGCGGGAATGCCATTAGGCTAACTTGGTTGCGTCATTGTACAGCGATGTTTCAACGCCAACATTTAACGCCTCATCAGCCGCCCCTGTGAGCTGGACGAGCCCGAAACCACTTAACTAACCGGCTACTTCAAAAGGTACAACATACACTTAATTATGGCGCCCAATACTACACAGGTGCAGCGGGTCAGTGGTGTCGAGTGCTCTCCAAGGGGAGTAAAGACGACAGAATCTTGGGGGGGGTTATATACTTGCCGCTTTTATGGTGGACTTTCTGCTCCTGATTTATGTAAGCTGAAGTTGAAATTCCCCGAACTTAATCTTTACTGAAACGCCTGACCGCTGTCACCTCGATTCTCGCCAGTGTTTTTCCCGTCGGGGTGAATAAAACAGCACCTCGGGCTCCCGGGAGCCATTTTAAAGGCAAAAAAACCTTTTAGCCGACATTTTATTTGTTTGTTGTTTGGCGCAGATCTTCTAGCCAAAGGCAATTTTCACTTCCCATCAAAAACAGCACAGCGGCAAACATCAAAGAAACTGAGTGGAATAAAATTCATCTCCGATCAACTTGGAGAGTCGTGCCTGATCACTGTTTAATTACACGAATCATACTGATTCATAAATGATCGAAACAAGCCAACATGCACTAGTGGTGCGAAACTTGTGTCTGAGCCGGATTTGTATCAGGGAAGAAAACATCTGCAAGCCTTGGAACAGAGTGATGTAACGTTATTATTTGTCGGCACGTGCCGCCCAACCCTCTTAAGATTTTCGTTTGTAAATCATCTGGGTATTTTGTTACATAATACTTTTACTGCGATTGTTATAAAGGGGCTGGGCTCCACGCCCTCGATGTCTGTGTCCCTAAACGTGACGCCGGGCCACAAGGGCCCAATTTCTGTAAATGTGGACAGTGTTTGATTAACTTTATGCTGAATTTGATCCCGAAAACCTTAATTGTCTTGATTTCGGTCGTCGATCCCGACTTTGTGTACGGGCAGCTGTTACTCATTCCGTCATTAGGTCATAACAATGATTAAATAAGCAGATTAACATATTTTGTGGGTTCGACTAAACATGCCGTCCCATCAGTGTAAACCTCTGCCCTCGAAAACCAAAGTCGGCAAACTGACCGACTCACCGAATGGTTAGCCTGTTCTCGGGTTTATCTCTCGTTGTAAGCCTTTCTGGCCTAGCCGTTCATGTATTTCTATTTGGATGTCAATGTAGTAAATATTTCAAAGATTCTCCAAACACGTCGTTAGGTCTGATTCTTGGTCGGTCCAACCAATGTTTTCCTCCACCGTGCGCACTGGCGTAGCCAGGCTCTTTTTTGGGGGAGGGAGTTCATCCAGGGCACAGTTGCCCCCCCGCTACTCCACTGAGTTTGTCTAGTGTTGGGCTCGTTAAAACAAAAACTTTGGTAAATTGATCTGTGCCTACACTAAAGTGACGCATTTCAATACAATGCATACGGGGCTATAGCTGTCCTTCAGTTTCAAGACTGGGCGGGGGGGAGTTGCAGTTGCTCTCCCGTCTGCGCCACTGTACAAAATCACCCTGGCATGCTGAAAAACAGTCCATAGGCTTCAATGAGAAGGCTGTTTTTGAGTGCCATTTCTCATGATTTCAATAGTTCAAAAGTTGTTGGATTTTTTCCCCTTCAACCTTCTTGTCACTGACATTCGTGCTGTTCTGGTGTAAGTTAGCATGAGTTACTGTAATTGTTGTTTTGTTTTCTTATCTTATAAATCAGTTGATTTTTTTTGTCTGAGCCCATCTGACTTCAATTTTTGACAATCCCATTTCAACTAATCACTCAATTCTCTTTAAGTAGCATACAAACAATGACAAAATCATATCACATTGCATGTCCTCAAAACAAACAACAAAAAATTTAGGTTAACATATTATGTATCAACAATCAATAAGTAGAGAGAACGGGCTCGAATACGACAATAATGTGAGAAGAGTTCATGAAATCCTCGTTTGAAAATTGTAAGCCTATACAGTAATCTGCAAACCTATATCCAAACCACAATCGATCCCCTTTTGAAATTTTTAAAAAAACTTGTATACAGGAAAGTTTTATGTGAAATTATCTGGAATTGTGAGGCAGCTGTATTTTTAAAATCTCCAACTTGCTGATGCCCTGTGTAGCTGTGTTATTACTATAGACTCCGTCGACACTTAGTTCCATATTGCACTTGAGACTTCCACGGGGTTTACGGCTGCAATTGCAAAACGCGCATTAATATTGAACACCGTTAAATATTGGGCTCGGCGGCAACATGAAAACAAGTTCAACAGCCATCACATCAGCGATTTACCCACACACTGAAGATTTACAAAGAGTTACCGGAAATGACACTGACACAAAGAGGCTGCATGCCCCGCCATATCCCAGATCCTGTCACAAACAAGTGCAAAGAGATCACAACAAAATACTCCATAGATCTTTGATTATTTTCATTGGTACAAAAGCGCAGGAGATGAACTCACCCAAATTGAATTCATCAACTGACGAAATAAACGAAGTTCAATCCTTTTTTCTCGTTGGTAAGAGGTTATCATCAACTTTTGAGCTGTCAGGTTGTCCTAGATTAGCCCCCCCCCCCACAAAAGCGGGTTATCCCCTGACAACCCCCCCCCCAAGCTGGTTATCCCCTGACAAGGGAAGTCAAATAGAAACATGCTCGCTGGAATGGTTTTCCTGAGTCGAAGTCTTTATTAGTTTGCAGCTTATCATTACTATCGTCACAAACACAGACGCTAACCCACGTTCTCAACCACACTACCCCCATCCCAACTGAAAAAAAAACCAAATCAGGCTGGCATCTACCCCAAGCCTAACCCTGCCCAAACTCTTTAGCATTTATATTGACAGCTTCATTAAATCCCACGAATCCCTGGGCTTGCCTTGTCTAGCGGGCTCGATTTCTTAAAGGGGGAGGGTTAAACAAGGCAGGTTATTAGTCAGCCTTCTCCCCCGTAGACCCGAGAATTCGCGGGAAAAGGAAATCAATTTTGTAGCTATACCTTTTGCGTCCCCAGGGGTGAAGATGCTCGCGTTAGTGTATACTGCGCTTTGCCATAGGCAATTGTCTCACTCGATATTTCAAGAGCATGCCATTTTTTTCGGGGAATGGCAGAGACTTGTTCGTTCGCCCCTGCGCACAGCTGACGCTACAACGACGATCTTCAACTCTATTAATTGAATGTCATTCATTATTTCCAAATCACTGCGGAGTCATTTTTTTCTTCATTGGAAGTAGCACAAACGCCTGTGTGTATCCGGTCCGTCATACAAATCAACAAGTCAAAGGAAAATTAATCTGCACCTGCTGGTGCTATGTCGTGCAATGTCCCGAGACGTGGCTTACAGCGAATCTCTTTATCGCTACAAACACATTCGCACCATTTTGGCTTCAAAAGTGTGCAAATACTTTTGTACACTTGTACAGAAATCGATTTCAGAATATTCCCCAGTTTTATATAGGTCAAAAGTTCGTATTTTGAAAGACTTAGAACACACAAACCTGGTATACATGGCAAGTGGAACTTGGGCCCCATATCGGTAAAGTGAGACTCCAGGATAAATAGTCTCTAAAGCAGGGAAAGAATCGAAACAAATGACCTTGCGACCTATAGCCATATAGATATATTGAAGGATCAAGCGAGGAGGACATTCCATTAAACGACCATCCCGTATAAAGCTATTCTTTAGAACCGTGGGATGAAAAGCTACAAAAAACAATCAACTCGAACAAAGCCGCTGCAGGCCAATCCCGTTTTTTCCCAACCTTTTACAATGTGGGCGATTCACAATAGTGCGCAACCCAATGCGCGTTTGGAAGGGTCGACAGATTTCGTGCGTTGTGATTGGCCAACGCGTTGTAAACTCTTGGAGGCGCACTTTTGATAATGGCCTGTATTCTTACCACGGATGTATATATAAAAAACCCCTGGACTTTCAACGCCTTTGTATGAAATACAAACTAACCAGCGGCCATTTTACCGAGCCGAATACAAATGCGTGGGTAGGCTCGCTTCTATTGACGTCAGGAAGAACAAAGGCGGGCATTGCCGTGCAAGCTTTGTGTTCGGCTAAGTAAAATGGCCGCTAGTGGATTCAATGATATCTATTAGCTGATTAAGGGCATTGCGAGTCCAGTTTACTTTATATATTGCCTACGTCCGTGATTCTTACACGCTCAGTTTAGTAACGCAACTACATTGTATTGATATGTACTGCGGATGTAAGACTAAACGTACCGCTTCAAGAATAGTCAACGATTTGAGCATAATTAAGCATGCCAAAATTTGATTTGAATAAAAGCAGTCGTGACAAAGGTCGGTGCTAAGGTGATTCTCCAAGAAGAAATGTTGCTGCAGTTTTCATTAAAACCCAAGTTTGTTGTTCCTGAGTTTAGCAAGTTAAATTCAAGGTTATCTCACACAACAATAATTCAATAGGCGCAGTCTTGAGACATGCGCACCGAGGCTGCGCCCACAATTTCACGCCAATTTCGACCGAGACAAAATTTTGATTTTGCAACCTGTTTCATTTCACAGAGAGTTGAGGAATGAAGTGATTTGGTCCGCTTTAGCTGACTGCAAGGCTCCTTTTACTGTCGCGCCACCTAAGACTGCGAAACTGAACGAAAACAGCTTTGTGCTGACTGATGAATCAAGACTGAACCAGGAGGAAAGTGATTCCGTGTAACATCCCATCATCCCATGCCTTCCGTTCATTTTTGGAGAGTTTCCTTTTGCTTTGTAAAATACTGACTCGCTTGTCCCTGAAATAGAGAGAATTAGTATGTGTGGTGACCGATGGAATAATGGTGGAGCATGTTATTAGACATTGGGCGGCTACCGTGCACACGCGATATTTTCATGGGTTCATACTATGACAGGTCTGGCCGGACCTTGTCACGTGTTTGCCCTTCCCCAACTCCACAAGAACTACGATTCCTTACGAGTGCACTCAAACATGTATTCATACATAAGAAGGTTCAAGATATCACCCCCAAACTACGTTAATACGCTTAGTATAAGAGCCTGGGCACTTCAAAAGTCAAAGAGCTGACAGTTTGCCCTATAGCGCAAGCAATGTTGTTTGCATTTTTAGCCTTATGAAAAAACCCAACATGGCATTATTCTACTATCAGTTTTAGTGAAAAACTTTTAAAATCTGTTGATTTCATGTTTAGAAAAGGAACGATTTGAACATGGTGCAATTTACTGTAAACAACCGCATCACGACCTCTACAAAAAGGTGCCACCATTCTGTGAAAAGAGTGGCGTCATTGATTACCGACCTGGAAATCTGACGAAATCTGATGACGTAGCCAAACGAATATCTGTCAAAGTGAGATCAGCTGGCGAAGCCAACATTATGTGGGATACATGACACCAGCTCTGTAGAGAAATCTCATTAGGAAAAGAGAGTCTGGGTAGAATTAGTCATGTCATGGTCTCGTAGGTGGCACATAGCAAGGCCGAGATTGGCTTCAGACAAAATGCGCATGCGCACACGCGCGTGCTCGGTGATATGTGGAGCTGGCGGCCTTGGCGCCAAGGCGAACTCTGCACGGAGTATCCGGGCACCTACGTTAATGGAGCTACCATGGAGGAGAATAAAACTTGCTCTCTCCTGCGCTCTCAAGGGACAATGGCCGTTGTCAGCGTCAATGAACGGCAGTGCCGCACGTGTCTCCAAATGCAGCGCGAACCGTTAATCAGTGCTCTCTTGTGGGCCCCTTGAATTGCCACGTATGCGTCGCCGATTCACTGAAGAAGGGATTGAAACTTACAAGCGAGTTGCATGTGAGCACGTGGATCGCTCGCCTTGGCGTCGGGCAAATTAATGACGTCTTTAGGTGTCACTGGCATTTGCTCGCGCATTCCCTAAAAAGAACGACCGGTAGCTGCAAGATCTCTGTCACTTCCGGCAATGTGATCTGAATCATGACGTTGAAATTCAAACTGGGATGAATTTCAATGTCATTTACCCGAAAAGAAATAATTGTTATAAGATATAAAGTAAAAGGAGAGAAATAAGTGGCACTTAAGAATGCGTGGTTTGGGTGCATTATTGTCGTGTGATTGGACAGTTCGAGGGTGTGGTGAAATGTGAGCATGCATCCATGGCATGACATTTTGGCACCTGCTGGTTTGATGGGGCCAAAACAGGTTCTTTTTGTAAAGTATAGGCCTATATTAACAAACCGCACTGGATTTCAGAATTAATTTTCCTCTTCTTCCTGTTGACTCTATCGGCGTGCAAATGATGTCGGCTTTTCAGAGGCTAGAGGCACTCGAGTAAAAATATCCCCAAGAAGAGATTGAAAAGGGGAAAAAATAAGACAGACACGAAGATTCTGAACAAAAAGCAGATCCTCGGCTGAAGTAAATCAGTGACACCAAATACTGCAATGGAAAGAAATAATTTCTCAACTGTTTCAGCATAATTATGGTGTTCCATATGTGCCGTCCGGTCGCATTTTTCAGCCTGCGTCGCATTTTTTAACCGGCGTTGCATTTTTCGACGGGCGCGCATTTTTCAACGGGCGTCGCATTTTTCAACAGGCGTTGCCTTTCAATGTGAATAAGCCATTAATCATCAATGGTCAACCTTGGTCCAGCCGGACCTGACGTTGTTGACTTAGATGCTAAAGGTATGCGCACATATTTTTAATGATTATGGAAACGGTTAAATCAGCATGTATGCGTCGATTAACTGTGTGTAAATAAATTAACAGCCCTTTAATGAACCCAATTATTCGTGGAAGTTCACCTTGCTGAAAGCACGTTGTGGTTGTAGCAACGTATACATTTCTACTCAGGTCGGAGGCTACAGCATGTACGCTACAGGCTATGGGACGGAGGGGTACCCCCTTACCTGTCCAATCCCTATACACAGAATTCCTGAGATCCCGATCAAACAACGACCAACACAACGGGCTGTGTTGAGGTCAAAGTTAAAATTTATCATCGAAAAATGCGACGCCGGTCGAAAAATGCGACGCCCGTTCGAAAAATGCGAAGCCGGTCGAAAGATGCGACGCCCGTCGAAAGATGCGACCAGATGGCACATATGGAACACCATACATAATACACAATTCAGGGTGCCTCAATCACTCTAACAACTTTTATGGTATTTATTTAGTACCACATAGCATATGTCGCCCCTCTCAATCAAACGAGATACGACTAGTTCTTAAAGTAGCACTGTGTCGCAGAACTCATCTGTCCAAAAGAGAAAACAAATAATGCTAAATCAACTCTATGTCTGTGGTAACATTGACTTATTTATCCAATGATATCACATGGTGTAGCTTTTATTACATGTTGTCTATATCAGACGTCTCGTCTAATACGCTACACTGTGTTATAGAGAAACCAAAGAATGTTAAATCAGAGTCTTCTGACTTCTAGATCGACTCAGCAGTCCAATGGGGATACCTGTGTGATGTTAATGAACATTTTTATTGTATATTCACTCACATTCCTCTTAAGCAACCCATAGGATTGATTTAGCCCCCCCCCCCGGCTTGTTATCAGTATTCTTATTGTGCCCTCGACCGACGAAATCGACAAGAGTTTTGTGCTAGTTGCATTTGGCACGACTCTTCCCATAAAGCAGAAATGAGGTCTTGGGATGAAATATGTGTCTGGCATTAAAATTAGATGACAACTCTGTAGCCTTGAGAACCAAATTGGCATTTCAAAGCTCTCGGCTAAATTTGATGTTCATGAAAGAGAGACTAATTGGACCCAATTTTCCAGAGTGTTATTATTTGTTCACGTTTTAATTGCCAAAACGAGGGCCAAGTTAAAGATCAGTCACATTGCTTTGACATAAAATGGTTATTTAACAGGGAATTGGTCATGTACCCATGTCATGACGCACGTAGCAGCTTCTCTGCATATTCATAAAAAAATCATCCTTTTGGGAGTTCAGTTCCACAGCGAGTATGCCCAGAGTGAAAGAAAATGCGTCGATGAGGACGGCAAACAAATCCAGCGATTTGATGATGTCACACTTATGTTTCGGTCCTCAGTTTTTCGTTATTATTTTGTTATTCAATGATCTTATGTAATCAAATATGCAGTAGCCTTTTTTCGAGCGGTGAAAATTCGTTTATTCCCCCTTTTCCTGTAAAACAAATCAATGTAGGCCTATTCTTGCAACCAGGTTTTTCACAAGAATGTGAAACACATAAGGGCCTTCCATTAAGTACGTACGCACAAATTGCCGACTTTTCAGACCCCTAGCTCCCCTGTTAGCTTGGCGTACGCAGTGGCTCCCCCCCCCACGCATACGCATTTCACAATTCCGGAAGACACTGCTTGTCTTTGTGTCATGAGTAATGTTGCAGTTTACTAATAATGGGCGTCGGCGCGGGAGGAGAGAGGTGGGGTGGATGATGGAGAATACTGTGTTTGAACTTCGACGCACAAAAGCTGATTTTGGTAGAGAGTTGTATGAGAAAGTGTACTGATCAGATTCATTAAAAGGCCAATTTTCGGTTTGCGTACGGTATCCCCAGGATTGAAACCCCCCCCTCTGGCGTACGCAAAGGCACCATCTTCCTTGTGCGTAGGCCTACGTACTTTATGGACGAGCCCTCATTATGAAGAGTTATAATAAAAATCATCCTGGAAATCTTAGAAAGGTTGTAAAGCCAGATTCACGAGCTTAAAAATCTGATTCACTGTGTTTTTATTCTGTGATTTTATTTATTGGGTTACCGAAAGTCCATTTGATACTCGAATAATGTAGAATTTAGTAGGGTTTAATGGTGTCGATAAAAATCAGTTTATGGTCTGTGAAGGATGATACTGGCTTCTAATGACGATACTGCATAAAAATTGATGGCTCAATATCACTAAAAATAACCTTTCTACTTTTGGCTTTATCGTGTGTGTCATTACAAGCGTCCATCTCAAATATATTTGTGGTGTATCTCCAAGAAAATCCCAACAAGAAATAAATTTATATGTTGCACTCTATTTTGGCAACACGCGCGGCGTCTCCATGTGAGACTACGGAACGCACAAGTATCGAACACTGGCTACAGCTTTCCCCCGCTGCCTCTTTTGATCAAAATTCGAATCTGTAGTCGTGGGAGACAAGACCGGATATTTTGGCTACCCCTGTCATGCGCCGCTCATACAATCCCATGTATTAACTAAATTGATACACAGGAAGTGCTGGGTGAATATACATGGTCATAATACGGCTCTTGACCCCAGAGTTTCTTGACCTTGCGGCCGTAATAGGGGGCTTTAGCATGGAACGGTATATCTAGCAAGAAATGAAACCGAGGGGTACCCCCCAACATGTCCAATCGCCATACACACTCTAGACTATTGCTATCAAACACATCCTTCCTAGATATCTAAAAAGAATTCCTCAGAATCTAGTGAAATTATGACCAACACAAAGCGGCGGGGGGGCTCCCTCTCTCTCATATCTTTCTCCATATGTGGAATGGCATAAGTGGACGCAATAACCTATAGCATAACGTATCTCCGGAGAGGCATCTGCGCTACATGCCAAGAATAAAAAGGACCCTCTTTGCTGTGAATGTCAAGTTGTATCACCACGGTGAGTTGTAATGTCGCTTACGGTTAAAGGATTGGTATACAATAGCTAACGTTGTACAACGCTGAGAAACAGGTGATCCGCCCAATGCACGTTGTCCACTTGACAATTACTTGACAATAGCGTATTACGTATTAAGCCGATTGGGCCCGGTAAAGTGAGCGTTTTAAAAGCCACCACTCCCCGTCCATTTTACCACTTATACTATTGCTGCAAAATGTTGTTCCCACCGCTGATCTCAGTCAAGACATATAAGCTATGACACAAAACTCAGGGATATTCATTTTCTCGTTTATCACTTTAAGTGAAAGCCTCGTCAAGTCCCTCCCATTAAAGCTAAAACCCTCGAGAGACCGGTTTATTTGGCCCATCTTACAGCCGGGGGCGATTCCCCCCGAACTCGGCTGTGCCTGGTACGATTGTTTTGAAACTTTGCATGCTTATAAACACTCCCCTTATCTTTACAAATATGACTATCGTTACACAATTTAAATTTTAATCAGAAATGTGGGTTAGTTGTGACAGTCATTTGAAGTTCAGGCTACACGCGTGTTAGCCAGAGTGCACTGACCACCGCAGTGGAGCAAGTATATTTTGGCTGACCCGTCTCAGAAAAAATGGTCGCTGCGCCACATTAACGGCCTGCCCGACTTCACAGAATTGGTGTCAAAATGACTGGGAAGAGTTGTTCTAAAACTCCTGAAGGCTCAACTCCTGAAAAAATGCACTGCTGCGATATCGGAAAAAAATTCGTGAAGGCGGGCGGATTCCCACCCGCTCTCATAGGGTTAACAGTCATAATTATGGGCAATCCAGTCAGGGCAGCCAGTGTCTTGGACTTCTCAGTAGGGCATCACAGAGCGGTGTATTATGCAATCACCTATTGCCCTGTGTACAACGCACATCGGACGGATCGCCTGTCAGCATCGTAAAAAATGGGAGTTAAGGGCCAATTACTAAAGCGCGAAAGCGTGAATACAACCACCATGGAGATACAACAAAAATTTTCACCGCCAAAAGGTGCTTTTTATTCATGGATGTAACGCAGATGTTTCTCCAAAGATACGTTATGTCATCGGTTATTGCGTTCGCTTATCGGCACCGTTCCATGCTTGATACTTTATAGCACAAGAACGGAGAAAAAGCGGGTGAAGTAAGTTAGAAGTTCCTCTTGGAAACTGAAATAGTTGTTTTCTATTTTTAAAGTTTAGCCTTGTGAAACTTTGAAATCGGGACACAAAATCGCCCTACTCATGCAACAAGCAGGGACAACGATTAGCGCCGTCTGCACATATCTGCATCGAAACCGAGGCTCTCTGTGTTGAAGTTTGTCGCGCACGCCCGTAGAGTCCACACAACGAGTAAATGGCGTCTCCGGTTCGTAAGTGTGACGCCACTTCAGTTTAAACCACGCTCACTGCACAAGATACATGACCATCGCAGGTACGTCAGTTCGCGGTCAATTGTCGTTATTTCTTCTTTTGATTTTACGTGTCGAGTCATCCTGAAAGACTCTTTCACAAAAATTTGCAGCCTGAAAAGTCTGAATTTAACATACATTTATGCATTTGTGTCTTGACTCCTTACTTTCAATCGTCTGATCGTATTAAGAATTGAAGCTGACACATACAGCCTCGTTTTCAAACGCAGAAGTGCTCAGATCAACGCTAAAAGCGTCGTATTGGGATTTCTCTATTGTGGAACACGTGATTTCAGCTAGTGCGTGGACATCTTCGGTAGGTCAATAGGTCGGTGGCTTCGTACATTGGATAGACTGGCGTGAGATACTACAAAAGTGTCTTGCTCGAAGACGAGGGAACCAGAGGTTTTTATTTATTTATTAAATCTTTCTGGTAATGAAACCAAGGATTGTAGCCCGAAAGCCTGAAGAAACCTGTAGAGAGGAGACAATGAGACGAAATTAATAAGTGGTTGGAGGAAAATCCCAGAAGAATAATCTGGGTAAAAGCCCACCTCCACATCCTCCACATGTGGACCGGGCCAGGAATCGAACCCGGGACCACAGAGGTGGGAGGAGAGAAAAGTGTGATCACCCGCTTCAATGGATAGTTGGTGCATAATTATTGCTGATGGATTCACCGGTTATTGCTCGAGCAATCGGATAACGTAGAGGTGTCCTCATCTTAAAAAAGAAGATAATATCGGTAGGGAATTTTGTGGAGAAGCTACTTTTTTCAGAGAAATATTCCCAGTGGCGTATCCTTGGCGGGGGAGGGGCAAAATGAGATTGCTTTTTCAAAAAACGGCAATACTACGTTTTTCATCAATAAAGGTGATGGTTCCCCTTTGAAAACATAAGTGCTTTCAATTCCCCAAAAGAGAAAAGAATGCCAACATAATTGGGGGGGGGTAGGCAACAGGTTAACACTCCTTTTTCATGTCTTGTCTTGTGTGCTGCACGTTTGCATTTCAAAGTAAAGTTCACCGCTACCAATTTTCAGGATTTCTCACAGTTTTCACACATAATTATTAACACTTTTACCCTTTACAATATAATTGATAGAACGCACCATTGGGAATGCCTGGTAATAGTTAGTCTTAGGCGTCTCCAGAAGGCTTCACAATAATCATGAAAGCACACAGAAATGAGCTGCTGTCTTACTCGCACTTTTGAATAGAAATTTTACCCGTCACCGGAATCCACAAGATCCTTTGAGGGGAAATTGTTGATATGCATACAGCAAAAAGGATGAATAAAAGAAGCAAATTCAAGAGTCTTCGGTCCTGTCATTTGTTTTTTACGTAAATGCTTTTCCTAATTGGGGAACCATTTGTGTTGCTCGCCCTTTAGGCACAGACTAGGCTTATCCTGTCGAAATATCCACTTCCGTGGAGAGAGCACGGTGCACCTTTGTCGGCTATCAGACGAGAGCGACGGCCTTACGAGGTTAATGAGGGCCCCGGTTTGCCGGTCACGCTCTCGCGCTTTTGACGAACGTTCATCTTTATGTGGCTTTAAAAGCTCAGCATTCCTATGCATTCGAATTGCGGCCTGGTTTACGGCGGGAAATGGCAATTTGTTCATTTTCTAGTCAAAATAACCGGCGATCTGTGAAAGATAAAACGTGCCAAAGAAGGCATTCCTGGATGTGGTATTTCCTGGCTTGCCGCAGACGATCGGCGAGTAAACATTATTTATTCATTGTTGAAAGTAGATACTTAAGACAGGTCCTCAGTGGACCTAAGAAGGGTCCACTTTGCTGAAGATGACACGTTTGCACGGAGGCTGAAGTGACTACTTCAGCGCATCAAACAAGCCCATTTAGCTCTTTTCTCATTTTCTAAACTTTTCGCAATGGCTACTGGGGGCACAAGCCTCACTGAGGCGGCCACACACGATTAATAACATCCCTCCCTTCCCAAGTCACTTCGACTCCGCCCATGCTTTCGTCATGCTGTTTCCCATCTCTGATCTTGCTCTTTTTCAGCTGCCCTAGGCCCGAGGAGCACACAATAATAGCAGATCCCACCTGGTCGTGACATCCATGATCCTGTTCGAATTACCACGCTTCCCTACCGCGCTGAAAGGGACTAAAACGCCCCTCGCCAGGTTGTGTTACATACCATTTGTGACTGGATCCGGCAAATGGATTCTAAAGAACACCCTATCGGAGGGGCCCGATTTGTGCGAACATTACAGAGGGAGCATGTTGTTTATTTGCCACTGCCATTTCAATGTGTTGAAATGAGGTATAACAAAGACTGCTCTGAAACGGCCACGTAAACGAAATCTGAGTTTTATGGCAAATAAACAAGTTTTCAGGCGCTCCGAATTGTGTATATTTACATTACATAGTCGCCTGGGTTGGATTCCAGGCGTCTGTCTCTAGAAATAAACTCCAGATTTAACCGATGTGAGTAGTTAAATCCCGCCAAAGGGACAGACCTTTTCCCATTCTGTGGTCAGTGCACCAGCATGGAACGCTAGGTCATCTCATAGTCTTGTGAATTCAGCTGTATCTTTATAGTCTTTTGTAATGCTTATTCGACCATCAAAATCAAGAGAGTGCATAATAAAATTGACATGTTTATTATTTTTCCCCTATATTAGTTCCATATATAACTGAATTAAAAGTTGAGTGGCTTCAAAGGTCACCTTGATTTCAAAGGAAATCAGTGGTGGTGGGATTGCTAACTCCACCAAGTGTATGGTTTTCTGGCTCCTGTCTTCACAGAAGATCAATCTTCAGCCAATATATAGCTTCCAGGCGATTCGTCCCAATTACCAGACTAATGGATCCGGGCGAGGTATCCTCCACCGCTGAAGAAATAAGTTAATTTCCCCTTCAAGCTGAATGTATTTCCACCTTTGGAATGAGTTGCCAGCGGGAACTTGGGAGAAGAGAGGGGGTGGGGGGGGGGAGAGGGGGAAGGGTGAGAATTTTTTAGCTTCCCATGATGCAAACAAAATCCTTTGGAAACTAAACGGACAGGAATGAATATGTAGGCCTACTAATATGTCATGTGATTTGAGATTTATTAAAATGTTCAACGCACGGGGTGGGAAACAATATGTTAGGTCATATTTTGCACCATGTTTTAACTGCGATGATTTGCAACATTGTGACGATTTTGTTCCTACTACAGATAGTTACATAACTGAAACTTAGGAATCTTTTCTCAAATAAAGCATTTTTTCACTTCTCTTCGGTTTTTGCAGGTTTGTTTGCTCTTCGCCGGTTTATGCTGTGCTGGTGTTCTTTAGTCAATCTTGTCATTCTTGTCTGAATGGCGAAGAACCCTGCACTTGAACACAACTATTCCTTGACTGGGTTCACAGAAATATTGACTGCGACACACTGGTTCCTACTTTGAACTCACTGAGGCCGCCTCGGACGAAGCATTCCGGAACTGAGGACTCGCTCTGTAAACGCTTGGGCACACGGCGCGGGATGAACACGACACGAGACCGCTGTTTACCGCCCATTAGTTGTGCACACACTGTGTTGGTTGTGTTACGCCAATTATTACTGGACGGTGACGGTGTGCAAACATGGCGCAATGTGGCTGTACTTTTTTTTCTTTCTCCGTATTTGCTCACTTTCCATGACCTCCAATATCTGGGGGCAAGTGAGAGTTCCTATTTAGCAAAACCGCTCATTAAGCTCAAGGGTGCATTGATTGGTAACTGAATATGTAGTTGGCAAGCCGGTGCAAACTTAATTTGGTACGCGGTAAGTGAGTTTGTTTGTTTGGAGTTATGTCACGCCATCCAGGAAATGATTGCTTCGCAATCTGCGGAAAATCTCATTGCCCTGAACAACAGCATGGTTTTTCGTTACTACACTACTTCTGTGTTTTAATACCAAACATAGACCAGCACAAGTGGGAACATTAACAGACTAGCTACATGGCCATAATAGTGTTTTGACGTATGGCAGAAGTCTTCACAAACTATACCTAAGCCTATGGCGTGCCAAGTTAACATTTATTCTCTAATCGTAATAGAGATATATCTATTATGAATAGAAATATCCCTATACGCGGATTAAATGTTAACTTTGCACGCCATATTGGCGTCTTTACGTGAACCTATTCCCCTGACGTTTCTGTGTCCCGTTTGTTAGTTTGTCAGGTAGTTTGTTTTAGATGGAGCGTGTCGTGGAGGGGTGGGTTTCTAAACCTTCCACTCTCCACCTTTTGAGGAAAAAGGTGTACTTGTACTTCATTGCACAACAGGCAAAAGGAATTTGACGCCTCCAAATGCTAACTGTTTTACGCCAGAATTATAGGAAGTGAGTATTTAGAGAAGATGTGCTTGGCGCTTTTTCTTTTCTTTCTTTCTTGTCCTTTTTTTTTTAACTGTAGACCCCTAATGTAAACAATTCCATGTAAATCGAATTATTTTCCTGCGAATGAATGCCTACCTTTGCCCTCATTATCATCCTCTTTGCCTCTGAATACTACAGGGAAGTACTAGTCTTGAGATCTGTAACACTAGAGGGCGGTAATCATGCAAACTGGAGCTGTTTACGTCTTCTGTCTGCGAGTTGCACCTCTTGAGGGCAGCAACATTTTTTTTTGCTTCCGCGCAGTATCACATCTGTAAGCAGATTGTCAGCGATCAGGAGCATCATGATAACATCAGAAAAAAGTCTTCTCTTTTCACTTATATTTCCCTGACGGTGCAAAATCGATAACGTGACAAGAGGTGCCGCAAGTTCGGAACGATATCCAAACACGGCGTAGCGTTGTTCGTATGGATACTTGCAAGTACTCTGTTCGCCCAAGCGAAGGTTTGCAGAATGTCTACGAATCCTCGTCGGGTACATTGGCTTGTGACCGGGGGGGGAGTGCTTCCTGTTACAGGCATTTCCTTTCTTCCCAAAGCGTAAATGTAGCTTGACCCCTCAGAAAGGCCACAAAGAATACATAACGAAAGTCTTAATTTGAGATCCCCCAATTTAATTTTTGGCCACAAAGTTTGGTTTTGGATCTGTCGCATCATGACCATGACTTTAAGTTTGGTATTGCCATTACAACTTGCAGAGGGCAACTGTTAGATCGAAATCCACCGATCAATAAATCAGTGAATCTGCCCGTCTCTCTACCGCACAGTTCAAAGAGAAAGCCATATCAACTCAATGGAATCGCTCATCCGTTTCAAAGAGCTCGACATTTCGCTGAAGCAGAACAAGCACAAGACCAATGTTATCAAAATAATTTACAGTTTATTACAACTTCAGCGAGATTGAGGTTTCACTGGAAATTTGTATTTCTCAGCATGCTAGTTTTATGTCAAACTTAATTATAACTTTATCACCGTATAGCTTACGGATGGTTTATGACAGTAGCATGGATTTATATATCAAAGCAAAGAAAACCAAAAAGCTAATAACTTCTAAACAGTTTTAAGTACTTTTGGAAAAACTAAATATTAAAGTGGTTTATAGGACAAATGTCAAGAGTGAAAAACGAATATTACCTTTCCACTCCAGTTCTGTAATTCCATAACAATCCAAGGTGCACGGAGAAAGATAAACCTTGGCGCGATAGTATAATTATTACAGGTTTTTAAAATTGTTTTTCAAAAGAAACACTGTCAACAAAGCTGAAAACTTCACAGGTTAAATGGGTTATAGTAGTGTTTCAGTGGCTCATGCTCCTGTCAGCGCGGAAGCAACAATTGACGGCTTAAACAAAAGTGGCATTATGTCAGAGTTTTATATCGTCCAAGGGATTTTGGGTAGGCCTACTTGTGTCGTGTGCGGCAAAACTTCAGACGGGTGGCATATATCTTCCGTGATGTGAACAACAGCTTAGACAAACGTGATAAAATTGCATACAAAATAATACTTTCATGATGAATACCATCACTGGAAAACAATGATTGAAACACCAATACGAGAAGAATATGAAATCGATTCCAAATCATTAATATAATACCACTTGGAGTTGATATTTTCCCACAGATTTTTGTTGAGAACCATTTTCTTTCACATGAAAACAATGTTACACGACAGCTTTATGTTTATCAACCTCATAATGACCTTGACAACTTGGAAGGAGCTAGAATATCCGTATGAGTACACCTCGAACTTCGTGGATTATAGAAATAATTATAACTTATAAAAAAATCATACTTGCTTATTGCCTTTTACTTCAGTTATAACAACTGTAATTAGTCTATAATTGTACCAACATATCTTGTTTACTTCAACTGCTACAGAATAGCCGGGCAGTTGGCCAGCATGTTGCCCTTAATTAGGCACAACCGATTCTTTACTTCTTTAAAATTTCAATAAATATTCTTCAAAATTTCAGGTTTACAGCAAAATATATACAAATATACTTTGGCACGATCATTCATGTATTACGTTATATAAAATTATAATACAAGACTACAGTAATGTACACGTTTTGGATTCCCTGTGATTTGAAATCCTGTTGCGCATGCGCCTGGGGCTAGACGTTGCGCCTGAGCTGCGTGACGACCTTGCGCCCTCGCCGTCCACTGGTCTTTTCGTCTGGGCCTGCGACAGCTCCTTGTACACTGGACACTTGGGCCTGTCATCACTTGTTGGTTCACTGGAACTGGAGGCTAGTGGATAAGCACAACAGGGCTTCAGGGTTAACTGCTTAACCAAGGAGATCGCGTATCTTTAGACCCTGGACCGTCCCTTGCCTAATTTTTTTAAAAGAAATTTGCCTGCATGTATTTGCATTCCTCATGAGCACACCGGTCAACTGAACACTGAGTTTCGCTGTGATAGTCTTTTACAGTGCACAGCCTCACAGATGGCTGGCCTCAGAGTGTGGAAGTTTTCGCAGGAACAGCATTGTTTGATTTTCATAAAATTTGAGTCGAAATGACAATAAGATATTATTACAAAAACTCATGAAGCCTCGGCACAAAAACTACACTGTAGCTGTTCCTGGCTCTTTTAGCAGAGGCGCATCCGGGGAGTTTTTCGTGGGGGGGAGGGTGCCAAACCCGCAAATTTTTTTAAAGTCTAATTTTTGCGAACAGACTGACACACGTAATGCATTACATAGACTATTACATGATATCATCTTTTACAATTAATTGCTAGAATAAGTTATTTATTCTTTGGCGTCAGAACAGGGGGTTTTGACCACCTGGATCTCCACCTTTTTATGGAGTTGATGCAAATTTATGGATTAATCCAAGTCTGTTGTTTTGTGCATGCAGTAACACATCGAACACACACTGGTTTCCTGTAGGATTGTTTACACTTGCAGCGGAAAAACGCGTGCAATTAGGCGATCAACTGCAGTATTTAAAAAACGCGAACAATATTCAATACCGGTGTTGCGGTCTCCCCGTCTCAGCCGTCCCCCTTACCAAATATGGTAAAAATACATCATGTCATCTCTGCGCACAACAATGGGAAAGTAGTCCGTTTAAATGTCCGGCTACGTCGAGGGGACCGCTGAGACCGCCACACCGGGCTGAGACTGCGCGCGGTATATCACTCCTCGTTAAGGCCTTCTGTTGCCACTTGTCAGCCCAAATGGGTCAGAATTTAATCTACTCATGGAAAGAAAACCAATGTATAGACAGGGGACCTGCTCAATCCCATACCTGAGGTACCAGAAGAACTCTTGGCGGTCGATGAGCGTTGACCTGTTCTGTACGGAGTGCGGTTCTTATCGTTATCAGGATAGTACATGGGGACGACTTTCGTGTCATCGCTTACTTTCGGCCCAAATCGGTCAACTGACAGGCAGTAAAAACAAGAATATTAATTTCCAACAGAGAATGTTGGATGTTCATACGTGGAAGACAGTGACGGTGGGGTAAACACAGACGAGGGTTGTTTGGGGTGGAGTCTGTAAATCTGAGCTTTTTTTAGGCCAAAACTTTATACCGGCCTGCGTAAGTTGAAAAAATTATCATAATGTACTATCAGCAAGCTTCCGACGGTGCGGCATTTTGCTGTGGAAGCCTCCTTGTCTAATAGAAATATCAATTATGCAATTCAATGTATACCGTTACCGTCACGTTTTTGATCTCTGATACTTCTGGTTATAAACAAACTATTTTAAAATTCAGCATCAAGTGACCACTTCCTAATGTTTACAGAAATCAGATCACATTATTTACCACCATGAATTTTGCAAAATAAGTATCGGTTTGAAGAACGCGTTCAAATACTCTTAACAATAAAAACGTTTGTTGCAGGAAAACAAGATTGTGATTGGCTGTACTTTCGGTCTAATTTCCCTTTATGCGCGATAATTGTTGCATGCATCACAACAAAAGTTGGGCATTCAAAAAATCTCGATTTGAACCAAAACATAGTAGGTCTGCGCATACCTCCGACATAGCGACCAACAAGTAAGGACGGCGTGTCTGGTGGCGTTTTCGTCTTATCCGTCTTCTCTGGGGTCGATCCTCTGCTGGAGTCAGCCTCGTTCCCTCGGTAGGTGCCCAAGATCTCCTCCATGGTGGCGCTGTCGTTGCCCTCCAAGAAGTAGGTATTCATGAGCCCCTTGCCTTTGATCACGATCTCTCCCCGATTCTCAAAGCGGAAGGCCTTGTCGCTCAGACAACTGTTGGGGGACAATCAGTGATATGTGTGGGTTCGGTTGGAGCCGAGTTTTGTTTCTTCCCATCGCTCTTAGGCTCTGGGATTGGCCAATTTTTTCAGGCTGCATATTAATTTCTTGGAACTTTCAATTTGCTCGAACAATAATATTAGTCAAAGTTTTAATGTGCGCCCCGACGGCTGTCAACATCAATGTGTGCGCAATGGTTGGGATTAAGTAACCTCACAAGGCTTTGCCACTCCTGTATGGACGTAATTCTGTAAATGTCCTTACGAGCGCATCGTATAAGGGATGTGGGGACGTGCAAAGAGCTAGTTTGCTTGCAATGTGAAACATTGAAGATACAGTGACGCAACTAGAGTTTAAAACGGAAGTGCAATTGTTTTGCAATGGCCATTTGCGTACCATGGGGCATTACTCCCTTTAACACATTTCTGGACGCGTGCTTGCCTCCCAATTTCTTCCCTAAATAACTAACAGTTCCATCGTTTACTTCAAGGGCTCGTGAGCGCTTTTGTGGTTTTGTTGTAAGACTAATAGCTGAGACTATTGACGGTTGGATCGCACATTAAATTGTAATGCTGAAACGTTACCATTACGCTTTCAAAGCTAGCGCGTGGTGGCGCTGACTTTTGAATTCCCTTATTTTCAGTTTTCTTTTCAGCAACCGAATTGAGCTTCTGGCGTCACATAACCTCGTTGAAGTTTTTCTTTTCGGCATGACAGATTCCCATTTTGTCACTTATATTTTTCACTGAACACCACCGAGGCTCATTTTTAAATTGTCACACCGGCAACCATGCAAAAAAGTGAGCCTCAATTTTGGATTTGTCTAATAAATGTGCCAGTTACTCCAACCACCGTCGTTTGTGTGTAATGCTTCATTATTAAGAATGTACCTATAAGCGCTCGAGCTGATGTGAATTTTGTTAGGAACTCCGTGGCTCTCCATCCTAGACGCCGTGTTGACGGTGTCCCCGAAAAGACAGTAGCGAGGCATCTTTTCGCCTACAACCCCCGCCACCGCCGGTCCCGAGTGGATACCAATTCTTATCTGGAAACAGATATCGAAAGTGGACTCAGAAACACAGCAGCAGAAGCCTTGTCAGATTGCATGACTTGAGGCTTTGCAGATCTACTAAGCCAGGTCTCTTGAAACACATATCAAATTACCAAAGAAATGAGTCAGCGAAAAGGTGAGATCTGGACGGATTACAAAAGAGTGCTGTCATTGCCTGCCCGTTTTGGAACAAAAACCTGATACCTTGGTAACCTTTGGTATTAAATACTGACCCCAATCGGTTCCCGCGAGACAGGTGATATGACTTCGCTTGATAACACCATCATCCCTAGGGCCATATTGGCCACGCGTTCTGCGTGGGTTGTGATAGGTATGGGCAGTCCCCCGACGACCATGTACGCGTCGCCTATGGTTTCGACCTGCAAAATAAAGACGGTATTCATCCTGGTTTAAAATTGTAAGCTGCTTCACTGCATACGTACTGAAATGAACTGAGCAATAATAATGCTCATTATGAATGGTAACTCGCACAGACAAGTGAAGAAATGACCTGAAAAGCACCTTAACTTTGTTATCGTCTGTGAGCAAAGAGGGAGAGATAGAGCGCAGAAAAACTACAAGAATGTTTGTCAAAAACAAGTGGTATGCAGGGTTACAGGCTTATGGTCGGTCACCGCATAGGACGTCAATGGAGGAAAAGTCATTGGTAAAGAAAAATATTCAGCGCCTCCAAGCACTTGAAAAAGGTCTATTTCGAATAGCCATAGCACGATCCCTCTCCCGGTTTTTCCAAAGTATCACTGGAAGAATGTGGTTTTTTTGCAATAGAAAACAAACCAACGTATAATTTCTTTCACTTGCCATACTTGTATTTAATTTGGTATTCATATCTATATATGAAAATGTATTTAACTATAAATCGGAATATTAACAGTGTATGAACGCGGGAGCATTAAACAACTGACACCAGTCCATGAAAATTACGTTTTCATGTATGATCTTTTTACATGAATGGCTGTACTGCCAAAATATTCAGAGCAAATATGTAAGATATATAGATATATAAGATAATGTTGACTACGAGCTCTGATAATGATATTTGCACTCAGAGCTTGCCTAATAACTCTGTTTATATAGAGACGCCCTTAGTAGTAAAAAATTCAAAGGGTATAAGTTATTGGACAATATAAAGAGCCACTGCTGTTCGGGTGAGCTCTCCTTAAGAGAGAATGCAGTTTTTGTGCGGATTCAATTATAATCTAGTCCTGCACACTCTATGACGTAGCCAAAGCACTCAGGATGTCGTGAGCTGATTAGGGCATTCCCACAGCGCCCTCTATATTTCTTGCAGTCTCCTCCACGCCAACCTTTGTGCAGGATAGTTAACACTGATTGAGAGGATACTTTACCTTGTAGACGTCGTGAACAGTCGTTAGTTTGTCGAACCGTATATACAATGAATTCAGCATGTTGACGATGTCGATGGGCCTACACTTTGAACAAATGTTCGTGAAGGAGACTATGTCGCTGAATAAGATGGTCACAAGTTCATATTCTCCTGAAAATTGTTACAATGATAGAGAAACTTACGGATCTGTCACAAAAACCTCTGTCCCATGTTTCGGTAAATTCTTTGGCAGAAATGTAAAAATATTTCCCTCGTATGTAGCAAATTTGATTATATAAATAGATTCAAGCCCTGGTAATATAATTTGACAGAAACTTGACATGATGTTACATTTTAAAACCTATAGGACGTATGTCTGGGAAGAATTTATCCAAACACATAGGAAAACAGGTATTTTGAATAGCATTGATAGAGGCTGATTAAGGTGTTCTGTTTGCCTTTGGCAGCAGTGTCAGGCAAGCCATATACTCGGCCCAAGTTACATGCAACAATTTCCATGTGCTGTTTGGTGCTGGAGCCTGGCGTTTGATATTGATACTGAGCTGGAAAAGCCACTAATAGGTTAGTTTGAAGCTTCCCCGTTATCGTAAATTGAGATGCACGCTGACATTTTCTGGGAGTGCCGGAATACTGGCTTTCGAGTTTCATGACAACTTTCGTAAGCCCTCAATTTTTTTGTAGACGTCCCGAATCCTCTATAGGCCCTAGGCCCTACCCTTTTGCAGTATGGCTAAATTTTGACCAAACATAGAAGATTTAACCCAAACCAAATAGCGCCCTCCATACCAAGTGGCCTCTATCGAGAGTTCAGTGGGTAGAGTTCATAAAGGTTCTACAATGAACAACTTTACTCGATTGTGAAAAAAATGGACCGGTAAAAAGAATTTAGTCAGGCACGATGCCTGAATTCGGCTGATATGTGACTTGGTCGAATTGGCAACTCACCGGCCTCTACCTTCTTGCCCTCCCGGAGCTGGTCGGCCACCTGCCGCGGCAGCATGGAGTGGAGCAGCATGTCCGTCTTCTGCTTCTCCGTCTCCAGGGCCTGCAGGGCCGTCCGAAGCTCCTCTTTCTTTTGCTCCAGCTGCTTGCCCAGCTCGATCTCGGCCAGCCGCTGGTGGTTAAAGAGGATGAGATCGCGGGTGACGTCGTGGAAGGGGATGTCGGACAGGTGGAGGTTGCGGGCCTCCAACTCCTTTAAGCTGGCCACGCGGGGCGAGCAGATGTAGACCATGGCGTCTAGGGACTCCATCCACACCATCTGACCTGCGCACCGGGTAGGAACAGATCAGGGTATATACAATATCTGTGACCGAATTATTTGTTTAAGTTGGCATTAGGGAAATGAACCCTTTGCTATGATGTATTCCTTACTGTGGCACACTGCTTCAAATTGTCAAAACATGGGTAAAAGTTTGAGGGTTCGTATTAAAGTCAAACGAGGAGCTCTGGACTTGCAATTCATGCCATGTCCTTTGGGTCGCATTTGCATGTACATGTGTTGGTATACTTTTAAATTAAGGGTATAAAACACGCTTGGCTATGGTAATTCGTCACCGTTTTCACAATGAGAAACAACAGAAGCAACAAAGGTTTCTCCTTTTTCAAAACTGCAAAAACTATACTACTTTTCAACAACTTAATTCAGTAAAGAAGCCTTCAAATGACTCTTTGAGAGGTAAATTTGTACATGTACCTCTTAATTTGAATGAATACAGGGGTTTACAAGCTGGAATTAATAAGTAAGATGCGCGTCCTTTCATAAACACGGAAATCCACATTACTCCTCCAAACCATTCAGAGTGTCTTCCACGGGAAGGAGCGCTCATGTTTACGCGCGCGCAGTTGGGTTATTCTATAAATTAGGCGTCCAATTCTTTTCGTGTTCCAGTCACATCTCACATTATGATTTTGTTTGTCAGTTCAGAACACATTCTGTAATTTCCAAGAGTGACGAAATAAGGCGAAATTACCTGCCAAACAAATAGAAATAGTTTGAAATCAATTTCATTGAAATTTCCATATCGAATTACACAGGTCAGGCGTAACAGGACACAAAATGCCACACTATTAGATCCTCAATTTACAAAATGACAGCTGAGAATTCAGCTTTCCAGGCAATACGTTTTATACGTGTTCCCGGGACAGGAGTGTTCGCATCTCTTCGTGAAAACGCAAATTGGGATGTTTGTCCCTGGCATCATCAGTGTAATTGAGAATTTGTGATGTTTTGCTGACGAAAGCATGTCAAAAAGCAAATTAAGAAATAAGGAGAAATCGAAAAAAATGTCATATTTGACGCGCCCGTCCCTTCGTGAAAACGGCGACGAACTGGAGCATACACTCACTCTAAGGCGTGAAACTTTCGAAAGTCGTGACTAACTGCACTTACATGTCATACTATGTTCCTGTTTTTAGAACATAATTGAAGCAGAAAAGGAAGGAGTTCCAAATAATGGGTTCTAAATCGCACCGCCCAAGTGAAACAATAACGCCCGATCGACTGACAAAGAACACCTGCTTTGTGGCTTTGTACAGTGCATTGTGGGGGTGTGATGCTACAGAATATTCTATGAACACCGGGAGTGATATGTCATCACAAGGATGCCAGGGTCTGCTTGCTAACTGCTTTCAACATTGTCGGATAAAAATCAATAGAAAATCCACATTAAAGCTCCCTATCTAGATATAAAGGCATCTGCGTCTCACAATATAGGGCCTGAAGATGCTTATTAACTTAAGGCGATGCTTTATATTTGGCCATTTGATGACACAGTCAATGCTGATAGCATTGGGCGTTTATTTTACACTGCTGCTTTGTAGTGTAATGACCATCCATGCGCGTGGTGGGTGTGTTTTATAGTTCAGGCAAATTACACACTTTAAGAGCTGGCACGAAGTACAAATGCTTTCAACAAAGCACCCATACATGCATGAGTTTAATATTGAAAATCGAGTTGCCGCTTCTTTATAACTTAAAAACACACAGAAGAACCAGCCCGAGGATTTCGATTAAAAAAGGTTAAAGAGCCGAAGCACTGATTGAGAGTGAAGAAGATTGTAATGTATTGCAGGAAACGGCAATTTTAAACACAGCATTGCCTCAATTTGGTATGTCAAACTTGGTATATTCCTAACCTCGTAGTTGTAACATGGGCTGGTCTCTACCCCACTCGGGCGTCATGGAATCCCGCCTCGTCTGCAGCACAAACTGCATGTTCTCGAACTTTTGTATGCTCCGGATGCTCCAATCTATCTGGGGGTGGATCAGATCGAAGAACACGCAGACCGGGTTGCCCTCCAGGCTACGAAGCCGGGGCATGATCCGCTGGATGTGCACGCCGGCCTGCATGATCATGAGCTCCCCGTCGAAGACCAGGTGGTAGGGGAAATACTCGCAAAAGACCTGCTGCGTCATCCAGAGCTTCTCCGGGTAGGTGGGGTTGAAGCTGCCGTACAGGTTGCCCAGGGAGATGAGGGACTGGATCTTCTTAGGGGAGTAGTGGTTCAGGGGCTTGGTGCCCGCCTCCTTGTGCTCTTCAATGTTGCGGAACACTGCTTGAACATCCTGCGGATGCAAACAACAATGTTCAAGACTTACAGCGGTATTCTAATGCATTCAGCGGTCGCGTGGACGGGGCAAATCATAAGAAAGATCATTAGTATACGACAAGGAAGTAAGTATAAAAGATGCAACATGACTGAGTGTAAAATGAAAAGATTTACCGTTTCATCCTTCAGACGAGGAAGCATGGAAGGAAGAAGGGAACAGGAGATGTAAAAACAAGCCTGATTTTCAAATTCTTTATTTAAACATGGAAATAAACTGTGTGGTACCGTTTGTTCTTGAAGGGAAGAAGAAGGTCGACTGCATTAGGAAGCAGAAGGTCTCATGTTTTGTTTCTCAACTTGAGTATCTTTGCACAGCCACTTGTTCTCGTGTATATTTGTCAAAGTGCAAAGTGAATTTGTACTAAAAAGAACCAATCCACCTAATTAACATGGTGCAGGAGCCCAGATGGCGCGTTCATCCAGTGTTAATGGTGTTAGTAGAAAATGGGGGGCAAACGGGATATTTGTCTACGGGCTTCCAGGGTTCCGGCTTCGTCTATTGTCAGCACGCTCCCCTGTATATGCAGACGGTGAGGATCCAGACCTAGCTACATGTAGTCGGAAGATTCAGACAAGGCCTATAGGCCTACTAATGGAATGGAAGCCTCAAAATTAGGCAAAAAATTATGAGCATCGGCTTAAGTGGTCTGGAAAAGAAAGCACCTTCCCAAATCGCGAGGAGACGGCGAGAAGGAGCGAACACTCACCCACGGATAAGGCTGCCACTCCTCAAACTCATCACCCACGGGAGAGCAAGCCTGTTCGCTCACCCACTGTTCTACCGTGGTTGGAGGAAGGGGTTAGGAGCAGGTGACGTAGGCAGCGGGTCAAGAGGGGAGAAAGAGGAAGGCTAACAGTTAAGGGGAAGGTAACAGGCTACAAGCAAAAGAAACCACACGCCGAAGAAAAGGAAAGCACTCAAGTCATAAATCAAGCTCTAATCACGCTAGTGCATCTGGAAACTGTTAAAAAGTTGAAATTAGTACAGGAACGAGAACATGGGGAGGCAAAGGAAGTATTTCTAAAGCCCACACGCGGAGCTGTAATGGTTGGTTAATTGACTGCAGTTAGCTACCAAACTAAAAATCGCTGGCCAGGAACTACGTCTGCTAAAACCGAGAGGAAGGCAAGGGACAGCAACGACCAATTCTTTACTGGAGACTCGATATTAGTTAATGGGGAATTTTTCTCACACAAAATACTTCCGTCAGATTTATCGACAAAGGAAGAATAGTTATTTTAATCAATTTCTGGCATTTGGAATTTGCTATTTTTGTCTAACTCTGGCATGGACACTACTACAGTAAAACAGGAAGATCTAGAACTGAAAGACATAGGGTAAACAAAACTTGTGAAAAGACGTGGATTGAGTGTCGAAAGACTAAGTGTGCTAGGACATACCTCCTTGTTGAGTTGCTGCTCGCTGTGCTTCCGTGACTGCGCCACAAACTTGGGCGGTCCCTCGTCGATTTTGCGGATACGTCTTTGGTAGATGGCGAAGGTCACGTGCTCCTTCTTGCCGTTGCGCTCCTCCTCGTGAGTCTCGTCTATCACCTCCATCTTGAGCTCGCTGTCAAAGAATTCCTTGGCGACTGCGCGGACAATGCCTGGCAACGTTTATGCACCAAAACTGACTGTTATTTCCTGACACGGCCTATTCTTCTATTTTTAACCTAGGCATTTAAACAAGGTTTAAAAAAGTGTTCCTAAGGCGTCTTCGTTATCGAATTACCTCTGAGATCTGGGTTGAGGGAAAAAATTGACATTGACACTCAGAAAATGAGCACGGGTCATGCAGACAAGATTTATCGGGTGTCTAAAATTACAGAATGTAACTCGTCGTCATTCTAGAAAAACAGGGAGACATTTTTGAGGAGCTAGATCTATCTTATCAGCTTGAAAACAGTCTTTTAAATATTTTAAGTATAAAAAGTGTCTGTTTCCGTGTTACCACGAAACAGTGATGATGAAATGGATATCTCAAGTGAAGAAACACCTTGTTCAAATTCTCATCAGATATTCGATGTAACTTAATTAAAAGAGGAAAATGCTGACCGTATGACAATGCTCCTAAATACTTTATATTATACAAACAAAAATGAAGTCATTTAAATGTGATAGTTAAAACAAGCCCTCATTCCGCAAACACTGAGACTAAATACTTGCGCAATAATGAATGAAAATAATACCACAAACATATCATGAAATCCTGCATTGATTGACTTGAATTGGCACAATTTGAGAAATGCCCTCGTACATGTTTGCATTTCTGTTGGCCGATTGACGTAGGCAATTTAAATCCTCGAGATTTCTCCTCAAAATATGCCGAATGCAAAAGCTGGATATGGCCGTATTTATTCTTTTCATTTTCTTTTCTCGTTTCCAGTAGAAATGTGAATGACCGCTTCTATGTAAAGCGAAAAAGATGGTGCAGGAATTATTAAAAGATGCGATGCTACTGTATTTTCCCATCGATTTCTCCTCCCTAATGTGTCTGCTTCAAATACCACACTTAAGGTAGGTCTGTTATGTGAATCACGGAACAGAAATCGATCTCATCAGAATGCCCGCAAGGTGTCGGATGTTGGATTCGAATCATTTTATTAAATCACGCGGTTTCATGTTTCGTCCCAAAAATATGGGGGAGAGAGGACATTGTTTCTTTTCACACAACGAAGAAGGGGTAAGGTTTCTTCCAAATTTCACCACGTCTCAATAAGTGTTAAAAGTGGTTAAATGTGTTGGGCAAGATTATTTAAAGGACATCTGCAGGATTGTTTTATGCTTCATTCATCGGTTAGTTTGGGCAAAATGTGACCAACCTTGGGAAGAAGTTTCCAAAGAACGAAGCGGTCGATACTGTTACTAACATATGACAAAAGACACTGAGCGTCTACCGTACATATGTTGCTCTTTTTATTGAGTCCAATTTATTTTAATGTAAAATAATTTATGTTAATAGTCTTTGTATTACTATTCAACATGTTGAGACAAACGTTTCTGCATCCTTGCCAGCAAACACTAAAACCTGATATTCATGCTAAATCCTAAAATATTTCGTTTTAGATTTTTTTTTTAATTCAAATTAACCAATTTGTGAAAAAAGGCAACAAACATTAACGACATGAGTCAAGATTATTTGTTGTTCGACGTTGCTTCGCCCTAACCCCTGAGTGGTAACGCATTGTGCGTAATTTTTCACAGAGCATTTCAAGTGCATTCCTTCTAAATCAATGCCAAATTGTGTCAATGTAAATAAAATAAGGTGTTGTCTCCCGGGCTTAAGCTTTTTACTTAATCTATGCAACCAGGTAAGCGATATCGACCAATTTAATTGGACTCAAGTCATATGCTGTTGAGTTTGCGTTCAAGGGCTGTTTGCTTCCTTAATAATGATCGCGTACCAATGTATTTGTTGAGATGACCTCTTTGTTACTTTATCATAATTTATACTTAATTTACAGTGTTTTGACAATATGAATTCATTTTAATATATTGCTAGCTTTCACAATTGCACATGTATTGTTTCAGTGTAAATTTGATAACCGATAGACAAAAAATGATATATATTTCACAGTGCATGCATTTTAAATTTTTAATTAAATTTTTATAAATTTGAATTTTTGGGGACAGCATGTCTCAAACGCAAACATATTTCTAAAAATCATCACTGGGTTAGGAAAGGGTAATCCGACAATATGTAAATTGCTTCGACTTTTGCCTGCGGCCGGTGAAACTTAGCCTCTTATCCAGCTGTTTATTAGATTAACGGGCCCTCACTTGCAATTTACATTGTAATTAGACGTAAAATGCCCAGATAGTCTCATAATCTACAAGGCTAACGGATATAATTTGTTATCTGGAAATTCAATTTCACCTTTCCATTACTCACAGAGTTTTCTAGAAGAAAAAATCATAAATAAATTAATAAACAAAATAAAAAAATAACAGTTCCCTCAGTTGCTAAAGCAAGAGGGCGTGTTCCCTTTTGAATTAGGTGCATGTTCCAGCGCCATTTGAACACCGTTTCACATAAGAAATCACTGCAAAGTTCTACAGAATGAGGATAACAGAACTGAACAATTTTCTATTGTTCTGTGTCACGGTTAAAAGCTCTTTCACTTTACATTAACAAACAGGATCCTTCAAAGTGGAAAATGTTACAGAAGTCAGAGTAGTAATGACTCGAGTCAATGACTCGGCTCGACTCGAGCCCCTCATCAAAAAACCCGAGACGAGCGAAATTTATTAAGACTGGAGTCTCCAAAATAAAAGAAGACGTTTTTGTGAAAAAAATATTTGCAATGACTTACAGTGCCAGTTTATGTCATGTGTTGTTATTATTATTGAAGGTAAAATGTGGTGTGCCACATTTAGCCCTCTGAAATAAGCATCGATTTGAACAAGTTTGGGAACTAGAAAAAAATTCCAAATAAGTGAACAACCAATGCAGTTATGTAACAATTTAGGATCGGAATTCAGTGATGTCATAAACTTGTAAAATAAACCGTTTGAACTTACATTGGGCAGGACAAAAATGAGTTGTGTTACGCAACGCAACATGAGATTCAATCAAATATTCAGTGTACGTGGAAAACACTATAGGCGTTAACTTAATGCCATATCAATTTTTTAAACAATTATTTCGATAGAAAATGAATGCTACGTTTGAGTTGTGTTTTTTCTTGGGACACATAGTATTTTCGTTCGATTCAAAACATGAAGTACTTCTTCACTACTTCATTACCTTCCAACTTATCTGAAGAAAACTCTACTTTTTTTAAAACCTGCATATAATTACATTCTTATTTTCAGCAATGGGGTCGTTAAGAGATCGATTCTTTCGTAAATGAAAGTTACTTTGTGTGTAGCCTTTAGGGAGTCTTTTCATTTTTGGTTTTCTAAGATCCCAATTTTGCACAGTGCACTCGCAGTCATATATTTAAATCCAGAGCTATATTCTCCTTTCGGGCAGAACATGGTATACTTGCTCTCTCTAAACGACGAGCCATTGGCGTTTTCAGCGGGGGGGGGTGTACTCGAGCCATGTTGTCAATTTAGTTATTCATTATTCTGCTTTTTAAAAATGACAGCCCAACAAGCATTTTACAATCGTTTCTTCCAGCTTTCTTATAGGGTAGGGGAGTAAGGATTCTTTTATGGATTAGAAATTTGGACAGCGGTTAAAAATTAAATTCCCATTTTGCCCTCCCCCTGACTCGAGACCTGGATACGCCATTGGGAATATGAATGCAATAGACGTCTTGGATGTATTTCTCTTGGAGATGACATGAAAAGTGCTCGTTTATATTCATTCATTAAGTTAGCGTGACACTTATAATAATCAGCTACTCTGGTGGTTTGATGAGTCCTCATTGATTGTTGATTTGGGTTGTAAAATACTTTCGACGTTATTCGGATGATGGATGCCTTTCATTATTAGTCATTCTAAACAAATGACGATAAAAATAACGAAAACAACGTGCACAATAAACCTGCTGGTCTCAGCCGTTTCCTCTGCGTCCATTTATCGCACACATGCCTCAACGAAAATCAGTCAGCGATCTTACAGGTTTCTATAGGCCTACATGTATTTATTCGCCCCACTCCTATTCGTCAGTGTTGATTCGCGGTTGAGCAAAAAGCTATCATGTAATTCATCAGGGAGAAATGCTCCAGTTTTTCTGCAATAGAGGTTTGAAGTTGGTGTTGACAGCTGTATGACGTACAGAGATCTCAAAACACCATGGGTAGAAACAATCCACCATGAGCGTAGAAACAATCAACTCAATTAGTTCAACAATACTCATCTACATGCATTGAAATAGTAGAGGGATCTGCTGTTTTTTTTTCTTCAGTGCAGAGACACATTCCCTTTTAAAAGATCTCCGCGTTATTTAATAACAGTCCCTCTTCCAGGAACATGAAGCGACAGCCTACCTTTAAAAGTGGAGGCAACTTTCAACGTGGCGTGAACCTCCGGCCGTAGATTGCTGATGTCATCGAACATGCACGAACCGTCACATGTACGGCTCGCCAGATGCACTTACAGATTATCAGCCGGATCTGTCCGTAAGAGCCGATCGATTGAAACTCGGCGTGCCTTCATCAAGTGACTGCAGTGCTCAAAATGAAGCGCGACAACCCCTTTCACGCGCTGATGTTGTCTCAGGGTACATCCATAACCCCCTCCAAATAACCCAACGAGTAATGTCTCACGATTTGCTTGGACCAGATCACTCGATACCTTGGAATAAAAACGGCTTGATCTCGCGCAAAATTTGCCCAAGTTTTGCCAGGTGTTTCTAGACTCTCCTCGATGGCGAATTGACAACTGGTAACATCTACTCTTCATCCGACACCTCTCCTAAGCCACGTGCGTCACTCCGGAAGCTGGGACCTGTCAACGGCTCGTTGCGCTCACTTCTGATCTGCCATTCGCAGGCCTAATTCGTCTCTTCTCATTGTCACTTCTAAACACACAGCAGTTGCTTTTTACGGATCAGGTTACTCGGCTCAACGCGTCTGCCAGTTTTTTTCCGGCAGTGGAGATTTAGTGGAGCGCATTAACGCGCATATCCGAGCCCGTGACGGCGCTTGTAAAGCGGCAATAAAGGCGCGCGATAATTCAATAAGGTGACACGTTTATTGAACTGAACAGTATTTCATCGGCGGCGGGCAGGCAGACTCAGCCCAGCTAAACGAATCAACACAGACTGTAAAGATCGACAGCCAAGAGAAATGAACCGCAATCTGGTTAAAGAACAAGCCGGCCAACTCGACTCGATTACAATTGTGGACGTGATTTACGACGGGAGTGATTGGAAGTGAAATGAAAGAGGAAATCATAACAATGTTATTCTGGGAGAACACCAATGCCCAGCCTCACTAGCAAAATGGATGTCAGTTCCACTTCAGGAACAGACTACAATCATATAAAATTGAAAATGGAAGCTACATCAGAATTTTATTTTGATTCAAAAGTAATCATTTAGCTTTTGCATTAGCACAGGGAATTAAAGATTCGACATATTCTTGTCTGGCGTCTGAGGGAAAACGGTTTTCTCCGTTCTTTCCAAGTTTCCATTTTGACTATAAAAAGGTTAACATTTCCAGTGTGTTACCATTAGCTATGGTATAGCCTTAAGATGGTGAAACTTCAAGTTTCGAACACGAAAGAGATCACTTGCAGCTTTGCGTTGATAAAGGCTTAAATGACATGTAAGACGTATCCGTCCCATTATAAACAAAAGATTTTACGCGCCATTATCTCTGTCTATGGGAGAAATTTATCATGGTTAGCACTTAAGAAAGGAAAAAGTGATTATATTTCAAATGTGTCATCCGACCTTTAACGCAAACGAGTAGCGGCCCCTGGGTGCCATTTTTGACTCAAATCTTGCATAATGAATCAAAGGGAACCCTCTACATTTGCATACACTCACTGACCGTTGTCGTCTGGACGCCATGCACACTAGTTGATGCAAGTAAGTAGTCTTTCTGAGCAAACTAAACCAAAATATCTGATCAAATGGCCCTATATGACTTATTTTGCGAGTTCTGATCTCAAGTAGTTTTCAAACATTGAAAGGAAGTCCCCACTTTGTATCACCACACTATGAAAACCTAAGATGTTTAACTCTTAATCCACTGATTGTTGTGGGTTGGCTATGATTTGGACTTAATTACTCAAAAAGATAGTGACGTCAGGCTTTGGTTTCATATGCGCTTTCCCCTGGGGACTTGATGGATCGCGCCCCATCTCACTACCACAGGAAAGCACACAAGGAAAGAATGCCTGGCGTCATTGTAAGCAGCCTATTATTCCCTGTCGATTCGGGGAAACTCTTGATAAGACTGACACGATACATGAGCGTGTGCGAAGATTCATAACCCTGACCAGATAAGCCCAATCAGGCCGATTTTCTTTGCAGAGTGCACCTGAGTCATAACCAAGTACCTGTGGGACTAACTTCTCTTGAGGCACCCTAGCTACACATGCAGCAATCAATCCTCATTCTCGATGAAAAGCAGTCACATTTTCAGGAAATTGGAATACAAAACCAGTTTAGGGTTACAAGAATGAGGTATTGATTCAGGGGGATCTTATTCGGAAATTGCACGTGGTTTGCAAGGCCCTGGCATATCGATTAAAACACAGTGGAGACGGAAGAAAGACCACGAGAGAAAGAATTTTCCTTGGCCTAGTACAAAGATCTTGATTTGAAGTGTAATTTCCCGTAGAATTTGAATGGCTACGCCTGTTTGGCAAAGTTCGTATTCATGTGAAAACAAATGTAATATCAAATCCTCAATGACGAAGGGAAAATGTGTAGTGGAAATGTTTGCATCTGGCGCAAGCTGCAGTGTTTCTTTATCAGGGACCTCATTATGAAACTCCATTGCTGACTGGATTACACTGACTTCCTATAGCTATAAACTCGTCATCATTTTCACGCAGAGACAACGTTGCCCCAATTCTTTTTTTTTTTTTCAAATTTATGGGTGTCTTTTGCAAAATAAAATTGGCTATGTGATGCCTATGGGCAACAACTTGGTGTAATAATTGTTAACAAAATCTACTGAAAAAAACCAATCACGAGGATCTCCATGGGGCAAGGTTCAACCGAACGCTTTTTTCATTTTCACAATAAGCCAAAGTTGTATAGTATAAGCAATAAAGGGCAAAACTCGTTTTACCGTTTTCGCCTTGGAGAGACACAAGTGTGTTTCCAAAAAAACAATTTTAACTGATTTCTATGAATACTATCTTGTAGTTTTGTGTTATTTTAGATCGTTCATGATATAGCATTGGATATTATGCTAAATATTGCGGAAATAAGTATTTGAAAAACAGACCAACTTCATTAATGCGATTTCCACGAAACCTAATTTTTACTCTCCGGCAAGACTTTTCTCTTTTTGTGAAAACAGTGACGAACTGTTGTAACTTAAAATTGTGTGTTTTGTTTGTAATATTTTAAAGGTATCGTACCAAAATTATCTCTCTCAGCTACTGCCCATGACTGGTTTCGTAATACACAGTGGCGTAAATTTGTGCTGGAAATTTGGGGGATGGGGATTTGTGGGGGAATGACCTGCCCTGCCATGAAAATTTGAAATGGGGAGGGGGGTTGACGTCATATGACACTATATGTGGGGCAATGTTCGTGATACAGATGTAGGCCTACATCTGTAATATATATTTCATTCATGCAGAATCCTACACCTGAATGGCATATTTTAGATTTTTAATTTTCCTCCGATATGAGTGATCTTGAATACATTTCGGTCGTTGAGAAGTCCCAAAATGGTTTACAATCCGCTTTAATTTTCACTCATCACAAAAGAGTGGTGGGGGTGATTCAAAGCCCATCTCCCACCTAAACAAGTGTGTGGGAGTATATATCCCTTCCCATTGTAGTATATTTACGTCAGTAAGTTTGCAAAACCGCGTAAGGCCGGCTCACACTTGCGAAAGCGGAGCGAACTTGACGTCACGAAATATTTGCAGCCAAATTCACCGAGGTTGAATTGTGTCCAACTTCTGAGAATCCGAAGCGCAAATATTTCATTTGACATCAAAATATTGCTCTGGCATTTGCTTTCCAACCATATTGGAGCCCGCAAAATTTACTCTGGTCACCGATCTGTTACGTTTATGACACTCGTCTTTGGAATATGCTACCAGTGGCAATACCATCCGTTGATACTTCTAAAGTTAAAACTTATTCTCATTAAAACTCACATTTTATAAGCAGCATTTTAAGTTATTGACAATAAACTGGGGATCTTTAAAGTCAATGTATCATTGGAAAGCTGAGACTTTGTTGTTTAAGACAATCTTGCAGATAATACCAAGCTCTTCTGCTGGTAAACATGTAGTTTTGGACAAAGAAACTCTTTAAAGTAGAGTGACCTTTTTGTCAAACACTTTGTACAGGAGAAACTACCAAAGTCACTTCCTCAAGAAGTTACAGCAGTCCACGTCACAACCTAAGAAAATTTCATATTGATGGACACAAAAACATTGGAGCAACTCACCGACGACGATCGGGTGCAGCCCCTTCCGGTGGGAGTAGTAGTGCAGGATGAGCGCATTGTCGTGCCGCCGCTCACACCTGAAGGACGGAGCCTCCATCTGCTCGTAGGAGAAGCTGAGGTAAGAGTGCAGGGAGTCCAGGTTCTCCAGGAAGCTCTTGAGATTGCCGCCGAGGGCCCGCAGCATCTCGTCGTAGCCGGACTTCTGGCAGAAGCTGAAGAAGAACTCCCCGAAGAGCTCCAGAATAACAGGCACCTTGAGGCCTGGAACAAACAAGAGAGAAGATGTTTGGCCACTTTCACCGCGGGGGATGGCACATTACTAGATTAAGAAACGGGATAAAGATAAAACTGACCGAATGATCTGTCGTCAACAGATACGTCTGGACTGACAGATAATAACCTTTCTATATACAGACATGAAGAAGATACATATCTCACAGTAACGGGGTCGACCATGCTTGTACACGTTTATGTACAGACTGTTTACATTGACGTCATGTATTTCCCACAAACCTCTTCAATCCGCCATCTTTGGTATCGCCAGGCCTTTCGGGAATCGGCCTTGTCAACGGCTATATCTAATCATCGTGGAGCCCTTTGATGGCAATTTTAATTTTGTGACTCCGAACCCGCAGTCTCCAAATACCCAATTCGGCCCTAGGCTACGGCGGCAAAAACCCTAAATGTTGAGGTGAGTAGCCACCATCTGCAGCCATTTCTGATAGACCTGTGCGCTATTGGCGGTCGTAGCCAAGTAATTCGGACATAACCCGGGACACGGTAAAGCATTACAGTCGCAAAGGACTGTGACATGGCTTTCAGTGGCGTAGCGAAGGCATATTCTTTGAGGGGTATGCCACAGTCAATTTGCCGACTTGTAACTTGCTCGCCAACCCCATGCGGTGCAAAGTGGAAATCCGTGGTAAGCTACATTTCATGCTTCAAGGGAAATGTCGACGGCCAACGTATATCGCTGGATTCATTTGCCAGCTGAAGTTCTATTAATTAATTCTGGAATTAATTAGGGGGCACCCCCGCCCCCTGGTCACTATGCCCCTACGATCGCGGCCATGGGTCGGAAAGCATGGTAAAAAGTATGGTGTAAGCCAACTGTTCAGAGAACACCTTCCCGTTATCGAGTGCCACAGGACTGTTTGAGCAACGAAGGATTGCCCCTGCTACAATCAAATTCGACTCATTCTTCCAATTTTCCCTGTTTGATTAGCTGAAAATCCCCAATCATAAATTAAACAAAATGAAATGCCTGATATGACGGAGTCCCCACCTCCTGTACATACGGATGTTGTCAAGAACTGATCCGTGGGAACAGAGCTGAATAGAAGAATGGGTGTAGATATCTAAGTCTGTTGGCAGAGAAAAGTGTTGACGGGCCTTCTCGTGGGCCCAATCAGGGGTCGTCGTGGGCGTAAATCCAGGGGATGGGAGCGGGGTTAACACCCTCCAATATTTTGACTGGGGGTGGGCTAATAAAGATCCCTACTCTACTTTTAGTGATGAAAAATTCATGCAGATCGTGGAATTTTTTTTTAGGCTTTCCAACCAAAATGTATTCAATATCATTCAAAATACGAGTACAATAAAAACTGCCAAAAGCGGGCAGTGCAGGTGTCATATTATGCATGAATGTAATACATATTAGAGGGGTACATCTGTACCACGAATATCGCTCCTTAGTGCCCCCCCCCTTTAAAATATCCATGGCTGGGAAGCAAATTTTTGTTCAAAACAGTTTTGGTTTCCTGTCTTGTGACTGGTCTGTTACATGAATATTTAATGCATGGTTTTCGACCTCACAAACCAAACGTTCCTTTCTCACTTTTTACAAGTTTAAAAAAAAGAGTTGTAAAACGAGAAAGATGATTCAAACTTAAGACGGAGGATTCAAAGTCGGAAGTACTTTCAACCAATCAATAAAAGCCTTTATTCGTTATTATATAACCACTCATCAAAGCCAAAGACAGAATTACGAATAATGCATAAGCACAGAGGGCGCCCTCTTTCGAAACTGTTGGATCCCGTTTGGGAAAAAATACGCGGCCAGGCAAGTCATCCCCTCCACAATCCCCATCTCCCCATCCCCCAATTTCAGGCACAAATTTACGTCAATGGCGGTCTCGAGTGGTCATGGACGATTGTCGGTTTCAGTGCCTTTCAAAACGGTTCTTTGCTGCGCGGTAGCCGTAGGTCCCATTCACTGACACTTATATATTCGCCCATACTTTCAAACAGAAAGCTTTTACCTTCACCGGTCAATGCATCATGGACACAGCGGTGAAAATAAAGAATCTGAGTTCTGCTGATTTTTAACTTGTGATGAACCTTCAAACATTCAGTTCAACATCAAGTAGAGACCACATTCACGCGTGGGCCAGAATCAGTCGCTGATTTGTCGGCTATTCCGCCAAAGGGATGGACCATCCGTTTACTTTAATTACTATTCCAATTCAAATTGACAGTGAGATGATTATGCACACATGCTCAGGCGGGGGTAGTGGAACAAACAAAAGAGTGCATCGCGATTATACTTCAGAATATGCTGAGATAATCAGAAGGGCATGCCTAAATATCGATATTAATCCATCAGGGCTAGCTTTTCAAGGACTTTGACGATGTAATTTTGCCAGCAAATAATTATTTTGAGGAAATATATCCTGCCATTTTTGAACGTATGGAGAAAGTCAAGTTCGTTTCACGGAGGGTAGACTTTTGGGGATTTTAAGTTCGAGTGCCATTGTACATGAAATAAAGTTGGTAAATAAAGTCACCACGTGGAGGGTAAAAAAGTAGAAAAAGGCCGCTGCTTGGCCAACGCAGTCAGTTTTCTGGAACAGTAATTGAGGAGGTTTGGTGGCTAGGTGACAGATCGCTTGCTTGGTGGTTGACGTAATCAGGTCACAACACTAAGGAATTGATGCAAGGAAAATGGAAACTAAAAAAAAAAAAATCAGGCAGGTCAGGACCTGCCTGAGTTTTTTGTCATCGTAAGTAATTAATGTTTAAAGTGGAGTGTTTGATATAGCAGTGGACAAATGGCTTTTTACAATGGAAGCCCGCGACGACAACACAGTACCGACAACTCCAGTGAGCTGGTTACTGGCTGGGCATGCAGTAACCACGTAGGCCATTTCCGATATTGGACAGAAATCTAATAACCTGCACTGCTCTTTCGCAAAACACAGACGGTTGTCAATCTTTGCTCAAGGTTTGTTACAATGAAATATTAACGTGGAAAAACTTGCTGACGATTAATACGATGGCCCAAAAACTTTCGTAATTTACCATTCTTTCCCTGATATCTCATGTAAATGCAAGCGTGGATAACTGCGCCTCACAGATATCAAACAAAACTCTCCTTCTCCCCCCCCCGGTTTTGTGCGCACTTGACATATTCAGTGTTCAGATGAGCCTATTCACAGTCTATCGTCGCCATGGATAATGCATGCGCTGAGTGACGAGCGTTATGAAAGTCTTAATGCGAATCTCATTATTGTTATAATTTTTAGTCTGGTTCCCAGACCAGGTATATCACCCATTGTCACATGAAAATTCGAAAACACCCGGAACTCACTGTTGTCAACATTCACATGTGATCGGACATTTTCGGCAGTGCATACATGTACGTATTGATCAGCGGATAAACATAAGTAAAAATGTTTTGAAACGTATATAAGCTTAGTCAAAATACATGTGTTAACGGTGGTGAATCTTGAACATACGCTCAAACTGAAGATCTAATTGGCTCCTTTTATAATAAAAAAAAATACTTTTGAGGTCCGCGACCCAGACTGGGCTTCCCTGTTGACCCCTGACACGTTGCGTCATGGGGCATACCTGCCTAAATTTAATCAAGAGTGGTCAGGAATTTTCAGGTCAGGGAACCAGACTAATGGTTTAGCTTACAAACTACCTCATTCAAAATACGCTGCATATTAGCTAAAGCCTTGGTCGGAAAAGGACTAGTCTGTCTTGGTGCTTTAGCATTGGTTTTAAAAATGAAACCACTCTAAAGGTCACGGACGTACAAGCGTTTAACTTTAAGTAAAACTGACAATATACAGCACCCTTCATATAATGCATTTACAGTAACTGTATTTGGGTTCATACTTTTCACCAGCGTGGAAAGGTAGGATTTGACGGGTGAACCTTTCGCTTGACACATCCCCTATATTAGGACCGTCACTAACAAAGGATGGAATTGTTACACTGTGGGGACATTAACGAGAGAATGGAATTCGTTGTATTATGGGACATTAACAAGAGGACCAAATTTGTTTAGCTGTGATGACATAAACTAAGGATGGAATTTGTGACACTCTAACGACAAGAGAACGAAATTCGTTACAATACGAGGACGTACAGGAGATTAGAAGTCGTCACAGTGTGAGGACATGAGATTCTTTACACTGCCAATGCGCAAAGACTCCGATACTACTTCTTGACATGTGAAGATTTTCTAATTGTAAAGCCTGGCAGATGAACCGCGAGCAAGTCTACCAATCCCGGTCCTAACTCCCGCTTTTCCCCCTCCAGCTAGCCAGGCATTGCATAATAAATCCATGTCCTTATTCTCATCACGTGTAAATCCAGACCATGCATGGAACAGGGGTCAGAAATCTCCGACGTTAATCTGCACCGCGGAGACAGGGGAAAAAAATTCCCAGTCGTCACGATCGCTGCTTCCAGGGCCGCCGGAAATTGATGTTTTCGCGATCCTTTCCCCGTGCCCTAGCTGCGGTGTTTGTATAGCCGGTATGAGCCGGGCATCACCGCAGCGCGTAGACCCTGGGGCTCCGCATGTTATCCCAGGTGATACAGCCCCCGAAGAGATGGCTATCTGAGGAATAATCCCGGGCCTTACGTGATTCACCGGCCTTTTGAACTCAGAAAGAGATGTCCTGTCACAGCGAGAAGGAGATGTCTCGTCGCTCTCGACAGCCTTCCCCTTCCACATCAGCCTTGTTCGCTGGCTTCGGCGGAGCTATATATCCAACGCTGGGGGCACATCTTAAGTGACGCCTTGGGTTATGTTTGCTGGGAATCCAGGGCGTGCAGAGGCAGTTATTCGCAACGTCTCACCGTCTCTCCCGTTGTTTCACATGTCCTCTCTGCTGAATTTGAAAGTGATGAGATTCGTGTCCCATTTGTCAGGTTCGATGGCCGAGTGCACATCAATATCAGCACTTAGCTGTCCAGCCCGATGCGATATTACAGTTCCGTTCCTCACTTGGATCAGTAGGGCCCCTGGCGGTTGTAGTCGCTTCATTTTGTCAGCTGGCACATCAAACACGGGAATATCAAGGCTGACGATCCGTCCAACAATTTGGATCTGTCGCTTCCATACAAGTACTAGCACGACGGTCGTGGACAGAGCGGGGCTTCATTATAATGGTCTTAGGAAAAAGATAACGAATGAAAATGTGAGCCTCTCAAGGTTCATCGTCCCCGCTGGCAGTTACGAACTTAATGAGTTCTTCATTTCTCACGATGTTTCCTTAGGCAACTTATTCCCTTTTCACTGGCCTTTTTGTAAAATTATACGACAGCCTTACGGCTATATATAGGAGAAATCTCACTTCGTTTCTTCATCATTCTGCTAAATCACCAGTTACTCAAAAAATACTGCCATAAACTGCACTGTGCAAAGTGAATGCATATAAACCCATTCCACGAAAACCAGTAGCGCTCCTCTACTGAATGAAACATGTTCCCCCAGCAGGGTCTGTATGATCAAAGGCTGGAAAGTTAGGACTGTCACACACGCACACTGTTTGGCCGACCAAACAGGGCTGACCTTTTGACCTTTACTGTGGAATTTTCCATTGCAAGTATGGAGCGCCTAGGGTATCATGAATACTACACCCCTCTCCACCTTGAACAAAAGTATGTACAAAAATTGAACTCTGCAGATTAAAAACTGTGTATAAGAACATGACTGATACGAGCAAAAGATGAGACTGTGTCATATTCTAAAGCATGCTGGCAATATCTTGTTCCGCTATTTAAACCCTTTTTATAAACAAATGTGTATCCAACAAATTGTGTATGCAACATGTAAATTTTTTGAGGTGAGCAGGTGGATGGCGATTCCGAGGAGGATTTCGGCGGGGTGCTGGGGTTTGAGCTGACATATGCGTTACGGCAGGCTCACCATCTCTGTCAGAATCGCGTGGAAGTTGTTGAGGGTTTGGATGCGTTAAAATGTTAAGGCGTCACGTGTGACCATGCGAGAACCAGACTGGGTTGTGATCATACCGGTATACCGGTGTTTGTGGTATGGGATTTGGTATTTTGCGACCGGTCCTTCACGTCGTAGAAGAGTGTCGCCAATGTTGACGTCCCTGGGATGGGGGTGCTCGATTCCTTTATGGCTACTTTCTTGCACGCGTCCAGGGAACGGACAGTTTCAGCCCGAGGCTTCGTGGCGTCTCTGGAAGGCGGGTGCGGAGAGGCCGTCCGAAGGGGAGTGTCGTAGGCGCAACTCCTGTCGTGGCATGGGGGGTTGCACGGTATTTGTGCAGGAACTTGGAAAGACCTTGCTTCCAAGATATTCTGTCTGCGATTGAAGTACCATACGTCTTTTTCACTGCTTTCATAAAGCGTTCCACCTCCCAATTTGCACGGGGCTAGCGTGGAGGAACTTTCCTGTAGTGAAACCCTAAGTACGCAGCGAAGGAGGAGAACTCAGCATTACTAAAGGGCGGTCCATTATCAGTGCGGACGAGTATACCGAACGAGGCAGAGATGTGATCAAGTTTTGGGATCACACAACGGGCTGAGGTGGAACACACGATCGCGGTTTCTGGGAAGCGACTATAATTGCCAACAACGACAAAGAGATGTTCTCCTGTTGGAAGGTCGCAAAAGTCTATTCAAACTTTCAACCAGGGACCGTCTGGTGGGGAGACATTTTTAGAGGGGTTCAAGTGGTATTTTCAGGAGTTGTCACTTGGCACGGTATGCAGTTGCGAATGGTTTCTGCCACAACGCAATCTATGATACGTAACCATACCTTTACACGAAGCAACTGTTTAGCTTTAGTCAAGCCCTGGTGTCCCTGCTGGGCAATGTCAACGATATTGTGTGTGAATGCCGGTGAAATCACCAAGCGGTGTCTGCGGTGTAGTGGATCGCGATCAGTGGTAGGTGCCTGCAGTGAGTTCACCGCGTATCTGGTACAGGCTTTTGGGTGTGGCGAGGTCCCATTGGTGATAAGGTTGCTTGAGAATAGTGTCCCGGTTTTGGGTGGTGAATGCGTTTATGGCAGACTGAACAGCTTGGTCGTTGCATGTAGCAGAGCGGTCAAGAGTGACGGACTTTGGTACTTGTCCACTGAGATGAAGTTAACATGTTCTTCCGCCAGGCGCTGCTCGCAACTAGTGACGCTGGGCTGTTCATGGGGATGGCAGGACATGTAGTCTGCACGGTCCAGCTTGCCTTGCTGGTCCACGTACTTCACCTTAAAGTTATGCCTCTGCAACGTTAGGAGCCACCGTTCAATGCGTGTTGGTGATTGACTACGCTGGTTGCTGAACAGTGGGACCATTGGTTTGTGGTCTGTGACGACTGTATAGTCACTGCCATAAACATAAGGTAGAAGTGAAGCGCTGCCCATTGAGTTGTCAGAGCATTCGCGTTCTGTTCGGGAGTAACGCTGTTCGACAGGGGTAAGCGATCTGCTCGCGAAGGTGAAAATGTTCAGATTATCGTCGTAGGGCTGGGCATGGATACCAACTAGACCCGCTGGGCTTGCATCAACTAAAGTTTTGTTTTCTTGCAGGGGTCATATAGTATGCCATTGTGTAGTATCGTGCAACACGTTCGCCGATCTCCCGGAGTGCTTGCTGGTGTTCGTGTCTATCACAAAGTTCCTTTTTGCATACAAAACTGCCTATTTCACCTCCTAAAAGACTTGTACATGTTTATGTTTGACGGTGTCGTTGGCCATAGTCACATCTTTTGTTGGGTCTAAGGTTTGAATGTTTCGGTCTAAGAGAAGGTTAAAGGTACGTTCGTTGCGGGAGAATTTTGAATAGGTTTGGGGTTCTTAAGACTTCTGGAGCGGTGTGACGTCGCTAGGTGATTGTTTTTTATATATGACGCAGTAGCGGGCCAGAAAAGCGAGTACGACGAACGCCATAATAGCAAGCAGAGCCTTGAGTCTGATTTATTAAGGGTACTGAAATATTTTCCTACCCTTCCGATCTTGGATTTTGTGCTTGTAAGTTTCAAGATTCTGCGTTGATTAGAGGCTCGGGAAAAGAGCAGACACTCTTTCCATTTGATTTATGAGCTAGGAAACTTCTGTGACTGTATGTAAATTTTATTATGCTATTTTATTAATTAAATTTGAATTTATACCCCTGCAATAAGTGGGTGATTACGCCATAAGGTACTTTATATAAGTGATTCCTTTATACCAAAGAGTGCATTTAGTAAATATTGACAGGATAAGGAACCCTATTATTTGAAATTTGGCCTTACAGTTACTTGAGTTTTGCACTAAAATGACCTTTGATTGAAGTACGAACGGTTAACTGTTTCTCACAGTATTTCATGGATTTGTGGGGAACCTAACTTAAATCTTTGCTGATTAATGAAGTTTGATTGCATGTGGATCGTTAGAAATGACGAGATCTTTTTCAGTTAATTAGTTAGATTTAGTCACGAGCACGTTTGAATGCAGATGCACGTAATTCGCTGGTGAATGTTTTATTTAGATGGCCAACTAGAGTGGGGCTTGTGCTTGACTGTCCCGGAGGTTATCATACCGCTAAGGACTGGGGATCTGATCCACCAAGTCATAGGGACAACGCACCTGTTACCCAAGCGGCGGCCACACTATACCCAGCTTGACGACCAGAGAACTCCGCAAGGGAGATCCAGCTTTCAACCGAACGCAGTGGACCGTGGATATCTCACCGCCGGCTATTTCCTGATAGCAGGACTAGAACGTTAGCTGTGAGGTAAACTCTTAAACGGTACGTGAACGATCTTCAAAGTCAACTTAATGAGTCAGCCACATAGTGCCGAGTAAAGGTAAGTGGCACCAGTACGAGTAACCAGAGGTAAGTAGCACCAGTACGAATAACCAGAGGTAAGTAGCACCAGTACGAGTAACCAGAGGTAAGTAGCACCAGTACGAGTAACCAGAGGTAAGTAGCACCAGTACGAGTAACCAGAAGTCAGTAGCACCAGTACGAATAACCAGAGGTAAGTAGCACCAGTACGAGTAACCAGAGGTAAGTAGCACCAGTACGAGTAACCAGAGGTAAGTAGCACCAGTACGAGTAACCAGAGGTAAGTAGCACCAGTACGAGTAACCAGAAGTCAGTAGCACCAGTACGAGTAACCAGAGGTAAGTAGCACCAGTACGAGTAACCAGAAGTAAGTAGCACCAGTACGAGTAACCAGAGGTAAGTAGCACCAGTACGAGTAACCAGAGGTAAGTAGCACCAGTGCGAGTACCAGAGGTAAGTAGTACCAGTACGAGTAACCAGACGTAAGTAGTGCCAGTACCAACGCTAGTGACGAGTACCAGTACCTCTACCGTACAGTACCGTTTCATATGATTGGATTGAGAGTGGTGTTAGGATTTTGATTGATTGAAAAATTGGTTGGCTTTGTGATTTAAATATTGTATGTAAATATTGTATCAAGCAGTGCGCACTAACCATTTACCATTGACGTTGAGCTGTCTTCATATTGTATTAAAATACCCAGCACAAGTCAGACCATAATGACCCTTGAATTTCTTATTCCTCATTCGAGCATGTGAACTAAATAAGCACACGCCCTTCTTCAAGAAAACACTTTTCTTCACGGAGTCGTTTTACTCCACGGGGTCATTCTGACTGTGTCACCATGCCAGGTGGCGTCTTTCTTTGTCAGCGCACAGAGGGGTGCGGAGATAGTAGCAAGATCTGCAATGAACCGGCTACAGTATGTAACCAGTCCGAGGAAGCCCCGCACTTCATTTGTGTTAGTGGGGTCAGGCACGTTAGGGATTGCATCCACTTTCTTCTTGTCAGGGGAGATGCCTTCTGAGCTGCGTAAGTCTCTGTTCAGGGTTGCATTTGCGGAGTCGCTTCAAACATGCTGCGAGACGAGTGTCGTGCTTTTCAGGAGTTCGGTCGAAGATTAAAATGTCATCGTCACTGATAATTATCGGGGGCTCCCTAAAATCCGAGTAGTGCTGAGGAGATCGGGTTTTGAAGATCTCAGCAGCGGAGCAAACACTAAAGTTAAGGCGTTTATAGCGGAGCAGGCCTTTGTGTGTTGAGAAAACGGTTAGGTGGCGGGATTCGGGGGGCCAATTCTAACCTGATGATACCCGGCGCTTAAGTCCAATTGCTGAACACTGTAGGCCCATTGACTTGGGCCAGGGTGTCATCGATATTGTGGGTGTGACGTGGCGTTCACATTTGATGGAAGTGTTAACGTTTTGCATGGCTACGCACTAGCGAATGTCACCTGGTTGTTCTGGCTTTTCGTGGATGGGCGAAACCCACGGTGTCGGCTCATTGCGGACAGGCTCAAAATACCTGGTGAGTGCCTCTTTGGCAGGTGCAAATGTTGAGCCGGTTTCAGATAGTGTGTCAAAAATATCCATGACATTGGGGCCAGCATAGTGTAACAGCAATGCCCGCTGTTGCTTGTCATCATTGACCTGAAAGGCGACGCACAAATTCTGTCCTGTCAGACGACGAAAGTTACGGCAAACAACAGCACGCTTATTGCAGGAATGGATGTGATAACGGAAAGCCTGATTCACTCCGAACTTTTTAGACGGCCGTTTCCACCCGAAATATATGCCCAGCTGAAAAAAGAGTTCAGAAATCTCCTTTGGGTGTTGCTGGGTTCCTAAACATTGAGACAGATCCCATCCTCGTCGCCAATTGTAAGATCAAAGGCAGGAAAGTTAGGACAGAGTAAGTGTTTCATGCTCACAGTCACACACTGTTTGGCTGTAACATGAGGGCTGACCTTTTGACCTTTAGCCTGGAAATTTCTATTGCAAGTACGGAGCGCTTAACGTGTCATGAATACTACAGGGTCCTCATCACAAGTCATCACACATCATCACAAGAGAGATAAATAAGTTCTCATCACAAGTGCCCCGAAGTAAACAACGTCATCCCTAAAATCAATTGACTAAAAGCATGACTGGGTTTGCGCTTCAATGATTCTTTGACCTTAGAGCCACTTTGTCGAATGCGAGTGCTCCTCTGTCAACAAGGGTCAGGTCGTCGAATCCTATGCAGTCACCTAACACCTAATTGCCATTTTACCAGTTTTACTCGAAATGCAACTCCCCGGAAAAAACTAATTTACCAGCAAACAGTCAACTCAACACTAATGGACAACTGAACAATCTCTTCTCACGTGATTCCTTGCATAAACAAACCTAGGCTATCCGTGCTACTCTCAAGCGAACCCTAGAAATCCACGCAAAAATTACGCCTCTCTGAACTCAATGCAAAAGAGTTGACGTCACATTTAAGCACCCCCACCAGAATTCATTTTACAAAAAAAAAAAAAAAAACCGTTGCCAGTCCATACGTCGTCATTCCAAGTGACTTCTTAGAACCAACTGGAAACCTAATGGCACGCATTCCGGGTGACCTCCGAAGTAGACACCTTGCCAACCCCATTCCGTTAACGTTTTCATCCTCGGCCGACCCATTTGTTTTATCGAGAGAAACCAAAACCAAGCCCCAGTGAACCCTGAACTTGAAAACCCATTTCCCATCCCCAATCCCCCCCGGAAAAATTCTGGGTCTTAGTTTCTTTATGTCAATCCGTCCCAAAAGCGCGAACAGGTGTCAGTAATGACTCTGGAGAAACAAGCCCACCCTATTATATTGCGGCTTCTATACCAAGAAGCCTGTCCCTTCAGTCATGGAGCTAAGACGCCCTGATGGTCACAGTCAATTCAGACCTGTACCTCTGCGTTCCTCCCAATCAAGGATCAACCTTGCATAATGGCAGAAGAGCAGGAATTTTCATGATGTCGTTAGGCACAAGCCAGGAACAACAAAGTGGGAGAAATCTAATCAGGAAGCTTAACGTGGATGTGCAGTTGGCTCCATTCAGGCGCGCAATCCTCAGCCAAACAAAACACTTAACTCCTCAGTTGGACTCGTTGGCATCCACGTGCAGATGCTTTGATATTATTTTGCCTGATGTTACAGCTTCGTTATCTACAGTTTTGTTTTCCTTCTTTCCATCCCCCTTTCTCTTTTCTGTCTCAAAACGAGGTTATGTGGAAAGAACCATTAGTGGCATGCATGAGAGAGTACTTGCACTGCAACCACTGATTAACAGGAAATATAACGCCCTAGTTTAATCTGTACCATCATTCTAATGACTAAGAATATTTTGTCAAATGCATGTGGAAGATTAATGATAAAGCAAAGACGATGCTGGCTTATGTCATGTCAAAAATAAATGACGCAGCAATCAACAGACCCCGGCACCCGTTGAGTACATTAGGAACGAACACTGTGTCCTCGTTCATACATTTCGTATACTCATCTTTCAGGTTCAAATAGCCTCTGTTTTAATACATTTGACTTGAAAGAAAGCTGTGTGAACCAATGCCAGAATATTACCAGGGTATGCATAAAAATGTGCAACTTCAAAGATGACGGCAACTCACTGAGTTTTCGTTACCACGGGAGTCACTCGAAGACACAGCCGTTTGATGTTCTGATGTCCTGCCCAAAACTTTCCATTTTTATTTCTTGAAACGGTGAAAAAATCGTCTTGATAGTTAAGGTCCAGAAACATTTTCAATTCAAGAAATTCGTGAAAGCAAAACCCTATTATGCATATTGCTCGACGCGATTTTATGAGTTTGTTACGTGCCTTGTGTGGACCTGATAGCAAATAGGTCCACGTCATGCAGGTGGAGCAAACCTTGTGTGGACTAAGCCAGGTCTGCCATGGTTCCCCCTTTCCGGAGAACAGTTTGGAGGTAAATTAGGGGCAGATTATCCATAGTAAAAGGACGAGGATCAGTTGAGGAAACCATCAACAAATATCCAGCTTTGAACAAAGAAAAAGTATTTTCTCCAAACTTTCTGACTTACATGAAAACGAGGGAATGTCCACGCTAGTTATGATGCAACATACACTCGCGGACTGGTTATGAATCACAACAAGAATTCGCTGATACCATACAGCATAGTATTTCAGACTTACTTTGGTCAGAACGCTGTATGTAAAACATAGTTATACCTCCCCATGCATTGATTACGGTTTGTCTTATTATTAATTTTTTAAAATACCAATTTATGAGCTGCCGGCATTAAAATGTGCATAAAGATGTGTGTTTATTTTTGGAAGCCGATCAACAAACGTCTGCAAATTTCTACAAGGCGGGGATTATTCATGACAAAGTAAATACACACTGTACATAGGCGATGAGCAACCTCCCCTGCGCACTGTGTGTTTGCCTAGGCAATTTAGTTTGCATGACACACTTGTTAGCATTCCTGCTAGGGCGGATACGGGTGCGTCACAATAGCTCGGGAACCAGCGGGATGCAACAAGCCAGTCCTCCCTGATGAATTGGGCTTGACGAGGCGACGTTGACTCTTAGCTCCTTCTCAACGACGCAAAGCGCCGTCAGCCGCAGTGGAAGCCGTTATTAAATTAATCCTTTTATTCATCCCCTTATGCGCGTTTTTCTCGTGCTCGTTTGATGCTTCCGTTGTGTCTGTGAATGTTATTCATAATGTTTCCACGATGATTGTTTCTCCTTTTTTCTGAGACATCATTGATTTAATTTCAGTGCTTTGAGATATAAATTGCAAAACGGCGGGGTTAAATTAATGTTGAATTTGCATCCTGTAACTATATACATGTAATATCTCAACACTGGATTGGACTTGACTGGTGTTGTCACATACTACGAATACCGAAGCTGTTAAATTTGTATCGCTGTGTTTGGAGTTGCGAGTTAGCAAACGACACTGTTGATCTGCGCAACTTTGTGGGCGTTATTCTTCTTGTCAAACATTGAAGCCGAAATGACACAGCAAAGATGCTAAATAGGCACCAGATCATGTCTCCTGAGCTCGCATAACAGAACAAGTTCAAGAAACAGGAAGTCAGGCGCCCAAAGGCTTGCTTTTTTTCTTTAAATACAGCCACTCAAAAACCCACACCTCCGTGTCTCAGTGAACCTCATTTTCAATACTTTGCTTCACTACTTGGAGGGGCATTTTGCTATCCTTTGGCTTTATGCTAAAGAGAATTTCCAAATTCATTAAAAAACATGGAAAACCTATGATGCCATACTGGAAGAGAACCCGAATGCCACATAGTTTGTGCACAAAAAATGCTTTCCATTGGTTTCGCCTTTTGTAACACATAGCATGAAACAAGCATGTAAGCCTTACTTAGAAAAGTTTCCAATGAGTAAATTCCGGTGTCACAATTTGAACAGAAAAACCTATGCACTGAACTCTGTCTGCCCTGCATGAAACCACAGCAACAACGCCCTCAATTATCAAGGAAAGCAGGGGCACTTGTTAATGCTTTGAAAATTGTACTTTCCTATAACTTAAACTGACCAGTTATGAATTGCACGAATTCTGCTTTGATTGTAATTACTTGGCTGTACTAAGTCAGAAGATCACTTTGTATATAATATATTTACCTAAAGTTTGTATAATTAATTTGTTCATCAGTGATGTATTGAGTGTTTCTAATATAGGCCTACTCAACAGTGGGACAAGATCTTACTGTATATCGTTCATAATTTACACTGTCTGTTAGCCTTCAGATTACATACTATTTATGTTATTGTGCTCGATACAAAGCTTTCATTATCGAAACAAAAGCTCCAAAATATTATGTGCGATTTTAGAAATTTGAATTGAAAATTTCTTTTGTATCTAGTTGCAAGCAGAAGGTTGAAGAACTCAGCTGTATTGTGAAACTTCCCTCTGCCATGCTGAATACTAAAACTACAATCAAATGCTTATCTGTTTTGTCCATTCAGTGTTCATTTAATGAAATTAAACTTCTTTTCATGCGAGCGCGATAGTCTTTCTTTCTTGGGACTCACAACCACGCATGCGCATCATGAGCAATCAGTGAGTCCATTATGTTGTGCAAATTACGGACAACACCAGAGTCAATTACTGCCTCGTGATTGGCTCCCCTCTGCTTTGAGCTTAGCACACGAATTTGCTGACTAACATTTCTCCTTTAACAGCCCTAAAGAAAAGAGCCCTGCGAATGCGCAGAAGGGCCTATGAAACTTTCAAACTTGTGGGAACCAGTCACGGTGCTTGGGTTCGCTTCCACGCCCAGGAGCGTACCAACCAAGTTCACGGCGCGAGAGCGGCTTGAGCTTACCTGATATTTCGCTGGCAGCCTGCACGAGTTGCAGCGTAATGGTATCATCGTAGCAGCCGTGGGTGATGAAGCTATCCTCCACTCCGGCATTTTCTCTGCATCAACCAATCAACCAATGCACAAGTGTTGTAATGTTGTTGTTAAACCAAAAACACAGACAACTACATCGAAAAGCATACGTTTTGGATAACGTTTAGTAAAGTTAATGCCGAGAAGATATTTTACAGGAAAGATGACAGATGGTATGACAGCGTACTCCACCTAACAAGCGGCTATAGGAGGTTTTCGTATTTCTTCCTTTCTTTCAATGAATGTCAGCTACAGTGTTGTTGCAAGGATCCTATTTGTGACCCTTTACATTTCTTCCAAGTAAGGTCCAATATCCTTTTGCATATGTTAAGGGCACTATCACTTCCGACGAACCCAGATATTGCCCTCGCACATTCCCCAGTCCATAGTACCGGTTGCTATGATCACTTCACAAATCTCCAGGAAGCATGAAATCGGATGAATAGAGGCCTCGATACCACCTCTCCAAATCCGTATCCACAGAAACTGAACAACAAGCCTTCGACCTCTACGGGGAGACAGGATTCTCGACTGATAACATTATATCCTCGAAGATATATTGCGTGTCATGAGGGAAGAGAATCAGCAATTAACGTCTGTTAATGTGATGCACGAAATTATGCTCCAAGAGAATGGACGTTACGAGTTACCAATCGTATCTGGTACAGAAAAGACACAAAGTGAACAAAAAAAAAAACCCTTGGGCTTATACCTCAACATAACCTTATATCCTTATAATCCCGTCATATATGCTCATTTTCCTATTTCAGTACTACACAATACAAAATTATCTTCGATAATAAGTTTTTCGTGATTCGGGACGACTTTGTTTGGGAGGTCGTCTTATTGAAAGAAATTGATGAAAAATGCATCATATTTTTGCAATTCCTACAAAGATATTTTGTAACTTGGTTGAGCGCGTTTCTTTGCCTTTTTTGACTACAGAGATTGCCAAAATGACAAAATAGTGGGTTAATAACATCAAACATTTCGGCTGTATTCTTTGTCAGTCCAACAAAGCAATAATTCACAAGCACAATAACTTCAAACACGGAAAGAAGCAGAGGGAATCCAGAATAACGAATCTTGTTCAGGAAAATAACAGACGTCAAATCTCAACATTCTTGATTTCTGTAAACAGCTCCCATCAGTAACTAGAATTCAGAGAACAGAGTCTGTTTTGCCCGTTCGTAAAGCAGTTGGATTGTAAAAAAAAGAAGCCTACTCATCCTTCGCCCCAAATTACAAGATACGACTATCAGCTCACGGTGTCAGAACTAATGACGAGTTGCATCGTCTGCTGAAACACGACTCGGGTTACTTGCGCGTGATTGATGTAAATATTCCGGATCTAGAGGAGGAAGGTTGAGCAGTGGACCAACTCATTTCCGCCGAGTTATGGTTCCAGAGCGGAGAATAAACGGGGAGCTTTCATCAACAAAATGGGCTTGAAGCTGGACGTGTATGTACACGGACAATTCATTATTTACAAACCAGAATTCTGAGTGATCGGGCACACGCAAGGTACACATAATGTGCAATTAGGTACACACTTTGCGTGAATGTCAACAAAAGCTATTTTATGGTAGAAGGAGACACCAAAATGTGCAGTATGAGACACTGATCATGTCATAAGTCTGTGACAGATAATTACTTGCGTTCGGTTTACTGCTGATTCTCTCCTGCAAAGTGTAAAGTTCAGTTACTAATTGCTTGTGCTGCTGCACTGTCCTTTGATATGCCTGGAGATTCGGGGACTGGTTGTTTATTGAAGCAATAGTGCGTAAAGCAGAAAGAAGATTGAGCAAGGGAAAATGTAAAAAGTTGTAAAGTTTGGGTTTAAACTTTTCAGTTTTACTTTTTATTCAGTGGTTTTCTTAGCCGACGTAACGGGCCATCCCTAGATTGTTGGACTGACGCCGTCATGACGGCGCGAAAGAGTGTTTAGCAAATTCAACATCACATTTTGCCACTCTGTGGCTATCACATGAGTGAGGACTCGCGCCTTGTGATTTAGGACTCGTCGTCCAGAAAAGTAAAGAATCTTTCTCTTAAGGTACTACTGCCTTTGGTATCACATTTTACTGCCGTGGTACGGGGCAGACCATTTTATATTTGAATCTGAACTATCATGGCACTGAGGCATTTGATAAAATTTGTGTAGCTCGTGCAGTATGGCTCGATTTGCAGTCCGTCTGAGCAATGGCTTATTCTAAACTTCTGTCTGCTGGACGGCAAGAAAAAGGGAGCGCTCAGCTGGCACGATCCTGTTTCAGACGATGGAAATGCTCAAATTTTTATGCGAATTCCGAGTGGAAACAAGCCTCCAATGGAAGGATGCCCGTGTTGTGTGCGTCCTGCAGCACGTTGTGCCATTGGTACCCATTCATCTCAGCAGTGTTTATAGAGGGAATTGCGACATGAATGTTTCTTTAATTGGAACTGAAATGGTGGATTGTACTTTAGTGTACATAGACAGTTGGCGCATAAAAGCTGCACGCTGTACTGCACACATAATGAATTGCAATTCTTGTCCCAAGTCTGAAATACTCTCTCTATGAGCCTTGAGCGCAATTTTCTTAGCAACGGTGGCTCCTCTGGTCGGAACTGAACTTCGCCTGTTCTAGAACGACTACCGGTATGAAATGCACTCGTTACATAGACATTGCATTGTAACATTCCCGACCAACATGGCTCTTTTCCACCGATGAGGGGGTGCTTCCGCTCGAGGTGGATATACATAGTTCTGATCCATTTTGATCCACTCTCAAACGATCTGCGTATGTTTTTCAGAGAATGAGAGTATAAGAGAAATGTCGGGGTCAGAGTGTTCACTCTGAAGAGGGGTGCCGTTCCCCTCGTCAGAAACAAGAAATCGCCGCTGTTTGCCTGAGTTTTCAAACCCTCACAAAAACTTCCAATACAAGGACATACAGCTGGCTTTGGTAAAATACTCTTTCAATTACATGTCTTCTTTTCCAAAGAGAAAAGATTTTGCCAAGATAGAAAGATCAATTCCTTCAACGTACAGATTGGTTTTCCGACTTAAAGAAAAACAATACATTTTGATGTGACTTTGACCGGGCAATTAAGGTTTGCTGGTTTTCTTGAAGGGTAATAAATATTTCGAAAGATGTCAAAATTCCGCATGACTTCAATCGCCTAAGAGGCAGACAAGTTATTTACACGTGATCATCAAATTGTGCAAGGTTAAGTAAACACATGCACGTTTAAATACAAAGAGCGCTATTTATTCGAAAATTACGTTCCCTTGGTCAGGCATCATCGGATTTTTATGATTGAGTTATATAAAAAGCCCTAAGCGGCAAAAGTCTGACGTGTTCAGAAGAAAATAAATTTCCAATGGATTGAGATCTTGAGAAACCACTTGATAGTTACGTGTTTAACTCTCTTGAAAGGGGTTGAAGTTAAATGAAAACGACCCCACGAGCATTCGATGCCAGTTACACAAGGTCTATAGGTATTCAAGGTTAAACTTGGCAATGATGTCTAAGCGGTATCAGCAAAGACGGTGGGGTTTCAACGGTGAATTAAATATCAACGGAGCACTCCACTGTATTGCGAAATGGAAACGTACATCAAAAAGTGTTCAATGATGCATACACGCAGCATGGCCAGATAATTAAGCTACAAAATTGCTCACTGATGGGACTGGAGGACATATAAAAGAAAGCATCTGGGTATTGACCGTCGATCGAAGACAAGAAAACAAGGTTTCGTTTTGACCAGCAGAAATGACAGATTGAATGTTATCTCAAGAAAAAGACATGCCACCAGTTTGTATCTACAAAAGGTTTCAGTGTACAGTTGAGGCCAAAACTTTCATCCGTCATCTGCTCCAAAAAATAAAGCCATCTTAAAAATTGAGAGGAATTGGTGTTAAAACCGAGTCCAAAAATATTTCCATAAGCATTTGTGGTTGGTGGTGTTTGCAAACTTGTTGCCTGAACTGTACTGTATTACAAATATTTCGTGGGTTTTCCCTCCCGGCCGAGAGGTCGATTTAGAGGCTTCAGATCTAGAGGCCGACACAGGAAGCTGGCAGAGTTGTAATGACTCGAGTCAATGACTCGACTCGAGTCCGACTCTAGTCATAAGTTTTGCCCACTCGACTAGAGTCCCGACCAGTAAATGACTCGAATCGACTCGAATCTCTCATGGAGACTTGACTCCAGTACAAGTTTAGACTCCAGTTTCAAAAAAAAAATAATTGTAGTTGGCTAAATACCTGTTACCCTAATTTATTTCAGTATGTCTAAATGAAAATAAAAATACCAAAAATGACTTACAATGTCATGTAGTCGTCTTTTTACTGTATATAGTTTACATATTTGTGCCTCAAATTGACTCAAGCTCGGCACTGGACTCGACTCGACCACACAAAGTGACTCAACTCGACTTCTTGACCTAATGACTCGACTCGAGTCATAATGTTAAAATGACTCGACACGAGTAGAGTCGTGACTCGTTTACGACACTGGAAACTGGGCTTCGAAGGGTCAGAGTGGGAAGTCTTTGAGCAATCCCATGTGTCAATCAGTCCCTCTGTTACTCCATAGCCGACTTCCTAGGACCCTGACGCCCCACCGGTCATGGAAAGTGGCAACCAATAAGTAATGTTTCCCCCCAACTGACAAAACCGTTCATACCCAGTACCTAGTGATAACCTTGATGTCATTCACTCTGGATCATTTCGGCAACTGTTAAACCGCACCCACGCAAAAAGGCCAGAAATATGTCCGGCGAGCTCATTAATAAAAGTTTATACACTCAAAATATTCTATATTAGAGAGTCCTGAGAGCCATTGAATTGGGAAATTGAAGGAATATAGCACTGAACCTCTGCCCGGACTCAGGGCTTCCAATTTTGAGCAATTTGAATGCAATCGAGTCCGAATGTGGCTCTATTTAGCAGTTTTGTGGAGGGATGCATTTTCAACACGGCTTCCTTTCCGGGCAGTGATATTTCCTTCATTTTAGGGGTGGTTTGCTTTGGGTGACAATTTCTCAAATATTCATCTGTCAACCGACTATAAATTGAAAGGAAAATGAGAGAGGACATGTCACACATCATTTTCCCGTCCAGCCTGGACACCTGTGAGAGTTGTGAGTATTTTTAACATAATTTTGGGAATTTATTTTTAGGGGTGCACCCTGATTACTCAAAATGTGGTGGAAGGTTCTTAAGTTGACAGCAAACGTTGTTAATAGCGGGAATAAACGGGTCGCTCGGACTGGCTGTTCTAGTCAGACAGTTATGCCCGACTGAGCGAAGTTTGCTGTAAAATAATACTCGGCAGAAAGCACAGATCAGTGGTATGTAAACACTGGCATGAGCAAGATTGAGTATCAAGCATCGCTGTTACGATAAGCACCACTATTAATTAAACTACATGCTGGCTACTGAGCGACATTGGCAAGTGGCATTTTTCACATTATAGCCTCTTATAACAGTAAGTGAAAGCACCAGTTTTTTTCTTCAGCAGCATTATGTCTTATGCAAAGTTGATATACACTTTGAGATCACTCGACCTGGAGATCTGAACAGATAATTCGTAATCTAAATTGAATTTTAAAAATTCTACAACTTGTATAGACCTAAAGGTTAGCGGAAAACATAACGTTCTAAACGTAACTTGTCACTGTGGATAAACGAGATGATCTCTGTATGTAAAGCACATATAGGGAACACAGTCTTAACTTCGCAGATGAGGTCACATAAAAGTCGTGTTGCTTCAGCGTTAAGATTTTACCGTTGATCATGGTTTTGGTCTAAGATATGATTTGTCCGACGACACATTTCTTGTCGCTTTAGCTACATTTTCACGGTTGACTGAACATTGTCCAAATAGTTTCACAAAAGATAGAATTTTTGTCGAAATGTTCTGCTGATATCTCGTAAGGAGTCTCTGCCTTCATCCTTTGTTCAACATGGAAGTAAATTCGCAGCAGCCACTCTCCGTGCCTTTTTTGGTCAAAATACTTGAGAGCAACCGACGCATTTCCTTTGGCGCAGAACTTTATCCCCGGTGCGCGATTGCATGTAACACTGAACCGGAAAACGCTGCTTTCGTCACAGGAGACCGCAGCTAAACACAGAAGGCTATCTTAAAAGGGACTGTGAAAGCATGCCTTCCCGGACAGGCGAGAGGAGGGTTGGGTGTAACATAACGATCACCAGAATCTCTTCTTATGTTTTGAAAGTAGTCGTTTGGGCCGCTCTGCACAGATGGATGGTAACGTAACGCGTGCACAGGAAGGCTGCATGTTACGCGATACTTGTACGTAAAGACAGAGGGACAGGAACGCATCCGGGAAGTTAACTCATTATGTTACTGAACTTTGCACAACAACAGCGCCCGACGAAAGTACCGAAAGGTATGACGAGGGATTACTCAAACTGTTATTGTGTTATCGTTGCCATAAAGAAACGGAGATGTCAGAAATGACAATATTCTCGCTCTCCATTTTTTTCACTATGTTGTCATAATGTTGTGACCGGTTGGACACACTTTCGCTGACGAAATATTCACGTCTAAATTAGCCTACATCAATGTTAAAGGGGCAGGCAGCTAGATAACGGCATTTTTGCTTTTATGAAGAAACATTCCTGCCCTAGAACACGTATAAAACGTATTGCCTGGAAAGGCATAAAAGTAGAACTTTGAATTTCGTTTTCATGCGCGCGCGTGTAAGCAAGCGCACACAAACTCACCCCGTCCCTGTGGAAATATTCTCTGAAAAGAATGGCGTAAAATAATGCAAGACAGCGTGACTTTCCGTTGTAAAGAATGGGCGCCCGTCTTCCCTAATTAAATTAAGTAACCATTCTAGGGTTGAAGAAAAAGATTACCTCTCAAACAATCATTTGGATGTTTCCTGACTGCATGAAGTGTTGCGAAGTGGCAGGTTTAACAGCTGAGAGAAACCTTTTTTTTCGAAATCCAAATGTGCGTATCTTCGTGCAGGCAGTGACAAATTATGAAGGAGAGCCCATACCGTCATACCTAACGAAATCGCTGATTGGCCAGAACAAGCTTTTTAAGTGAATGATCTCATTCTGGTTTCTAAACACATCGCATTACCATGTGGTTTCTCCTTTCTCAGTGTAAGTAATCTCCAAAAGACATCATTGTGTACGATCTGTTATTTACCCCGGGACATGACATCTGCTAACGCCAGTCTGAGTAAATTAACCAGGCTGTTAGTGTGAACTCCATCCATGGAAACGTCACCACATTATTGCTCAAGAGGTTACTGAATCATTGCCTAAAACAATTTCCTTCTCAACATAAAGCGTTGCACCATGTCATAACCATGGTACAGCTCCATAGTCAAAATTCCCGTTGTTAAGGATTGTGATTCCATAATGCTCCTAATTAGTTCTAAAGTTCAAAGAGTAAGCACTGAATGATTGTAAGTTTTCTAACAAGAACGCAAGCAAGTTTTTCTAACGTCACTTGCCACCTCTACACTGCCTCAAACTGCCACCTCTGTTGTCAATAATAATGGAACAAAGGAGAGATTCCCGAAAGGAAACACCCGGCCAACTGTCAGAGAAGCGATGGTAATTTGTAATACAGAGCTAGGACATTTTTCACACTGCGGGCAAGCGGCACGGTTCGTCGATCAACACAGTGACACTTTGACAGAAACATCACCAGTCACGAAGCTGGATGTTGCCCAAATCAACTCTAACGTGAAGAAATTATTGCTTGAGTTGTGACAACCAAGACTCTGTTTCCAAATTGGTGCGAATCCTTCGTTTTTTGCCATCACATTCGAAACTTGAAAACAAACTTCAAGGTCTTTTACACGCTCAGCTCCTAAAAACCCAGGAACGTGTTAAATTTGGCGTTAGTTTCATGGTACAAGCACGCACAATTCTGCGCAACACCTGGTCTTCGGCCCTTCGCGGCCTTGGCTTGTCATTGCGATCGTTTGCAATGACACAAAGTAGCAGTGGAAACTGAAGGTCGAGGGTTGAAGTTGTTCGCTGATCTCCAGCCCACACACCTCCAGCGTGCTTCTCACTGAAAATCAAAGGTGCACAAACAAGCCACTCCCTTTTGGTAAGTTCGCTCTTGGAAAAACACTTCAACCTTGTACTTGTACAAGTTTGTGACAGTATGTCGATAGTTCTGGTCCTTCCATCTCCATATCTGATGACTACCTACTTAATTGATAGAGTGAGATTTCTGTATTGAGTTCTTTCTTCCCTCCAAACCCAAATTCAATTCCTTCGGCGGCCTAGGTGATCCCTCTGTGCGTGAATCTGCGAGCTTGCTCTTAAATATTTTCCTGCCGCCTCTAAAAAGGTTTCTTCATTTTCTTCACTCTACGTTTCTGAAAGCTTCCGAGCCAGTTTTGACTTAGTCAGAGGGATCTTTGTTTTCGTAAGAAACACGTAAATGATGTGACTAGGCTTCCGAGTGCCTTTAGCGTTTACTCCACAGGAAGGGAGAGACGTTGAACTCACAGCGATGCTTGGCCACGAAATTATCCGCTGAGCAGAGACAGGTTATAGGCAAGGGCGTCGCCAAGAGGGGGACAAGAGGATGGTGGCGGAGGTACTAATCAGTGGCAAACTGACAAACTATCAAGGGTGGAGGTGGGGGGGGGACAATTCTGAGAAATTTCACGTAAATAAGTCGACATTTCCCCTTTCCTCCTCTCTTGTCCTCTATTTATGGTCTTTCTTTCAAGAGGGGGGGGGCACAAGTTACACGATGTGTTTCGTTTGTAGTGGTATCTTCTTCCAAGTAGCTTCGGTTGGACTGACAGAGAGGCTGAATTGATTATCCTGCCCTCTTGAGTCAGGGTTCTTACGTAATACAATGTAGCTTGACACTTGGAAAACTGAATTCCTAACGGTCGTTGACAGCGCACCCTTGACCCGATGTGGGGATCTTACGCAAACAGCTTTTTATTAATGCTGCATCAAAGGAAATCAAGTGCTTACCTGATTTTGTGCCAAGCCTCGTCTCCAAATTTGTCCAACACGAGAGCCCTTACACAGAGGTTTATGAATCCGTACTACAAAACGGACAAATAACGAAAAGACCTGTTAAAACAGCTAATAAAATCAAAACAGTTTTAGTTTCCAGCACGTACTGAAACAATTTTTCCACATGCAATCTTTTTACTTTCAGACAATGGGCATTCAGCCCAAGCCTAATTTGTAAACTAAACTAGAGACACATAACACAAAAATTGATTTCTAGACGTGGAAAAACATTTCGAAGAACAAAAAGACAAAGCTTGAAACAGAATGACATATGGAGCAGGACTTGTCAAAGTGGTCAGAATTTTGCGGTTTTTTTACTGTCACCGATTTTGTTCTTCAGTTAAGAGAGGCGTAAGAATTTGAAGTTCAATTTCACGTTCAGCATGTCCAGGCTCGCACAATGGTTGTCTGGACTGGCGATTTTCACTGCAATTTCAATTCCATTTTCATTTTACAACAGCAATTAGTTTACATGACGAAAATTCAAAAAGGTATGCACCAGGCTTGCTTCCCATATCCACAAGTTTCTTACTGGCTGTTGAGCTCATAATATTTAGATCATTTGGAAGCTAAAGGTAGTCCCGTTCATTTCAGTTGAAGGTCTCAATAGTTGTTGATCTACATTTGAAACGTGTACGTAGTCACTGCAAATAACCACTTTATGAAAGTGTATAGTATGCGCGCTATATGGTTGTGGTTGCTGTCTGCAGGTAAAACCGGAAAGCGATTTTCATACCAAACAATTAATAGCAATGAATACCTTGCATTACGTGAAGAGGTATTACCAGGAGAGATATGAAATTAACAAAACACAAAGTAACACATTGCAAGCGATTGTCTAATAGTGAATCTGGGTGACCAAATGCGCTACGCAAAACGCACCTGCAAATGTGAATACTGTTCAGGCAGAACATTAAATCATCTCACCATGCAACAATTCTCATGTATATTTATATAACCAAAATAAAGGACTTGGAGCAGCACTTACTTTCACGCGACACCTGTCTGTTTCTTTCTTTCGCAAATTTCTATATTCACCAACGATTACTTCAGAGGTTGAATTAAGCATTGGTAAACAAATTAGAATAAAGTGGAATTCAAACTCTAAGTAAAATCAACTACCAATCATCCTCTCCTTGGAAAGTCTCATCCTGCTTCATCACTGGAAGCACATTGACCTTGAAAAGACGGGCTATCAATCCCTGCCCTAATGCACTCATAACTTCATCAGCACAGCAACGGATGCAACCTGGGTCAATGCCGTGATCTGGATTTCTATTTAATCATGGTGGCTGCAATAGGAGGGGCGGTGCTTCTGCTCTGTATATGGCGTACAAAGGTAAATCCTTGAACGGGATTGGCAGACAGGGCGCACATGCAAACCAGATTTTGACCCCCGGGGAAGTTAATAATACGCCTATTTTAGCCACCTGGTTTTTTTTTCATCACGAGGATGATCCTTTATTCAAAGAATTATATCAAAGTATCTTCCGCCGAGTATAACTGTCGAATCGCTAAAAAACTTGGTTGGATAAGCGACGTGGAGTGGTTACAAACGACGGACGGATATATACCGGTAACAATGTCAGACATATCCCTGTGAATGCTTTCTATACGATAATTTCCAACAAAAAACACGCCACTGATACTTTTTCCACAATTTCCAGCAACCCCTACGCCGACAAATTGAATAAGCATGGAATTGCTTGTGCAGACCCGAGAGCAACAAATGTCCTAACAGCAGAGATTGCGAAGACACTCTGTCGACTCATCACAATGTCTGCGCGATGTCTCTCACCCTAGTTTCTATCCCTCTGATTTTGAGGGACAAAGGATTTCGAGGCTTCTAAGAGTTAGGGCTACGAAATTGAAAAGAACCAGTTTGAGAAACCATCGGCCAAAAAGCTGACTGAAAATGGCGAGGCATTATATCCTCAGGGGAAAGTGTTAACATACAGCAGTGTGAAAAATGGTTTATACAGCGTTGTCGAAATCTACATGGAACATGTCGGATGTATTTGAGACTCGCGAAAGTGCACCATGTTGCTGATTACGAAGATCCATGAGCATATGGACAAAAGCTGGGCAAAAATTCAATGTATTAGTCCCGTTATTTAAAAATAAACTGAATGAAAAGAAAGAATTATAATACTATCATAACTCAAATCTCAATACAGCTGTACCAAAGACTGCCAAGAACAAATTGTCTATTTAAACATGCAGGTCTACGGTTGTATAATTTCATCCTTGTTGATCCTGCATTACCGTATTAAAATTATTGCGAGAGAGCGTTCAGTTTTATGCTTAACACTGTGAAGTTGGTTTGTGTACCTACTTTTATCATCTTTGTTCTTGATATTCTCTATCTACATTCCCCATTTAACGAGTGAAAATCCTGTTCGAAAACAACGTTTACGCGGTAGCTCTCGGAATTCGGAAGCTCGTTTTCATGATTATTTATACTGATTCAACACCGGGGAGGGGGTGTGACTAGGTCCCCTCCCCTTTGCGCCATGAATGTGCACGTATTACAGGTACACGGGTCGTGGTTTGATGAAGGTGGTCAATTCGTCGAAGTGAGGAACCACGAGGACTTTAAATTGATTTTTCAAAGGTTTTTGACTGTCCTGTTCAAAGACACATTAAAGTTGCATGTGGGGTATCCGGTTTTTCCTAAACAAAACGATTGCATAGAGACAAGGAAAACAAAAACACCTGCCAGTCTTAGGGAGACTTGGAGAGGTTACTGCCCCCATGAAACAATACAACTATCACTGTTGGTCTAAATACGGGTGCATAGACTTAACTAACAATCTGATGCTTCCACAGTTATCATACATCTTATTGTCATCTTCCGTCCCCCGGTTCATTTCATATCAATCCAACTGCTCCTGTCCTTATTTATCTCCTTTAAAACTAACTGTGTCGTCTTGATTTTTTGAAGTAATGTTTATTCTCCAGAGTCCAATTGAAACCACTGCAGTATGTTTTCGTTGCGATTGAGAGTGCATGTATACTATTCAGATTTCTTTATTTCTGTATATAATTATTTCAAACAGTCCAAATGAACAGTTAACTGAGATGGCAATAAAAGCAGGCTGTTGTTATGAAAACAAATACGTGAAAACATGTTGTTTTGCTCTCTTTGTGCATTAGACTCCGCTTTTCTTACATGTCAAAACCGCTGAGAATCAGGAAGAGTGCCAGATATAACCGCAGTGTCCTCGTTTTGACAAAAAAGGGAAGTGTGTGTTTGTTTCCGAAGACACTTATCCTTAAGTCCTAGTTTCTTTTCCAGAAAATATACTGCAATACATACAAATGCGAATCGGGGAGAATGCTATGCCAAACAGACGAATTTGAATGGAAGCATGCGGAAATTGTTTGCTGGTTAATTAACCTCTTCCCAAAGCCCAATACGAATTTGAGTGGATGACTAGTTAAAAATGGAATTTGTTTGTTTCACAAATGGGCGCTCAAATAACGAAATCTGATCACCTGTTTTTGATAGTGGAATGCGCGCATGTGACGGAGAATTCAATTTAGAATCAATCTGAATATGCCCCATGTATTTTACCATAAAACAGGCAAGCTTGTTTTTTTAGGTGCTGAGCGCATGTGGTCGCTCATTAAACGAAGTGTAAAATTCTAACCACATTTCCAAACCCTGTATGTTTAATACTCGGTACATATTATACCGCAAGGTCATGCCGACTTACAGTTAAATCTATAGCATTCGTTTCATAAGAAAAAATGCCATTTCCTTTTAAACGAGAACTAAAAGAGAGAATATTACATTGGAAATGGTTTTGTAGCTTGTTAAATTACGACGAGACGTAAAGGCATGCAATTTGTTGGCCCTGCTGTTTTCAGCAAAAAATGGAACAGCAGAGAATCGGAGGCGATTTCTTTTAGACTTTTGATTATTATTTAGTGATAAGGTGCATTCTCCGCTTTCACCACATACTTTGGAATCTATCGTGGTGAGGCGTAACAATCTTTGAGTTGTCCTGGATGATATATAAATAATTGGTTCATGTTTGCCAGTCCTCAGAGAACCGTGAGCTTTACCAAATTGATAACACGCAACGTTTTAATGAAACAAAATGTGAATCTTGAATGCTGATGTCAAATTCAACAGGTGGACTAGGTAATTCAAAGGCAGAACCATTATTTGCAATCATCCAAAAGGTAACTGACAAAACTATTGTTGAAAAGCACAGGGCTAAACTCCCTGTGAAATTGTTCTTTTTGGCAAGCTGAAGAAAACAATGAAAGGAGGCCGTTTCCAATGATGCGTCTGGTGACGCATGTTTTCGAAATTTGTCATTAAGAAGCCAGCGCAAGCGCTGACGTCACATACGTGGTTCAGACAAGTCGATGGTTCTGTGCGTGACATTGTATCAGCATTTGACTGAACCTGAGAACGTTTCTCAAAACACTGAGTTCAGGTGCAATTCAAAATGTGATTCAGCAACTTTTGATATGAAATTAGAATTCTAAAATATTGTTTTTTCTCGGAATATACAGTAGTGTATTTACTGAGTTGAAAGATCTTCAGGTTTGTTCCTCGGCACCCTTCTTGACATTTTACGTGCTGTTGCCTCAGAGGAACATAATGCACAAATGACAAAAGATGGACTGTATCTTTAATATCACATTTATTTAAATACAAAATTTGACACAGACAGGATTAAACAGCAGACTGTCCAACTCAAAAAAAACGGGACTTTTGCATTTCAAAGGTGGCATACTTACCATTTCAGAACTCAGTCGAAGAAATGGTGTCCAGGTTCAACGGTTTCCACATGTGGTGAGCTCCCTCCCTCAGACTAAATCTATCAATCTCGGTCGGTAAGCTGCGATCATCGTTATTCTTTAAGCCGTGGGAGACGCCGCTCGCCCGCCTCCATAAATTCAGCGCTGGCCGAAACCGACTTCTGCTGACAAGATAGAAACTTGTCAGCCTCTACGGCAGGTCGTCGGGCAGCTGTCTACTGTAGACGAAAAAACGAGAGACGGAAGAGCACGTTTCACATCTAGTCACATTACCGAATAGTGTGATTTGGGTTGAGTGCGTGCTTAAATAGCGAGCATTCGCATTGCTGGCCGCGTGCATGTGCGTGCTGCCTCGGTTTCTATGGTTATCGACAACGGCTAGCAACAGGCTTGGTAGGTTTGCACTGAGGACTGCCGTGCCTGATGTGTAATCGAATCATTTTCACCCATGCGGTGGCCGAACGGTAAACCTCAACTATGACAACCAACCAGCTTATGATCTCAGCATGCAATTACTCAATTATTTTGTCCAGCATCACGTTGCCTACACACTACATGTACAGTACATCAACCATTTGGGATGGTGCGACATTCACATGTAACCAAATACATTTTTTGTACCTGGGTGCAATTCAGTGGGACCGGATTTAGATTCATCGATAGCATTCACGGCATTCCCCTTTAATACTTCAATTAATATTGTACAGTGTAGGTCAATCTATGATACATTATCGGTCGGTGGTGCGGTTATTCGTTGGTTACTGTAACACCATACCAGGCATTAACCCCCACCTTGAACAGTGAAAAAGACCAGAGTGCTCTAGCTAAAATTTGGGTTAGGCCACTCCCGCCAGATCCTCATAGTCAGAGGGCTTTGCACAAAACTTCCCATATTGCTGTCGATTGAGTGAGGATATGATGGTGCTAACTTTTTGCTGTATCATTTTTGCCTCACTTTGATGGAAATCACTCCGTGCTGAAGTGCTCACTTTAATTTTACAATCTCGTGACACTATGTCGCTCAAGACAACTTTGAAAAAGCTGGGAGACGTAAAGGGAATCTTTCAGGTCACTTTGGGGCGAAAAGTTGTCCCTGTTTTATCCACTCCTCCTCTGATTTTTCGCTGACATGCATTTGTCGATATGACAAATTGGCTGTTAGAGAAAATAAGCGAAAAGACTGCATTCCCCCCAATTTGGCCGAAAATTGTCAGTTACTTTACAATTTGCCTCACAGCTGTGAACATTTTGCCTCATATCTGTGAACTTCTTAACTCTAACTTCTAACTTGAGGGAGTTCATATCCACGTAAATTCATTGTCACTGCAACAGCTGCTTGCCCATGCAGCTTTGAGTGCAAGATACATGATTACAGTTTAAGTCATATACATCTTTAAACAAAATGAGAACATAGAACCTGTTCATTGCAAGTAGCTATACATGCGTGTGATTCCAAGTCACTGGAGTTCGCGTTCGTATATAAAGGAAACTGCGTGACTCAGCCTGCTTTTTGTCACAGGAAAATGCCATGTATATTTATTGTTTAAATATGTCAGCCATGATTATTTGAGTGTTTATGAGGTGTACATGCAGATGTCAATTAAATATTGAAGGGATGTGCAGGCATCTTCAGAAAACACTGTACGCCATTTGGTAAACTATAAAATTGGCTGAAAAAACCCAACTACTTCATAAAAACATTGTACAAAACAGCGTTATCGTGCTGACATGTAATTATTAAATATGAGAGGGGTTTACTTGCTATCCCGAAAAAAAGTTGTTCGGAAGAGATCAGATCTTTCGCCCTACCAGGAAAATAACGTATTCCTCAACGATGATAAATCGAATCTTGTTAACCTAGACAATCCCGCGAATCTTGTTGACGGGATGAGCTCCGTACCACTGCATTGTGGGTGTTACCTTAATGCTGTCAAAATATTGCAGTGAGTAACCAGGAAGCCAGAAGACAGCACCCGGATTGCATTGCAGAGAAGTACGTTTTTGTTATCCCGGGTAGATTGGGGACTGGAGTAGATCACGATTCGTAATAACAATTGGCCAATCGAGCCGCGTGCGTGTCTCGCGAGACCCAAACCTCTCGTGGCCATCATGCGCGCAAACGAACACTAGAATTGGCACACACGAGGACAGCAATCTGACACTCGAGGACCAAACCCCTCGGATAGGATTCCCATCCCAAAGACCACAGTCTCCCAGGACCGACACCAACTTCCCCTTTCTCGGAGCTCTATTCAGAGAAAAGGCAAAACTTTTGGCATGCCTACCGTCCCTCTCTCAAAAAATACCCCTCTCTTGGAAAGTGCCACTATTCCAAGGTAATTATAGATGTTCACACTTTTCAACTGTGGCAAGTCTGCTTACTCAATAATGATAATAATAATCATGTTCCTTTTGAGTACGCATCCTTTTTTGTAGCAAAATTAGAATCATCAGGGTTATGTTCCAATATATACTGCTCAACCACCGGCAATATCTGTTCAACGTGAGACATAGGGGCCTATGCTAGCACCGTATCTCATCACAATCGTACATTTAAGAAGCTGTTCGATTAAAACACTACACTGATTAAAAAAATCCCGGCGGTTGGAAAAAAATTGTAACAGGCAGGTACATATTCCCTGCACAGCCTTAGCCTTGTAATGGGGTTCCACTCTCTCGGGTTTTCCCCATGGAGTAGGGTGGACAAAACTCTCCTCTCGAATCAATAAATTTCTCCAGGTGAGTCGTTACGGGCACATCGCGCCGCAAGTATCCTTCCGCCCATCAGTCAAGCATAGGGCCTGCAACTTCCAACCATCTGGGTCGTCACCTCTTTATCACAGTTATTAATTTAAATCAATATGCCAATTACGTACTGTTGCCGGGAACAACACAGTTGCAGTATGTGCAATTTGGGCGCAACAAAGGTTGGCCTTCCATTCATTTACGGTCTTCACCTGCCGATGTTGTTTAACCTGTAAATTGCTCTGCGCACTAGGTCTTGCGCAGTACGGAAAATATGTATGCATTTCATGGAGCCAAAACATTTTGGTGCGTTGGAGTAAAAAGTAATAATACTTTTGTTTCAGAGTCATTCTAATAACTTGAGCAAGTGTTTTCTCACAGCTTTGCCCTTTTATATAATGAGTACTTGTTTCTTTTGGTTTGGACAGAATCATAGACATCGATCAAACTAAATTTTCTTGCTCCTTTAAAACCCTACATGAAGATTTAAAGTTCTTTAGTCCACTTGATTGATTGTGAATCCACTCAAAATCTCAGAATTCTCAACTTGCTTTGTCAGAAACTCGTTTCCATCAGGACACACATGTCCGTCGGCAGTACAATCAGAGTTCACTGTTTGTTCTCCAGCGTACTCTGTGCTTTGCACCCGATCACCTCAGTAACTGTCCGCAAGCACTTGACGTCAGAGAGGAGAACTTACTCGGTGGGCAAAAAGGTAAAATGATCTGATATATTTGTACAGTAGCCACCCGCCTGCGAGATTTATGTACACAGGCCGGTAGTTAACCACAGTTCGCGTGGCTACTGCCAACAACCAGACCGACAGCTTGGCGCAGTGGTGTTGGTCCTTCTCTGAACCCGGTAGAAAATCTCTCCTGCGACACCAATGAGGATAAATCCGTTAAGTGTATGATCCTATAAACTTCTGCAGTAGCCAGCTGTCTTATGAGGGATTTTTGAAGCTAAACGATGACCACATGCTTACACAGGCGGGTCAGTCTACTGCAAAATGGTTAACAGTCGCATAAGTTTAATAGTACCGCTTCGTTGGTATTACGACCAGAGGGAAATCCTTAAGGAGCTTATTATTACTTAATTGAATGCGTGTACATTATGTTCGTGAATTCCCAGTCTTTCTCCCCCGACAACTTTCAAGGACAATCATAAAATCGGTCAAAACGGTAAAAACATTTTGCTTGAAAAGGTAACATCCCTATGCAAGAGTAACTTGATACAAAATGGAAATTTACTATGCGAACTTCTGCTAAATCAAGAACAACCTTCGGTGTGCAAATCATCCCCCCCCCGGATTGCAGGTGACTGGAGGTTAGGTGATCAGTAATCCTGCATGTTGGTATCAAGCATGGCATGCGCCCCTTGAATATGCCAAAATCATTCTGATAAGGCCACAAGGATATTTCGATGTAGGCCAGCCAAGTGACAGAAATGTACATAAACGAATTCCTCGGGCGTAGCAATCGACGTAGAAAGCTCTGGTGATGTAAAGCATGCAGCCAACCACTAATAGTTTTTCGGGTATATGTAACAAAGACGCCTGCACAGATGTAGATTGCAACGCCGGAGTGTGGTGGGATTTTCACGGTGCGAAGCTTCGTACAGCACTGAGGCGTACCAAATCAATTAGGAAGCCCGTATACCGCGGCGGTCAAGTCCCTCAGGCATGTTGATCGGGATACATATTCAATAATGATTTGCACCCGTTTCCCCTTTTCTGTCTTTTGCAAAATGGCTTTACGCGCATTTTTACGTCCTCAGAAAATTGGTTCATCGCCCGCATGTGTCGGATATACGAATATATTTCTCTGTGCATTTCCATCCGGGTTGCTTAATCACACTCCGCCTGTCACCAGTTTATATAATGTACTTCAGGATGGTTTTAGTTCATACGATCGGATTGGGATTCTCTTTGGGTCAGCGACGAACATGACAGCTGCACACAACTCAATGTAACGTTAAAAGAATAAATTGAGCTTTTAAGCTCCTTGGGTTTGTTAATCTTGCACAAACTTTTTGTATCACTTCCATTTTTGTTTCAAACCATTTTTGTCCATCACAAAAAGTACAGTTCAGAGGTATAGGTTAAAGGAATAAGAAATTGATGCGTTATTGGAGGTTTTTTAATTTGTTTTTGTTTTGCATTGGAGGTATTGACAAAAGATGAGTAAAGTGTCTCTAATAAAGTAAATTATCCAAATTAGTTCCATACATGGAGGTAAATAGATGTAGAAGCGAGATGTATCACTCAAAATCTAGGGCCACAGACATTAATTTACAGTTACAAACGCCTTGGGATACCAGTCCACGCCTTCAATTCTTGGCAAAAGATCACAAATTTGATACAAAGTGATTACACATTCGATACAAAGATACAAATTTGATAAATGACTGCTAGCATTACAAAACTAATGCAGCAAGTAGTCTCAGTAAATTCGATAGATGCAAGACGGAATTTCCAAAATCAACTTTACTCTTCCTTTTAAAGGAATATGACGGGAATATGATTGACAGCTTCGGCTCAAGAAGTGCCAAGGAGCTGTAAGTGTAACGATGTGCTTTCAAGTTTACGCTCAATGCAGTAGCAAAGAAGAGGTACCAATAATGGAGACAAACTAATTGAATCTGTCCCGGAAACCAAATAGCGGTTGCCGATAATAACATCGATTAGGTCTCCCTCCATTTACTCTGGCACAGTGGCGGTCTTAAGTCTTCCGAGTTTCCCTAATGATCTGACGAGTGCTTGATTTCGTATGCGTAGCCACACTCCGCCAGCCTCTGAAGCAGAGCACCGGCCGCCGTCCTAAGGGAGCGAGCGCAAACGACCCCGACGGAAGTGCAGGCGCAGCCAGGCGGAGAATTGCGGCCAACTTTTTTTTTTCTCTGAGAATAAAAAAACAAAAAAACAAAGGGGTGTGTGACAGAACTCGCAGCAAACAAATTTGGATTAGCATAGCAACTTCTCCAATGAGTCGAGAGGGTAAAATGTAGCCTGACGATGCTGGAACTCCTTTTTCACAGGCAAACAACTTGGAAGCTCGAAATGGTCAGGTTTAGACGGATCAGCATTTGACTAAACCTGTCCCGCACTGAATGTGATCAAACCTGCCACCTGAGAGCATCTCCCCTGAACATCATATTGCTGTTTTTGGCAATTCTACAACCTATGGAGCAAGACTGCGGTCGTAACGACTACGTCACATAATGATCAACTCTGTTCGTCAAAATGTATACAGAACTTTCCTCAAGCACAAACTCAATAAAGGCGAAACAAATTTGATGGAACACAGCAACACAGTTAAACACGGCAACACAGTTAACTTACAGTAAAATCTTGGGAGAGTAAGCTTAGGGCCCCCTTCACCCCTATGTATTCTATTCTATCTATTCCATTTATTGTAGTCTTCTGTCCACTTTGTGCAGAGCACGTGTTGTATTTCGACAAAATTCAAGGTAAGACTAGAGCGACATTTAACAAGAAACGACTGAGGATACCGTTTCTGTTCGTGACAGATCAGCATTTACCCTGATACATGTTGACAATAATCCACAAACTCTCAAGGGGTGCTCTTCTCCAGGGTATGAGGTTCCCCCAAAACGACAAAGGGCAGATATATGGCGATGGCACACAGGAAAAAAATGGGTACAACAAGTAGGTCAGTCAAATTCCAATTGTTTGAATATGGCAGTAATTCATATGAAACAATTCTGTGACGTCACCAAACCCGAAAGCCATGTCACCAGATCACCTCGTGTTTGTTACACTATTACAACATGACCCAAAATACTTAATGAAGCGTAGGCCCGAGGGCCTCACCTAGTCGTATTTGCCAGTAATGAAATCTAACAAATTAATAATGCAAGTACGCCACAGACATTATTTGCTTGTGGGAGGCCTATTTCATGGATGGGCCTAATGGTATACCAACGGTGATGTGCGCACAAAGGTGTTGCAACCTTTCATAATTTAGTACGAGTGGAATCGACAAAAGGGAAAAACCATTCATTCTCACTTGTGGATGAGTTTGTCATTTCCATACAATAAACAGCGAATCAATTCTAAATTGAAATGAACGTGTAGTTTAGAAAGTGACTGAAGTTGGCAGTTTTCTCCAGCAGTGGATAGAGCTATTTTCGTGAGTATTTCAGAAGGGAAAACACTGTATTTTCCAATGATCGTTGAACGAAGAACCAGCTTGGAACACTTCGTGCGTTATGGGAGTATCAATCACATAGGATTGGCCCCGACCTACGCGAACAGTTGCCCGCGCAATCGGGAACAGCCTATAGTCTGTGAATTTGTAAGGATATCAAGCAAGTTGATCATGGAATAATGTAACCACTTTTTGTTTTTTTCCTTTGTAATAAACAAAAGAAAGCATGAAGGCCAGTGCAATTGAAACAGCCATATTGTACACTTACCAAAATCTGTCTAGTTTATAAAATAACAGGAAAATACACGGTGAAACATAACGGTAAAGGGCCCAATGCTGGATTAGTGTCTTTAACAAATGTTTATTGTTTTAAAGTTTTAATGTTAATTGTTTCCTATTTAATTGTTTTAATATTTGTCTTATTGGGGCAGCAGGTCCTTATATCATAATATTTTTACTTTTGCTGCTCCATTCTTTTCTCGTTATTTTTATGAAGAGTGGCTAAATAAATAAATAATAATAATAATAAAAGAGGTTTTAACACTCATCCTACGCAGCTCCATATTGAAAACAGCATTACCGCAAGGCTATCGCTAAAACACTAGGGATATTCATTACTTAGTGAAATAAAACAAACAACATTTAGTGCGCTGCACGTTTTTAAAGAGTTGTTACAAATCGTAATGTAATTCACACATTAAACATTTAAAGATGGAAACGAACATCTGCTCTGTTATTGATACACCTTTGAAAATTCGCGTGAATAAAAAACCTTCATGGTACGACATCGAATATCGACCATCGAACTAACTTTACTCTCATGTTTGAACGTGGGACGCCGGGTCTGGATCCCATGTAAAACCGACCAGAGTCAGCTTCATTTGTGTATATGAACACGTGCATCACATACACGGGCAGATTAAAACGTTCTGTCATTTGGTCCCTATTTCCGATGATACTCATACAGTTTAATAGTTACAGTCATACTCCTACAAAATAGCTTCCTTCGACATCTATACACCGCAGCATCCCCCCTTTCTACTCAAGGTATTAATCTGCGCTACTCTGAAGTAAGAGCATTAGGCCTATAGTTTTCATCTCTGAATAGAACGCTTTGGCAAGGTTTGTCATACTTGAAAAAGACATCCTATTTATAAGCTTTGATTTGATTTTCAGACAGAGCATGAAGTGGCATAGCCAAGTCACGTATGGCCGACGTTCCATCAAATTGATAGCATTTTCATAGAGGTAATGTAATATATGGCAGTGTTTGTACAGCTTCGTCGGGCATAACATTATCCTCCAGCATATCCTCAACATCACTGACCCGAAGATGCCGTCGATTCCTACTGCAACTCGATGATGCTGATCCTCACATCTCGCCTCATAAAGACGTCCTCGATAGAAATGGAACATCAACCACACTCACCTGACTTGGTTCCATGCGATGAGGACCGTAACCTACTTTAGAGTACAGCCGCCAAGGCTTCCAAAAAGTGGAGGATGAGGACACAGCAGATAGAAGTTGAGGGAAGCTTCTTCGAGGGAACGAGACTGAAACTTTTGAAATAGTGTGTGTATCATCAGAAATATGGGGCCAAGTCGTAGGACGTTTTGATCTGCCCTCGTACAAGCACACCGTGTGTTTGATCTCGTGATTACATGTCCAAATCACAAAAGGCATAATTCAGACATTCGAGGACAGTCCCTTTTTACGTACAGATAATTCTTTTGTTCTTTCATTTTTACTATGCTTTTCTTTCCCTTTGTATTTGGGACAAAACGAACTTACGTATCAAATCCTTATACATTACCGCAATAGCCCTATCTGCATGCTATTTATACGGCCATGCTAATTATAGAATTTTTGCAATGCGAACCAACAAAGACGCAAATCAATATACTGACAAGAATATAATTTAAAATCAGTGCTCTGGAATATGTGATTGCCGAACTTTCGGTAACTGAGTACCTTCTTCTGTGCAAGCGGATTCAGTTCAGTGCCATCTATAAATTCACACAATCGTCTGAAACTCTAATAACGTGGTGAAAAAAGAATGCCTGCACATAACTAGGAAAGCACCAGTTACAATTATTCAGATTCTGAAGTCATATTAATGACATCCACATTATTATATTATATTATATTATATTATATTATATTATATTATATTATATTATATTATATTATATTATATATTATATAATATTATATTATATTATATTATATTATATTATATTATATTATATTATATTATATTATATTATATTATATTATATTATATTATATTATATTATATTATATTATATTATATTATATTATATTATATTATATTATATTATATTATATTATATTATATTATATTATATTATATTATATTATATTATATTATATTATATTATATTATATTATATTATATTATATTATATTATATTATATTATATTATATTATATTATATTATATTATATTATATTATATTATATTATATTATATTATAAATGTAACCAGGATTCTGATTTCTTTGCTTCTCAAATCAATCAATCAATTGACTTCATTTGCGGTTACATGGATGAGGGGCTGCTAGTGAATGCGTAAACATTCATGAAACGTCGTAATCATCGATCACTGGCAAGTCAGAGGTCAGTCGATTAGGGGCACATTGTTAATAGTGCCAAACACGGTAGTCACACGGCTTGTCAGAACTGAAAATACAGAAACTTGAAGCAATGCCGACAGAGTTTTTCAAGTTTCTGTATTGCTGATGTCTTTGAGTTAAACAAAAATTGGGCGTGTTATAAATTATCTTCGACCAGAATAATAACTCCAGTAAATAATGGCATTTTTCAACAGGTGAAAACCTGAAGTGCCAGCGTTCAACTGTTTGTGTTGCTTGCAGTGTACGGACAGAAATTCGGTTTAGAAACCAGTTTAAAGGCTGCGTCCTCAGCGATAATTAGACCTATGCCTGCTCATCCAGGATGCGTATCGGGGGGAGGTAAAGGATTTGAGAAACGGTACTTTGTACTCTACTCAACGTGGGTGTAACCATTCCCTTACAGATGAAAAAAGTCGTTTTTACAAAAATTCCACTCCCTTTGGCAAGAGCAATTGAGACGCCACTGATCCAGGAAGTTGCCTATATCAACTGTTATCAAACGGTTTCTGGTGTAAATTTATAGAAAAACACACGAGAATGGCCTAACTTTTCCGCCTCCTCCATAAAGTAATTATAGTCGGCCTGGAGAAATAGGTTCCAGAGATTTTGGAGAGGGTGTTAGGTTTCCCTGAAACTACCTGCTCGCAGCAAGCTTTTGCTTTACTAGTACTTTCCTGGTTCAATCTGTGGGATATATTTGCACCGGGGCATTTTCTAAGTCCAACTGAATACCCGTACTAACGGTTATCTTTTTCATGACGGAAAAGTTTCCCTGTTCGAACAAATAACGCAATGCAAGCACCAAGGCAATGTTTCTTGATCGAGCTGCTCCGTAAGTACTTGCTTCTAAAAGTTGTGTTTCCCCCTCGATTTTTGCTAATTGTCTGACCTTCGCTTGTAGCATTGATGGATGGTTCAGAAGATTTGAACGGCGGCACGATAAATGACCATTAAATCGGACTAGCGTATAAAGTACTATAACCTCGCCGCATCGTCCTATTTCCAGTGTTGGAACAACAGTGCCAAAATAGTGATCGGTTGAAGTATTAAAGCACCCAGCTGGTGCCCGACAGAAGGTACACGTTACTGTCTATGCTGCTTCTTTGTACTCATAGCAGTAAGTAGATTCCGCCAATTAACATTTCATTCAATATTTAACTGCAAATGCTTGCAATACGTTTATTAATATCCCATAAAGGGTAGCTGCAAAAAAATACACCATCGTTTCCATGTCAACCTTAATTTTAGTTTGTTTTACTATTTAACACGGTGTTTTGCTGCCGCGTGGTCTTTATGCTAATGAGTATATCCCACATTCATAAGCAAACCGCGATGTCATCCTAGGAAGAAACACGGACGTGTATAATAAAACCTGGACTCACAATGCCCAATAATCAGCTTATAGAGTCATTGAATCCACTTGCAGCCATTTTACCAAGCCGAATACAAAGCTTTCCTGGCAATGCCCGCCTTTGTTCTTCCTGACGTCAGTAGAAGGGAGCCAACCCACCCATTTGTAGGCCTATTTGGCTCGGTAAAAAGGCCGCTGGTTGGCTTCTTTTTCATACAAAGGCGTTGCAAGTCCAGATTTTATTAATATACCTCCGTGGGAAGAAACCATCATTTTTTAATGGGGCAATCATTTTCAATCATGCCAAATTAAAAACACGCTGAGAGCTTAACTTCAGCATTTGTACAATTCATTAACTTAAGTGAGCTTTTTTTGCCCAAAGAATTAAATTATTAAACTATTCAAATCATTGGGAAAGCAATTTGTAGGAAGTTACACTGTTTACTATTCTACTAAAAGCATGCATACGGAGACACTGATAGTGATTTAACCTTCAGGAGACATATATTAGGGAGGTATTGCTCCTTAAAGTTTCATGTCCCAGATGGAGGCAAAATACTAGCGTCCCAAATTCACTTGGAGTAATGCACTTCTATATAATAACGCACGTTCGCGCACCATCGTGTCTAATGACCACACTTTCACGTCAGTTTACACGTCGACAAAAGTCTAAAAACTCCATTCTTATAGTTGATTCAGTAATAATTACATATATAAGCAAAGAAGAAAATACGTCTTGAGTCAAGGGAGGTTTATAGTGTGGAAATAGTACTTTTTATTGACGAAAATCCCTTTCACCATTCTGTTCGGAGTTTTCGCGTTAAGAAAACCCTTTCCTTAAATAAAATTTAACTTCACAGTGACCTAATTAATTTTCCACTTTACACCTTGCACTCAGCTTCCTATATTTTCCTTTTACAATGCTTTTTGTAAATTTTTGTTGATATAGGGTACAGAAGTGTGACGTCATTTTGAACCAGAAAGTACGGTACAAACATTGATCTCCATTGTCTATAATGGATATCAATGGGTACAAACAAAAGGAGTGCGTGGGTGTTGATTCACGCGCAGGTTCTCGCGCTAATGCTTTCCGCACACTAATAATTGTGCGCGTGACGTATTTACTTCGGTACTCTATATTTTAAGCTGCTTTTGGGTTTACCCGTTTATTAATGGAGACTCCCACAACATCTGCAAACACTACACACAAGAAAATTGGCGTCTGTTAAAGAATGTACTATGCAAAGTGAAATGAAGTCTTGTACGATGGTCGGCTGACCATCGTAAAGAAGGACAACAAATTTTTTCTCGAAAACTACGGCATTCTGGGCGGAAATATTTTACAAACTGATTGAGGCTGTCATGTAGTTTCTTTCAAATGAGATATTTCAGGAGTATACGGTAGTCCGATTTGGGGGATTTTACCAATGGTGTACACTACCTTTAAAATAGGACAACAATTCCATAGACTTGCTTACAAACTTTGACGCCCTTGCATCCATCTTAACACGATGAAACCTACCAACCCAATTTTGCAAACTGTCTGACAAGAACGAAAAGAACTGTCTTCTTCTGGTTACAAAAGCGTTAGGTTTAGACTCTGAACCGTCTCCCTAATATCCAATATCTACCCCAGATTTCTTGATTACGGTAAAGTATGTCCCCAAAACCACATTTACCCCGGCATTACTGTTATTAAAACTTGGTATACTGTCTGGGCTTCTACACTTGGTATAATTCTGGGCGGTTTCTGCGCGGTTTGAAATGGTTTGATGCTCATAGGGAGCCTACTAATGATGCTCGAGAAACATCGGTAATTGAGCCTCAGAGGCGTCAATTTGTTCCGGATATAAGGGGATGGGGGATGGGGAATTGTGGGGGAATCACTTGCTTGGCCATGGCAAATGTACGCGTCTGTAACATGTATTACATTCCTGCAGAATCTCACATCACAACGGCATATTGATGGCTTTTTACTTGCTACTGAATACATTTTTGTTTTGGGGAAGTCGAAGACATCTTTCACACTCCTTCGCCTGATTTGTTTCTCCTAAAGAAAAGGACCGGGAAGATTCAATAGCCCATCCCCTGGTCAGAAAGTGTGGGGGGATACTCCCCATCCAGCGGGGATTAATGCCCGTGATTGATCCGAAATGGACTACAATGGGGGACTTCATAATTCATAAACCTGAAATATACCAGACATTCCAAACATGTGAAAAATAAAATGCATTCGGTTGGTGGCTTTTGTTTGGGCTTATGGAGTTATCGAATGCTCGATGCACGGGAGCAAACTTCAGCAAAGCTTGGCTCAGACACTCCTGAGGGTGACAGAATTTTAACGTAATTGTTACTTGCCTTTATGTGTTCTTTGATAAACTGTAATCGTTTCAAGGTTTTTCTAGCCAAAGACAACATGGACAGTAAATTTCTTATAACACGGTGACGGAAGAAATCCTTCGAGGGAAGACGACGGAATCAGTTTTCAAGGTGGGAGCAAGTTAATTTCCGTACCGTGAAGACGACCTCATCGATGGCGAAAAAAGGCTCTGAAGAAAACTATAAATATAATGCATGCTCGCGTGAGATTCGAATAAAGCTCATCCGTGTACCAGTCCATCCTTTTGTCAAAGCTCAAGGGACTAAAGTTCAATTAGGTCATGAGGCAATCAAGAGCAGTAACACCATCAGTTTGACCAAGACACAGAATCGTCGTGTCGGGAGCTCACGTAAGTGAAATCTCAGCTATGAGACTAGGTTTCAAATCTCATTCCAACAAAACTCACCAAAGGTTAAGAACAACGAAGGCAAGGGGAGATGTTAGTTAAGTGGAGATCATTGATAACCACTAAACTCTAAAGTGTGCTAGAGATGCAGTGCAGACGACTAAGTCTATACGACCCAAAATGTGCCTGTGCGTATATCGGTGATCAAACGGTGGTATGGTTGTTATTTCAAGGCAACCAGGAAACGCATGGGTGGGATGTCCGGTGAGAAAATTTATAAACGTTATTCCTGACTGACAAGGAATGTCGGTATTAAATAGGCGGATATTGACCAAGTATATGTATTCCCGGTGGCGTAATACAGAGAGCTCGGGGAGGTACAACGCTCCCTTCTGTTATAGCGGCCTGTGCTCATCCCCCCGCTCAAACCTGTTGAATGTCCCCCCAATATTTTGGCACCAAGTGCCCCTGCCCCGCCCAGCAAATATTTGCACGAATGATGCTGCGCACGGTGAGTGTCCTGAAAGTGGGACAAGGTGTAGCAAACTTCAATCTGTCATTTGTACATGTAGTTTAGTTAAATCGACTCCATGTTTGCCAAGGTTCAAATGGTATACAGCTGCTGCCATTTGTAGCTTAATTAAACCAAGGAAATGTTTGCCGAGGTTGAAATGGTACAAGGCTGCTCCCCTATTGACAATCAAACCATTTGCCTATAGTTCCCGTACCGCCTTTATAGTCAAAGGCACGCACCGCACTCCATTCTCTTCAAATGAAAACGTTTTCGACACTTGTAAGTAGAACGTGGTTTCACCCGGGATGCGCTGGAATACATGATCGTCAAAACAGAGGCTCATAAAGCAGGTAACAGTTTCAACAGAAAACCGACTGATGAAGAGGGCAGACAAAATTAATTGCCAAACTGGGAACACCCATCAATGGGAAGACATCAAACAAACCCAACTTTAATGGCACAAATTTCATGGAGAAACCTTTAATTAAAACTCTAAACCTTGTAATGTTGGGTGAAGAGTAAACAAAATTTCTCTGTCAATTCCAACCAAACAGCGGATCTGTTCTTGCAACTGCAAACATCCTTTCCGTCCTTCTCACCATTAGTCCTTGACACGACTAATGAGCGGTGGAGGTTACCAGGGTAACCAGGGAACACGTTTAATTGGATGTGACAGGCACAGAGTGATTTTGTTACGTTTTCTTCGTCATTGTGCTGTGTCGCACAATGAAACGTTTAAAACTGAAGCCTATACACGAGGCTAAAAAGTAAATGAACCGTCAAACTAATCGCCCAAACTGCTGAACTGGAAAATCTGCCTTCATCCTGCATTTGACAAGGGTGAATATAGTTAATAGAAATCTGACAGGTTTGTGGATGAGTTGCAGTTGTAAGTGATGCATACTTGATTAGACAGCATGTAACCAACGTCTATTAATTCCGAATTGATTACTGTTACTTTGAAATGCTGGTGCTTTTAACATGACTCAAACATTTAACAGTCAACTTCAGTCATTCTAAATGCAACAAGTGGTCACTGAATACCCGATTCAACATAGCATCCAAATATTTATTTTTGAAATCGAAAAAATTGGGAAACAGTGATCATTTTATTGGGAAAAAAGTAAGCCTATTCTAAAACACTGTTTCAAGGTGTTATGATAAAATTACTGGCTTCTAATCGACAGACCCAACAATAAGGCCAAAAATTACCTCCGCTCCTGCTTCCTGCCTTTACAGCCGGTTGCATCAGCAACTTAATAATTGATACTTCTATCTTCTCAAAACGCTTCTAATTACTTTCCACGTGACAAAAATGTAATGGTGACAACGAATTCTATATGTGAACAATTTGCATGGAAGAATATTTGAATATTCAATCGAATGGAAGGTGAAATATACAAATAATTTATCATTCAAACTTACCCGACTCTGAAGCAGATTGATAGTCGTACAATGCAAGTGGACGCTTCAAGTGAAACCTTGGTAGAATCTATGGTCACTCTGACTAATTTAAGTATAGTGCTCCCCTCACTGTAACTGGAAGAGACAAAAAAGGCTTGACGAAAAATCCTCGTCTTGTCTTTTACAACAATCTGTCCAGTGTAACTCTGGGAATGGGCATAGTGTAATACTGCAGTCGGAAAGGACAGGAGCCGGTTGTTAGCTGGCGGTGAATACCACGATGAACCTTGACATCGTTTTAAAGCCCCCGTCAGATAGTGACTTAAAATCGACCCAGAACCCATAGGGTCTATAGGACATCCCATGATGTGATTCTGGACTGAGTCTATCCTAGATGTGAAGTTGAAAAGGACTAAAGATTGGGAGTGGGCCTGATTTGAAAGGTTTCTCGTTGAAATTCACATCCAGCTTATATTCACGTGATCCGTTTTCATGCCAAGTCGCATCTTGCCGATTCCACGGCATCAAGGGAGTATTCCTTGAAAGAAAACAAGGAGCATGATCCAATATAATAAAGTCCCAACCCCAACAGCACTTATTGTAGCAATTCAACAATCAAGGACATTTTTTATTGAAACAGCAAAATTGAATAACACTTGGTTTGCCGATAAATCCCGGGAATCGATTGAACAAAAATTCAGGGACGACTCTAATTTGATGAAATTTAAATTTATTACAACACTGAACGCATGTTCTTTTACTTCTTTTTTGCAAGTTTGTCCATTCAAATTGATCGAGTGGCTAAGCAGTCTTTTCTTTTCTATTGTTATTGACTGCTCCCTGTGTTTCATGTATTTGCACGTCTCGATTTGTTTTCTTATTTCTTTCACTTTTTCTTGATCTGTGACAAAAACCAGAAACGATTTGAGTCATTGTAACACATTCGCTCGTGGAAATCATCACGTTTCAGTCGCAGCAACAGCTAAATGCGGTTTGCATTTGGTGGCCAAACCCGCGTTAGACAGTCTGAAACCCTACGCGGAACAGCTTTCGAGTGGTCATTCTTGGCCCCGATATGGATCAACAATTTCCCCAGTTTCAGGCTGACGTGAAATTGATACCCTCGGGCCGGATCATTAGTCTCATAAACGAAGCCCTGGTGTTGATTCCTTGTTGACAAATAACAGCGCTACTTGCCTTGAGCTCAGACCTTGATGATGAATCAGGTGGCCACATAGAAGCCATTTGCTGCGGTGACACCTCGGACGCGACAAACGCAGATGGTTTACACGAACTCTGTACGCCTCTTCCAGCAACAGGGTAGTACCCCGATAGGCCAGTACGTGGCGCCACCTCGGATAAGTGCGCACTTGAAAACATATCGGAAGACCCAGCCGGGCTTCTTTAAGTTTATGATACGCCTGCACTCACCAGTCCCGAAACCGTGCAGCATTAAATGCATACTATCAAAGCGAACCCGCAACATTTCAATGTAAGCTTTGCTTACTCGTTTCTTCGTTTTAACTGGTAGTATCTCCTTACCTGTTTATCAGATCACCCTGACATTCGATAGTTTGATAGCTTATAAAGGGAGGAATGCATCCTTTTTTCTGTCTTCATCACGTAATATCTTCTCGCACTTCTATATTGTTGATATGTAAGTCATAAATGCACTATACGCGATTCAATATCTTGGATGCGCTGTCGTGTCCGAAATGTAGACTTCCTTCCATATTGCTTGGGCTCTGCACTGTTAACACGGCAATGGCAAAAAAAAATGGCGCGGGTTACGTGCGCGTGTCATTAGACAATTCTCGGCATCCAAGTAAATTTGTTGGTGTTCGTACGCGTATCCGCATGACACAACACGTACACGGGTACGTTTATACGGTTTCAAAACTCTATAGTACTCAGCATGACTCAGCGATGTAGCAACATCTGTGTCGCTGATTTCTTCACAAACAAAATGTGTTCATCCCAAATTTAAGTCCAAGGCGTCATGTGCCCGGCAAAAGGTCGGAAGCACGCTTGCGCCCTTTTGCCGGGAAGCATGATCACAGCAAAAAGTTCCCGGCAAAAAAGGCGTATTATTTTAGTAAAAACGGATAAATCTACTACAAAATCAACACAGGCTGTGTAAAAAGCAACCTTTGAACAACTTATCAAACGACTTGGGAAATTGTTCAAAACTTTTTGAAAAAATATCTTCATATTTCATTAAAATAAAACAGGTGCAGACATACGTCCTTTTGCCAGGAAAAGGTTTTTTCGTAATTATGCTTCCCAGCAAAAGGGCGTAAGCATGTACGTCATCCTTCCAGGCACACGACGGCATTGCTATCCGAACAAACAACACATCAATTATTTTTTTGTTTTGGGGAATACAATTTGGTCGTGTAACAATGCAAATGCAAAACTGAAACGTCATACGCACCAGTTCCGTACGGAAGTTGTTCATGGGTCTTCTCCACATTAAGTATAACAAAACAGCCTCAAGTGATGACGTCATCAGCGAAAAAGATACGGTTTGCCGGGCTATCTGCTGTCGCGGAAGGATTGCATCTCTACAACTGACGTGAGGCTGTGCGCCACGTACAGACCTTTCGAGTCGTTAACACATGCCTTCTCAGGATGTTCTACCTTGATAACCGTCTCAAGTCTTCCTTAACCGAAACTGAGACCAAGGAACATCCAATGAGGGGCAAATTAGCTATCATTTTGGTAAAACAGTCTGTGAGAAATATAGGATCAGCATTTTAGATAACAAAAGCATGTAGAGTCCCCAACTCTCACGTACACTTGAAGGATACTTAATACAGACCCTCGAACGATGATCTGTTCTTTAGCCCCTGGTTAAAAAGGTTGGCCTCTTTGGAAAGAGTCATTGTAAGAATTACCGAGAGGGCCCTAAACAATATACAACACTTTTATCCAGTCACTGAAATTTTACACATGCGAGTCAAAATTCCGAGAGAACAGCCGCTGAAAATTCACAATGCAATTATTGAATGCACTCTTTCTGTCAGACACACGAAAACATAAATCAAAGCCCGATGGGAGAGATGCTATCGTTTGTCTGATGCTTCCGCTAGATCATGTCTAAATCCATGCCTCGCCACTATACGGGATTACCAAATTCAATTTACCAGACCCCAAGCAAACATCCGTGTAAATCATTTAACTTGGAGAAATGGTGTGGGCCTCTTTTTATTAAAGGTACATTGTGCAACCACTGCCATGGAACAACCTTTATGAGATTTGCCAATTAACCCGTATCGTTCTGAATCAGAACCTGGAATATAAAAAGAAAAGATCGATTTCGTGAAAATGCATGCATTTTACACGTTCATTGTCATATTGTGTTTTCCAAAAAGGTAGGTCTGTCCCACAACTAGCAGTTCAGTTACTAATGGAGTTGCATGCTGCTGGCTTGTGTCCATTTTACGGACTGGCTTGTCGCTATCTTTGTAAATCTGACTTAAATTGCATCACCATGGCTGGAGTGATGGAGAATTGAGCACCACCGATTAGAGTAGAAAGGAAAGGAAAGTAAATACTCTCACTTGAAAGTTTGCTTGCTTTGGTGGTAACAATGAGCTGTATAGGATATACACTGCCAATGACCATAGTGTATCGAAGGAAAAGCAAGGAAAAGCGTCACTTAAAACTCAAGCGCATGGAGTACTGACGCAAATGTTTCCTTGCGACGTACACTAAGTGAGCTAGGGAAAACAAATGGAAATGGAAACAACACAGGAAAATATGAACTTCTATTTCTTTTTATCATACTGTTAAATCATTAGGAAACTTTATACCACACGTATTGATGAAAAGTTGTTAGCAATTGTGATGAAATGCATGTATCACTAATGTCTCTTCACAGAACGGCAGAAGGCATTAGCAACCTGCGCTGAACCTTGGGCTTTAAATATCCGTTAAACCATGACATATGTCATCAGACAGAATACGTAATTTATTGGCAGACGGCTTTCCATTTGGAAGTTGCCAGGGGACTGGCTGTTTTATTAAACATATCGTGCACTATTTAATTAATTGCTAATCGGCGGAAGAAATACAGTGCTCTGAAGAAAATGCGACCAAAGACTGGTGTGATGATCTCCGCTACATCAGGCGTACTGAATTTCCGGATGATATTAGTGACTACGGCGATTAAGTACCTAACGATCACCTGCTTATTTGACGGTAACACGCCGTGTCAGACTTTCCAGTTGAAGATGAGTTTCATCACATTGCTTTGACCTTTTATGTGAATTTCCATTTTGCATTGCAGAAGGAACATTAACCAAAATACATTCCTTCATAATTATTCTTTGTCACAGCCATTTTTAATTTATAAATACTAAGACAGCTTAGCTATTTTATTGTTCGAGTATGAAGCTGTATTGGGGACATGGTGAAAAAAACCTCTCTTCCTTGAGCTAACTCGTACGTACGACTTGTGTGTCGTACGAACGACTTTTATCTTGTACGTCCAACTTATAAATCATAAGTCGTATGTAAGACTTAGCTCAAGGAGGATAGAATGTTGTTTTTCTTCTTCATGTCCCTAAAACAGCTTCGTACTTGAGAGCCCGGAATGTTGTCGGTCTTAAACCGACTGGCTGTACGCCAGCTAACGCAGTACAAAGAGCGCACTAATCTCGATATAAGGAGACGTTTTCGGCTTCTCGCGCAGAATATACCATGACATGATGGCGGGGTGTATTGAAAAATGAATTAAAACTGTTGCACCAAATCGTTGGAAATATATAGTAGGTTTAGAACCTGTTCGAAAGGTATTTATGAATGGGAATAAATTTTCTTGACCGGCCTTACGTTTCGCCTTGAAATCAGAAAACTGCTTTGCCACCCGTGATCACCGCGCAAGTGTACAGGCTGCACTGCCTTCTAAATTATTACTAGGTAGTTTCTCGTGACGTGTAGACTGCGTATATGCCAATGACGCCATCCAGCTAACCTATAGAGAACTCAGCAAGTCCAGCGAGAAGCACATCATGGGCATTACCGCGCAACATTGCGCATGCACATTTTACTAAAGCGTGCCTTCCGCAAATAATTGTTAGCTGACTGGATTACTCAGAACATCATCAGAAAAAAATATGCTCTTTACAAATTCAGTTTGGAAAAACAGAGTTATAGGGTAGGGACGATGATAAAAAACCAGGTTACTCCTTATCTCTGATGACCGCAGCTGCTTATAAAAATAGAAAAATGACCGTGGTTGTTTAGATAGCGTGTTCTTAAAACCGTAAAAACCAAAGTCGCCAATGGGTCTAAATGCTGTTCTCATATACTAAAACCATCGTTTCGCTATTGACTAAACAACGAACTGTTTGTAGTGCCTTTTATCGTAAAAACAAACCGCATTATTAAACAACATCTAGAGTAATCAGAGGCCTTTCACAAAATAAGACAAAATAAAATAAGAAATCCGACCCGTCAGTCAAAATGACAAAGGTCCAAGATCAAAAACATTACACCACAAACACCACTGTAGATAGTAAATATACAGACAAGCTCTATGGACAAAATTGGCTTAATCCATTCCATGTCAAATTAAAGACGACAGCAACACGGGTGGTGACAATCATCGTGATATCACTGTTTGCCAAAGAGTCTTCTACCTTATCTCTATTCGGCAACTTTTAACGTGAAATGTTACCCCATTGCTCCTACCTAAATTTGGTCCAATGATGGACACAAATTACTGTGACACAAATTGTTTCCATCGATTATGAAGGGAATAAAGATGTGCTTGGCCTGTCTTGGAGACGCGTTTCAGACCGGCTCAGGAGAATGGACGCCACTAATGCCCGAGCCGCAAGGTGAGGGCAGTATCAGCGTTCATTCTCCTGAACGTTAGTTTAACACCGACTAAGCATATTGTTTTTTTCTCATCCAATCAATACCGTTTTAGTCAGAGAGTCAAATAAAGTCAATGGACAATAAATTTCGATGGATTTTGAACACCCCCTCTTGTTCATGGTATATTCCTTGAGCAAGTGGTCCAGAAGCATCTCTTTAAATGGACTTGGCGCGTGCGTGGCGAGTTTTGAGTGCCGCGGTGCGCGCAGACTCTTGAACGTTAGGAATGGATTAAACTGTCTTGTGTACCATAATGTATGTGCGTTGCGTACACGATGCGTTCATGCGTCTCACTGTCACGTTCAAAATCGACCTCCTTAACATAACACACGTGTGCATTGCGTGCGGCCATCAAAATCGCCCCGGGAGAGATTCTGACCATTGATTTCCATCATAAAGACTGGATAGGACACGCGTACGCTTACGCATGGAGAGGATTCGGAAAACGTGGACAGCTAGCGGTGAGGGTTCCGAACATGGCATCATGGCTTCCAAAATTATTTGTATTTGCCGAGTGAATACGGCTCAATCATCCAGTGTTTGTTTCTTAGAATTCTATGCATAAAAACAAACAAAACATATCATGCCAACGAAAAAACTGAGAGCAAATACCTAAACTGAATAGTTTCAAATAAAGATCATACTAATAATGACGACGTATGTTCTGAAATTTGACTGGGATCCGAGCAAAGGCTAAGGCCTATGCATTTTGTTGGACAACTAGTTGTATTGTCAAAGACAACCAGTTGTATTGTCAAAACCCAATAAATAAAATTCTCGTAATGGGGTAGCGCGGACATCCGGGAGTTTCACAAAATTGAGGGTATCAACCACACCGCTCCGGTGAAAACAACTGCATCAACGAGTGCGTTCGTACGTACCGAAGCGTAAAAAGAAAAAAAATCGAGTTAATATTTCGCCGCGGCGACCTACTATCTCGCCGCGGTGACCTACTATCTCGCCGCGGCGAGTTATTATCTCCATTAGCGAAAACTAGCTCAACTCACTGCATATTCAGACTCTGTCTGGATACCAGACCGAATGATTCTGACTACTCTTCTAATCAAGGGTCCTGTATCACTCAATGTCCACGTGACCAACACTCCCCCGGAATAGTCGAACTATTCCGAAATTATTCTGTCCATACTAAATTCCGTTTAACGTCAACACCTTTTCTTTAATGCTGCTCAAAATTGTAAAACTTGTTTCAAAGATTAAAATGAATAAAATTGGTAGCCAAATGAGTAAAAGGAAAAGAAAAAGACCACTCGGATTATATTGGCAATATTCGGGTATTTCCAGCGGCGTCTGTACCAAGAATTTTGTGAATTGTCCGGGTTATATCGATCAGAGTACTCCCCAATTACGAAGCAGAGCTAGAGTCGAAAAGATTGGAACACGCTTTGATAATTGGAAAGTATTTTTTTTAAATTGAACGTGTTTTAAAGCGAGTGTCATTTAAAACAATTCGTATTTTAGAAATTTGGAGTAGATTTTTCAAAAGCAGAACGAAATTTTAAGGATCTAATATATTTTTTTCTAGATTGGAATGAAGTTTTAAAGAATGGATGAATTTTCATTGATGCAGCGTATTTTCTAGATTCCAAGGAATTCTAAAAGTACATAAATTTTTACAAAGCCAAAATTTTTCAAGAGTGGAACGAATTTTTAAAGTCCAAACTTTTTTCAGATTGACATAAATAATTCTGTAAAGAACAGACTGAACGTATTTCGGAAATGGGAACACTTTTTCTGCGTGAAGCAGCTATATGGTGCACGTATTTTACACAAAATTTCATGCCATCCTAAATGAGAAAGCACCCAAATTAACATAAATCCAAATTTATAAGCAACCACGAATAAAAGGCAACTTGTGAAAACTTCGTTGAAACAATCTTGGAAAAACATGCTTCACTTTTTCAAAAAAAATACTTGAGCACTATGAGGCTTTCGCAGAGTACCGTCTAAAAGATCGAATACTTTTTATACGTGGCTTTGGATGCGTTCTCAATTCGGATGCTTTCTCAGATCAGAGAGTTTCTAAATTAAGATGATTTCTTAATTCCGTAAAATACATAAGCCGTTACGTTGTAAAGAAAATGTCTGAATTTCGACATAAATGTTCACATTATAAATTTCGAACTTTAAAAATTCATTCAATCCTTGAGATTACGTTGCGTATATAAAAAAAATCATTCACTCTTTAAGAATTCGCTCAATTCGGAATCTAAAAAAGAAATGAGATCCTTAAGATTTTGTTCGGTTTTTGAAAAAATACGAGCTTTTTAAAAATGACATTCGCTTAAAACACATTAAATTTAAAACTAAAATGCAATCAATTTAACAAAAACATGTTCCAATTTGTTTTACCCTAATTCTATTTTGTAGTGGATGGTATATGCGGGCCTGTATACCACGGACAGTTCACAAATTTCTTGGTGCAGACGAGGCCGGAAATGCGCGAATATTAACGATACCACCCAAATGGTCTTTTTCCTTTCCCCTTTCATTTGGCTACCAATTGTAATCTTTGTGACAAATTTTACAGTTTTGAGGAGCATTAAAGAAAAAGTGTTGATATTAAACTGAATTTAATATAGACAGGATAAGTTCGGAATGGTTCGACTGTTCCCGGAAATCTGGGGGAGTGTTGTTCACGTGGACGTTGGGTGATACAGGACCCTTGATAAGAAGAGTAGTCGGAATTATTGGGTCTGGTCTCCAGACTGAGTCTTAATATGCAGCGAGTTCAGCTAGTTTTAGCTAACTCACCGCGATAGCATCTCGAAATTATTTTTTTGCAAGTGGCCCTTATATGCCTCCGTACGTATGTACTCATGAGAGAAAAATTGTGTAATCCGATCCCTGGGCTGGCTGGTGTATGCGTACGTCACCATCGTCGCTGTTTTCACCTGCGCGGTACCTGCCATTTTGCGAGAATCCCGGATGTCCGCGCTGCCCTATGCCAAGTTTAGTACATGTATTAAAAATCACTTTCACTTTGGTCACTGTTGGTCAGGCCTATTGCGATCGGTATGATTTTTGTTTCAGATCAGCTGCACAGTTATCGACAGTCCGGACTGAGGGCATCCAACGGCTGTGCAAGTCCGAACAATTTTTCAACAATTTTCCTTTAAAGAGAGAGAGAATCTGGAGAAACAAACTCTTCAGCCAGTATTATTTCCTCGTGCGCAGCATAAGTGCGCACGCACGCGCCGGTCTGGTGTCATGATCGTACTTCAAACTTTCAAACCCTCATCGATGAAACGCGTGCGTGCACAAGATGGAGGGCGCCGTGTCCTATCCAGTAGATCAATGATTCTCACGGATATGCAACACTCGGCGCAAGTGTTAACGCGCATATGGAAAGGCACCTTAAAGGTGCCATCGCGTTTTATGCAGCGGGCATTATCAAACCTCAGCGAGCATTATCAAATGTTAATTAATACACAGTCATGTTGCACGTTGTTGAAAGGGAAACTGTCCAAGGTATTTATGAATTGTCTTCAAAAACCATTCTCTCTCAAAATATGCTAAAAAGGTAATGTACTGCTCATAATACCAAACTCATTTTGGTGTGGACTTGGCAAACCCGACCGAAGGGTATTTTGTTGCTGGACGAATACAAAGTGTATAAGGTGAAAACATTATCTTTTTTCCTAATATACGAGACGTACTCTAGACAAACAGTTTTTGTAACCTCTATAATAGAGGCTCTATTATCGTGTTAGTATCTCTTTTAATTATAAAGTTCCTTTTGAGTCAACGTTTCGGGTTGTATTGTCTTTATTTTTGTTTCCCACACGTTTAATTGTAGTCTAACATGAATAGCAGATTAATACCTAAAGCCTTTACCCTGTTGAAATGAAACTAATAACAGACAATTTGCCACAAAAGCGCACCAGCTTCTTCAACATCCGCCTAATCTTTTGATCTATTCACACATCTTATTAACAGATGGGGCAAACAACGACATTCACGGTGCTCGCTTTAACAAAAAGTGCCCAAAGGCAAGCAAGTAGGCCTATATGCGGGCTCACATGATTATCTGTACATCAATATGGCCAATGGACGATGGAACATCATGTGAGGTCTACGATGCTAGATAAATGCACATGATATTTGCTCGGATTTTAAGTGGAAAATAACAGGGTCACTACGAATTTTTTTTTTAAATTCCGGTGGTATGAAAATCCAAATAAACCTTATTTCTGGTATTAAAATGCGTCGGCTTTTTTTTTAACTTCGCACTCCAACCAGGTTTGGACGATTTCAACACTGCAGAGAAATCAGGAGATAGTTAAAATGAAAATATATCTTGCGTGGGAGATCATCACCAAATATGCGACCTTCAATTTCCGTGCGTATGTAAACGGATGACGAAAATGCATTTCACAGACGAGCAACTGAGTAGAAAACACACATCTAAAAATTAACATGAACTTTTTAATTCCTTAGGCGTGCTGTTTGAGTGTGCACACATTACGGTGGAATTCTTATCCCAACATAAACAATTACAACCCTTCGACTGCGCACGCACAGTTAGGATATCAAAACAGCTGTACGGAAAAGCATGGGGAGATTTATCATTTTCGTTGTTGGCAGGGTTGGAACTGACTGACTTCTTAGTACTAACACTGCAAGGGGAAAAGAAAAGAAATGACTATAGAAATGTTACAGAAATGAACAATTCAAATGTCAGACTATTGAGACAAGAAATCGGACTACCAAGGACGGGAAAATCTTGGTAAAAATCCACGCATTCAGGTGCTTGATTAACAATATACAACTCATGCTCTTAACGATGGTTTGTTCATTTCAATTAGCACAAACTACAGAACACACGAAGTAAGGTTTACTATCTCCAGTAGTGTATGGCATAACCAAGAAGGCGTGGGGTACGTCCCCCACCCGAGGCCTGAACCCCTCGATGTGCTTTCGATCAGAAATTAGCGAAGGAAAAAATCGTTTGATAGTCCGCCTTGGTCAGTGTTTCAACTGTTACTGAAATACATTGGTCGAGTTCGGGTGGCCTGTTCTTGACACGGGTTTCTTGTTCTCGCGCTCGAACGGCGGGAACACGACTCAAGAACAATGTTCTCGGAACAGGATCACACACCACCTCCTCGTCAGGGTTTTACAGGAACACACGGAAAAACTCGTGAGATTTTGATTTTTGAACAGCTGCAAAAAGTAGAGAGATGGCTTCCAAAGCCATAGACAATGGGAAGTTTTGCAAAATTAACATTAATTATTTTCCGTAACACAGAAACGAATGTTCCTGTTTATATAAAAAAGAATTCAGCCCATCCAAGCATTAACTCTCGAATAACGTAGCCTAGAGGGACGCCACCATGTTGCATGTTGCTTGTCACTAACTACCAGCGATAACCGGTTGTTTGTTCCCGGCGTTCGAGCCGCCGACCCACGAACAACAAATCGAGCTGTTCGTGAACATACGGGAACAAGCCACCCGAACTCAGCCATTGAGTGCCCTCCTAAGGAAAGCAACAGCCCCAGGGTGGACCCCTGCAGAATGTGTTCCGGTTAACTTACAAACACTAATTTAAAGGAATTTTCTACAAATCTTCATATCCTACAACAAAAGTTGAACAGCCCTTAATAGATGACGACTGGGTTTTGGGACAGTGGTATATTCAAGTAAAGATTGAGAGTACAGACTTCCCATTTGTTGAAGGTATCAAAATTCTTGGCAACATTCCGATGATGTCTGCAGATTAGAACCAACCTATATCAATATTGGAACGGTGGGCAATAGCAGCTGACATCAAGTCTGGATATACTAACGGATATCATTGAGCTCGTCAAGTACTAATTCGTCACAAACAAGTCTTCACGAGAAACAGATGTAGTGGATGACAACGAGGGAAGAATAATCGCAGACTTTAGCACTTTTGAAAAGAGAAACGAGGGAGAGGAACTTGAGAGATTGAAAAAAGTGTACTCCTTTTTCACGTCAAAAACTGCCTCCTTTATGCGGACAGCGAAAGAGCTGGTGGACATTACTTCTAAAAAGGTGCGGGATACAAAATGACAAAGAAATACAAAGGCGAGAGAGAAGACAAGTGCGATTTAACAAAACTGCAAGTTACAAGCCAAAGAGTTAAGAATGGAAAACGCATTACCTCAAACGACAACCTTGTTTTTGAGCTGACTCAGCCGTCGAATCTGGTTTTATACAGGGAAGGTAATTATAGTTGTCTTTTTATCTTCATTGATAACTTTAATTTTTCAGGGGTACTTCCTGTCGTGCTCTGTGAACTGGTCAACCTAGGAGTAGACCTTTATGTGCCTCCATGGCAACAAACATCCAAAGGCCGTGCAATGATGTAGCGACAAATTAAGTGACCCGCTTTGCAATCCTTCCGATAGCGTTATTCCTCAAAACGACAGCTTCACTTCCATTCACTTGTCAGACACGGCGCGGGTATTATCGCTACATAGCAAGTCGTTATCCCACAGCCTCGCAAATTGAAGTTCAGAGCAGCCTGATTTTCTTTCAGTATTTGACACGTGACAAATATGATATTCCTGAGAACTGTATCTTGAGTTTACTCTATAGAGCAGCTGCAGTGGTGGGCTGAGATTGGCGCCGGATCTGGTTACAATTTAATGTTACGATGAAACGACGGAGGGAGTGCACGTTTTGTTGAAGAAAACCGTTGAGGAAAAGCTAATTAGTCTCTGAGCATAAGGAGACGTCCTGCCCATATTCGTCATACGTAATCAAAGGTAGTTTTCTTTTACATTTAAAGCAAAGTCATCCAACAGTTTTTATAAATTCGATGGCCCAAATAGCTTCGTTCAGAGCGAATTACACAACGTCGTTTTTTTACAAAGTATCGGCCTACGACACTTCCTTCGTGTTTATTTTACCTGTTATTAGTGAATTTTAATTTCAGTTTATTCATTCAATAACAACAATTTTACATTAGCCAACTCACACAGTTCTACGAGATCGAAAAAAAGGAAAAGAAGAAGAAGGAGAGAAAAAAAACTAATTTCATTTTTCAACGAAGACTGACAAAACATCAAACATTCGAGACAACAGCTGGAAACCGGTGATGGTGTGACAACGAAACTAGGTAACCTGGCAAACATTCAAGTGAATGCTTCATTGTCGAAGAACGGAAGAATAGTAATTACATGTACAGGAAATTGAAGCGTTACTTCCAAGTATACCGACGGATCTACGACTAAGAGAGAAATATGTTCAGGGAAATTGGAGAATAAGAGAGAAAAAAAGTCTGAAAAGCGCTCTAGGTGGCAGTTTACGCTGGGCCTTTCTTCTTTAAATGCGGCGCCATGCAGTACAGGGAAAAGCAATGCACACCCATTGCTTGTAGTTTGCGAGAATAGGCGAATAACTGCAGGCAAGGAAGCGCTAGGATGCGCAGTGCAGGCTCGGATTGTGCAAATTAACGTGTCAGGTTGTGCAAATCGCATTTAGTGTTTACATCTGCTTGGAACAGCTACTTGTCCTATTGGGGAGTTCTGTTCTGTACATACCGTCTCATCAACCCCCGCGATCCCCTGTGATCAAAGACTTAGAACCAATTCTACTTTCCGTTTGAGCTGCAGCTCATTCATGGCGATCTTCTGCTTCGCTAAATTCACTCCAATCGATTTCCGATTGATAAAGGGTGGATCTAGAACCGAATGTTTGGGGAGACCCAAACTTGTTGGGGAGCCAAAAATTCGGACGTTTTTTATGCAACCCTCCTATGGCCTTTTTAAAACCCTTTCAGAAGGGAGCAAAACTAAATCGACTCCAGAAATCGCGTTTCTCTTATTATGAAAGGAAAAAAAGGCCTGGGGCGTGGCCCCGTTGGCCGCCCCCTGGATCCACCCTTGCAATGGGCTGAAAGATTTCAAAATAAAATGAAAAGGCATAGGACGAACAATAAATGTTAAAAAACAACCTTGAAGCCAGGTTAGCTGGCTAGTATTCTTGTTGCACAGTCTTTCAATTTTCTTTTACATTTTTGAAGATGTGAGTGCATGACAGCAGGGCTAGTCATAAGTACAGTGGACGACTGTTGCTTTCGATTCATTTTTCCCCTTCGAAGACAAACACATTGTACATGAGATTCCCGCTCGAATAGGCCTATCGGAATGAATGCAGCCACATACTCAGTGAGGAGCTCTCCGGAGAATTTTATACAAAGTTCAGTTCAAGTTTAGAATTAAACGGCAAGGATGCATTTTCCTACTTTCAATATTATTAAAAGGATGTGACCCTCAAATGTCGTTATATAGTTGAATCTTTTACCAATTTATTTTTCCACGGCATGTTTTTAAAAAAAGGAGCGAGAACTAATCCCTTTCCTGTAACCGTCTCTTCATAAATCTCGGTAACTTGCAGTGAGTTGAAGATTCCTTGTGGTTGTCGAAGGAAAGAGTCCCTTCTCTCCACGCAAGTGCTAATGGACCCCGCCAAGTAGCTGCTGTGGACCCTCGGAAATCGTTGTAAATCGAGTTGCCCCCGTGCGGGGCACGTATGCATTCTGCCTAGAAATAAGCGGCTGTACGTGATTGCACTACTCAAGTATATTACCCGAGAAATAGGAGCATGCAACCCGAGAGCTTTGTAGGTAAAGTGTACACCACTGGGAGAATCTTCACATTGTCGTCCCTTCGTATGCACATTCCCCAGGACGAAACACTCCACACACTCAAAAGGATAAGATGTGACATAGTTTTACCACATTAATAACGGGGCAGTATTTGTTTGAGCAGCAAATTGCTCGCTTGACATTAGTCAAAACATGAAGTGCCTATATTTTGGGGGGTTGATTAAATTCTAACACTTGGTCACATTTTACGCATGGAGACGAACAATAGAAGTTGTTTTCTACCAGCTTTACACTTTTTGTGCACTTCGGCGGAATACCAGAATTCGCTTCTTATTGATTTATCCATGACAAAAGCATGCCTTCTCCCAAGATGGACATGGCCATAATTTTGCACTAATTCAATACGAAATTAATAAACGCCAGAGACAAAGTACGGCTTGATCATTATCCTTTTATCCGTCGTTTATTAGAATTCACCGAAAGTCTGCCTTTGGCTTTGTATTGTCTGGTTTTTAAGTACATGTAGCTTTTACGGTTTGGGGGATTGGGCATGACATCCATTGCACCGTCTATCATGCGTAGGCCTATGACTCATTATTATTGACAGCAAAAACGAAGATCAATTTCACATACTCTCACATGTTTTCACCGAACAACAGATTTCACTCAACACAAAAGGGTTTTTCTCTTTGCCGTTCCAGTTTTGAAGAGCATGTTGCGGTAAAAGCATAGATAAAACTGCTTTAAATACAGCAACACTTCGGTCTTTAATTAAAGGAAACGGTGGGAAAATTAATTGCTTTCTTTTATTTGATACAGACTGTATATAATCATAGTTTTCACGAAGGGACGGGCATGTTGAAATGACCATTTATTACATTTCATTTTTTTTATTAAATTGCTTTTAAACATCGAGCTTGATTATTTTGACAGGCTTCCACGAGCAAAACATCATTTATTTCTCAGTTACGTCGACGATGCCAGAGCTGGGCATCTCGATAACCGCAATATGCGTTTTATCAAGCAACTCATCTCAAGTATGTCAAAATTTTCTGTAATTACTCATTTCAAATATACACGAAATAACTTAAAAGCGAACATTTTTCTCAATGCAATTATACTCATCAATACGATCAAATGGGTACATAGAGTTAATACCCTGATATGTGTTTGCCCATTTTTAAAATTTTTTGGGGGGTTTTTGTTTTTTTGTTTTCGTGTTCTTCTTATCTGTTTCATTTATTGTTGTCAGGTGTCTGGTCATACATATCTTTAGATGATAGTTTTTTAACTTTACTTTTGTATTTCCAAAACAGCCCGTGTGTAGCTTTGTTTATATCTGAAGTTTTAAAATGAAAATGAAAAAACAACGCCTATTATAAACGCGTCTTCGCGTTTATTGTAAATACATGTATGTAACCATTTAAAATTGAATACCTGTTTGGAAATGAACATGTTTTGATGTCCAGAAAGTGTTACCACCCGATAAACAGGGTTTTTTATATATAATTAACATCTCCCCAACGCAAAAATACATCTTGAAAATTGTTTGCGGTACCCGCTGCTCCATTTGACTCGGACCGGCCAGCCGATTCCGGCAAGCTCGGTGGTCGAGTGGTTAAGACATCTGCACTAGTAAGCAGGAGGTCGTGGGTTCGAGTCCCACCCGAGTAAGCTTGTGAGGTTTTTCCGCAAGCTCTCGGACAAGCACTGAGCATACAGTGCTTATTAATATACGTTGGGTAAGGGCAAACCTGTTATATATAATTAACATCTCCCCAACGCAAAAAATACATCTTGAAAATTGTTTGCGGTACCCGCTGCTCCATTTGACTCGGACCGGCCAGCCGATTCCGGCAAGCTCGGTGGTCGAGTGGTTAAGACATCTGCACTAGTAAGCAGGAGGTCGTGGGTTCGAGTCCCACCCGAGTAAGCTTGTGAGGTTTTTTCTCAAGCTCTCGGACAAGCACTGAGCATACAGTGCTTATTAATATACGTTGGGTAAGGGCAAACCTGTTATATATAATTAGCTTTGGATTATAAACAGCCACAACACGTTCACAAAGTGTTACCAGGAAGGCGTTTTAAAAGGCGTTACATGTAAAACATTAACACTTGGTAATTATATGTGGAAGACAACTTATTAGACAGGATAGAACAGCGACAGACTTACCAAAATCAGACGCAGTCAAGAAGTGAACAGCGTGGCGCTCGTGAACAGTACAACCGGCACAGTTTGGAGGATCGCTGGAACTATGGTATACTGTTCTGTACGAAATCAAGGGGCAACCTTCGAGGATTTTTCAATGTGAAGTTGCAGGCCTCACTCCTTTGAGATGACCACAGGGCACACAGTAGTATGGATCACAGCAAAATCTCTTTAAACCGTTGCTGTAACTGCTCGAGCGTCAAAGACACAAACTGCACTCGCGATCCAGTAGGAAACGTGGAATTTCTGTAACTCCAATGCTTGGATGAGCAGTGCCGATAATTGCCATTTCATTAGGGCCTCTTGGCTCCTATCGCTCCGCCGACAATTCCTCGCTCTGCAAACGCCGACACACTCACCCCCTGACGATGCCGACAAATTAGAACCTTCCCGATGCCGTCTCTGGGTCTCGCAGAGAGAAGACCGACTATAGGCCTAGGCCAAGACTGGGGGGGGGGGGCAACCACAGATGTAATTCACGTTTATACCCTCGGGTTCAGCAGAGGGCTTGATGAGTTTCCCGGTAAACGTATAGCTATGAGAAAGGATACGAATGAAATAGGTAAAGAAATACTAGGAAAGAAAAATCTGACAGCAGAATTTTGGCTTCGCATTACCGGTTAATTGCGGATCAAGTTACGGGTAGTGCGAGCGGGTTGACTGACGGAGAGATTGGCATAGAGTGATCGCAAGCACCAGTCTGGGATCAGCCTCCTCAGCACTGGTCATTGCCCCAGTGTGCGAGTAATTAGGTCACCAACTGCATCTACATGCGACCATCGTATCAACAACAACAGTTCGTCACCAAGAATGTATCACATCCCTGCAGAAGAAGGTATCGACATGATACAGGATTTTTTGGGGGGGTGGGGATGGGGGTGGGGGGGGGAACGAAATCCATGTGTATGAAAATGATTAGGTTTCCGTGATGCAAACAAGGCTGGGCTTATATAAGCGTTTCGGTTACAAGTTGTGAATATCAAAAGGAAGATATCAGATGGACAACAAATCGAATGGTATTTTAAATTCAGTAAATATATTTTCCAAAGGGAGAGCACCCAGATATTATTAAATGATTTCAAAAATTACAACCTACTAGTACGCAAGCCTACCTTTCCATAGCTATTTGAAAAACAAGCTCTACACTAATTGGATAATAATTCCAGCCTAACATTTCAAATTTACTTTTATGAGGCATAATCAAATTATTTCCCACTAAAAACTCCAAATACCTTGACTTTCACTTCAAAAAGGCGAGAATAATATTCACTGTTGTCAAGATCGAATGCAAGGCAAAATTATCAAGGTGATTGCGCAATGCAAGGTTGAAGTACGTCAACAGAATGCAGCACATTTTAATAACATTTTCTCCTTTTTCTCAAAAACATGCTCAATTATTTTGTTATGCAGTCTTTCACAGTAAATATTGAGGGATTGAGAGAGACAAGAGGGCGCTATAGGTATCAAACAGTCTGGGATCCCTGACTTGGACACGGCTTTAAGTGCGGAGAGGACAAAAGGCAACAACGGATAACAGCACATTGATACCAATAAAAAATACATTTATGTGTGATGGACTACCGCTCTTGTAAGTACGCATCCGGAATGTAATTAAATTACTTTTAATTTCAGAGCACTCAGATTGTGAACTCACAGTTTCTCAACCAAGTTGTATTCAATGTTGTTTTCACGCAACGCCTCACCTGTGACCTTTTCCCAGGCTAGCACTACGAATGCCGCTGGTTGACATGTCAGTATATAGCACGGAGCCCGACTCTCTACGACCAGTTCGTTTTCTTGTCAGCGAATGCAATCATGTCACGAATACCAGGCAACCAATCAAATAAGTACAGCCAAACGCCAGGCGTAATCAACTAAACGATCGTGTACGTGCAACGGATACGCACGTTTAACGGCTGCGTATTCAGGTTTTTTGTTTGCAAGTCGCGCGCGTGAAACGCACATAATATGCTACGGTCGGTTCGTGACTCAATCATCACGCATGCACCACTGAATACAAGCCTCCAAGGAATGAACACCACTATGGAGATAACCACTCAACTTGCGCGTTAACTTCTAGTTCCCTGGTTGCATGTAACTCTACGTGCCGTGGGCGCGGTTTAAACTGAAGTGACGGCACACTTCCGAACCGAATTAAGATTCATCCGGCAAATCTTTAGTCGTAGGAATTTAACAGCCGATGCCCTCGGCCACCGTTTACTTTAGAAGACCCGCTGCTGACCAATATTTTCTCATTATCATCACAACTCACTTTTACGGGAGACGTTTCAGACGGGCATTCTAGGGTCACGCCGAACCAACTAGAATCAAGAGCGACTCGGGTCGACCCAATTAAATTTTGGTTTCAGACAGACGAACTTAATACACACATTTGCATTGGTTTAGCTCATGGCAAGAGAGATGTGTGAAACCAAGTCGCTCTGCTGTCGTTCCGAGCGCCTTAAAGTGTCGATCTTCGCCTTCCAGCGCGCCTTGTCGTTCCTAATTGTTTCAGACGTCGAACTTTCGCCGTAATTAATTCAAAATCTGCTTTTAATTTGGTTCGTCGTTACTCTAGAACGCAAATTTCTGTCGAGTTACTATCGCCGTGGCGATTGGCCATCTCGCCGCGGCGAGTTAAATGATTGAACTTGTCTATCTCTCCCCGGCGAGTTATGAGATCTTGCCGTGTCGTCAAATTGATATCCCGCCGCGCGCTGCGAATATTTCAATAGTTTTATGAGTCCATTCAGCGCGTCATCGTTTTCAAATGTCTGTTTAGGTGAAATGCAGTGAGATTTGATTTAGTCTAGATTGCTAATTGGAACAAAAGGGGTATTACATTTCAACAAAGCTTGTTTTCCAACACAAAATACAACAAAAGAAATCTTATTATGTAGTGTGAATTTCCACGTTCAGATGATGAATAGATTGTATTCCTTCCTACATTTTCCAAGCCCCTTTCCATATGCACATTTTTTTTGCTGCGTTGCGTAGGCGATGCGTTCACGCGTTGCACTTTCACGGACACAAAAATCGCCTTCATTAACATAACACACGCGTATGTTGTATTCAGCCGTCAAAATCGCTGCCAGAGAGGTTCAAACCGATTACTTTAGTCGTTGGGAAATACCGAAAATTCTCCACAAAAGTGAAGGTGGGGGATGATTCAAAAGTGGGGGATATATACCCTGGCCCCCCCCCCATCCCCGGGATTTACGTCCATGGTTAGTTTCCATCATAGAAAATTTTAATGTTACAATATCAACATCGAGGATTGGTCTGAAATCGCAACACACATTGGCTAAAAATATGCAGAACAATAATATTTAACTGCGGGAGGATTTCTTTTTTTTTCTCGAACAAATTCTTGTGTTCTATTTCACTTTAATTGTCATTTCTTTGGCTGTTTTCTTTTGCCCGGTTCTTTTCAGGGTATCCTCGTGGCGCTTATGCAAAATTAGAATAATTTGATTAAGTATAAATGAAAAAGCACCGTAATCCTTTGAACAGGCAGTCTATCAGGGAGTCAAAGTAGTCTACACCACTTCCGAATATGGAAATTCATATCCCTAAAAGAGATTTCTTTTGTGTTGGAAATCAAGCTTGGTTGGATCAAGCTTTGTTTCAAGCAAACTGAATCTTAATTTCACTGCGTTGCACCCTGATTATACATCCGAGTACCACGACATGCTAAATAGGATTTATGAAACTACTGAAATATCTGTCAGGGTAGGATTTCACGCGGGAGAAGATCGTATAACTCGTCGCGGCGAGATACTAAGTCGCCGTGGCGGAGATACTAAGTCGCCGCGGCGAGATAGTATTCTGCCATGGCGAGATAGTAACTCGAAGAAAAAAATTGCAAGTGGCCTGCTGCAAAAACAGTTGTCCGATTGGAGTACACATCATTGATCAGTGTGGTTGCCCTCTTAAGCTTCTCACATTTTCTTCAGGAAAAAAGACAGTAACAAACAGAGACCGGCTGTGGTGTGCATTTCAATTAACTCCCCGGGTCAAAGAAAAATGTCTCTTTTAAGACTGAAAGCCAACGCGATAGGCACATTATTTTTGTCGAGTAAAGGGCAAGTGCAAGTATTTGTAGGAGTAAAAGCAAGCAATAGTAAAGGAATGAAGTCGTGCGGAATAGCCAGTGTATCATGGATCGGCCATAATGAAATTGAAAGCGAGGTTAACTCTACATTTTATGGACCCGAGAGCAAAAAGGCCATGAAACGAAATTTATGAAGAAGATACTCTGATGAATAATTTCAACTTTGTGATTTAACGCACTTTAGTGTTAGTGTTTTAAGCCAAGTTTTGAAGTATAGTTAAGGCAAGGGGAGGCCTGCACTAAAGTAAAGCATGCCATCATAAAATAGTATTGTACCATCCAAAGCAACACTTTACAATTTATAAAACGGATTCGGGGATCACAATTTAACATGGTTCCTCGTGGAATGTCTATCCATTTTTTAAGCTTAAAAACGCGAATTATGACATTGCGCCTGAACACGGAACCGTTTGGCGCCGCGCAGGGACATTTAAACGACCATTTTCTTTAGCAAGGAAGACTGTTTGCCCCCCTCCCAAAAATGAATTGCAAATTGCGCTGCAGGTGAGCTAAAACGGTTTGCTTTGACGGTTAAGCTTACCTCCCGCCGAGACCCAGGTCAGGCTCTTCGAACTCAACAATGGTGACTCTTTGGATAGCTGGGATGGCATTAATAAGATATTTGGCTATAACTGTATTAAGCATCCCCAGAATGGTGGAGAATCGTTCACAGACAGTTTAAAAATGGCGTAAGGGAATGACAATATCAGATCCAATTCAGTGTAGAATACCACCCGTGCATTGGCGTTGTGAGGAGACCTTAAAATAATGAATAAGTAGCAGGCAAGGTGCTGCTTCACTCGCTAGAAGTATGCACTATTTGACTTACCAAACGTACGCTCAGTGGTTGTCGGGTCCCTGGTATCACGGTGCCTACCAGCAATCAGTCTTCGCCAATGGGCTATCAGCCAAGATTTATGGTCATGTTGCTGTTTAAGGTGAATGAAGTGATCAGTAAATCAATCTGCTTGGCACACCTCTACTTGTCGTTGGAGCCAACGACCGATGGATGCTATAACAAACTGGCGCGGCCCTAATCAATGGGAAAAGCGCACGTATTCAATATGCACGAGCACTCGTTGGCACTCATACATGAAACAGCAACGGGTAGTTGTCCTTTCTGCAAAAAGCCCCTTGCAGACTCATGAGAACGACATGAATCATGTCATCAACTTCACCGGAGAGAGGTGAAGAGAAATGTTGAATGGGTACGGTGTGTTCCTTTTATACTGACTGTGTCACACTATTCGCGTCTGGTCTAAAGCTGATATCAGATGACTTTCCTCTTGGACAAACTGCTACATGGTAAACAACCTCAGCTCAACAAAAAACCCAAGGATAGAGTTACGCGCCACGGAACGAGTCTTTAGATGGCTGTAAACATTTCCAAGACTCAAATTGCATTAAGGAGTCATTTAACTTCAGGAAAACCTTTTAGGGGAGAACCACCAAAAAATCAATGTCAGTTTTATTGATTGTCAGACAGGCATGAGAACATTTTTCTTCACAGTTCGTAAAATTTAAATAAGGTCTCAGTAATTGAGTGTAATACAGGTGCACGTTCCATGCTGTTGCAATAAGACTCTATACATTCGCTTATGATGCGCTTCTGTCAGTCCGGCTGCACTGATGGTGCTTTAAGTGTAACGCATACCGTAAGGCATCAAGGAACTCACTATCACACCAGACAGCTTTACAATGCCGCAGTGTAAGGGCTCAGAGATCAAAACAATTCGAGTGAACTTTCTTCTAAAGCGCAATCTTCCTGCTGTGAGCTTCAAAAGCAACCTCTTGACGCCTTATCTGCCTTGAGCAGAAGCATTGGTTGATAAGATCCATGTTGGTCGGGAGTGCTCATTTTGTAAGGCGTGCATTAATCCCAGTCGTTTGCGCACCAAAGTGGCCTCTGTTGCTAAGAATATAGTGCAATCTCTCAGTCCACCTTGGGGCTCATTATAACTTCGATTCCATTTTGAAAAACAAAACACAAAAAGGATGAACTGAACTCTATAAGGATCATCTAATACAATTATTTTACTACAAACATTGAAATTGCACCTTTAGGCTTCTTTTAACTTATTTTCAATTTTCGTTTTGATTTTTTTGGTAAGTTTTTTGGAACTTTTTGCAATTCATCCCTCTGCAAATTTGCATACTCATGAGCAAAACTGTAATGCCACCCCAAACAATAAGCATTTTCTGGTTTTTATGTGGACAGTATGTGTATTCATTAGCTAAACCATGTTGTCATTCACAATACCTCAATGTTGAATTGACTAGTGCATAAAACACTGTTGGAGTTTTGTTAGATTTTTCTATCAGTTTAGAGAAGAGCCATGCTAGTTAGAAGTGTTCATTTTGTTGGTAGCGACGTGAACGCAATGGATGGCCATTGGTAGTCTTGCCCCAAGACCGGTTTTACTGTTTTGGCCGGTGTACCGTGCAGGTAATATGCGCTGGCGAAAATAGCCGAAAAGCAGTACCAGTAGAGGGCGCAATAATCCTGCCAGCCTGGTTCTGCAGTTCGTTTCTTGTGAATGCAGCTCCCTCTATTGGTACTACTATTTGATATGCACGATGTCCCTGCCAAAACACCCAAACCAGTCTTGAGGCAAGACTATGCTGTTCGTGAACCAGCGAAAATAAGGTTCCTACCATTGGTCTTCATTATAAATTCCTTGTAATAGAGATCAGTGGTTCCTATCAAGGGAGCCTCTGTTCATAGGAGAATCGCGCCCTCTTTGGTCCAGCTCGAGACCAATAATAATCCAGCAAGCTTCTGAAAGAAATGTTTTCAAAAAGTAATTTGGGATTCATTTTTGAACATGAAAACATGTCAACTGAACAATGTTTTCCCTTATTTACATTAGCAATAGAGCTCTCACTTGTCCAGAAAAGCTTCAACAATTTTAATGTTTAAAACAGTGCACGTTTCAGTACGCTTAACTGCAAAACGATTTTAAACAGTTTCCACACGTTGAGTAAGAACATAAAAAGTAAGTCTAAGAGAAATTTATTGAATGGATCCTTTAACATAGCATTTTCTTCAAACTCTATGTCATTTTCATAGAACCCCAAACAGAATAAAATCCTCTAGCAATCACTTCAATGCAATATCGACAACTTAGTTCATCGCGTATCTTTTCTCCAGGCTTGCTTTGACATATTTCAGGTATACTTTTTGGGGGTTATTTAACACTAGCAAACTACGTAAATTTACTCATAAATAAAAATGTCTTCTTGTGGCTTATCCACGTTCACATTTGTCTTAAAGATATCTCAGGTTTAAATAGTGTCCTGTCTGTTTGACGGGATTTACCCTCTCTTTGAATGTTACATGACACAGACCCTAAACCAAATTATGCTGAAACGTCCTTAGGATGCAGGGCAATGGGACAGCGTGAACAGTCTCCAAACAAGAAGCTGTATGATTTCGCTTAATGAGACAGACGCCAGGCTACATCTGCCGTAAATGAGGACATAAGAGAAACCTCAAACAAGCCCCATACTGAGTATTAGTCGGTGCAAACTGACCAGTGACGCATTTGTAGTTACATAACATTGGCGAGTGATATCAACAGCTAGGAAGACATCATCTGATGATACAGTCACTCCAGACAAAAGTCCCGTGGCTGAATGTGTTCTCACCGAATCGATCCTGGCTTAAGATTTAACCAGAGTTTTGCTGGATCCTATTGCAAATGGAGTCAGGAACTGAAAACACCAATGCATTACTGGACAAGATGGTCAGAGATCAGCCTCAGATGACAGCATCCATTTCATCTTTTGGTTCGTTGTCTATGCTAGACCAGTCAGTCCGCAAGCTGCTGCTCCATTCCAACGACGTCAGTAAATGTCGTGAGAACCCACTGACAATCAAGGGGAAGCGCATTCAGTTGGCCAAGATTCTCCTACTCGTCCTCGTGCCAATCGTCTCGCTGGCCGTGCTGGCTGTTTTGGATCTGCAGGCCATCGCGCAGAGCAACGGCGTGGACATCGAGATCCGCAACGTAATCCGATTCAGCCGGGACATTGGGGTCCTGCTGAGCCGCTTGCAGAGGGAGCGCGACATGACGGCGCTGTACGTCAGCGTCATCGGCCCCCAGGATATCAAGTTCCTTACGGAAATCTACCCAGAGACCGACGAAGCCATCGACGAGCTGCAAGACTGGCCGGTGGAGACCAGCATCCTGAACGAGCTGCCTTTCTTCCAGCGGAAAAGTGACTTCAAGATGCACCTGGTCGAGCACCGCAAGTCTGTCACCCGCTCCGACACTGCCGTCTACGACGAAGTCAACTTCTACACGGATATACTCCAGATCTTTATCGACTGGCTGTATGAAAGCATCGGCAATTCGGAAGGCAATGGTCTCTGGCAGGTGCTGGTAGCGTACCAGTTGCTGATTGTCAGCAACGTCGAGACGGGTATCGAGCGTACTCTCGGCTCCGTTTTCTTCACACTTGGAGGGTTCGAAAGGCACGAAGACTACGTCTGGTACATCGAAAAATACAACTTGGGCATCTGGCACTATGAGGCGTCCAAGAAATACTCATCACTCATCACCAAATTCTTCGACAAGCACGTGGTCGGGATGTCCGACAACTTCACAGCGACCATCGATATGATGAGGAAGACTATACTGGTCAACCACGCGTCCCAGATCGAGCCAAACTTCAAGCATGCAACAGTGTGGTTCGACAGCATGACTGTCTATATCAACATCTTGGAGAACGTTCAAAAGAATATGGCCAACGAGATCCTGCTCCTGCTGGAGAACGACTTGGAACAAGACACGGAGGCCATCGCCGTTAGCATCCTTCTGGTGGTCATCGTCATCGTCATGTGCCCTCTGACACTCCGAGCCATCTGGTCTCTGACCTCTGATATCCAAAACTACGCCCTGACTCTAGCAGCCCAGACCAAGGCCTTGAACAAGGAGAAGAAGCGATCCAACTGGTTACTGTACTCCATGTTGCCTCCAACCGTTGCTGAACAACTGGTTCTCAAGAAGGACGTCAAAGCCGAGTCATACGCAAGCGCTTCGGTGCTCTTCTCGGACATCGTAGGATTCAACCACCTCTGTGCTGTCAGCTCACCTATGCAGGTAACTTTCAGTCAATTACATGTACATCATTAAGAGGCCTTATGGTAAAGTCCCAAAATTCTGCATTACTACCTTTTTTCTCTTGTATCCTCTCTCTTCGGGTTACATAAAAAGTAACCACGACAATGAGGCTATTAATATTGCTGGGTAAATGTCTGATATGGCGCTAAGGATTCTTACCATGTCATTTTACAAAGATATCGTCACCATTTTCAAGAAGGGATCAGATCTTAAATGACACAGAACCCACAACATCATTTAGGAATCAATTAGGCCTAAAATTGTTTATTTTTGTAAACAAACAAATTTGTCGGTTTGTGAAAACGCTGGATTTCGTGTGCATTTTGCGTCCTCGTGAAAACGGTCCGTATTGGCGAGTGCTAGGTGCAAATTATACATAGCCTGAATCACTTTTGTCTGTAAACTGGATTTTGCCTATGGTTTTGCCCTTGGTAATGTTCCATCTATGCAGGGCTACTTTCTCTCTTCGTGAAAACGGTAAACGTAGAGTAAGCTGCATTTTGCCCATTACGATTATCGTGATTTGGCTGATTGGAGTAGATTTGGTAAAAATGATTACACCACCTTGCAGGCAGCAGTTAGCCTTGCTGATTTTGCTACAGAAAAACAGAAATGTGAAAAAAACTCACGATTTGGGGCACTTGTCTCTCTTCGTGGAGACGGTGGTGATATCTCTACAACGATAAACCCACCTATCTCAGATAGCGTTAACTTAGTCGGACAAGTGGTCTTACATGTGGTGTTTAAACATTTGTGAACTGGAAACTCCCGCTGTTATTTTTATTTTGTAAATGTCACTCCCAGGTTGTTGAAATGCTTAATGGGCTGTATCTCGTCTTCGACTCCCGCATCGAACATTACAAAGTGTACAAGGTGGAGACTGTCAACGAGACCTACATGCTGGCTGCTGGTATGATAAACATAATAGACTTATCAAAAGAGACGTCATGCGATGGTACTACCCTCAGGTGCAAGCTCTTCAACATGTCGCGCGCGCGCACGCATTCCGGAAAGTCAGGGCACGCTACTGGTCGATCAGGTAATTTACCGGCGCGCACTGCAATAACGACTTCCTTTAAGACAATTCTTTGGAAAAGGATGAGATGAATATTTAGGAATAAACCCAAAATACAACGCGCGAGAATGCAGAGGCAAAGAATACGAAAACACAATTCGTATTCGTCAGGCTGTACTGCACTCGCTGTATTCTGGTCTTTCCATTTACCTCAACTACTCGACAGACGAATCCCGTCGAGTAGTCTTCATGTAAACAAGGATAGGATTCGTTACGGACAAGCTAACTAGAGCAGTAAATTCTATTCCAGTGTCCACAGACCCGAATCGAAGAAGCATTGTCGGAAGACATATCCAAATGGGCCTAAATATGTTTGCTTTCTTTGTTGACAGGTTTGCCAAGCCGAATGGTGGGGGGAGAACACGTCACTGAGCTGGCCACCGTGGCCTTGGACTTACTCCACCAAGTCAGCTTCCTTGAGGTTCCCCATAGAGAGAACATGAAGATCAAGATACGGATCGGTATCCACACAGGTAAATCGGATCACTAGAGGAAAACTAGAGCCGGTTTGTTTCGTGCGGGATCCGGATTGCGATTAGCGATCCGACACTGGTTCACTGACACAAGAACCAGCTTATGGGTAGAGCGAACCAGTTTGGGGATGATCGAGATCGAGTAATGCTAGGGGGTTGACGAGGTGGGTTTTCAACGAACGTTTTTATTCGGGAGAAACCTCAACACTATAAAAACCAACGCCCATTATATACGCGTCTTTGCGTCCATTGCAAAGATGTGACCGTTTAGATTAAAATAAACTCCTTTTTGGAAACATATGTGTGTTCAGACGGTGTTCCGAAAGTGTTACCACTCGAGAAACATATGTCCTGTTATTAACACCCTAAACTGTTATTGTGTCTAAATAAATTAACACATCAACACGTGGTGTTAAAAAAATAATAATAACACAATGTGTTTGGCTTTGGATGATTAAAACCACAACACATTCACACTGCCAGGAGGGCGTTTAAAAGGCGTCAAAACGTTAACACTTGTTTTAACAGTGCAGGCTCACCGATACGCAGCAAAAAGAGTGGTGTAAGATGTAGGCCTACACCACAAAATTCCAACGTGGGACGGCTTAACTGATACAAAGTCGTATTGGGTAAAATTCGATCAACCTTTCGAGGTCATTCTCTCGCAGGCAGGGTTGGCAATTTTTTAAATATGTTTCAATAAAAATTGAATTTTTAACATTAATGTAATCAGATTCTTTGAAACTTAAATCGTATTGTTTTCTAAATTGTGAGCCAAAATGAAGAGGATGCTTTGCACACAAATTGCTCCTAAATGTGTCCGTGGTTTTTGTTTAGCTTTTGTGTTTGGTATGTACGCAGTAAACTTGAGCCTTTTACAATCTTGAGACCCCTTTTTGAAATGCTTTACATATGTTAGGTCTGTTTGTGATCCAGTTTCTTGGTGGTTACTAGAGTAATGACTCAACTTGATTATACTCTCATTACTGAAAAAAATTCTTACTGCTGATTTTGGTTTCACTGCGTATTGACTAGCAATTCTAATCCCAATGAAATAGAGAAAAGTCAAAGTTGATTAAAACAATGCATACATGTAGTTGCACTTACACTTTACTGGGGTAAACTTAAAGGTGGACTTTTTCACTAGTAAAGTGTAATCATGTTTATGAATTATTTCATTCCTGCGTCAAATTTTAAACAAGTGGCTTGACTGAACCTCAAACCCCTGTCAACCTACATGTAAATTGCTTATTACACGGGTGGACCTATAACACTTACCGATACTCTACATCAGAAGTGTAAAGTTTGTCATTTGATCATGAAATACTTGAAAAAGTTACAAATCAGTTGAAAACAGGTAAACCGGTCGGTTGGTAGGTAGGTAGATTATTGTTAAGACAAGATGTGACAATCGAAGATAGAATTGCATCAAGTCGACATAGGTAAAAATCAAATACAACCAAAAATAGTTCAAATACCAAGAATATTCTTAAAATACATCGACGTATTTACAATGACCAAAAATACTAAAGGAAAATAAACCCCCAAAGTTCATCTCAACCCCAATGGTGCCTGAACTTCCAATACAAATCCCACATTTCACTTTATAATTTCCCAAGAAAAAGCTTGAGCATACCCAAGAATTTAAATAATAGCAGAGTTAAAAGGAACACAGATCATTATTAAGGACAAGAACATCAACATCGACAGTAGGGACCATAACAGCAACAATCACCACAATGACAAAGACGATGATAAAAACCACACCAACACTGAAAGAGAAAACAGAGACGGTTTTGCCATTTTCACAACTCCTCAACGAGTCTGATTTAAATTAACCATTAAAAACAATTTGATTTAAGAATTCGAGAAGTTGCTTCAATACACCACAGTGTAAAACAGCATCTTAAATTGGTTAAGTCCCCATCAAACATCGCACAGTGTCAGCTATGAACTGCAGTTTTCCCATGTAATATCACACCTTTGAGTTAAAATCGTTTTGTCACAATCAGAGAAGTGCGAAACTATTAAACTAACCTAGATTCTAGAAACGACGAGCGCAATGTCGACTTGTTTTGACAATTTTCAATTGAAATTTACTAAGGACGCATTAGCATCCATGGTAAAGTGCCTCAATGTTTGCCAGTGAATCTGTTCGAACCAACGGTGACACTAAAGTTTTTGGACGTTCTCCACTTTTATGGAAAAATCACAATATTTTAGTGGAAAAGACAACTGTTAAAGTCTTTTCGTGTGTGTATCTGACGGGATGCATCCACCGAAATTGTTTAAGGCTGTTTCCACCATTAACGAACAGCGCAAAACACAGTACATCTTTGTTCAAGTACCCTGTATATGTAGTTATTCATCAGAGGTGGACGTAAGTTGCATTTGCACTGTTTCTTTCAGGCCCGAGGTTGCAATTTTCCAGGTACAGGTTGCTGTTCATGATCTTCCTGAGCAGGCATTGACTCAGGGACGGCATGACAATTGTCTCAAAACCATTAGGCCTAAGTCGTGTCTGGTTCGTATGTTGCGTCCTTGATTCAGTGTCCATCAAATATAATAAAAAAAATAATAAAAGTCTTTTAGGCCCGAGCTTGTAATTTTCCATGTATACGGCTTGCTGTCTGTCATACTAAGTTTATTGAACATTAAACGACTTGATTTTGATGTCGGCCCCAACAACAGGTACGGACTTTATGACTGCATTGTCTCATGCAGGGCCAGCCTATGTTATCTCAACACATACAGTATGGCAAACCATGTCTGGTTTTGTTATACTCGATTAGCCATCAAATTCACTCTCTCCTTGAGGAAATACTGGCCATTTTATTAATATTCGCTTGATTGAAATGTCACCTATACAGAGTCGTTCCTCGTAAAGAACATCTACATAAATATAGACACAGCTTCTACAGGTCCCACGGATAGCTCGCACTCACCTCAGAACTCTAACGCTTGGAAATCGAATAATCGACTGACAATCAAATTTAATCTGAATCTCTATACAGGTCCAGTGGTTGCGGGCGTGGTTGGGATCAAGATGCCTCGTTACTGTCTTTTTGGAGATACGGTCAATACTGCTTCTCGGATGCAGACATCAGGGCTACGTACGTCTTTAGTGCTAACACAGTTGTTTGACATGAAGGAGGATTTACATGAAGTAGAAAAAAGAAAAGCAATTGATGGTTTGCCGACTTACTGCCGGCATATTTACGATTTCAATATCATGCAGCCCTTAAAATGGACTTTTATTGCAGCATTCTGATTGCACTGTGAATCAAAGAAAATGTCATTACATTTTGTAAAGTTGCAATGAATTTAGCTATCAGGGGAATGAGCACTTCAATTTTCTTAAATGCTCCTTTAAATTTTTCACTTCCCTCTCTTCGAGATTAATGGAAGCGGTTTGAGAGTGTTGTGCCAACATGAAGGAGCATATCGATAGTCACAGAAGCACAGTTGCACACTTGTTGGTACAATTTTCTCAAACTGAAACTCCAATCCCACGCGTCAAATGACATGATTTCTTCTGCCATACCTTTCCTGTCAGCCGGACGCATTCACGTGACTAGTGAAACCTACCTGGCCTTGCAAGATATCGGCGGATTCATGCTGATTCGACGCGGAGAGATTGAGATTAAGGTGAGTGCAGATGACAGATTTACGAGAGTACGAGTGGAGATCGGGCGTTAACAGGTGCGCTCTGCCCAACACACATACCTCCCACAAAAATCCCAGTGATATTATCGGAAGATTTCGTTTTTCTACAGCAAGCTAGTAACTCTTGACCAGAAAAGGCAGATTCCGATATTCCCTTTAACTATCACCGTCGCCACGCATCATTTCTACGGCTCAAGCCTTTCTGTAAATCGAGTTTTAATTGCGATTATCGTTCCAATAAACCAGTTAAAGTGCTCAGAAAAAAGTTTCAGCTTTCATTCATGGACAGTGGAGAAAGTTGCTCAATCCAGAATGGAAACCTGACGTGCCAACGATCAAGATAACAAACCAGATGAATACAAGTCGTTTGATTAGAATTAAACTTTGCTTTACTTTTCAGTTGGAACCCAAGGCGTGTGGAGACTTACAAAAACAGCAAACAAACAAACAACACACATTTCTCCCGAGCCAAGCTGTGTTTTCAAGCGTAACGTTCAGTTATAAACGTAGTCAACAATCTGTATGCCAGATGCGCCATGGATATGTTGTGTTTTCTCACGCTCTGGTGGATTCGAAGAAAGTCACCCTTTTTCGTCCCAAATCTCACCTGACTGCATTTTTGTACATACCAAATCCTTCTTGGGCAACTCTACATAGATATTGAACAGTACTTTTTCTGATTTCAGCGGGAGGCGCAAATTTCAAAGCAATCCAAGGGGTTGATCGGGGGAGGGGGCTGGGGGTGCGCCCCCTTTTTTCTCCCTCCCCCCAAAAATAATAAAAAAGGATGGATGGAGAAGAATAAAGGGGTCATACTGCGTGAAATTGCACAAGAGACGAATGCCCCGGCCTCACGACGTAAGGGCTTTGCGCTACGCGCTCGCAGGCATTTTACCATTGCTGCTTTCATTCAAGCCCCCGTCCCCCCACTTTTGGAAAATCCTAGATTTGCCCCTGAATGCACCTGGTGCGTCTGTTTACATCGCAGGGCAAAGGTGTTATGACAACGTACTGGCTGACCGGCCGCGAGAACTTCGAGCAGATCATACAGCCCATCTCGGAGCAGTCGAACATCATGAACGACCCTGGGCTGCATGAAGTACGCTACACCCACATGTACGAGCAGACCTCGACCGGCCGCATCCAGTACCGTATCCAAGACGACGTGGAACCCGACTGGAAGGAGTGAGGGGGGAGATCGGCGGGGGAGGGGGGGTTGTTAGCACAAACGTGACCTTTTTCAGTGAACCTATACATGTAGTGCAGAGATAATGAAGAATAGGGTGTCCTTTTTCATGTTCTTTTTTATTGCTCAAAAATAAACTTTCGCCCCCTCCAATCCTCCCTCCCGCAACTCAAACGTACATGTAGCATTCATTTTGACCCCAGGTAATTGTCAGAAATCAGTGAGTTGGAATCAAATAAAACCCATGGCGTTTTCCACTTACTCTTACAATTTCATTTGAAGATTATGCTGACTTGCGGAGATATGTTGAAGCACATAACACAACTAATTTACTTCTGACCAATGGAAGTTTAAGCAGTTTATCTTGCAAGTGTACGCATCACTGAAATGAAATCCTCCAGTGTATTTAAGCTGTTTGGACTCTCTACTCATTTTGAATGACTAGTTCCAAACTTGATGAAACTGATGCCTGTACTTCAGAAGTCAATGGTCGTTTGATTAATTGTGCAACTAGTGTTTTTTCTTTTTTTACAGAGAAAACCTTAGTTGCACTTGTGCAATTTACTTCAGTTAATTTTATCAAGGTGCTGATCTTGGTTAGTTCTGTAAAGTTAACCACTTTGAACTATTTAAGAATGCTGTTTTGTTGGTGGAAAATAGTGTACGTTTTAACATCAAAGAACAGAACCCTGTTAACGAAAGAGCAGTCTTTTGTGATTGAAATTATCTTCACAGCGCATTATTGGATGTGAATGAATTTTTCAGTTTCGAAATGATAACATTTAAATTTAATACAAAACAGAACACTTCAAAACAGAAACTTCAGACAACTGCTTTAAAAGAAAATTGTTTTTACTTTTGCGTTGCACTTGTTATTAGGCGACACGCTGCATACATGGTTTTGGGAAAAGAAAATCCTGTAAAGTTTGATCGAAAAGCACACTTTTTAAGAAAATTATACCATAAATAGTCCATGACTAACAGACCCATGAGTAAGATCCTTCGTCATAGGCCTACTTGACAGTTGCAGGAGACTCTCCAGTTTTTATTGATCATCCTACAGATACGAAAGGGAGTAAGCGCGGACAAAGTCACAATTTAGCGCCCTCTGTGGGCTGTGCCGAGAGAGCAAGGGGAGAATATCTGACCTTAATAGCTGATATTTATGTACACATATTTATGTTTCCGTGGCAATACGTTGCCACGGAAATTTGACAAAAAATGAAAAGAGCTCAGCTTAAGAAAATTGTTGTTGTTTATTATGATTTCTAGCTGTTTTAGGTGAGGATTTAGGCATATAGAACAACCTTTAAAATCAAAATCTTTACTTCGACGAACTATAACTATGCTTCAAGGTTGCTTTAGGAGGTTCAATGAGAATCTTCCAATCTACAAATTATAATTATGTCTAATCAAGGTATGTTGCTGATTTACCCTTTTCCAGTCGTGTTTTAATCTGATTAACATCGGAAACACTGTAACCCGCTTTTGATATGATTTTACCCATTTGCATGGATAAGGGTCAAAAAGGGAACTATGTGAATCAAAACACACATATTCCCTGTAGTCCAATAATGAATTCTATTGTTTGGTACATGTACATGTCAGCCAAGTTTCTTGACAATTGTTTATAAAGTGAGTATCAAAAAAGTTAATAATAGTATTTTGAATGAACGCATGAGTGAGCAATTAAATTCTGCTGGCAAATGGTAGAATAATTACCATGTGACTCAACGTACATTAAAAATCTATTTCAAAAAGTCAGAGACGATTAAGGCAGCCATGTTCAAAGAGCCTAAATGGCCAATGAATGCCTCCCCACCGCCTAGATTTTCATCAATGTGACACATTTGTCTAAGAAAATGGACATCAGGCAAACTAAATACAAAGTAAGTAAATGGTCAGTAAAAATACGTGTACATGTATTACCTTCACGAAAATAAGGAACCACACCTGACCAAAAAATATTTCAGCCAAAACATGTGGAGGACTCCGCCCCAAAACAAAAAGAATGCGGGGAAAAAACTTTAGGAATGAAAACAACGAAACCGTTTGAAGTGAAGAGAAAAACTTGGCTCAAAGAACAGGCCACGCCCATTTAATTTTTGTCATTAACTGCACTTTTATTAAAAAGAGAACCTTATTTAGTACACTTGATTGAAGTTATGGTCATTTTTAATAATGCAGTAAATGAATTTCTAGGCGCACAGAATCTAAAAGCACTCCATTCCGAATTTATTTCCCGCCACTGTCCGTGCTGAAAGTCGACCACTATGTACGATGTATAAACCCGCACGAAATGCACTAACATTCTTCTTCAGGTGTCCATTATTAAAGTGTCATTCACTGTGCTTTAGTTTAAGGACTCTATTTAAAGAGTTAAATTAAAATGTACATGTAGGCCTACATATACGTGCAGTGAAACAAAGTTGGGGTCGGATGTCGACCTGGCCATGCATATACATGTATTATTACACAAACATGCACATCATATTGGTAGTACAGTATTGGTAAATTGCACTGTTGATTAGAATAACTGCATATTTTATGGTGGCAATTCATAAGACAGCCACCTTTGATTGTTTATTACATGTAGTTGTGTTCTTATGGATGTTTGATGAGGGAACTCTACGCGTTTCTAGCGGTGATAACAAAAAATCCCACTTGTGGAACTGTGACTTACATGCGGAAAACTGTACCGTTTTATCAAATGTCAATGTTTCCTCAGCCTGATGGCCACTGAACATAAGACATTGTCTTGTAGGCTTCCATGGTGCACGGTTTACAAATATTATAAAATTTGCAAGCATTAAAAGAAATAGTATACATGTATATAATGTGAATATGATGTCTGAAATCAGTTTTGTGAATATATACATGTACACATACAGGTATATGCACGACCAATGATGGAAATTAAGGCAATGGAGTTAAAATACACATTTGAAATTATTACTTGTTTCTGTCATTTCTTTCCCTCAATCATGATGATGTGATAACCAAATTTCGTCTTGACAGGAGGATTTGTGTAAATAGGTTTATCCGTTGTGCTAGTGGCTAGAGCGAATGCCGCATCCTGAAATGGTCCGACCATTGAGCCCCTGGTCATCCAACCGAGGTCCCCCTGGCAAAGGAATGGCAAGAAAAACCAATGAATTTGGCACTTGTCTTCACTGAAAACCTGGTCATTGTAAGTAGTTTCCTTGTGAAGCTTCAATGATCTGGAGCCAGATGAAACCCGGGAATCATGCTTACCAAAAAAAAAGAGAGTAAATTTACACACTCGGGCCAAGCATGAAAATGCTGAAAACATTGCAGAATGGTTACTGTCACGTATTTGTACATGTGCGTGCAAAAAAAAGTTCTGCCCTAGTAAATCTGCTAATGCACTTTTGCCAACTCTGCCTACTGTGTTTTCAAAGGTCACAGGTTATGCAGCACAAACATTGAGGAACTGGAACCATCTTGGGCACTGTGGGCAATGACAAATTACTTGTACATTTACATGTACCGCACAAAAGTTATTCCAAGCAAAACTTGTCCATTGTTAAATTTCCGTTTAGGTATTAGTGGTTTCAAAAACTAGTCCCAAATGATGGAGTTTTCATTAAGATATTCACAGTGAGAATAAAAACATAAAAGTGTATTGGTCCAATTTCTTTTTAACTTTGTATACACTGTACATGTACTGGAATTCTGGACGGCCAATCTGAAATCAGCAAGATAAAGGTTTTGATGAGGATGAAGTGAACTTTCTGTTCATCCATGCCTGCTGTGTCTGAGACAGCTCTAAGGGGTGGAACTAGAACTTCGTTTCAGGGGGCGGGACAATATTTTTTCAGGAGGAATTATTTTCTCATGGAATCTTTATGGCTCTGAGAAGGGAGGAGGCTAAATCCTTGGGGCTTTTATGCAATTTTTGGAAGGAAACACATATCTTGGAGTTGAATACAGACTTTGCATGGTCCAAACAAATCCATCAATATTATCTGGAGCAAATAGATCCTTGGTCTCCTGAGAAGAAACTTGAGATCTTGCAATGAAAAGACCAAATCCACTGCCTACAAAAAGACTAGTTGGACCCCAATTACATTACTGCAGCAGTATGTGGGACCCACATACACAGACTATTAACAGAAGAAGTTGAGAAAGTCCGATGCGGAGCAGCACGCTTTGTCAAAAAAGAGTAAAGATGTGAATTCAGTGTTATCAAGCTTCTTCATCAACCTCAGTGGGAAAGACTTGATGTCGGACACTTGAAATCACATCTAACCATCATATTCAAGGAGCTACAATGAAGGTGTAAATCATCTCATCCCACCTTACATTGACCAACTTAAAGTTGCAAAAGAAGCAACAGACCACAAGAATCACTTTCAACAAGAATTATTACAGGTTCTCGCTCCACCAATATACTTATTTCTACCAAAAACTGGAATGAAACCTAATCCTAGCAGATATTAAGGAATCATCTGACTTGAAGTACTTTAAGGCCAGACTTGAAGCAATTGAGTTCATGCAGTCAATTTCTGAAAATTCTGATTCTGATCATATGAAATGGTCCACAAAATTGTTCTCTGGTTATTAAAAAAAAAAAAATCATAATACCCCTTTATTAAGGGGAGAGGGCAATGGCCCTGGTTCTACTAATGAAGAGCCTATGGAACGTTCAAACAAGAGCATTGTGTATTCTCATCAGGAAAACAGGTCCCGCTGGAAATAGAGCGTGTACCCAAATGGGAGCAACTCCAAACAGAGCCAACGGTGTCTCGATGAATTCATGTTAGTCTGTTCCCCTTCTGATGGAAACAAATCCTGAGGGTGATCTTTGCATGTACATGTACATTTAAGAAACACTTGATCACTCGATCTTTGCGTGATCAGTTGATCTGAGTTACAGCATGATTTGTTGGTAATTCAACCATCAGCTAATTTCCTTTTCTTTCAAAATCATGATTGCGAAAGATCATTTCAACCAAGAAAAATAAATTTGAAGATTTCATGCAGAATCGACCAATCGTATAGAGCCCTAGGCTAGGGTAGGTCGGCCAAATGTGTCCAACATACCGGTCCATTTACATGTACATCACAGGGCCTGTACGTTCTACGGTGGTCAGACAACCAAGGACAACTATGCCGACTCACCCCTTGTCTTGCCTTGTCTTCACTGTACTGTTCTGCCACCACATTGAACCGCACACCAGACTGCAGTTTCTCCATTGCCTCCATGCATTTAGAGTGCTTCTCACAAAGAATGTGCCTCACCTTGAAGTAAAAATCACCAAACAGTCTCTTCTGTAAATGTGAGAACTAAATGTATATGCTTCCCCCATTCAATACATGTAGGTGTATGCATGTCACGCATGCAGAGGTTAAGGATGAGAGAGATGGTTCAAGCATTACTGATCTTGATTTCCATATTTCTGCATCTTTCAATGGCAGAAGATTATGAAAACATAAGAATGAAGTTTGAACCAAGCTTCTTATAACCCTACCCTTCTAGGTGAGTCAAAAAAATCATACTGGGGTCCACCTGTAAACTTAGAGGATAGAGGACTGACGCAGGTGGAAACGTAAGAAATCCCCCCAAATCCCTTGAACATTGTATCAGTGCTCTTGAAGGCATTTGTACACCATGCAAATTTATACATGTACACTGTACATGCTGGGTCAATGTGTAAATTTCATAGAACTTACATGGATTGGGATTTTAACAAGTCAATTGCCAATTTCTCCAGTAAATCCAGTCAATTTCACCATGCACCAGAAAAATCAAAGAAGATACTCCTTGCTGTAGCTGCACTGTAAGTCCATTTAATTTCTTCATGGGACAATTTTATGACAGGTGTTGAGAGGAAGTGGGAACATCCCCTCGCTTCCTTAATTAACAATCTATGGTCCCCGTACAGTGATTAATTCAAAATTTACAGCCTCTTAAGATTTGCCAGGTTCTTCAGACCTGAACTTGGCTCTTACCTTGACTGCTGTCCCTCCCTTCTTTTGCTTTCCCCCTCCATCGTCATCTGGAAATAGACAGGTGCATATCGACATTAATAATGTACATGTACATCACTGGCATGTACGGTTGCACACCTATCCGAAGTGCTACAGGTGCACCGGGGAGCTGCATCGTTATTGTTACAGGTACTGCTCAAACATTCTATCGGTTGGAGGCTGTTCAACCTACACGTACTGCATATGCATCTTTTTGCCACAAGGAGTTACATGTACATGTACGTGTACTTGTTTTGTTCACTTCTAAGGCAATATAAAAAATAAATCCAGTGCAAGTTTTTGGGTATGCCTCAAATATTTTTACTGCATAAAATAGTGAATTTTAAAGTTTTTTAACGAAAAGGTGTAATATAAGGGTAATAACTGAGATATTCATTTCCCCATTGACTAGAGCAATATTCATGCCCCTGAGTCCAGAGGGGGCAAAAAGGAACAACCACATGAGATATGACAGACCAATCAGAGATAAGAAACGAGACCCAATGATGTCATGTCGACTCTAAGAATTCCTGAAACCAACACTTCTGCCTGGGAAGTACATGTACACGGATGAAATAGCCATTGAGTCAGCTCGAGCCCCTTCTTTCAGGACACCCGTACACTTCTGTTTTAGCCTTTTTCCAACTTCTAACAAGAAAATTGTATATTTGGGGACCCTGGTCCGATATACATGTATAATCAAAGGGATAATAGAGAAGAGAAGGGAAATCTACATGTACATTCATTTTTGGATTCACCTTGGTAAATGACGAGTACGACTTGACATCATGCTCAATTACTGTAAGGTTGATGTTGTGAAAAGAGGGCGGGGTTTTGAGTTTTGGGAGAAATGATATGAGGGGAAAGTGTGTTTCACACAACATGGAACATGGTGGGTTCATGTTTGCATGGCTGGTTTATCAGCCAGAAAGTCGCATTTTCTCACAATTTAAAATTTCCAATAACTAGGGCTCGGCACAATAAAGAGAGTGTTACCTTTGGGCTGTTTTTTGGGGGGGGCGGTGGGAACAACCACTTTTACAAGATTAAAATGGCAAAAAACTGGGGGGTCCCCAAATAAACAATCCCCCAACAAGGTTTTTGTGAGACCAGAATTATTTCTGCAGCTCTGCTTAGGGAAGTCTTCCTTAAGGAGTCATTCTGGGGTGACATATTGCCAGAAAATGTGACATAATTTATGACTTCTGGCAGTAGAACTTAGAAGACATGCACATGCAACTATACTGCAACACAATGTACATAACATGATGTAGACTCATCAGATATGATAAAAGCAGGGTCCTATGGCCTTCACCATGACTGATAATACAAATATAATCCTTACTTTACTGGGTCAAGTACTAAACATTAGTACTACTAGCAGCAGTACTTAAGAGCAGTAGGCCCTACTGATAAATTATTTTTACAGCCAACTAATGAGCCCAGATCTCACAATTTTAATTTTTATTCACGGTTATTTTAAAGCGCTCTTTTGATATTCGCTTTTGACGGATAACCAAAGTTGGGATGGACAAACTCAATGCTCAAACTCAACTTAAAGAGGCCGGGCCAAGCATGCCAAGACAAGATCAACAACCGCAGGACTACTTCCTCAATCCTGCGATACGCCCAGGGCCGGGGTTAATGGTCGGACCTACATGTCTACATGTAATAAGTACTATGTCATGATGTATGTAGGCCTACATTGGTCCAACCATTCTTAATCTTACCGGCTGCTGCAGCACCGCCTGGTTTCCCTTTGCCCCCTTTCCCTTTGGCAGCACCTCCGCCGCCTTTGGCCCCTCCTGATCCCCCACCACCACCCTTGTTCTTAGGCATGGGAAAACCCGGACAAAAAGACGACAAGAAAGCCCACAAAACTATTTTCACTTGGCAAGCCTACATTCATTCATGTGGTTTGGTGGGTCGACGTGCTCGCCACATGACATGGAGTAATGAAATAACAAACAAACAATACGAGTGGCGGTCCCGCTTTATCCAATTGCTGCGACTCTTTCATCCAACACGTCTTATCTGACCAATGGTGAGCTAGCTACGATTCATCTTGGTACTGGCAAGTATGGGAGCACGCGGGGGAAGCTGATGAACTTGAAGATGTGTTAGAACGCCAACCCTGTTTTCTTGGTTTTGGAAAGTATGAAGCATAAGTTCATATCTCACAGAAAATCTGAAGTCTTTTTCAGCGTAAAAAAATTAAAATACTCATTAATGGGATGCTTCTTCATGATGATTTTGAAGTTTTGTGTTGGTCTAGATTCCGGACACAAGAGTCATAACGCTATTAAGCTTGGGCCGGGCCCGGCGTTTTTTGTAATCCTTCCATTGTGTGGGTATTGTACATATGTATATCTCCCCCAGTTTTTTGTCACTTTAATCATGTTTTATTCCTCCATGCTTTAATCTTGTAAAACTGGTTAGCCCCCCTCTCTTTATTGCGCTGACCTATTTTTCTGAAATTTGGAATCATAAATTGTGAGAATACTGTATGTGACTTTCTCACTGTTGAACCAGCCATGCAAATTTGAATCCACAACATTTATGAAACCGATGTGTCATTTGTGTCAAATGTGTCATTTAAATGACACATTTACATGTATGTGTCATGTGTTAAAACACACTTTTCAGGCATAATTCTTCTTAAAACTCAAAACCCTGCCCTCTTTAGTCTTTTCACAACATCAACCCTGTGAGGTCCGACGTCTGTCCCGCTCCCACATCGTACATATATAAACACGTAGTCTACAGTAGGCTTACATGTACATGCACATGTTGGGATATTCTTATAGTTTTCTTAGCACACTTTGACTTTAATTCATTCAGTTAATCACTAATGTTGAATGTAATTTTGTGAAGTTTTGAAACCACATTTTCCAGTTGTATTTGCTTAAATTACGTATAAATGTACATGTAGTGAACAAGTGCCTGATATTAGTCAGTTAGTTCATGTAAATCCTGATTCTGTGAAGTTCCCTGTAAACCCATAGAACTAGCGCTCTTTTTGCTGCAACAGTCACAGACAGTCAAAAATTCCTTCCACTGGATTGGCCACAGTACATAGACACACACGGGTCATTTGACTGACAAGGTATATGTACATGTAACTTTGCATAGGAGGGCTTCAAATGTAGCTCTAATGTGTGACCAACAATAATTTCAGTGGTAAATCTGGCAGATAAATGTAATAAAAAAGAAGGGTGGACTTGCTGTCTGCAGGCTAGTGTTCGGAGATTGAGCTGATAATGTCATCCTCCCTGCAACTGTTATAGATAATGAAATCCTGATTTAGGAGGGGGGACTGGATAATTTTGACGAGAGAGATTTGCCTCGTATACACATGTACAGTGTAAAGTTGGACATGACCAACTCTGCTGACATGGCTGGGTCTGTCCTAAGTACATTGTACATGTACATTTAGGGCAGTGGGCACCATTAGGATATACATGTACAAAATGAACACGTAATGCTGGTGTTAGTGGTTTCAGTCAGGAACATTTGTTTTAACTGATGTACTATCTTTTCATCAATTTCACCATCAGGGGCAGGTTCAGCAATGTCTGATTCTTCGGACTGTGATATAGGCCCTGCACTGCCTCCGCACATGAGGGCAGCCAGCAAAGGTGACAGAGCCTCTGGTCCAGAGGAAAGCAGGATGGAAGGTCGCGTTACCATTAGGCCTGTTTTGCCTCCCCATCTCTCGAGACCCCTGAGTCCAGAAGGTGTATCGTCTCTATCAGGAAGACCAGATGAACAGTGCGAAATGGTTGGTCCGTCACTCCCACCAGATACGAGAACAGATGAAGGGAGAACGGATGGGTCGTCTAGTCCTAGCATCTGCCCAATCGGGCCGGTCTTGCCTCCTCGACTCAACGCAAGTGATAAAGGTGAGAAACTTGCCCCTGAGGACAGTCATGATCAGGAGGATAGTGATCCCGAGGACAGCACCTACGGACCCGCCTTGCCACCCGGGTTTGCCACCTCCAAACGCCCATCGGACAAACCGTGCACAATAGGCCCTGCACTCCCTCCAGGATTCAGGAAAACAACAGCTGAAGATGACGGGGACGTGGACCCTGAAGGAGATGAAGTCTCCGAAGATGAGAGCTCGGATGAAGAAGAAGTCATTGGCCCAATGCTTCCAGCTGATGAGGGCAACTCCTTGCGCCAGCAGTCAGTGGCTGAGGAGTTTGAGAGCAGAGCTGCAGCCATGAAGGACAAGCTGACAAGGAAGGTACTGGTACCAGTTGTACATGTACATGTAATCCATAATCATTGTACCCCATGACAATATATACATGTATACAGGGTTCTGCCCAGGATGGTTTTAGTGCCGGCAGGACTATCTAAGTGGAGCGCTACCATCTGTTGGCGCGGAGCGTACCAGAAAATTTTTGGAATCTAAAAGCCCCCAGATGGCCGGAAACAGCACTTTCTGGGCAGACGATATGCATGGCAGTGCAAAGTGAAATTTACGAAGAAATTTTATGGTTTCTTCACGATCTTCATATCTTCACGATCGATCCCTCGACCAAGATGCTATTTTATTTGGGTTTTTATCGGGAATACGTGCCGGTCGGAAAAGTTGATTTGGCAGATTGTGGTGGTCGGCAATTCTGCGTGCCAGTCGGGCCCGACCGGCGCCGACCGGCAGCGGCAGATCCCTGATATTAAGACATAATGTACCTGTACCACAGGGAGGGTGAAGGCAGGATCTTACATGTACCTCAGGTGGATGTAAAAGTGGAGCAAATATGTCTTAGAGGATTTGCGGCAAAATTCACTTGAGTTGAAGTACGTGTATGTGAAATTTCTGCAAAGTCGCAGCTGGAATACATGTACCGTATTTGATTTAACGTCACAGGTTTACACGCATGTTCAGTTTCGTACCAAGTGCATATGAACCAGCCTTTGGTGTTCTAGAGGGCTGGTACATGTAAACACCTTGTCCTCAGGTTGCCTGTCTTTGGTTTAGTTTTCAGTTTGTTTGCATGTACTTCACCCCCCTCCCCATTTTACGACCCCTCCATGCAAAATCAGAGGTTCCAATCCATGAATTCCACAAAGAAAACAGTAGCCATGCCTGACAGAGAAGTCCATCACTCGGGACACACTGCTTGCAATGGTTTTTGGATGAGTACATGTACATGTATGAGAAGATCATGGAAGTTGAACGTCCGACGTTTAGTATTTACAAAGACCTGATTTCGCAAACCTGGTGCATTGGGTTTTTAAATCTTCTCACAGTCTCAACACATATTTGTCACAGCTGAGTGGGCTCCACTTGTGCATGGAGCAGATAAAATGGGCATTTTCAGTTTTTTTACATTATATACCGTACAGTATGTGTAAGTCTCTGCCATACGTGTACATATGTACACGTACCTTTCATTCATTCAACATGGGTGGTTTTCAAAGGATCTCCTGCCAGCGCCTTTTGATAATATACATGTACATGTTGCTGTACAATGCTTCCAGACCCTGAGATAGGTGAAAAACCAGAGATAAAAGCCTCAAAAGAAACACTTGCAAAAAAATTGTGGAAAATTCCTGTCTCACCCTCATGAAAGCGATCGGGCATTAAACCATACAACGAGCCCCAGGATCTCAAATATTCAACATGAATACGTGAAGTGAATATAGGAAGTGAAAGAATACTGTAGGAATCTCCAAAATGAAAAAAAAGTGAATAGTGTAGCGTGGTGACTGTGAATACGAACACTCAGCATTCCAACCCATATATAACCACTCCTGGCAATTTGCGTTAGAGTGCAATGCGTTACATAACACCTGTGGCTCCATGCCACAACATGCAGTGTACAATGAGATAGTAATTCTCTTTCTGTATGCATGCCAAGAGAATTTGCAGTTAACTGAGATTTAAAGGACCTTTTCCATTGATCTGCACTTTGAATATCTTCATCAATGTCATCACTAAACTGTGCAAGAGAGATGGTTCCTTGATTACATGACATTGCCATTAGTTAACTTTTTCTGTATGCAATACCAGGTTGAAGATGTGGCTCCAGCAAGAGATTCTTGGATGACCGAACTTCCAGAGTTCTCCAAAAACTTTGGCCTGGGCCCCCGGACCTTCCGCAAGTCTGCACGCCCAGATGAGCAGGACCGGTCAGGTTGGACCGAAACCCCAGCTGACAGGGCGCGGAAGCACCAGGTACACGAACTGTGATAACATTGTGGTATCAGACCACATGGTTACAATTCTGTCTTAACCTTCCTCAATCCTAAATCTACCAGGTTTTTTAAGGATTTGTTGGAATGGGTAGGGCGGATGTTGGTCACCATTTCTGTACTTTAAGTTGAAAGCCCTTTGACAAAGGAAACTTGGGTTTAAAAGTAAGATTAACTTGTTTACAAACACTTCAAAAATTGGGACCAACAGCAGTTGTGGCACAGTGTCACTGAAAATTGCATTCCCATGCTCATGTGCATACATTTATATTCAGGTACATGTAATAGGGTTTTTATTCTGTGGTAAGTGAATTGTTTTTAAATCAGAAATAGCGTGGGTGGGTCAAAAAAATTTGGAAAAAAGTTGAAATTTAAAAACACTGAAAATTTTCAGTCGGCCCATTTCTTTTTCAGTGTCCCCATTTCCCATAGAGGGTTCAACACTGCAGTAGAAAGGAAATCATAATTTCTGGTCTGCGCTGGGCATTGTTGACACTTCAGTATTTTTTTAAAAGTGCACAGCCGCACATGACCTGTAGCCCCCACCCCTACATACTGAGCATACTCAGTTGCCATTGGTAAAATGTTCCAGAGTATATGCAGCTTATTTGCAGTTGGACCAGGCCAAGTTTCAGCTGAACAAGTCATATCCTTCAAAACCTTCACTGACAGCTCCATCACCAGTAAATGGCCAAGTAGTGTAATATACAGTGTATTTGGGTGAAAAAAATGCTAGTAAAGAAACGTCAATCTTTTTAACATGAAATCATCACTGTGCTTACATCAGGAGAGAATGGAGAAGGCTGCAGCTCAGATGCTAGCTTCATCTTCCTCCAAGGACGTGAAGGAGAAAAAACAGAAGAAGGAGGGACGAGGGGAGAAAGTATCAGAGCGAGACAAGAGGCTTGCCCAAGAGGTTGCCCAGCACAATCAGACGACAAGGCCAGAGTCTCTCATGGAGATGCACACCAAGAGCAGAAAGCGGAAATTGGTGAGTTGATCTTTGTTTTGCCATCAGCTGTTGTCAGATGTGCCTTGTGGGGCATCCACATTGTCACATCCCTTGATTGGAAGGGTCACTGGTGGCTAGATTGTCCTCTGATTATTTTTGTGTTGCACGGTACTGAAGTTACAAGTAGACACGTCACCACTATCTCCACAGTGTAACTGTTAACATAGCTTCTCTTTAATTGAAAGTGGCGCTTAAAAAATTGAGTGGGGTTTCTCTCGCCAGTTACAAAATGATGCCCTTGGCATTTTGTTGAAAACCTTTCCTCATAAACACACAATACATGAATACACAAATGTGTAGTATCTGCAAACTAGCATCAAACCTAATATTAATGGGCTCTTGACCAATAGGAAGCAGTACATTGAGGTATTTTTCAATGAATCAATAAGGTGGTTTTCTACTTTACATGTCTGCAGGCAGAGGGAGGATTGAAGGAGCAAGAGCGACGGCCATTTGACCGTGAGACCGACCTCCAGGTCAACCGATTTGATGAAGCCAGACGAAAACAGCTCCTGAAGAAGTCAGCCAATCTTGGAGACAAGTTTTCTCACAGTAACGAGAAGATGTACCTTTAGGAGAATAAAGGTGCGATTATCATTATTCTTCTATCTGTTTAGACCGAACACTGGAAATTGATTGAAATACTGCTTCTTAATACTAGGCCCTTTTTGCTAGGGACCCTCCTCAATCCTCCAAAATCCTCCAAAAAAATTGGATTCGCCCTCAATCCTCTGAAATATTCCGAAATTTCTTGGAAATGTTACTTGGAAGTGTGCCTATTGCCTCAATCTGTCAAAACTCCTCTGGCAATTCCTGTCATTCCATGTTGAGACAGTACGAATTGCATTCTTGAGCAGTACGGTTGTTTCAAAAGAAATGTTGGGCTGAATTTATGCATGGCTAAGCCCAAACAACACATGGTCTAACCCCTAACCTGCAATCAACCATGCACTTTTTCTATTCACCCTCAAACCTCCAAATTCCTCCAAAACTTCCCACAGGATTTTGGAGGATTGGGGAGGGTTAGGGTTTTAAAAGAGATATAACACTGTATGTTTTATTGGTTTGTTACTACGTCCTTAATTCTTCATAAACATTGCCAATGTCAATTTTTTTCAGTGAAAAAAGTTTTCAGTGGCAGTCTTTAATTTGTGAAACTTATTGCGTATTTGATTTCTTCTTTGACATGAATGGCAGATTATGATATGCATTGACATGATTGTATCTGTATTCATGTAAAGAAAATTACTTAATTTTAAGATGTGAATTTGAATTCTGAAAGGTTTCTAAGGAGTGTTTTATTTTTTCCACACCTAATTATTCGCTAACTGACACTAACTGATTCACTACGGCTGAAAAGTCTTTAAGGACATTAGATGTGATGCTATACATGTATGTACACAGCCCAATGGTATTTATCACATGAAGAGGCATAAATGATGAACAAAAGACTGGCAGGAAAACCAACAGTTGACGGCGGACAATCTGTTGATGGCCATGTTATCAACACTTTGCCAGAATCATAGAGTCTCTTGAACCAAACTGTTGCATTTGCTTGTACCCAGTCTTCTACATGCACGAGCAGTACATTTATGGTGTGCGCCGCTATCTGTACAAATGTGTGTTAGTACATGTACATTTACAGGTACAATATGTCAACTCGGGGCAGGTTCCAGCAACGAATGATTGATGCCATCTAACCGTGATGTAGCTAACAGTGTTCTACGTACATGTAAGCCCTGTTACCATGGTGACACTGGTAATTAATGCCCTCTTGAGGGATTGATGAGATGGCAGAGATCACAAAGGCATATGTACAGCCCGTGGCAAAAAGTGAATACAAGTAATAGCAATTCAAGTGTGGGTATATTGTGCTTGCATAGTGGCAATATTCTAAAAAACAATCGACCTTTGCACCAATAAATTCACATACATGTACATGTAGTTATGAGCACAACTGGCCATAGAGGCCATCAATTTCCTATTGATGGTATGGAAGGGTGCAGACTTTAATGTCCTTCTCTCTTGAGTACTCAAGAAATTTCCACCTTTCTCTTCAGAAAACGCTATGCTATGCTATGAGCATGTACTGCTTTCGGATCTACGTTTTGTTTTTTTTTTACCCGTACATTAGACTTCAAAAATTGTTTTCATCCTCGGTTATTAATTTGTTATTATGGATTATTATTACAAAGCATCAATTCATTGTTCCGGATTGTTTGATTCATTGTTACAGAGTATTAATTTCTTATTACAGGTTACTCATAATGGTATTCAGAAAGTTCATGTGTCTTATCCTATCCTATCAAGTGTTGTTGCCTTTTCTCAAGCACTTTACTTCATGTATGAGATGGCCACTCTAGCCTGAGGAGTATTCTGACATGTCTGATGTGCCTTGTTTGTTAATCTTTCTAATTTCTAATAAGTGGCAGCTGGATATGGAATTCTTGGTGAGAAATGCCTGTTAGTGTTTCTTCACCGAAGTCCCATACCAGTGTGTTAAAGACATGCTCTGAAAATCCGGGAGTTGTTTCCTGACTCTTCTGGAGTTGTGTGACAAGTGCTGTATCATGCTTGAGTGTCCTTGAATGAACAACACAAGGGCCGAATCTATTCAACAAATGCTGGATCTTGTCCGAACCACGAAGATGGCGTATTGTCACGCTAAATGCAACATGTTTTGACATGAGCTTCCTTCTAAGGGAGGACAAACTGATCATGTCTTGGACAATGGAAATGACCTTTTTCATGCTGTCATTTTTCAGAGCAACTTCCTCTGTTGAGAAGCCCTCTGCTGTGCCAGTGCACAATGCCAGGAAATTTAGAAGTTCCACTGGGGCCATGTTCATACAGTTGTTTTAAGTCAGACTAGCTGTTGTTGGGGGCCAGTCAGTCAACCCCAGGAACAACATTCATACAGTTCCTATACAAAGCACAATAATGAAGCTGATTCAACATCCGGAGTGTTCGAAATATAGCACTGGGGAATGTCTATAACGTCGTTAGCATCTCGCCACTCGTCAAACTTTGAAGAGTTCTACTCTTCATCAAGATAATGGACTCTCACTAAAGACTGTCGATCTATTGTCTTTGTGTCAATTATATTAAGTTCAAAAAAACTGCCTGCTGCCTGTGAATATGATCTGTTGCCTATGAATATGATGATCTTTGGGCACATCCGCTCCACAGTTCAGGAGTTTGTAGTCTACCGGCTTACGCAATCTCCCACTTCTCACACCGCCATCAGCCATTAATTCTGTGTTAAATGTGTTAACAGTGAAATAACGTGTTAAGTATGCATGCCTAGGGGCCTCCTCAGTTGAAAATAAAAGAAACAAATCACAAAAACAAACCGTTTTCTAGCCATGTTTGCCCATATTTAACATGTTAAATTTTAGGCCTGATGTGACTTCTCTTGTCTGGTTAATACAAAACTGTTCAATTAGGCCTCCACTAATTTTGTGCATGTAATTGTAAAAATACACAAACTGCGTCATCTGTCCCTAGGCCACTTGCCTTAGTAGCAAATAGCATGTTTTTTATTCCTCCATGGTCTATCCTAGGCCCAGCTTTTTAAAATTCTTGTCAAACATGTCATTATTGTTGAGGCTTCCTTCAATGATTCATGCCATGAGCTTATTGTATTAGGTCTACATGTATAGGCATGTAGGTATGTAGGCCTAGGCCTACATGTAGTTTGAAACATGCTACATGTACCAATACAAAGAACAATTCTTACCATGTTTATGGAGTAAAATACGCAGTCAGTCCAGTCGTACCCCAATCATCTACACAATACTAGGCTGCAAAGTGGAAACACAAACACCCCTGTCAATACAATGCAGTGATCCAGCCAAGACACAAGACACCTTGGAAATACATCCAATCCGATGTAATCTGAGTTGTAAAAATGGCACATGTTTAATCCAGAGGATTCTAAATTTCAAAACGATGCCTTGGGTAAAAATACTTACGTTCTAAAACAGCAAAACCAGCTTTACAAGGGAAATGAAGCTGACATTCTTCATAAAAATTCTCGGTTCAGTAGTAATTCGCGCGGATTTGACCTGTCTTGTTTCTGCCTTGCCGATGTAATGCATATTGTGCAAAAACAGATCATTGTCCAGACTATCAAGGAGAAGGAAGGTCATACTCACCAACACAGGCTTTGTGACTTGACACAAAAAGTGCCCCTCTTTCTGGTCTACCAATCGAAACACATGTTACATGGATGGAAAGCTTAACTCATCTAGTTTCCTAAACTGCGCGATCTAGATTGCTGCGAGCTTGCTAGCGAGTTTGCCGTTCAATTAAGTGGGACGACCCCTGGCAAAAATGATCAAATGCATTGTGACCTCCATAGAAAAGTGATGTTTTCAGACAAAAGGTGCACTTTGTTTTGATAATCCTGGGTCAAGTCTTCACTTTGTTTGTGTCATGATGCAACTTTCTGACACAGGCTTTGAACATTCACTACATGCATAGTATGCATGTACATATACACCACAAAGGGATGAAGTGTGGCCGAGTCATGTGCATAAAAGTATGTGCGTAAATGCAAATACATGTACGAGTCCTTTTCGTGTCCCCGCCACTTCATTTATGCTGCTCTAGCAACACACACGAAAATTTATAACACAACGATAAAATTAATTTTTTTAGCTCAATAGTTTTACGCGAGCATTCTCAAAAAAGTTGAAGTTTTATACACAAATACTGAAAAGCTCTAACTGTTCAAACAAGTGGATGTTTTTCAACTAAATAACAAACACATCTTTCCGATAATTGCATACTTTTAAAGGCTGACACTGCAAAAACACATTAATTAAAAATGAAAACACCTTCGAAAAACAGATAAAATCAAAGGAATTAATGGGAAAACTTCCTTTTTCCCCAGCAGCTGTTTATGTTTAACAAAATATTGAAATTCCCTGTTGTTCACATTCAATTTAATCTTGGTGTAAGGGTTGGAAAGACAAAATATTGGCAATCATTACACATCCAACAATAACATTTTGATAAAAAAAATAGAACTTTAAGTAACCGAGGATCTCATTGTCTGGTCATAAAGCAGTGATCAGTATGTGAGTGATATGATGCTACTCTGACAGGCTGTATAACCTACATGTACATGTAAGTCACTGGGTACTTAACATTATGGTACTCCAATTGACGTACCCTTCTGACACTTCACTGACCGTGTTGTATCACCAAAGCCATGTGGTACTCTTCATGTCAGTATGCCAATTGGTATACCCTACTCACACTGCGCTGACCATTCATTTATTTGTTATTTATACTGGGGACACGTTTAGTTTATGAAAACTGTTCTCCCACAGGTCCCAGGTAAAAATGCTATAAAGTTTAAAAAGACATTAGAAGTTAAGTGTAGACAATCACAAAAATCGTCAAAATAATTATGTGTACAAATCTATTAAGGAAATGTTACATTAAAAATGTATAAAAATTAAAAAAGACAACAGGTTCAAAAGGACTACCAATTGCAGCGCAGAGAAGCAGTCAAAGCCATGTGCATGTGTTGCACCCCAGGTGACTCAGAATGGAATCACCCCAGGGGGCACATTGAATTAAGGACTCCAGAAGTTGACAACTGTAATAAAACAGATCAGGCAAACACTGTGTGAGCTGTGGTGTGGAGTCATATTACTCTCTTAAAGCATGGAGTCAGAATGACTCACAGAACAAAGGCTTCTAACACATGGTTACAGTGTCCTGCCTGCACAGGAATTGTTATGTAACAGCCAGCTCTCTGGCTGTTTCATGTTGCACACCACAGCCAAGCATCAAACAGTAGTTGACAGTACACATACAGTACTTACATTAAAAAATTAAAGGGAGGGCTCCAATAAGCAATGAAAAGCTGTGGCTCTACGGACTCCACACATGTACACTATGTACTCCCCAATTCAGTACGCCAATTGGTATAACCTACATGTACTCACGCTACATGTACATCAACAGGATCACCAAGGCCATGTGTACATGTACTCCCCAATTCACAGTCAAATTATCATTTGATTGGGCTAACCAGATACCATGGAATTGTTCATTAGCATTTGAAATTGCTATAGTGAATGACCACTGTGATTAACACTTGGAACTTGTTTTTATATCAATGATGTATTATGGTGGAATTCATCTAATTCAGCATACTTTGCACGAAGTTCTGTCTTCATTGCACTATTCAGACAATGCCTTAAGGTTTGATGTCAAAGAAAACCCCCAGTGAATGACTGATTCAACTGATAGTTTATTGGTGTACGCACGTCTGTTCTTCCCAACTCCTAGGTTTACCTCCATCCATGGCTTCAACCAGGAGCCTTGAAACCAATGGACTGCAATTGTATCCCCACTACTTTTGATGACCTTACCACTATACATGTAAGGCCGTTTAAATCATAGGTCATCATAGGTCTATTTTCACATATTACTGCACAATAGTACATTTTCACATTTTAATTCTTACAATCATTAAGATTTCTACCCTTGGCATTGTTCCCTTTGTCTCCAACCTCATACATATGCTGTCTCATTAAGATTTCTACCCTTCGCCTTGTTCCCTTTGTCTCCAACCTCATACATATGCTGTCTCATTAAGATTTCTACCCTTGGCATTGTTCCTTTTGTCTCCAACCTCATACATATGCTGTCTCATTAAGATTTCTACCCTTGGCATTGTTCCTTTTGTCTCCAACCTCATACATATGCTGTCTCATTAAGATTTCTACCCTTCCCATTGTTCCTTTTGTCTCCAACCTCATACATATGCTGTCTCATTAAGATTTCTACCCTTCCCATTGCTCCTTTTGTCTCCAACCTCATACATATGCTGTCTCATTAAGATTTCTACCCTTCCCATTGTTCCTTTTGTCTCCAACCTCATACATATGCTGTCTCATTAAGATTTCTACCCTTGGTATTGTTCCCTTTGTCTCTAACCTCATACATATGCTGTCTCATTAAGATTTCTACCCTTCCCATTGTTCCTTTTGTCTCCAACCTCATACATATGCTGTCTCATTAAGATTTCTACCCTTCCCATTGTTCCTTTTGTCTCCAACCTCATACATATGCTGCCTCATTAAGATTTCTACCCTTCCCATTGTTCCTTTTGTCTCCAACCTCATACATATGCTGTCTCATTAAGATTTCTACCCTTGGCATTGTTCCTTTTGTCTCCAACCTCATACATATGCTGTCTCATTAAGATTTCTACCCTTCCCATTGTTCCTTTTGTCTCCAACCTCATACATATGCTGTCTCATTAAGATTTCTACCCTTCCCATTGTTCCCTTTGTCTCCAACCTCATACATATGCTGTCTCATTAAGATTTCTACCCTTCGCCTTGTTCCCTTTGTCTCCAACCTCATACATATGCTGTCTCATTAAGATTTCTACCCTTCCCATTGTTCCCTTTGTCTCCAACCTCATACATATGCTGTCTCATTAAGATTTCTACCCTTCCCATTGTTCCCTTTGTCTCCAACCTCATACATATGCTGTCTCATTAAGATTTCTACCCTTCGCCTTGTTCCCTTTGTCTCCAACCTCATACATATGCTGTCTCATTAAGATTTCTACCCTTCCCATTGTTCCTTTTGTCTCCAACCTCATACATATGCTGTCTCATTAAGATTTCTACCCTTGGCATTGTTCCTTTTGTCTCCAACCTCATACATATGCTGCCTCACTAAGATTTCTACCCTTCCCATTGTTCCTTTTGTCTCCAACCTCATACATATGCTGTCTCATTAAGATTTCTACCCTTCCCATTGTTCCCTTTGTCTCCAACCTCATACATATGCTGTCTCATTAAGATTTCTACCCTTGGCATTGTTCCCTTTGTCTCCAACCTCATACATATGCTGTCTCATTAAGATTTCTACCCTTGGTATTGTTCCTTTTGTCTCCAACCTCATACATATGCTGTCTCATTAAGATTTCTACCCTTCCCATTGTTCCCTTTGTCTCCAACCTCATACATATGCTGTCTCATTAAGATTTCTACCCTTCCCATTGTTCCCTTTGTCTCCAACCTCATACATATGCTGTCTCATTAAGATTTCTACCCTTCGCCTTGTTCCCTTTGTCTCCAACCTCATACATATGCTGTCTCATTAAGATTTCTACCCTTCCCATTGTTCCCTTTGTCTCCAACCTCATACATATGCTGTCTCATTAAGATTTCTACCCTTCGCCTTGTTCCCTTTGTCTCCAACCTCATACATATGCTGTCTCATTAAGATTTCTACCCTTCCCATTGTTCCTTTTGTCTCCAACCTCATACATATGCTGCCTCACTAAGATTTCTACCCTTCCCATTGCTCCTTTTGTCTCTAACCTCATACATATGCTGTCTCATTAAGATTTCTACCCTTCCCATTGTTCCTTTTGTCTCCAACCTCATACATATGCTGTCTCACTAAGATTTCTACCCTTCCCATTGTTCCCTTTGTCTCCAACCTCATACATATGCTGTCTCATTAAGATTTCTACCCTTCCCATTGTTTCTTTTGTCTCCAACCTCATACATATGCTGTCTCATTAAGATTTCTACCCTTCCCATTGTTCCTTTTGTCTCCAACCTCATACATATGCTGTCTCATTAAGATTTCTACCCTTCCCATTGTTCCTTTTGTCTCCAACCTCATACATATGCTGTCTCATTAAGATTTCTACCCTTCCCATTGCTCCTTTTGTCTCCAACCTCATACATATGCTGTCTCATTAAGATTTCTACCCTTCCCATTGTTCCTTTTGTCTCCAACCTCATACATATGCTGTCTCATTAAGATTTCTACCCTTCGCCTTGTTCCCTTTGTCTCCAACCTCATACATATGCTGTCTCATTAAGATTTCTACCCTTGGCATTGTTCCTTTTGTCTCCAACCTCATACATATGCTGTCGTGTTGGGCAATCAATGCGGCCACGTGACGCTTGGCCAAGTCTATGACCCTCGCTTTTGCTGCTGCGTCTGGCAGAAAGGCAAGGCGTTTGTACCTCCCATCTAGAAAACTTGACAAGAGCAAAAAATTGCGAATATCAAGGTCACCGTAGTAGTTGGAGATGATTTCTCGGATGTCTTGGTGCTTCTCATCGAGCACTCCTTCGATGTATCTGATAGCAGGTAAGACTCCAGACAGTGTGACCTAAGTCTCCCCTGAGAATAGCTCGGTAACTTTTTTCATTGGCCCTAGAATTTGAATAAGGTTTTCGACGATTTTGACCTCTTTATCGGAAAGATCAAGATCTTTCCGCTTTGAGGCCACAAGCATATTGCATAAAGGTTGTTGCTGCTCAACGATTCTTGTTAGCATATCGTAGGTTGAGCCCCATCGTGTCTCCACGTCCTGAATAAGCTTGTGAGACGGGAAATCCAGCGCTTCCTGTGCCTCAGTCAGCGCGTACTTGGCCTTGGCAGAACGTCTGACAAACTCCACTAGCTTGGAGCACTTTGCCAATGTTGTGTGAATACCGCGGCAAGGTAATCCAGCTTTTACTACAAGGTTTAGAGTATGCCCGCAACATGGGACATTGGTGACTGCCATCACTTCACGCACAGCCTAAGTGATGTTTGACGCATTGTCAGTCACGATGGCTGCAATTTTTGGTTTAGGGAGATGCCAGTCATCGATGATGGCTTCCAGTTTCTCGGCGATATGGTCCTCTGACCCAGTCGACGACGCCCGCATGAACAACTCCCAAAACTGTGCGCAGCAGCGCTTCAGGATGTCAACATGGCTGATGCAGTAAGAAAGTAATTCTTCCTGCAGGTCAAAGGGGCGATTGAGTGTTTGCTGTGTCTCATACCAATCATTGAATTCTATTCTTGCCCGCGCTTGTTTGACATTGAATCAGGACCGTAGTATTGTTTGGACGGCAGGGGTCCCGCATAGTTTTGATTAGCCGCAGTATTAAACAAGTGAGGAAAAAATCCCTTCATTTCATCCAAACCGAAGGTGGCGGGTATGGCCGACAGGGCCATAGGCAAAAAACTCATAGAATCAATGACCTTGTGGTTGAACTGATGGATATTTATACACATAACCTTGGCACCGGTGTACACTACGGATGGAGTAACTGCATTTTTGTACAGGAACCCAAGAAGGAAGTATGAATCATACCCTTTAGCGTTATGTGCAATAGCTATAAATTCTCTGTTTCTAAATTTATGAGATAAATAACCACTCACAGAATTGGCTCTGAGTATCTTTTCCCTTAAATATTCTACGAGAAGTACAGCATGAACATTGAAAATCGGCGAGCTTCCCCGCACAAATTTCACACCATTTCAGCTACGCAAAGATTGGGTATGTGAGTGCCGCTGTCCTGCGTACAGTCAGTCAAAGAATATGTACTTCAGCGCTTGTTTGGCTTTCTTATTTCTTTAGCCCTGTTTTGATCTCCCAACGCCTTCTTTTTCTTCTGCCGCTACTTCTTCCATTACCTCTTCAGCGAGCGCTCCCCCCTCAACTTGTTCATCATTCAACATTTCTCCCGTGTGGTTTCCCATCGTATACGCTCTAGCACGTGGGTCTTTCTCCACATTCTTTTCAATTGCCTTGATGTAACACTTGTGGTCAAATTGAACCATCTCTCTGCAAGTGGGACAAAAACTTTTTTGTTTAAACATGCTTACCGCACTTGGCAGTTACAGCAACACTTACGTACACATCACAACGATAAAACGACTGTTTTCTTTCCTATCACTCTCGTCTTGTGATTATTAAAGCATGTCTGACTTTTGAAGTTACGATTGCAATTGTTACAATGAACCCATTGTTCAATTTCAGCTGTCTTGCATCCCAACGAGAAGCACAGCTTGCATGAGATCTTACAGACGTGGTTGGCTGCACCACTATTGTATCCAGTCTGACACACGTCGCAATAGTTACTACGGTTCAGAAAACCTGGCGTAGAGCGTATGACATCATAATGCCCCTCAGCCAAATGCAGATAAATTGTACGAGGTTTTTCTGGCCCCTTGAAAATGCAAGCATAGCAATGTTCTCTAGAGAGAACAATAAGCCTTTAATTCTCTAAGACATCTTGAAATTGCTGAAGCTCATCAATCCCACCCAGCGTACCTTCTACAATCCCCGCTCTCTTGTGCAAATCGGTAACTTGCAGTGCAATGTGGTTCTTTCTGTTCTTGAGAATATAAGTTAAAGCATTGCCTTCTCTTTCTTGAAGTGCTTGGCCAACTACAATGGCATGGGCCATGCACGTATTTGTACCTTCATCTTGAATTTTAACGATACTTCGTTTGTTAGCCAAAATGTCTTGCAGGGTCATGATACGGGATGGGGTGTTGGTCTTACCACCCCTCAGACACTTCATGTGTACGAAAATGAATGGTAATGGTTTCATCAAATCGAATAAATTGATAGCTATTTAACATGGTCTCTATCCTTCCAAACAATCGTTCGGCCGATAATTGATCCATGCGCATGAACGGGAGGGATATAAGGAAAATCAAGACAGGTTAATTGAACACCATGCGAACCCTATCGTTATGCTCTACACCATACCGTAGACGCCTTATAATGCTCTCAAATATATCATTCAAGAGGGGCAAAGTCTTGTGAAGGCTCGCCTCTTCCATATTTTGAAACTGGATGTTATAATCATAAGTATGCGCCTGAAACTTCTTGATGTGTTTTTCTTTAACACTCATGATGTTGTAGAAATCCTCTGGCGCTGCTGTCCGAAGTCTCTTGGATGGTGGCTCGTCCAAGCTCCACTCAGGGTCCAAATCAGCGTCGGTAAAAGATGGAAGGCTCTCCTCGTCCGAATCAATCTTGACAGAGCCAGGGCTAGCACCAGCTACCGGTATAGATCCTACCCCGCTTGTTCCGGGTTCACTACCCCTGCTGACACGGCCGTGGTCTGAAACAAATCAAGCATGAGTCATTAGTTAAGCGTAGACTAACAGCTCAAAACAGATTTGTGCAAAATTAGACGGTACAACGGTGTACACAAAACAAGCTTGCAAAACAGATTTTTTTTAAAAAGTTTTCTTACCTGGCATGAGAGGTTGGTTTTCCCTGTTAGCGGGCGGGTGCTCGCTCCATCCTGCACCTGCCTGGTCATACTGACTGAGTTCCGAGTTCCCCACGAGATGAGCACACAGTTGTTCATTTTCAAACAAGAGATCTTGTGATGAAAAGGGATGATCGCTCGAATCCAGCAGACCGTCAATTTCAGCAAGCCAAAGTTCTAAGGTACATGTATGTTGCTCAAACTGTGTCAGTGCAAAGAACTCGAGAAAAAACATCCATTTTTCAGCCGGGTAAAGATGCACATCTTCTGCGCTGTACATGATGACGGGAATACGCTCAACAAACTGACTGTTCCATTTGAATTTTCTGCCTGCTTAAATTACGATTCGTGGCTCCTTGTTTTTTCCAAAACCTGCGTATTCTGTCCGATCAAGATTTTAAGGTTATGTACAGTTTTTCTAAGGTTAGCACCTTTACAGGGCTTCAAATGCAAACAGTTGATAAGAGACGTCCTGTGATTGGCTCTACTATACTGAGTTTTGATTGGTTGACCTCCGGATCTGTTTCAGAATCCTCCCGCCGAGTATTGATACAGCCCCCTCCGTTAAATTTCCTGTTCCGAGTCTGACGCGTTACATAACGCACAAACACTCGCTGATTTCTTTGTCTGACTCGCAGTTCTCCCGCGCATTTTGGATACCGTTTACCCTATAAGTGAAATGAGTTTAGACACGTTCACAGTAACATCATTATTCATTTATGCAAATGACATGATGATGTCATGCATAAATTTACATAAAGTGTCTTATCAAGGCCCAATACACTACTGACAATGCACTGAAATCTTTCACCCATAGAGTGCAAACGTTAAAACACAGGATTAAATAAGAAACTAAATTATTAAGCCAACAGAAAACATGATGTGTTTTGGGCAATCATTTCTGTATAAATCCAGCTCTCGTCAAGACGTAGGACGTAAGATCTTTCATAGTTAGTAAATTATTTTTCTTTTCCAAATTGTAATTCAGCATGACCACTTATTGGAAAAGTTATACTAGTCGGAAGCTCAAGGCGTCCAGAATGTCACTAGAACAAATGAAAAGACACAAAAGATATCCTTTTATAAGCAACATTATATACATGTATTAACAGACAGTAAGATCTTCGAGTCCGGGATGTAGTGATCGATGCCATATCCAGCTATATCATCCTGGGTGTGAAGACAACACTGGAGTTATAACACAGACTGTAAATTGAAGATTACCATATTAAATTAAAAGTTGACAGCTAGTGTGTATCAACACGAAAATGTCTCTCAGCAACTAAGAATTGGGCAGTGGGCATCGCAGAACCCAAGAGGTGGAGTAAATTTGCTTGGGATTGAGAATGAGACGGGGTCGAACTAAAATACACATAGGTGTGGAGCATTGCAGTGTCATTGATGTCCTTGAAAACATTAAGTTTTGAGTATGTCTTTCACAAAAGAAATCTTTTAATTTGGTATTATAATCACTATATCGGGTGTCCGATTGGGTCGAACACCCACCGTATGAAGTTGTATAACTATATTAACGGAACAATGAACAAAAAAATGATGGTTGTGTTTTTCTATTGCAGTGTGGTAAGTACACTATGCTAGGGGCTTCTCTAATTTAACTACCCGCCCCCAGAGTTTCTTCTTTTTCCAGCTCGGGTGCTGGTGCAAAAACTGACAGATTCAGGTTAGTCACTTTAGTCACTTGTCCGTAACCAATTACTCGATTGCATAGTGGACATTTGACATCATCACTCCTGCAGTGCTTAAAATAAGCACTGAGACATGTGGCACAAATTATGTTCACAAGGAGTTTGAACTACTGGCCTGCTTAATATGCACTGACAGATGGGACATATGAAAATGCCTCCTCTCTCGTCAATCAGGTCCAAACTAATGGGTACTGGAACTGTTGTCAAGGTTTTGTGCAAATATTGAAAGATGTTCTCATCAGTAATATTAATTGAAAATTGTGAAGGTGGCACAAGAGAGGCTGCTGGTACCGTACTCGATCTTCTTTTGTGTGATCCTCCCCCTTTCCCTTGCTTAATTACCAGATCACACACAAAACAGTCGCCTTGTCGTTTATGCTTTGGCCAATCTGATTGCACAATCTGGTTCAATCGCAGTTTATCAATATCAATATTTCTTGTGCCAGCAGTAAAATGCCGAATGTTTCTAGAACACCTTTCACAAACAAAAGCAGGATGCTGGTCTGAACAGTCTTTCCAGGTGCTCACTTGAAAAACGCTGTAAATTTCCTTACGGATATTGATGCAAGAGACTGGTTTCCGACTTGGATTTCTCATTCCTGGATGGAGCCTTTCGGTGCAAATTCGGCAGATTTTCTCTAGTGACTCTTGGTGAAATTTGAAGCTCATGTTGTTACCCCCCGATATGTAAACATGACTAAAGCACAATCCCGGATAAACACAGTGTACATGTATTGTGTATTCCCGGCAAATTTTGTACAGCGCGCGCTCAGCGCGCAGCCTATAGGTTCCCGTATTGCGATGTGCGTTACGCGCTTAGGATGCCGTTTACCAGCGACGAGGCAACCAAAATTCTTTACGTTGGGAAGTGATTTTAACGTACATTTCAACGTCGCAGATTCAGACACAGTGGTCTGACCCAGTGACTAAATGAATCATTTTGAACTTGTTACACATTGGCCTTTTATTTGCGTATATTGGTTTTTTGGAGAACACCCCGGTTCTCTGTTTCTGAGGTCTTTTCGTCGTCCACATTGCACGCAAGTACGTTGACCAAGTCACAGAAAATTTCAGCGTTAACAGTTCCTGGAGGCAAATAGCGATCTATTTTGTGATTTCTGAGTGGAAAAATTAGTTTTACAGTCCTCCGTCAATAAGACATATAATTCTTTGAGTTAATCTGTTTTTTATCGAGAATTATTTCTGCACGGAATTCCGTGCTTGGGGAGCGCCATCTTGTGTGACGTCACACGCATGAGTGGAGTTAGAAAACAAGGAACAAACGAATATCGGTACTTATTTTACGCTAGCGCTATGTGGGTGGAACGGCCATGAAGGGTGTAGAACTTGGGGAGGCAACCCTGAATGGCAGTGAATGAAAAAGATATTGTGTACATTTCCACGTCACCTTTGTCACACAACTTCTGGAGTTTTTGTGATGGCAAATACAACGTTTGATGTCGACAACTTAGTAAAATCATTTTGACATATACATGTAATTAAAGTCCAATCACGAAAATCATAATGAGTTAAAGTTAAAACCTACTCGTTCAAAAAGTCGAGGAATACAAGAGTATATAGCTGTATAAAACCACAGAAATACATGAGAATGAGTGTACAGGTACTGCAATCCTGTCCATGGCCGGCATATACATGTACATGTAGTACAAAGCAAAGAAGGTAACAAACTGACAAATACCTTAAGAAAAATGAGCAAATAACGAATAAAGATTAGAAGGTACATTAGACATTACATAACTTCAGTGAAAGTTCATACTACATCATGAACACGTTTCTTCAAGAGACTAATTACAAAGTGTGAACTCTCGAATACAATTATGTTCATCTTCTGCACTTATATGCTTTAGACTGCTTGGTTTTTGGTATGTGGAAGTCTCAGATCAATTTATCAGGAATATTTTCTTCAGGTTCCCAAGTTGTTGTGTTTTTCCCTTTCCACTTCACTTGATAATGACGCTTGCTATTGATAGTGGCAGATCATCTGAGACTATGAACAATAAACCAATCACTATGACCTTGGTCATTAGTGTCTGGTGGTTTATTGCCAGAGGGCTGTGTGGGACTGCCCAAGACAACAGGTGGAAGTTGTGGCACCTGTTCATTGTCCAATTGAGTGGGTTTAGAATTAAGTGGGTCCTTAGCAGGGTCACTGATAGTGTCACTGCCCTCATATTGGTCAGCACCGAGCTCAGTGTGGCTGTCTAAGAAAGTGAACCAGTCTGTCTTTAGGATCATGGTATTGCTTCAGCCGATTCCCGTGGACTGGGGATAACATAAGTTTGTTATCACTACACCTGCAGAAGTTTGTAGGTGAAGTTGTCACAGATATAGTAAGGCCCTAGCCACTTATGGCACATTTTAGGCGACAAGCCAACTTGAAGTTTTGCAGAGTACAACCATACTTTTTGTCCTTGATAAGCTGGGGGGGGTTAGGTTTCTTGTCAAACTGGGATTTCCAAGTTAGCCCACACAACACTTAGGTCATAACCATTTGGACACTGTTGGAAGGAACTGGTGCATAAATTCATAAACCAAATGGAACTTTCTTGAACTGGTAATCGCCACTATGGGATGTGAAAGCTGTTTTCACATGGCTATCTTTATCCAAAGATATTTGCCAAAATCCTGACACGAGATCGGCTACAGTGAATATCGAAGCATGTGATTCACCTATGGTGTCATATACATCATCAGTTCGTGGTAGAGGGAAAGACATGGGTTTTGTGACTCAATTGAGGCGACGGTAATCGATAGCAAAGCGGAATTCGCCATTCTTCTTTTTCACAAGAACAACCGGGCTAGCCCAGGGTGAGGTTGATGGTTCTATTATGTCAGCATTGAGCATATCTAGGATTTGCTTGTCAATTTCTGCCTTATGAACAGGGAAGTGTGATAGAAATGTTGGTGGATTGGTTTTGCGTCACCCATGTCTTTTCTGTGGTGATGAACATTGGTGGTGCCCAAATCAGTTGCATCTTTCGCAAAAACCTCCTTGTTCTGAGCCAAAAATGAGATAAGTTGTTGCTTTTGATCTGTTGTTAAATCAGAATCTTCCATAGTGATAGCAAGTTCCTCTACAATGTCAGGGTGCTCAACACTTTCAGTTACAGTGTGTCACATCTGTTTGTTTAGTCTTAACCGTGGTGGTATCATTTCCGTTGACCTTAAAACTTTCAATACACATAACAGAGAGTGGCTCCCAAAAGCCAACCACTTGGTTACGTTTATCTGCACGGAATTGACAGCGGGATTCATGAACTGATATATAGTGTTACCATAAACAGAATTAACAACATACTTAGCGCCTAACTGTTTGTCATCATATAAGTTGGAACAGGTTCAATAATGCCGTACTGAGTCTTAATATTACTACATTGAACAGGAAGTACAGTCTGTGCTCTGTGTGGCAATGATACATTACACACTGCCCTGACAGTTACCTTCTTTGCCTCTTTACCTACTAATGGAATAAAGGGGAATCAGGGAGCACTACATGATTTTCCTCATCTTGGCCTTTGCGCTTCAAGAAGTCTATACCAAGAATGATTTCATGGTTCATAGTTTCCAGGATGTAGAAAGGATGCCTGAAATTCTGCTCTCCAATAGCAAGCGGCAGAACAACCTTGCCCATAACTCTGGTTACATGGCCAGCAACACCTGAAATTAATGGCATGTCTGAACGTCCCCAAGGGAAGTGATCTTGAGGAAAATGCTGCGCGTATGTGTATTAATGCACCTGTATCAAGTAACGCAAATCAATTATCGAAGCCAATTTTTATCTGGACTAGATTGCTTCCGCTTGACATGGCAGAAACATTAGTAAGGTGTTGAACAAGAGGTGTCTTATTTTTTAGTCATTGATTTGACGGGTGTATATCATTGATGGTGTTAGATCTGTTACGTTGGAAACACACTCTAGCGAAATGACGGAACTTATGACAATAGTTACATTCAATACCCCAGGCCGGACATGTTTGCCTACTTCTACACTCACCTCCACGTCCACGGCACGGGTACATCATCATCATCAGGGCCTGGCCAGTTGTGCTTGCTGCTGTCCTCAGCCTTACTGTTGGCGTTGGAAAACTGGGGGGTCGGTGGGGGTGGAACTGATTCTGTCTTGCGCTTGGTAATTGCTGGGTAGTTGGCTGGGTGGCTGAGATGGTCGTCAGCAGATCTTTCAGGGCAGTTATTTGGGCCGGTAACTGTAAGTTCATGTTCTTTGTGCGTGGTATGCTCCTTACCTCTTCAGACATAGCAAGTTCTACCAGACGTGCAGCAAAACCAAGGATATAGCCGTTCTTGTTTTCTTGGAAGCAATTATCCATCTGAAGAAAAAGCTTTTTTCCTAATTTCTCTCTCTATGCACGACGTGTGTGTGGAGAGTGAATTGTCAATTGCTGTCATGCAGTTCTTCTCTTATGATCAATGAATACCATCTGAAGTCTCCCCTCTGAAACTACTGTGTTCATCAATACACCTGGACAGATTAATGTACAGATGCTTGGTCACGCCTGAGAGGGGTGGGCACATCAGTTTTTGACTGTGCCATGCCATTAGTTATAATCGTGGTTTGATCTGCCCGATGACACCTTGCCTGTTCTCTTACAATGTAATTTCCTCTCCGTTCATTCCTACATGTACACAGATACGCGTACATGTACATGTACGTAGCCATTTTGACAGATATTCAAGAATTAACAGACTTCCAGTGTACTGGTTTAAAACTACAGGTATGAATGATATTTTAAGGAGACATCTTCGTGTATCGGCTCTTAATTTTACTCCATTTCATTCATTCGTGGCATCATTCATTACTGGTTTATAATTAAAATCTCAATTACAGCCAATGGTTGAGATCTTTACATGCATACATCAAAAATTAAAGATAAAAAGCAAGACATAAAATACAAGAAAATACAATAACAATATAAACAGCAATAAATAAATAAAAAATTGAATGAAAATTGATTTTCTGTCTCGGGGGAAATGAGCTCTTTCATGGCAGGATGCCTCCTCAGTTAGCCCTTGCAGTTCTTGTAGAGACCGTCAGGGATGGCTAGAACCCTTTAACCCTTAACACGCTATGGATTTTTTAAACACGTATCCTCTGCTGCTGTATTTCCTGTGCCGGGGAACTTTTTTTAGACCCACAATAAGTCAAACGGCATTTACTTGGTGAAGGAAGTGTTTTAGAGGGATATGCAAAATAAAACAAATGTTCCTGATGAAATTCCTCATCTATTGATACAAAATATTTGTTCTTGGTACAGTAACATGCAGTAACTGCTTTCCAGCTATTGACATAGCTCACCTCATGAAGGTAGACGAATACCTTCTTCCACCACTTCAATGTCTTGTGGATATTCAAGTAATACCACATACCCTGGTCTGCCCGATCTACTCCTCCCATGTACTTGGTGTAGCATTCAATAACTGCAGGCTTATCCACCTTGAGTGGATTGTTCTGGCCTCGTGCATGAACATTTTTTTTAATGTAGTCGCATTGTGCACAGTTGAGACGACATTTACCTGTCGTTTGTCAAACCATGACAAGTACAGGGCCTTTCCATCGCAAACAGCAAGAAGGGGGTCACTGGCTTTAAGCTTAGCTTTTTTTATTTCATCTGGTGTTCCGACACGGTTGGTTCGGAGGGTTCCACATGCCCCTGTACCATGGTTGCTGACATCATGAAACAGGGTAGGGGACGTAAACAAATTTTCCTTGTAAACATGGTGGCCCCTATTATATACAGGCTGACACAGAGTTGTGACAACATCATGGTACAAGCCCACCTCAGCTTGGTTATCCTGCTTGCCTTGATAAAGTTCCGATTTCCACACATATCCTGTTTTTGCCTCAGCCAAGTTTCAACAGTTCAATCCCCATTTGTGGGGCTTGTTCGGCTTGTACACCTTCATAGCAGTGCACCCTTTGAAAGGGATTATCGTTTCATCGGATAGTTCTTGATCCGGGTAACAGGCTGTCTGCCATCGATCCACAAGCAAATCCATTATTTCCTTGATTTTTCCCCGCCTGTCATGATTTTCATCTGCAGGTCTAGTGAGTTGGGCATTATCAGTGCAGTGAAGGAAGGTCAGTATCAGGTAAAATCTATCACGTGACATGATAGATATGATGCCGGGGGCTTCCAATGTCCACTCAGTGGTCCAGTAGAGTTCGTAGTTGGAACGGCGATCAATACCCATCAACAGCATTGGCCTGAACTTCTTTCCATTTCCTGAATCTTGAATGTTGGCTGAGATTGTCCATGCCTCCCTTGCTTTCTATGGTTGTGGCAGCATATCGGTTTGTTTCACGAACCAACAGATCAATGATATCCCCATCCAAAAAATGAGAAAAAATCCCATATTCAGTGGGTTCCTCATCGCCATCAAATAACAGCTGACCATTCTGATGGTTGAAATTTACCTGCCAGTCGTCTTGGTACGCCCTCCGAAAGGCCTCCCACGCGACATCATCACCAGCCCTGGCCGCCTGTTGCCAATTTTCACCGGGGCCATTGACAAAATCCGACCCACTGCCGTCATTTCCTCCGGTCCGGTCCATGCCATTATTACACTTAATTGTCGTCAAAACCGCTCAAAAAAGGCTTTTTAGAGTCTGAATCTGCGGAGTCAGTGTCTCCAAAAATCTCCTGAAACACTTCATTAACATTCATTGTACACGCCTATTGTTTCAGCGACCGTCAGCGGAGGGACTTTGGTTCTTTCCTTGCCTTTCATCTCTTGGACCCAGTTCAAGTCCTATGAGGCCAACAATTGGGGGGAAAAAAGGAATCCCTGAAACAAAGTACATGTACTGTGCCACATCAAGGCATTCTATTTGTTCAGGTGGATACAGTGTAAATATAATTGCATCAATAAACCTGTGTTTCTAGATTTAATTTAGTGTGGACTTACCTTCTGGTTCAAGGCTTTGAAGCAAGTGTTCTTCCACTCCCCCTTTCCTAGGAGTGCTGTCTCCTTCTTTATTGTGTGACACGACTGCACCTACATGTAGGCCAACCAAAAATGTAAAATAACCAAGAAAAATAAAAGCTTATGATATGGAACCCTTATCAATGAAATAAGAATGTCAAGTCATTAACTATAACACAGTCAAGCATGAGCATGAATAGGTGGTATTTTTTGCCTTTTCAATGTACAATTTTCAATTTAATACACTAATGAGCAACCAAAGAAGAGGAAATCATGTTATGCTTACTCTTTTTTAATATGCTTAAAATCAAATTCAATTTCATTGAAAAGGTAGATGGACAGAACTTGGACTTTAGCCTCAAGCATATACACTGCCACTTCAATGCTCTACCAACTGTGTTATAACAGAGTAAAAATATGATGAGCAAATGTAATATGATTGAAACTAACCCAAGACATTTTAAGTACCATTTAAACATTTTTTTATATGCACAAGTGTCATCTTGTGCCTAAATCTGCCAATGACATTGTGGATGTTTGCCAAGGCCAGGGTGGCTTCTATTGACTGTGCTGCATGTAATAAACACTGCACCATCGACATTTGAAGAACTCCTCCTCAGGATGCAGTTTGTGCATGTCTTGCATAGCAAGAAAGTTATGCTGATCTCCCAAGAAGACGTACTTGAAGTTTTTAGCCTATGAAAGAGAAAACAACAATGATTTTGCTATGAAATCAAAGCTAGATCATGTATTACCCAACCGAGTTCCACATAAATTTGGATACAAATTTCCATGTCCACTGTAAACAGCGACTGGGAAGTAAGCAAATTTGGGCCACATACATGCAGTTGTTAAGGTTACTACTGTGTAGACAAACTCATAAGTTTTTTCAAATGTCATAGTGTAGCAGCCTGTAAGGGGGGAAGCATATCAAGCATCCACAGAAAATTTCATCCAAGGAGGGCAAAACAGTTGGTTTCAAATGTGACGATCTTGAATTATTTTCCTGTTAGTCCCTGACCCTATGATAAGAAGCTACCGACCCTAACCACTAGGCCACATGCCTCCCAATATCTCTCTCCAATGTCAAATCAGTTGATGTTTACGAGATGTGTTTACGAAAGGAATCATATTTCTCATATGAAGTTTTGCAATTCCCTCGTTTAATGATGAAGCCTGGATCATCTGTGCTTTTCTCTGTTCTGCTCTGAAAACAAACTTCTACATTTGCCCTAAAAAAACATAACAAGCACTGATATGGCATTTTGTTAAATAACAAGTGGCTATTCCAACAATCACCAAATATCCCTGAAGCTGAGGAATTCTTTTCTGCAGAATCCGGCGAGGTCCAATCCGAGGCGCAAGTACCACTTCATTACCCCATTTTTTATGTGTTCTCCTGAAAACATACAATATGTAACAGAAAGACTACAAGGTTCCAAGTGTTTAACATTCTTAACTTGATTTTAAACTTAGATTAAATGTATGTGAATGCATATAGGTCAATTAACTGCAGAATTTAGCTGCAGAAATAATTCACACTGAACTAGCCCCACTGGGCCTGGTTATTGAGCAAAGTAATAGCCAGGCAACATTTGTGGTGCTAGTTCTTAACAATATTCTTTAGAGGTATTCTGTTGGAACGTGCTACAGCTCAGATTCACCACACTGATGAAGCCCTTACATGTCCGCCACTGGCAGGGCAAAGGCACATGCATATAGGCTGTGTTCACCACTCCTGCTGATCTTCTTCATCCCCATAGAATCCTTCGCAATGAGTACAGTAATGCTCATGTCATTCCGGTCATAGTCAACAAACACACCAATCTTTCGTCCTTGTCTCCCAGTTTTGCTTTCCTTCATCTTGAGTCTTTCTTTCTATTTTTCTTTTAGTTATGTTTATGGTCTTGTTTTTCTTGCTTCGTCTTCACCTTTTCTTGCCTCTTTCATTCTCCCTCTACTTTTCTAGCTGCATTTTCTTCTTGTTCTCTCTTTCTTTTCCTGATAGCTACACGGTAACGTAACCGGGCCATTCATGGACAACGCGACTAGCGCCCCCTCTTGTGACTACACGATTTAACTACAAAAAAGAGAGTCACCACTTGCATGCTGTTATACTTCGTTGTGGAATGACTGTCCGTTAATTGGGCAAGATTGCTTCCTCTTCTTTGACTCATTTTTTTCTCTCTCTGTCCATCCCTTTTCACGGTTGGTCAGTCTTCTCGTACAGACAGCCTAGTCCGGGAACTCGGGCATTCAGTTTCTCCAACTGCATGACGTGAAGTTTGAAAGTTGTGAGACGGGAAATCCAGCGCTTCCTGTGCCTCAGTCAGCGCGTACTTGGCCTTGGCAGAACGTCTGACAAACTCCACTAGCTTGGAGCACTTTGCCAATGTTGTGTGAATACCGCGGCAAGGTAATCCAGCTTTTACTACAAGGTTTAGAGTATGCCCGCAACATGGGACATTGGTGACTGCCATCACTTCACGCACAGCCTAAGTGATGTTTGACGCATTGTCAGTCATGATGGCTGCAATTTTTGGTTTAGGGAGATGCCAGTCATCGATGATGGCTTCCAGTTTCTCGGCGATATGGTCCTCTGACCCAGTCGACGACGCCCGCATGAACAACTCCCAAAACTGTGCGCAGCAGCGCTTCAGGATGTCAACATGGCTGATGCAGTAAGAAAGTAATTCTTCCTGCAGGTCAAAGGGGCGATTGAGTGTTTGCTGTGTCTCATACCAATCATTGAATTCTTGCCTGCGCTTGTTTGACATTGAATCAGGATCGTAGTATTGTTTGGACGGCAGGGGTCCTTGCATAGTTTTGATTAGCCGTGGTATTAAACAAGTGAGGAAAAAATCCCTTCTTCATTTCATCCAAACCGAAGGTGGCGGGCAATGCCAACAAGGCCATAGGCAAAAAACTCATAGAATCAATGACCTTGTTGTTGAACTGAAGGATATTTATGCACATAACCTTGGCACCGGTGTACACTACGGATGGAGTAACTGCATTTTTGTACAGGAACCCAAGAAGGAAGTATGAATCATACCCTTTAGCGTTATGTGCAATAGCTATAAATTCTCTGTTTCGGATGAGATAAATAACCACTCACAGAATTGGCTCTGAGTATCTTTTCCCTTAAATATTCTACGAGAAGTACAGCATGAACATTGAAAATCGGGGAGCTTCCCCGCTCAAATTTCACACACCATTTCAGCTACGCAAAGATTGGGTATGTGAGTGCCGCTGTCCTGCGTACATTCAAAGTCAAAGAATATGTACTTCAGCGCTTGTTTGGCTTTCTTATTTCTTCAGCCCTGTTTTGATCTCCCAATGCCTTCTTTTTCTTCTGCCGCTACTTCTTCCATTACCTCTTCAGCGAGCGGTCCCCCCTCAACTTGTTCATCATTCAACATTTCTCCCGTGTGGTTTCCCATCTCAAACACTCTAGCACATGGGTCTTTCTCCACATTCTTTTCAATTGCCTTGATGTAACACTTGTGGTCAAATTGAACCATCTCTCTGCAAGTGGGACAAAAACTTTTTTGTTTAAACATGCTCACCGCGCTTGGCAGTTACAGCAACACTCACGTACACATCGCTTACAACGATAAAACGACTGACACACTGTTTTCTTTCCTATCACTCTCGTCTTGTGATTATTAAAGCATGTCTGACTTTTGAAGTTACGATTGCAATTGTTACAATGAACCCATTGTTCAATTTCACCTGTCTCGCATCCCAACAAGAAGCAGAGCTTGCACGAGATCTTACAGACGTGGTTCGCTGCACCACTATTGTATCCGGTCTGACACACGTCGCAATAGTTACTACGGTTCAGAAAACCTGGCGTAGAGCGTATGACATCATAATGCCCCTCAGCCAAATGCAGATAAATTGTACGAGGTTTTTCTGGCCCCTTGAAAATGCAAGCGTAGCAATGTTATCTAGAGAGAACAATAAGCCTGTAATTCTCTAAGACATCTTGAAATTGCTGAAGCTCATCAATCCCACCCAGCATTCCTTCTACAATTCCCGCTCTCTTGTGCAAATCGGTAACTAGCAGTGCAATGTGGTTCTTTCTGTTCTTGAGAATATAAGTTAAAGCATTGCCTTCTCTTTCTTGAAATGCTTGGCCAACTACAATGGCATGGGCCAGGCACGTATTTGTACCTTCATCTTGAATTTTAACGATACTTCGTTTGTTAGCCAAAATATCTTGCAGGGTCTTGAAGCCAAGCACCGGTAGCTCTTGCAAGAAGCCCTCCAGCTCCTCTTTGACCTCGGCTGGGTGTTTTCCTTTGCGGACTGCCTGCTGTCCTCCCTCGTCTTGGCTCTGCTCGATGAGGTGGTTAAGTTATTCAAAGGTGACTCTGTACTTGCTCAGGAACAGTTCATACGCAGCCTCTGATATAGCAAACAAGTGGTCCACCATCTAACTCACTACCTCACTCGAACTACCTGCTGTCACGAAGCATACTGGTTCCTCGAAGTTCGGCACGTTACTTGCCACGCTGCAACTCAATACTTCGTGGCGATTTTCCCCACGTAAGTTTTACGTCTGGCCGTTGGAGTTGAGTTGGCACTCTTTGAAAGTAGGACTCGAAATCAAACGTGGCACAGTACGGGTATATACACTCTTAAAAAAATTGGTCAATAATTTACCAATATTTCACCCAACGTTGGTCAAAATACCAACTGCAAACATTATTGGGCTAAGTTTACCAACCCAAGATGAGTAATGGTTATTACACATTAAATGAGGAAAACAATTTTACCAATGGTTGGTAATTTGTTTTCTACCTAAAATTGGTTAATTTTATTTATGTTTTTGTTGGTAAAATTTATTTATGTAATAATTGGTCAAACCCGTTTTACCTAATATTTGGTCAAATTTCATGTACCCAAATATTGGTCAAATTTTTGCTTCCCATTTATTGGTCGCTATCACGTTGTCCAATAATTGGTCAATTTCGTTTACCCAATTAGTTGTCAAAATGTTTTGCTCTGTTATTGTTGAAATTGAACGTACCCAATTAATGATCAATTGTATTTGCCCAACTGCAGGGGAAATCTTTAAAATTACTTTCTTATTGGTAGAAGCATTGTAATTGCAATTGATTGCATAAAAGCTGTTCAATTTCCAACAATGCATGGTTGTTTCATCACATCACCATTTTCTGGCAAATTGTCTGATACAAAGAAAAACAGAATGCATGGAGACTAAATCTTACACATTACTGTAACAAGCATTTATTGTTAAACAATAAAAAACAATTTATTGTAAACAAGGTCTTAACTTGAACTTTTACAATAAAACATTACATAACGTCTTTAACTTGAGTTTTAGCAAATCACAACCCAATATAAGTCCTTTACTACATGGCACAAAAATGATGTTGCCCTGGTTTTTGCCCATCTTAGTGGAAAGAAATATGAAGTCTTCAATATAAATATCAAAGTTAATGGTCATGGGCTTAATTCCCGCTACGGCTGATTTGATTTGCTCTTATTTCTTGAGAAATGGTCCGTTGATATTTTGTGCACGCAAGAAATAACCAATCAAAAAGTGTCAGAAGACACATCAGATGAGATTCATTTATGTAAACATGTACATGTACTTGGTTATAAACTACTGCTATGTATCTGGCTTTAACACTTGGCTTCTCTGCAGGACCCATTAATAATTGTTTTGACAGTCAGGAATAATAACACAAATTGTGAAACAGGTTTGATGCTATAAATGAAGAAACAATTAAATTACTGTGATTATGAGAAGAGATTAGTAAATTTTGAACAATAAAACTTGTTTTTCAAATCACGACTAAACAAGGCTTTTTTTGTTGTCTTTGTTCAAAGAACAAAAATATACAGAAAATTTGTAGCTTAAACACACAGTTCCCTCAATAAACTTTAACATAATTACATATTTTTTTACTATTGGAAATATTGGTACAGGCAAATTGTGAAATGAGGATATAGTGTAATCATTGAGAAAAAGTATCAATTTTGGTATGTGTAGCTCATAAAATCAACAACAAATCATTTTAATTACGACAACAGATCAATATTCTTTTGAAAAAACACATTTGTCAAAATCACTACTACAGGGTTTCTTCTGTCGTCCAAGCAGAGAAGAGAATAACTTGCTGTCAAGATAACAAACTGCCAAAAATTAAAATGTTGCTTGTGGTCCTTTTATGTGTCTGCACGAAAAACCACTGATGACCACAAAAATAAAGGTAAATAAGAAACTAATGGCATTGAACTAGTGATATAAAAGCTGTAATGCAGTATCAAAAACACTGGAGGACGTTTCATAAACTGTAGTTTTGAAAAAACCCTGGACTTGCGAAACCCAGAGAAGAGCTCTTTTTAAGCCTGTGTTGACAGTTGTCGCCTCAGAAATGCCCTCATGTCTCTTACAATGGGGCGAGCTAGACCAGGCAACTCATAGACCACACACTGCAGGAAATCCCAAACATTTTGCACCTGTGGCTGATAGGTAACATTGAAGACATAGTGAGATTTGAAGGCCAGGTCCACTGTCTTGAGGAGTGATGGCATCTCGATGGCCTTACGTTCAATGATTAAGAACGACTGGGTTGGAAGTAGTCGGTTGGTGGTCACCAGTGCCAAGATGTATGGCTGTGGTCTCTCAGATGATTTGATGGAATTTAAATATTCCGCCACGTTGGTTACTGCCTGTAAAAACAAATAATTTCAAAACTCACTAATGGAGTAAGCAGGCGCAGGAGACCAGAAAGATGAAAGAAGAAAAGCATCCCCAAAGCAAACAGTAGTGGAAGAAGATAAAAGGGAAAACACATTAATTAAGACCAAGTCTAAAGATCTGAGTTATCGCACAAACAAGTTGGTATAGCTGCAACAATTGTATAAAAGAATGAGAAAATATAATTGCCTTAATTGTTTATTGATGCAGGGATGAGCCTCAAAATGGGCTACTTTGGGTCAAACAGGTTCTCAAAATCTATGAATACATTTGTTTGTTCTGGAAACAATCTCGAATAAGGCAAATGTCGTTTTAATTATGCAATCTCTGCTCAAATTATGTTAAAAGCACTGCCTCCAAAAGGTTATCAGGGATAGGTGGTTGTCTACTGCATAAGCACAAGGACAGCCCAAATTTCCTGACTTCTGAAATTTCAGTTACAAAAGCTGTGTTTGCATATTTGATGCTCCATGTCAAGGGAGGACTTTCCTCTGCCATTGATGACATAAATGATAAAGCACCAAATGTATTGCACTATGTATCATGGGTAAATTTTAAGAGAAGCATCTGTGACCAGCTCAGAATGCTACAACAAAATGTGATAATTCATTTCCACTAGAGTGACCACTGCAAGGTCACACTTCTTAATAATGCTGGTTTCATTAAGGTATTGTTTTTTTTAAAAAAATAACTTCAAGCTTAAACGCATGTCAAGCTTGCTTTAAGATAAATGTGTATCTCTGCTGCATATACCCCTTAGCCTTTGGCCACTTAGTAACTGACATGTAACATTTAACAAATGAGTTAATTTTAAACAACTAATATTGTAATGTTGTAATGGACTAATAATGCACTCTTACCGGTTGTAAGTCGATGAAAGACTCCATGTTTATGGCAAAGCGTCCTCCCCTCCGTCCACCCCTTGCTCTTCCACCAAGAAGAAATGCCAGCAGGTACAATGCTAAGTGGCTCTTTTCCTCTGAAAGAGAAAGAACAAAACCAAAATAGGACTGGAAAAGCAATTGTCTGGGGGGGGGTGTGAGTGTACCAGAAGGAATGAAGGTTGAAGCAAGTTAAATTCTGGTATGAATCACAGTTTACACAATCAAACTTCATTTTCAGGATCAAGGGTCATATTAGCAATCAGTTTCATGCTATGTTCAAAATTGAAGCTCACCAGCTGAGAGTATGCTGCTGTCAAGGTGAGGCATACCAATTAGCTCCTTCCAAGCTGAATTCATCACAGATGCATATAGAATGATATGGTCACTCAGTTGACCCCATTTCTCCAACAGCTTGTCAGCAGCATCACTATAACAGCCCAGATCAAAATCCTGCAGAATCTTGACACAATGTACAAACAATGCTTACATTAATCAATCAAAAACTTGTTTGTGTTTTTAATGTCCTCAAAGGTAATAAAGGAGAACATATCAATACAAAGTGCTGTCCAAATTCAGTTGGGTTCTTTGAAAACACTTTTAAGCATGTAGCCAAGATATTGAGGACACATTACAAACAGAATAATGTGCATGATGTCAAACGCACATGGCTCGTGTAAAAGTGGAAGTGTAGAGGGAACAATGAGAGACAATTATCCCCTTGCAAAATGCATGCAAGTGGGACAACCAACTTTTTCTTACCCACTCTCCCACAATCCATGTTTTATTAGAAGAGTAATCTTACCATGGCTGCATCTAAAATCCTTGGGTACTGCTGAAGAATCTCGGCTAAAGGTACCTTCTTCTGATGGATTAGCTGTTGTCGATGACCAGCGGTTTTAGCCATGTAGTCCCTGACTTTATGTTCTGGTTCACTGTTTTCTTGCAGCCAGGATGTCATCCCTGCAATGTCCTCTTCCTCATCTTGAGACCTTTCCGGAGAATCTTTGGAAAGTTAGGGTAAAGAAATAACAAATCAATTTCAACATGATCTTTTGCTTTTAACACAAATACAGCAGTCCGTTGCCTCTACTAATTGGCACATTAGATAGAATTATGATGTGAACAAGGTTTGGAATCGTAACAGCCAAATTTGACTGTACTCCAGCTGAATTGAATCCAGGCCTTCTCTACGTTTTAGTTCAGTCTTACCTGCATAGACTGAGGAATCTACTTTTGGTTAAAAAGTCTTTTGTGTATAATTCTTCTAAGCTCCAGATTAAAAGAACACACCTTTGTCAGAAGACAATGATTCAGCAGATGGTGAGGTCTCTACTTTCAGCATAGTCTTGCGAACGTAGCGTAGTCTCTCTTCCAGATATCCAGTGGCTGGACGCTTAGCTGCTCCTTTTGTGTACCATGCATCCTTTCCAGAGATATAATTGGACTAACATGAAATCACTGCACTTATGCTGGAAATATTTTCAAAGACAAGGCAAATTTACTTTGCATTTGCAACAATTTCACAATGACAGGCAAAAATTGGAGTATATAATTTTACTCACATATCCGGTGCCTTCTGGGTCTTTTAAGAAGGGAAAGTCACGAATGATGCTCTCTGCCAAAGCCTGCTTCTCATAAGCACATGGTCTATGAGGAAAAAGGTTACACACTGTAGTAGGTAATGTTTTATTTCAAGTTTTTTTTAACTCAATTTGTCAGGATGGCAATATGGACTGCCTTCAATCCTCAATTTTCTGCTTAAATAAACTAAAACTTGAGTTGGAAATCACATGAAACATGTTTATTTTACATGTACAGTTTAGTTTACATGTACTTACTTTAAACCATAGTTGTCTATCAGATGCCCAACAAGTAGAGCAGTCATTTTGCACCTGTATGTCTTGGTCAAACACTTGTTTTTCTCAAGATGGGTAATTATGTCACGACCTGCAACTGTTGTCTGCAGAATTGCTCTGGCATCCTGTGGGGCAGGGTCATGCAGTTAATAATATACAAGTTATTTTCATGTAATCTAAAGCAGCATTCAACTTAGGTGACAACAAATCTTGTCAAGTATTAATCATTACGCAGTCAGATCCCTGTGATCATATTCAGTAAATTAAACAAATGGATGAGGGAATTCATTAGCAATGATGCAATTTATTGAGTGACACGTAAACTTGTGTTGAGCAAATCAGTAATAACTTTTAACAACTGCACTTACATTCCATCAGGAGAGTGACATTATGTTATAAACAATTTAACTCATAATGCATTTTGTTGAATTCTAAAAGACGAGTTTATCTTGCGAACAAAAGTCAACCTTCGACAAAGAGCTCGCATTCAAAACAACGCTCATCAGTTAACCTACATGCACATGTAAGCTCACTTACAATTGCCTGTACTCTACATTTCTTTTTCGGTGGTTGTGGTGTGCAAACTGAAGACATGGATGACACAGAGCCAGTGTCTGGCCTGGAGCAAGGCATAACAATGCTTGTGCTTCTCGATGTACATGTAGAAGTGTTGCAAACTTCATCTATGTCTAAAGTTGAGAATGAATCAGCATGCCGCAACGTTGGTTCTTGCTTATCTTGCTGAAACTGAAAACATCAAAATTTGGAGAAAAACAAATTATTATAAATGTATATGTCAACAAAACATGGATATTTCTGTCAACAAATTATCTTAAATTTTATATGGTGGGGTGTGATCTGAAGATACACAAATTATTTGCATACATATTGCATCTGCAAGCTGTGCAAATACAAAAATACTAATAATTTTATCACTTGAAAGCTAGGAACTTTTGATAATTGTCACAATTTAAAGAAAAGAAGAAAATGCTTTCAGGAATCAAGTTAGAGTTTTGAGGATCTAAATTTCTGTGACTGTCAGCTAATTTTATAGAGCAGCACACACATATATAGGTACACATATATCTGTGATTTTTTTTTATCTACATGTAGACAGATGCAGATGAAATCTAAATTCAAACATGAATAGTTGGGCTTAAAGCAATAACAGTGATGTCTCACCTAAACTGCTTCATGACTGTGACAATGATGGTGATGATCATGATGTGAGATTTAAACTAAGTTAAATCTCACTGCAATATATATTGAAGAATCATCTTTACTGTGACACTGAGTAATATGATGAGGACGATAGTCAAGCAACTCTGTTGGTCGTTTTACACATATGTTGTTGCTTAACTCCTGTACAGTGTATGCATGGTAATGTCTGCTAAAACCAGTAACCTTCCATGGTTTTAACACAAGATACAGATGTTCCCTGTAAACGATGATTTGTTGAATCTGACTGAACATGGGTCCTTCTTCTGTCCAGTTTGTCACAACCATGCTATTTGGTTTCATTTGATAACCCTCTACCTCTGCCTTGCTTGCAACTGCAATGAGAGAATCTTCTGAGCAATGTAGGGAAGCACAAATTGAAGAACTCACATCATCATCCAGAGATGAAACTGGCACAGGGATCTGGTACTGAATTTCAACACTGCTTTGAAGATCTTCCTTTGGAAGAAATCTTCCACAAGTACTCTGAGCTTGTTGGTGTTTGGTTGCAACGGTCTTAGCGATGTTTTTGAAGTTGTTACATGCATTTGCCCACTTCTTAAACTGGCGGTGCTTGGCTTCAAAACGCATACTTGAGTACTGAACTAATGGCCCCAAGTATCTGATTGCCCTTGGATAGTGCAGCATAAAATGCTGCTTTGGAGTAAGATTGCGCTGATGCACTTGTCTGAACAATTCATGATGGTCATGTATCAAATGTTTTAGGAAATATGTGGCAGATCTTGAGATGCTTCTAGCCATGACGATTTTATAAATATCTAGTAATAGCAGGTACACTTCCCATACATCATCATTTTCTTGAACTTTGTCTCCAATGATAAGTGGCAAATACATAGCCAAGCATGCCATCTGGGAGGCTTTCTGGCCACTTGGTCCTCCTGGGTTGCTCAAAGCTGACAAACTGATAGGACTGGGCTTATTTTTCTTGTCACAAAAACCATAACTGAAAGAATTTATTCTGTTATTCAACTCATCTAGAGTAAAGCAACCTTGTGATATCAACGATTTTACAGTTAGCTTTATCTCAAGAGGAAAAACACCTTCCAAAAGGTCGTGCATTACATCTGGTGCTAAGTTTTCCGTGACATGATACCCAATGAGTTCATTGAGGACAGGAACTCGCTTTATGCCAGTAGCGCTGGGATCTTCTTTAGAAGCGTCATCTTCATAATTCTCTTGACTTCTGAGAAGGTGGGCATCTTCCACTTGTTGTCGAGCAATCACTTCTTTGGATGCCTTGCAAAAGCGGCAAGGGTAGTTTGCTGAAAAGCTGCAAACATAACCAAGAACCTCGTGCAGCCCTAAATTGTCACCAACAACCTGAAACAAAAGTGGTTTCACTCTCACAGATGATGATCCACATGAAATCTCAATGGCACGGTTATGCAAGCAATTAAGATCTTTTACAATTTGGGAAAGAACCACATCGATACCGTACTTCGAAGTAACTGTTGTTTTCGCACAAGCTACCAGCAAAATATTGTGAAGTGATGCTTGAGCCTTCGACGGAAGGCTAAGGACATTACTGTAAAAGCCACTTAGCTTATGGACTCCTCTTCGAGATCCAAGGGGATTTGCTGTTTCATAAGAGTCATTGTAGAGAATAACAGGCAGAGTAATACAGTTGGGGTCTGTATTGTCTTTTTCCTGGAACAGGAGACCATCACGATATGATTCTAAGATGTCAACATCCTCTGATTTTCCTTCTTCCATAATTGCACGCATAATACCTTCTTGCTCCAGAAATCTCTTCAGGGACTCTTCAATGGGAATATACTGATAGGTGTCTCTTTTTTGAACTTGCATCACATGTCCAGTTTTTTTGTTTATCTTCGTTGAGAATGATGTGCCAACAGTTTTTTCCACAGGACTAAGTAAGTCACAATTTTCTTTCAAAGTTGCAATTCGCTGATGTTGAGTCTGCAAATGTCTGAAACAGTTCCTCAGAGTCTCTACAATTTGTTCCATGTCATCTAAGGCTCCATCAGGGCTGTTCACCAATCTCAATTTTGTGGTTGTTACTGCCTTTTCCAAAGCCTTGGTAACAATTTGAAACAACTCTTCAACCTCTCTAACCACATTCTGAACAAATGATGATGGAACTGTAGCACTCATCATTTTGAAAATGAATGTTTCGATATGTGCTGTGATATCAAGAAGAGGTTCATCATCTTCCATGGGTTCAAAATGACAGTCTTCTTGGCACTCATCACTGTCCGTTTCACTTGCTGAAGTTGCAAGATTCGCTGAATTTTCAGAATTTGTGCATGGGCAGTTTGTTTTAATGTGCTTAGCAAGTAGGTGTCTCTTGTATGATGATATATAGGAAAATGTCTCGGAACATCCATCTTGAATGCATACAATTTTGGCTTTGGATGATGATGACAAATGATGCACATATTTCAGGTGCTTGAATAAATGTTTGATTCCACCATCAACAATGGCTAAGCACTTAAAGCATGTGTAGTTCATGGCTGATGCAGAGGGTTTTGTGCCAATATGTCAACAGTTCAAACTTACTTCTCTTCTCCAGCCATTAAGGAACTTCATGCGAACACCTATCTGAGGAATTAGTTCTGTAACTGTCTGCTCATCCAAAAGGGGTAGCACTTCCAGATCAATTTTGTGTTCTGCATTCAAAGGAATAAAATTCAACAGAAATTAAAGGGCATAAAACAAATACCAACAACTGAAAGGTAGTGGATAACTGTCCATGATAACACTAAAAGATGATTGTAAAGAACCCCAACAAAAACCCTGAAAAATTGAAGACCATGAAGAACATCTTGTTAAATAAAAGACTTGGATTCACCTCGTTTTTGTGCTTACTTCTTTATTAATAATTGTGGCAAAGGCTATATACGACGTACATTGCATGCAGGTACATGTACATGAATATGTACATGCTACTGCTATAAGCCTTTACAAGGTTCATTTCTGTTTCTTATTGATGTAAATTTACCTTTTTTTATTTTGTTAAAAAATAGACATACTTACACTAGTGGTGGCATTCATTATGTCTTATGTATAAGATTTAACAAAATTATACAGGTCACCATTATTAAACATCTTTTCTCTTGAAACTTTCAAATGATATGTTTTGCAGTGCAATGCACCTGGCTAAGGCAATACCACTCATTCTCCTTTTCTTTCCAATTTTTGGAATTAAACCATCCCAGCACTCAAATTTGCCTATCTTGCTTATAAACACTATCTTAATAGTGGTATTTTTTAACCATTTACAGGCTAACAAATTCGAACAATTTTTGAAGGATGTACATGTATCTTGCTTCTATTACATTTATTCCCAGCCAACTCGGTCCCAAACCAGCTTGGTTCCCAGTCCACATGGACCCAAATTACGTAGGTCCCATGCTTTTTTCAGTCCCAATGCAACTTCCCCTATCAACATGGTCAAATCGGTCCCAGGTCAACTTGGTCCCAAGTCAACTTCCCATCAACAAATCATAGACTGGCCTATCATGGGAAAAGCGAAGCCAATTACGCACGATATACAACTTTGAGTGAGCAGCTAGTCCCCTGTAAACCATGCCTATGTCATGACTGTTAGGGGCCTACTTTCCGGCATACTTTTTCGCATGGGGGTAATTGGATTATTCCCATGGCTTATCTTCTAAATAAAAACACGTTCACGGGGACTGAGTTGACTCGAGACCAAAGCTGTGGCCGTGGAAGGTTTATATACACGTACACACATGAAGGCCTACGCACACGTACACGTATATAGTCCACACATACATGTACATGACCCAAGCATTCTCAGTGGGACACATTCAAACTCAAGTTTAGTGTGTTGTGTCCCACGCATTGTGTGTTAATTTGAAAACTTGCAGCTTACCTTCAAACAACCCAAGCAGCTGCTCAACTCCCCACTTCCTCAGAAAACCATGTATGCTTGAATAATCAGGGATAGGACTGCCCCCTTCTGCCAAATCTTCAAGCAACTCCATCTCTTGTCACCAGTCGCTGTTGACTCGACGTATACAATGTACATGCGCGTGAAAATACGTATGACTGCGGCGGCGCGGCGTCGTGTGCACATCGCATGCCGCGCTCCGAGTCCAATTACACACGTGCTTTTTTCCTATCTTCTGGGAAAACGCAAAACTACGCGCTGCTTGTTGATTGAAATAATGCCAACTATTTTGAAAACACTCGCATTGTTACTAATTTATTTGGTAATGTCAACAAATCTTTTGTAATTTACAAACTTCTTTGATAAATAATGCCCATTTGATGATGATTTTCGCCCATTTTGTTGAGAGATGAAACGTTCACACATCTTGGCTAAATAGGCCTATGTCAAAGTTCGTCTGTGCTTCATTTTCAAGTGTGTGCTCAAGCAATCATTATTTCACGTACCTAGCAATCAGTTTTATTGCTGGAACATGATATCAGAGAAGCCAGCGTGTATAGGCCGAAGTTGTTTCGAGGATAATAATTTCTATTAGTCTCACTCTAGAAATTCGCGTGGACGGTTACAGTCAAAGCCGATTTAGTTTCAACAACATGATTTGACTCAAGGCACCAACCAGTAAAGAAACGATTGAGCGTAGAAACAGTCGGCAAACCCAAAATATTGTGCACTCACACAAATTCTAATGACATTACCTAATCTTAGAGCAAAATTTGTCCAACGTAGTGACTACACGTTGGAATCCCATGCGATAAGGTATTTCTTACCAATCATTTAGGTCAACGCTGACAACCCAACATCTGGAACAAATGTCAGGAAAAATTGACCAACGTTTGCTAGAAACCTATACCAATTATTAGTATGTGCTGTAAACCCCAACATTTTTTACCCAACGTTTTTACAGTGCAGTATTTCTAGCTTTAAGATCAACAGAATAAACAACCAAAATCGAATTCTGGGCAGTCGCCAGCATAGACAGTGCGTGGAGTGTGCAGTGCGAATAGTTGTCATTTGTGAAGTACGTGTTTTCATGGCGATCTGTGCATGTACATGTACATGTACATGTACAAGTATCCGTGTACACGCATGTGCGTGTAAGCCCACGACGTGGTGGGATATGTACCATACATGTACATGTACACTTACGCACCCACCCGGTAGCAACGTGACCGGTACACACGTACACGCGCGCACACTGTACATGAAGTGTACCCTGCCTAACGAAACGTGTGCAAAACGATCACCTGCAAAACGCATGTACCATGCGATGATGAAACTAACGTACGTGCATGCATGACAAGTGAGAAACGATAAAACTTACTCGGAGTCGCTCGCGTTTTGCAAAAGCACCCTTCCTCTTCTCTTCCAGTACCGGCTCGCTTTTCTTGCTTGTTAGAAATATTGTGGGCACAGCATCGGGACGAAGCATTGCCTTGAACTTAATCCCAAACTGATGTTGTTGATCGTTGGGGTTTCGATCAAAGCAAGAAGGCTCGAAGTGCGCGGAGCAGATCACCGAGTGCTCGGTTGGTCCTGACCACTTGGCTCGGGTCAGCTTCACTTTGGCCGTCCAAATTCGTCGAAATTTCGGGTCAGATGGAAACCGATGCAGACTAAAACCATCTTTGGTAGTGTTGCTGCAGCCAGCAACAATACAGGTCGGTGGCATTCCGAAAAACTACGTTATTTTCGTGAAGGAGTGCGGCGAAAATCTCAAGAAACTTTACAAGAAGTGCGTGTGACGCTGCCGATCAAGCTGCCACGTATAACCGGGAAAGTATGCCGATCTCCGGAGTTTACGTCACACATTCTTATGTTAATGAGGAGATAGGCGGGGCGTGTTGGTCACCCCTCAAACATGTTTTTATGTTTTTATTGATACCAAGGCAGTGCAGGCAAAGGTAAAATGGGCAAAAATTAGTTCAGGTAGAAACACTTTATCAATTACAATAATAAAAAACACATTATCATAGACCCTTTAAGGACGGACTTAAGCGGGGGAGGGGGGCTGCGTTAGCACAAATCAGGAAAAACTGGGATAATTAAAACTCGGCATCCAATGTGAACACAAACCGCTCTCCTTTGGTGCTCATGACGCCGGCTTTCTGGTATTCTCCGACCCGCTTTTCGAAGAAGTTAGTCTTTCCCTCTAGAGAGATGTTTTCCATGAATGGGAAGGGGTTGGTAGCCTTCCATATCTGCAGCACATGAAAAATTGAATGTACACGAATAAGCGCAAAGTGAGAGGAAGAGTTAAACGCGGCGACCACGTCCATAGTGTGTGTTTGTGCGCCTTAATCTTTGTACATGTACACGTACCTTACTGCAGTCCAACTCGACCAGTAAGCGGTCAGCCACAAAGTGTATGTATTCAGTCATCAACTCGGCGTTCATGCCAATGAGACCGACGGGAAGGGCATCGGTGAGGAATTCCAACTCGATGGACACTGCCTCTTCAATAATCGCCTGGATGCGTGCAACCGTCGGTTTGCGTCGCAGATGCTGGAACATGAGGCACGCAAAGTCGCAGTGGAGTGCCTGTGGTATGATAATGGTGAATACCAACATAAACTGGGTTGAAAGTCTCGCGCAATAATCGTTAGGTGCAACCAGCAACAATAACAAAAAGGCACCAACAAACGCAGACCAAACGGACTGGATCAAAGTACCGAGGCCTACCTCGTCACGGCTGATCAACTCGTTGGAGAAAGTTAATCCAGGCATCAGGCCCCGTTTCTTCAGCCAGAAGATGGCGGCGAAGGATCCGAGAGAAAAAAACTCCCTCAACTGCCGCAAACGCTACGACCCGCTCCCCAAACGAAGCGGCGGTGGAGGTAATCCATCTCAACGCCCAGTCGGCCCTCCGCTTCACGCATGGTAATGTGTCGATGGCATTGAAGAAAAAGGTCCTGGTATGGTGTGCTGGGTGGACTGGTTTTGGGGCTTATTGGCTTTTTGGTATGGTATTTTGTTGTAGTGTTTCAAATTACCTTTCGGCCGAATCTCTGATGTATGTCTTGATCAAGAGACTGTACATCTCGGAGTGAATATTCTCCATGGCAATTTGGAACCCGTAGAAACAACGGGCCTCCGGAACTTGCACCTCCTGTGCAAAGCGCTCAACGAGGTTTTTGTTGACTATGCCGTCACTCACAGCGAAGAACGCCAGCACGTAAGAAATGAAGCGTTTTTCTTGGGGTTGTAAGGACTCCCAGTGTTCATGGTCTTTTGCGAGGTCAACCTCTTCCGTTGTCCAAAAGGAAGCGATGGCTCTCTTATACATTTCCCAGATGTCCTGTAATAACCGGGGAAATAGGGCAGTACCATGTGAATTGTCGAGAATCTACCCAAGATAAACAAGCCGAAACAGTAAAGGAGATAGACAGCGGAAACCGATGGAGCCGCCCGAGACGTACCTGAACCGGGTGTACTACGACCCGAAACACCCCGCGGCGATGGGGGTGTGTGGAGGCTGTCTACCGTGCTGGCGCAGAGGACGGGAAAGACCTGAGCCGGCGGCAAATTCAGACCTGGCTTAGTCAGCAACCCACTTACACGTTGCACAAACCAGTCCGGAAGCGCTTTGAGCGAAACAGAGTCCTTGTCGGGGGAATCGATCATCAGTGGCAGGCGGACCTGGTCGACATGAGAGCCCTAAGTCGCTTCAACACCGACTTTAAGTACCTGCTAACGTGCATCGACGTACTCTCAAAGTACGCCTGGGCAGTTCCACTCAAAAGTAAAACCGCCGCCTCTCTTATCGAGGGATTCTCCACTATTTTGAAGAGCGGAAGAAAACCCTTCTCGCTGCAGACGGACAAGGGCACCGAATTCACCAACCGCGCGTTCCAGTCCTTCCTCTGAAAGCATAACATCGCCTTTTTTACCACCCGCAATGAAACAAAGGCAAGCGTGGTGGAGCGGTTTAACCGGACGCTCAAGACAAAGATGTACAAGTATTTTACAGCATCTCGCAGTCGGACCTACATCGATGCTCTGCCAAAACTAGTGACCGCCTACAATCATGCCTATCACCGAAGCATCCAGTCGGCGCCAGCTTCCGTGAATGAACGAAATGCGGAAAGGGTGTGGCATACTCTCTACTCCGCTGCCGACTCTGCGCCCCGTCCGGTCTCTTACAAATTCAGCCTGGGAGACACGGTGCGAATCAGCATGGCGGCCGGACCCTTCAGGAAGGGGTATTTTCCCGGATGGACCACAGAACTCTTTACTATCAGCGATCGACTCCCGCGCCTTCCCCCAGTTTACCGGGTGAAGGATTACGACGGCGAAGAGTTGGACGGAACGTTTTATGAGCACGAACTACAACGAGTGATCAAGTCCGACCAGCTGTATGAAGTGGAGAAGGTACTCCGTCGGCAAAAACGGGGGGAAAAAACGAGTACTTCGTCAAGTGGTTGGGATACCCGGACAAATTTAACAGCTGGGTACCTGGACTACACAAACTATAAAGTTCCACTCGCTCTCGCTTCGGCCCCCATTGTTCTCATGATTTGCCGCCATGGCGGACTCATTTTACGTGACGCTCCCGAGCAACAGTTCTAACGTCCATCCAGACAACACGCTGAGTCATTTCTTTTCGAGGTTACCCACCCTGCTGACGTTAGAAGGAGATTGGGAAGTGGCCTTGGCCGAAGTCACCTATCCCCACCGCTGGCTGAACGTAACCGAGGGCAATGTGTTAGCTTGCTCCGCCGGACGGCAAGATTCCAGATTCTACTTTCACCACATACCCGAGGGATATTATGCGATACCCGAAGAGTTGCTGCAAAGTTTTGAGCCACCCATCGACCATGACGGTCTCGTTCGATTTACCTACAACAAATTTCTTCAAAAGGTCGTCATCAAAATGGGCCAGGGGGTAGTGCTCAAACTGGTCGAGCGACTAGCGGCCCTACTCGGCTTCGATGATGGCGCGACCGTGATGGGAACCAGAAAAGGTGAGCGAGCGGTGGATCTTCGTCCCTTCTACTCGATGTTTCTTTACTCCAACGTAGTTGAATACCAGACCGTAGGAGACACACGCGCCCCCCTATTACGCATCGTGAACGTTGACGGGGAGTATGGGAACATCGTTACCAAAACCTACGACAGTCCCCACTACGTTCCCCTGAGGCACAAGTTCATCGACACGATCGAGGTCGATATAAGGGACGACACTGGCAAGCCCATTCCATTTGTGAGCGGAAGAGTCATTGTGAAACTACACTTTCGAAGGCGGCGGGCTACCTTCCTCCACTGAGAACCATGACTCGCTATTTCCTCCCCAACGTCAAGCATTACGAGGACTATTACGTCGGTCAAGTGGGTCGCGGTCATCCGGTGTTTACCGGTCCCAGAACTCAGAGAGGATATGGCCTAGGAGGAATATTGGGCAGGCTGTACCGCTCCGCCGTGCCCCTGCTTAAGCAAGGGGCTAAGACGTTGGGACGCGAGGCTCTGCGCGCAGGTGTGGGGATCGCACAAGACGCCCTAGAGGGAAAAAGTATAAACACCGCTGCCAAAGGCAGAGTCAAGCATGCCGGACGCAATCTCGCCCAAACGGCCATTCGTGGTGTAGAATCTCGGCTCTCACGACGACCTATAAAAAGGAAAGCCTGCAGCAGACGCCCCACTTCTTCAGCCGGCAGGAAAGTGAAGAGGTCGAGAGACATCTTTGACTAAGTCCCTCGCTCGCAACACCCTCTCCAGCACACCGCCATGTCGCTGCTGCACGACAAGTCCTGCAAGTGCGCCAAGTCCGAACTTGATATCTTCTCCGTCCCTCCCACACAGACAAGCATCGAAAAAGGACAGTGGGAAGAGTATCATCCCATTTCCACCATCACGGATGGGGGACCCATCGAGATTTTCGTGCCTGGTTCTGGAGAGGAGTACTTGGATCTCAACCAGACGGAGCTGTGCGTCAGGGCCAAGATCACTAAGGCAGACGGTTCCAACCTGACGGACGACGATCGCGTGGGCCCGGTCAACTTGTTTCTGCATGCCCTTTTCAGCCAGATCGACGTCAGTTTGAACGAGCGCCTCATCTCTCCCTCTACCCCGACTTACCCCTACCGTGCCATGCTGGAGACGCTGCTTATCTACGGCGCGGATGCTAAAACGTCCCAACTCACGGCGGGGCTGTTTTACAAGGATACTGCGGGCCGGATGGACAGCGCCGACCCGCGGGCGACGGATGACGAAGCCAACGCCGGACTGAAAAAGCATGCCCGGTACACCAACAACAGCGGCGTCGTTGACATGATTGAACCGCTGCACAGTGACATTTTCTTCCAAGACAAGCACATGCTGAATGGTGTTGACGTCAAATTGAAACTGATCCGAAACAGTGATGCGTTTTGCCTGATCGCAGCCGGCCCGAGCCCTGCCTACAAAGTGGTCATCCTCAACGCCTCCTTGTTCGTGAGAAAAGTCAAAGTCAGCTCGGCCGTCATGCTAGGGCACGCGAAGGCGTTGGCGCAGGGCACTGCCAAATACCCTATCAGGCGCAATCTGTGCAAAATGGTGTCAGTGCCCCGTGGTAACCTCACCCTCAGTCAGGATCACGTGTTCCTGGGGCAACTACCCCTTCGCATCGTGGTAGGGTGTGTGACCAACGAAGCTTTCAACGGACGGTACGGGAAAAGCCCCTTCAATTTCAAACACATGAACATCTCGTTTTTCCCCGTGTATGTCGATGGCAATCAGATACCCTATTCCCCGCTGAAACCCAGATTTGGCGAGCCTGGTAGCAATTACATCAGGGCCTACCACACCCTCTTCTCCGGCACGGATAAAATGTACAAGGACGAGGGTAACGCCATCACTCGTGACGACTACGGCTCCGGATACACACTGTTTGCGTTTGATCTCAGCCCGGACTTGACGGCGGGTGGACATTACAGTCTCGTGAGGCGGGGCAACCTGAGGCTGGAGGTGCAGTTTGCGGAGCCACTCCGGGAGACTATTAACGTCATCATATACGCCGAGTTCAACAACATCATCGAACTGGACCAGGCCCGCAACGTAATCTTTGACTACGCCAGTTAATAACCGTGGCCATGGACAGCCGCGAAATCACACAGATCCTCCAGCGTGACTGCTTTACCAAGCATTTTTTCAGGGGTGTTTTCGCTAGCGACCGATTGCCTCGGGGTAACTTACCGCGACCTAGCAATTTGGTGTTTAACACTGATCCGGCCTCAAAACCCGGCCAACACTGGGTGGCCATCTATATTACGAGAGACGGGGATGCCGAGTACTTCGATTCTTACGGACAGCCGCCACAGCTGCAACGGGTGAAGAAATTTCTTCGGAGAAATGGCCATCACGTTCACCACAATCGCCGCCCTCTTCAAGGACCGCTGTCCGCCGTCTGCGGGCAGTACTGCATCTTCTTCCTCTTACAGCGTTGTCGGGGTCTGCGTTTGGACAAGATCGTCAACTTGTTCTCATTGGATACATTGGACAATGACGTCCTCGTGAATGATTTCATTCGGAGGCATTTTCCTCGCGTAGACACGTCGGTGTATGACAGTGACTTTATCCTAATGCAAGTTGCCAGGGCTTTAACGAGTAACAACTTGAACTAAATGTTTCCGTCGATGTGTAGTAACCACTAAGCGAACTTTGTAATTTTCTTTCATGGTAATGTTTCCTTCGTAACTCTTAGTGTATACGTTTACCGATTAATTTTGCGAACTTCTCTGTAGCGGCGTTGAGAAAGGGTACTATCCACACACAAAAAAAGTGCCCCTTACATGGTAACGTTTCCTATGCAATTCTTAGCATGTACGTTTACCGATTAATCTAGTAAACCTCTCTGTAATGGCGTTTAAAAAGTGTAATAAAACAACAAAAAAGGTACCCCTTACATTGCCCGTTGACCACTTAAGGAATTCCGTCGAATTCCGGTTGGTTTTAGGCACCCGTGTTACATCGTTTCTTCTTTCTCGTTCTCACCCCCGAGTCAACCCTTTCCTCCCGCGTCACCGCCCCTCATCAACCCGACCGCGCGCCCGCCTCCCTCCTCATGCCACTTCCCACCGCCGCCTGCCGCCCGCCTTCCCCCTCACGTCCCTACCCCCCCGTCCATTTTGAATTTACCAATTTTCAGTTCTCCCCCATTTCGAGCGTGCCTGATGTGTATGCCTTCTGTGCGGCTTACATAATTCAACCACGTGATCGCTTTCTGGGATTGTTTTCATGCCTATTATACCCTCCAGGCAGCAAGACCGGTTTTGTATTCTTAGCCAAAAAGTTGCGCCGGAAAATCAAGTTACACGCAGAGGCTATGGTGATGGTATGCTTAAAAGGATCAACTCCATGGTCCTCTGACCCAGTCGACGACGCCCGCATGAACAACTCCCAAAACTGTACGCAGCAGCGCTTCATGATGTCAACATCGCTGATGCAGTAAGAAAGTAATTCTTCCTGCAGGTCAAAGATTGGGTATGTGAGTGCCGCTGTCCTGCGTACATTCAAAGTCAAAGAATATGTACTTCAGCGTTCGTTTGGTTTTCTTATTTCTTCAGCCCTGTTTTGATCTCCCAACGCCTTCTTTTTCTTCTGCCGCTACTTCTTCCATTACCTCTTCAGCGAGCGCTCCCCCCTCAACTTGTGCATCATTCAACATTTCTCCCGTGTGGTTTCCCATCTCAAACACTCTAGTGCATGGGTCTTTCTCCACACTCTTTTCAATTGGCTTGATGTAACACTTGTGGTCAAATTGAACCATCTCTCTTCAAGTGGTAGAAAACTTTTTCATGGAAACATGCTTACCGCGCTTGGCAGTTACGGCAACACTTATGTACACATCACATCGCTTACAACAATAAAACGACTGACACACTGTTTTCTTTCCTATCACTCTCATCTTGTGATTATTAAAGCATGTCTGACTTTTAAGTTACGATTGCAATTGTTACAATGAACCCATTGTTCAATTTCAGCTGTCTCGCATCCCAACGAGAAGCAGAGTTTGCACGAGATCTTACAGACGTGGTTGGCTGCACCACTGTTGTATCCGGTCTGGCACAGAATCCTCCCGCTGAGTATTAACATAGCCCCCTCCGTTAAATTTCCCGTTCTGAGTCTGACACGTAACATAATGCACAAACACCTGCTGATTTCTTTGTCTGACTCACAGTTCCCCCGCGCATTTTGGATCCCGTTTTACCCTATGAATAAATACCTTCAGGCAGTAAAATGAGTTTAGACACATCACAGTTGCTTTGAGGAGAAAATAAAAATAAATACAAGTTAATTAACCATACAATAATACTGTATATTTAGGACACTCACAAAACCCTCTTGCGCTCTATCAACTCGGCTTTCAGAAGCACAGTTGCAAGACTTATGTGCCCCATCCCATTACTGCATGATTTATATATGTGGCACAGTTAAGAAGAATAGTCAATGAAATTGAATTATCAAAGTTTTGGGACAAAAAACAGGCAACAGGAAAATTTGAGCAAGCTTTGACAATTCAACTGCAGCACTCAGTTTTCGGAGCTAGCCTACACCAAATATGATGAACACTTTCTTAAAACTGAAAATATTACCTATTATATAGTTCACTTTTTCCTGATCCAGCACAGGTCGTTCTTTATCGGCAGCTTTAAGTCGCTTCCCTGTGACTAGAGAGGATGCCATTTCCTCTAGCGAAAAGATCGAGGTCATCAATTGACAGGTCATTTTATTTTGATCCTTTGCTCTTTGAATCTGCCTCAGGATGGCTGACGAGATGTAAGTTTGTCCTTCAGCCTGCAGAAATATGGTTGGGAGCAGTGTATACAAGGTTACATGTACCTGTATCATGTAAGCACTGTGCATGCAATACTGTGGGGAAGACGGAAATTCCCCCCCCCCCATTTTCTTTTGTTTAACCTCCTGTTTTCTCCTTCTAAAGAATGTCCCTGTACATAGTGTATACTGTTTGATGCATTGCTAGCTTTAGGCCCCTACCTATTAGCTACATGGATCAGCCCGCATAGTTAATGAAGTGACGCTCAAGTTTTTTGATCTTCAACTTCAACTCACCCTTTTCTGTCTCAAGTTGTCGAATTTGCTTCAACAACTGAGAGTTGTCACTCCCATCTTCATCATCCGATGACAGCAAATGGCTGTAATGCATGATGTCCTTCATGGCCTTTTGTTCTGCTGCATTTTTTTTGCGTTGTTTCTATCAAGACAAAAAGGACAATAAAAAGTCATAGGCCTAATAATGGTCAGCCCACAGAGGTACATGAGGTATGCTTAACATCTTTTACCATGTTTTTACTTTGCCTTACCTCCTTCTCTATTCTCTTGAGCTCATGTTCGGTCTCCTCTTCTTCATCAGAACTTGAAGAATACACACGCTTTTTCCGCATTCCCCGGCTTTTCTTGCCATCAACATCCACAGAACATCCAGGACCACTTGTGGCGAGAAACTGATCTTCCTTTTTTTGGAGGAAAGACTTGCTGTCTACATGATGCAAAAAAGACCAATATGCTTACAAAAATTTGCCAACTTTGACCAAAAAAATCATTAGATCCAGGGTTGGCTGATTTAAATCAAATGATTTTTTAAATTTAAATCACTAGTAAAAACTAAACAATTAAAAAATAAATTGTTAAAGTAGTTTTTAATAATTAAAACCAATTACTTTCATCAAAATAAAAGAGCTAAACCACTTTTAAACATCCAGATACCCCCCTGGCAATGACACAATCTGTTTAAAAAAAATTCTAATTATAGAAACACTAGTCTTGATTAAAATCTTGATCGCGTGATTTAGGTTAAATAGTTTTCTTTGACACAAGGTGGGTTCCACATGTAATTTTGTAAGTTGAAAAGGTGTGGGGGGCTAAGGTTAAATAGAGAAATAACTTAATGTAATAGAATGCAACAAAATATTTAAAATAACTAGATATCATGTACATGTATGTATAAAAACTGAGGTCTAGTCACTGCTACATTTATCCCTTATTAATAGTCATTAGAGACAGTTTATTTCATGTTCAATGCTTTGAATAGGAACACAAGTTTAGCAGCCTTGGTTGTTCCAAGACGGTTCCTCAGCTTGGAGTGCACCAGGCCATAGGAGCTGAATACCCGTTCCACACCAATTATCTGGCATGTCTGGTCAATATTTTAATTGGGCATAGGGGCCTAGGCCTAGGCCTAATTCCAAAATACTGTCCACAATCATGTTAAGTATTTTAATCAAATATTAGGGAAGACACAAGGATGGAGTCGATATTTGAATTTTGGGTAATGTTCTGAATTATGAAAAAAATATATATTATAAAAGTAAAAAAAAAAAGAAAAAGAATCTGATTTAAATTTAAAAATCCATTTTTTTTAAAATAAAAATTGTCACCAACCCCAGGCTAATGCTTATCACTTCATATCTCCATTATCAACTTACCACTGACTGATAAAACTTTTGCTGGGTACGCTTTCCAGCCGTGCTTTGGTGCCTTCTTTGACGAGTCGCCATGTTTCACCATTCCTACTTTCGTTGCATCCTGCAACATTGTTTTGTCGACGACCATTTCTTCGTCCAGGATACTCGTTTGGTTTGTTTCAACCCAATGCACTAGAACCAGCATGATGAAGTTCCAAACAGACGCAATAAAACTCGGCAAATACTAGATAGACAGCAACAATGACGGAGTGGACGGTTTATCTCAAACTTTTTTGACTTTCCCTTTCAAATGCAAAAACGTTTGCCACGTCACAGACTGACCTTGAGATTTTAGTAGTCTGGTTACCAGTACCATAGTCTGTACATCGGCAGCGCAGTTAATAATGTGTAGCTTATTATGTAACGACGCCCAGTATCCATACTGATTCATGACGTCATTCGTACATTAATTTTTCAATATTATTCCGCTTTCGAATGTTATATAGCAAAATTTGTTATGAATATATCTGAAAAGTGTTTTAAATTTTATTGGAATAGCTCTTCTTTGACTCATTTTTTCTCTCTCTGTCTATCCCCTTTTCACGGTTGGTCAGTCTTCTCGTACAGACAGCCTAGTTCGTGAACTCGGGCATTCAGTTTCTCCAATTGCATGACACCAAGTTTGAAAGATGGCTTTTTAAAAAGAAATACTCTTGGGCATTTGTCATCTTCAAATGATTTTCAATAACTACCTGATAATCTGTCAAAGGGAACTGAATTATTCATGATATTAAATTAAGTAATCCGGAACATTGAATTGAGTTATTCATAAAAGTAATCCCTGCTCAGTGTAGTTCACTGAGTACTAGATTGTGTTATATCCTTTAATTAAAGGAACCAGGAAATGGATTTTTCTTCGAATCAGTTTTTGTGTATCTCTGTACTCTTTTCCATGTATGAAGACTGTTTGACATCTTTTTTTGAGTTACATGAATTGAACGGTGCACTTTTTCAAACATTAAAATTTGACGAAGCATTTCTGGACAAGTGAGGGCGCTTTTGCTTTGATGTAAATCCAGGAAGACATGGTTCAGGTTGCATGTTTTCATGTTCAAATTGTGGACCCCAAATTTGGTATCTGTGAACATTTCTGTGAAAATGGTTTTTGCTGGATTATTACCATGTTCTTACACAGCAATAAATTGCCAAAGAAAATAAAATCTGCCATAGCAGTGGTTGAAAAAATCTAGACATTTTCTGTGCACAAATCAGCGCAACTTTGAGATTCAGTGCCTTGGATAACATCATACCTTTGCTCATGAATATGCAAATTATCATTAGCATAACAACCAAAAAAATTAAATTGAGGTTAATTGAAACCCAAAGATGCAATTTCAAGTGTTTTTAGTAAAATTTATTAAAATATTTCTATTTCCTGGTTCCTTTAAAAGGAGAGACAGTGACCGTCATTCTGTACAGCATTTGCACAGTGCAAGCTAAAACGTTGTGCTGTCGACGTTTGGAATGAAAATAATTTCATACTTCGGCACTGGCGTATTTGGAATGCACCTCTTGTTGTGTGTGTTAACCCAAAGAAGGCAACACACAAAACGCTTCGCTAAAATATTAGGCCGTGTTTGAATTTGGTGGTTGCGGCAGTCACCTCTCATAGAGTCATGTGAATGTCAAGCCCCAGCCAATTTATTGGGACATGGCCTTACCATGGTTACGAGAGTTAGTTTATTTTTCAACTTTTCTTCAAGCATAATAACCATTATAGTATTGTTGTTATCATGTTGTGTTGTTTTTTGGTTTTTGATGTTTTTAGGCCTATGTTATTTTTTACTAATTTTACTTTCCCGTTTACTGTTCAAATTTATTCTGTGGTAATCTTTTAAAATGTAAATATTGTAGTATTTGATTTTAAAATTTATTAATTTTAATGAAGCTTTTAAAGTTGATTTTCTGTAAGTGGTGTGACAGAGCCTTATCGAAGACCACCGTTTTGGTGAATATGCTACCCTGGATAAATATGAGTAATGATAATAATAAAAATATCATGTATGATATGGCGATAACGAGTAACAAATACCGAGGTTCAAATGCTCCACATAATGGTTTGTTTGTTTGTTTGTCATTTTATCTAAGGAGCAAACGAAAATACAATTAAAACGCAACCAGTTGTACCATACAGGGTTAGTGCTGTGTTTTATTTTTCGAGTTTCGTTTGTCTTTGACGTTCAACCTAGGAGAAATAAAGTCAACTGTCATCCACAAAAGGGACACAAAGTAGCAGACGACTTTATTCACGTTATATTCGGCAAGTTCGTTTTATTCTAGAAACGTTGCATGCGTGCACCAATTAACTGAAGCACACATAATTCACTCATTTTGACACAAAAACAGTGTCCTTTTCCGCCTCCTTTGTTTCTGGTTTGGTCAGAACAATATGACGTCACTTATGCAACCGAATCGCCATATCACTAAACCACTAACCTAAAGATGAAGCGTGGTTCATGGTTGCCAAAACACGCGCCCGATAATTCAGACAGGAACGCTTGCAAACAAGGATAAACTCACACTCGTGATTTCAATCCGAATGCCACCACTACGGTTGACCGTATTGTACTGGACATTCAATCATGCTTTAAAAAAAAAAAATTATAAGATTGAAAAAAAAATTGCTTGCGTGTTTGCTTTGAATAATTTTGGATTGCCAACTGGATTTTATTTTTACTCCTTTGTGACAAAGTGTAGGCCCACAATAATACAGGGCACCGTCAGTGTTTTTGTTTAATTTTTAAGTTCAAGCACTTCATGCCCTTCGGGGGGGGTGTCAGGAATGTCTCAAAACATCCTTCAGTTTCTGTTTATATGAAAGGCAATCGTCAGAAATCTACCAGTGAAATGTGAAGGGCAGTCCTTCCCGACGTACCTTGCCAAATGACGTCTTGCCAAATGTGCTGCATACGGCGGCATCACAAAGCAGCAGATCCTCCGGATCCCCGTGTTGCAGTTTTTGTGAAAGAAAATCCCTATCCTAATACTTTCTATAAAAACTCCAAAAAGATACAGGTTTTCTTTTTTTTCGTTGAATTTGGTTCTACAAACGATACCACAGAAATCTGCTGAGACTACGCGCATAAGGCGACCATGCGAGCACTTCTTGGATCGGCCTTCACGGAATCTAGGACTTTCTTCCTGATTACGTGGGACACGACTTTCGTTTGCAAGTGTTTGTTCCAAACGTTTACTTTGGGGCAGTAATTGAATGTGGTGCACTGAAATTATTGACTATTTTTGACAATAATATCAAGGATCGTAGCAGTCTTCCACAGGTCAGCGGTTTGTTCACAAACTTCCGGCACGATACAAAAGCTGCAGCTACTGGACTTCTAGTAGTTTCAACCACGTCCGTATTACGATTGCTGATCTTTCGCGATCGCACGCACGGGCGGCGGTCTTGATATTATAATTACTCCTATCCCTCCTATAGGAAAAAAAAGTACGCACGTAGGATTTGCAATAAAATTCAACGGGTTAACCGGTCTTGATCTTGTGTGGAGGGAATTCTTCAAACCATGGCTTTGTTGTCTCCTCCAGCTTCAGATTGAATTTTCGAAATCTGCAAACTTTAAGATGAGATACTCCCCATTCAACATAGCTCCAAATTTCAGCCACAGAAACTTCAAACTGTTTTATTTCTGTTCCTTTTTATTCAGGGAGTGTGGCCAGTTCTATCAACCTCCCACACAATGCACATGGGAGGGGAAAATTAGAACCGTTTTTCCGGATAGAAATGCCCATCAGACCCTAAAACCTGATACACTCCTGAATGATAGAAATCCGACTGAAAAATGAATAACGCATGCAGTACATACTATTAGAGGAAAAGCTAGCATGTCTAACTTAAATTATTAGTCTAAATTAATAACAAGCATCAGTTTGCATTCAAATAGAGGGAAAATATATAAGAATTTCCAAAGGGACCGTTTTTGTGCCCGAAAATATTGTTCCATTGTCACACAACCCATTGAATACGTAAAAATACCAGAATTTTAAACTGACACGAAAAATCAATGCATGATTTTTGACGTATGCACGTGCATACCCGTGCAGTAATGCATGTGTGTGTATTTATGTAAGACGATCATATTCAGACCATAAGCTTATTCAACCCCAACTTGAAAAAAATCATATCCTTGACTTATAGATATGTATGAAAACTGGCATTTGGTGGTCCAAAAACATTTTTAAAAATGGTAGAACTACAATATGCACCTGGAGCAAAATTGAAATACTGTATCTTCTTTTAAGGAACAAAACTGGGACTAATTACATAAATCAAGGCTAATGTGAATATTATCAGGCAATTACATAAAGAGAATAATGTTTCAATCTTTTAACATAAACATAAGGGATAAGATGAATCATTCCCTACTGATTACCATACCAAGCGACCGCTGAAATCCCTCAAAATGGAATGATAAATTACATGGACAAAACAAAAAAAGTTGGAAGCTGTCTACAGTGGCCCACAATGTTTGTTCAATTTCGACCAACTTGTTACTGTGTCTACATGGATCAATAGCACTCAGGAGACCATTTAAAAGGAGACCAATTTTAAAACGTGAACGTTCAGTTTTGATCTACAGTTCTGCAAGTGTGTAATACACAGGTGTACATCTGTATCATGAACGTCGCCCTCTAGTGTCAGCTGGTGTCGCCCCCCCTTTGTTTTTCAAATTTTCATGGTCGAGCTAGTCATCCGTCCCATAACCCCCTTTCCCCCCATTCACGTCACAAATTTGTTCTCCAGCCAGAAAATGTTTGCAATTTGCAGTTTCATATTTCATCAATAACTACCCTGATGCTGGGCTGTAGACCAATGGCAAAGGCCAAACTGCATGTCTGAGGTATTCGTGCATACACAGTAACCGTTAGCCTTATGCTTTATTGCTTACATCAACGTGTAATTAAGCATATACTCTGGGCCAGCACAATAACTAAATAAGGTTATTCATAAAGGTCACCGAAGAAGAGTACCGAAACCCAACTTAAGGAGTGAGGTTATATTCACGTATACTTCGGTTGCTCCCGCCCATCATCGCATGCAGTGCGCTTGTCAGGTCTAATCTTTTTAGCGATACAATTTCTTGGACTCCCTGATGAATGGCATAGTTTGTATAAGGTGTCGAACTTCCCTGTGAGCAGGGCGAGTGGCACGTACGTGCAATTGAAAAATTCTGATAAGCGAATTTTGTGACAAAAAGATTAGCCCTTACTACCGTCTGGCAAAGTGCAGCGGGTAGACGATCGAAACACCTAATTTTGATTTCCGAGTTCACATTCGTAGGAGTGAGGATACTGGAGGCACTGGATGATTTTGGTTTCCCTGTTTAAAAGGTGGAAAATGACGTGGTTAGTTTTTTTTCCTCAACAACGGAAGGCAACACAAAAGTTCATTAATCCGTATAAAATTATATGAAAATGCTGAAATATGTTACATTCGGAATCCCCGTGTAAATGGCAGAGACGTTACCGCCGGCATGATTTGCCGGCTACTTCCAGAAGCCTTTCTTTTGTTTACAAACACTGACCACAATTTCGCTTTGGCAGCCGAGTGTTGACCTGTGGATGGTACCAATTTCAGCCTCGAAATACACACGTGTTTCTCCGTCGTTAAAACAGGGGGCGTTTCTGTTTAATATCAAGTAATCATTTTATCGCTAGCTCTTACTCTGGGTCATCGTCGCACGACCAGTCCATTCCTCGGTCTTCAATACGGCTCTGTAGGGTCAAAATGGTCCCCGTCCCGCAGGTATCTCTGTGACACAGGATTTTAAGCTATTTACAATCTTTCAATTTATGTGACCATTCGGCCTGTCCCAAACACCATTGTCGTTTTTTATTAGTGGGCCCATGAAAAGTGGTTTTTATTAGTAATAATTGAAAGTTGTATGGTTTAAACGATATAAAGAATTGTTTTGATTAATAAATGGGAGATATAATTAAACCAAAATTTGGGCGAAACAATCTCTCCCCGAGACGTATCTCATGAACATAGAAAATCTGTATATCTGTGACGTACATTTGAGAAAACATTGTCTGCTAGAGTATCAATGCTTGTCTTGGGCCGAGTTCGGAAATTCAGTCCAATTTTGGGGTGAGTTTAGAGATTATACCAGATTTGTTGCCGCGACAAATAAAGGTAAAGTTTGGTCAAGCCTGTGTAACTTTCAACCGAAGCGAAATTTAGACGAACGTGGACATCGAAAGTCAGGCTGACCAGAGCCAAATGGTCACGACTGACAGCGAGTTCCAAACTGCTGAATGCAGACACCACTCCCACGATCTTTGGAAAATAACCCCCCCCCCAAAAAAAAAAGCCTGTGAGCTAAGACGAAGAGAAGCTTTCATGAAACGTGAACGACAAAGGGTAAAAAATGCTTCCAATCGGCCCGGGCTATTCCGCTCAATGTACTCGGTTGTAATTGCCCATACGGTGGTTGTACCGCGTGTGCTCACGCTTTTACAGGGCACGTGGGCATATTAGGGTGCGTTCGATTAGCTTACACGAGAGCGTTCGTTTAGCCATCACGTGATCTTCGTGACTGCCCTGGCGTCAGCCACCCTACCCCAGCTGGCGAGCGGGTCTCTGGAGGCTGCCCGAGTGTAATGACATCACGGATGGACTGTTCAAGCATGGACGTACGTGATGGAACGTGGCGTGGACTTGACCTTTTTCCCAGAATGCCTTGGTGAATACACTGCAGCGTTTGATTATCCCGAGTCTTCCGTTGCATGTAACACTGGTGTATTCAGGGAAGCTAATCGAACGCAACCACTCATATGTTTACATGTTTAATGTATTTTACGTTCGAACATTACACGGGCACGGGAATACGGGCGTTTCACAATAGTGCGCCTCCAAGAGTTTGCATTGCATTGGCCAATCACAGTGCGCGAAATTTGTCGACGCAATGCGCGTTTGGACAGAGTCGACAAATCTGGCGCATTGTGATTGGCCCACACGTTGAAAACTCTTGGAGGTGCACTATTGTGAATCGCCCGTATTGCTCATGACCAATGTCCTTGTTCCTTTCCTTTCCTGGTGTACCAAAAGGGTGCCTGATTATAATTTGTCACCAACATCACGAAGTAACACAAATCTATAGATGTGTGCGCGCTTCAACGCGTATTTTATAGAAATGTGATATTTTCGTTTTCACGAAGAGGCACAAATGTCTTGCGTCACGTGCTTCGTGATTTGCCGTATTCAGAAATTGAAGTGCTCCTTAATTTACATAGTTACGAGTTTTAACAGCATTTTTTCAGTTTAGTCACCCATTTTACGGGTAAAATACAATCATTTTAGACATTTAAAGCTTTTTTTCTATGCTATATTGACAAAACACACATTTGTGCTTCTTTGTGAAAACGAGATTGTTCGATAATGCACAGGTGCACAATATGCGCATGAACACATTTGTGTCACTTCGTGAAACCAAAACTGTTCTATTCACAGTTTTCACGAACTGGCACAAAAGTGAAGATATGTGTCAGTTCTTGTGGGTTCTCAAATGTACGTCACACATAACGCCATCATTCGCTAGGATTAAAACATTCATTTGAGGGATCCGTGAAATTAACCACAGCAAATTCAACTGCACTCCACTTTTACATCCCTTATCGTGTTACTAGCACACCAGTAAATATTTTAAACAAATAATGAATAGTTTGTCCAAGGAGGTCTTCATGGACCCTTTAAACGTGTTGAGTAAAATTGATTCGTTCCCATCTCGCCACCCGAGCACAATTAACAGCACCACACACCTTCGCCAACCTATTTGTTGGCTTCCATTCACATTTTCATCATTGTCACTGTCATCACTTTTACCAGTCGTCTCAAACTAGGCGTCGTTCTGGTGATGGCGACACACTCATGCTGTTTTTTGTTCTTTCCCCCCTCTTTTTGTCTGCTCTTTTTGGTTCTTTTCTTCCTTTTTGTCTGCTTTTTTGGTTATTGCAACAATCACGTGTTTAAACACCGGACCACCACACAAGACAACGACTTCACTTACATAACTGGCCCATACAGGTTGTGGATAACGATGATGTTAACTCGGTTGACCAAAGCAGTGTTTAAGTTGGGCAGCTCCACGGTCGCGAAAAAGCTATCATGCAATTGAAAACAGCACTGATTGGTTAAAAAGAAGGACATCTGTACAGATACTTGGTTCTATTTTTCAGTGAGAGTGCACTTTTTCCAACGTTTGTGTCCCTATCGGAAGACCTCTGTACCCAAACAGTCGACCTTTCAAGCAATCAATGCATAGACAGTAGCATGAATGAAGAGTTCATGAATGACAAGTGATGACCAGTCATCTTCTGGTCGTTATTAGAATGATCATTCAATTAAATGCTCTTGTCATGCAAATTCGAGGAATGTGAGGAGGCAATCCAATAAATAAGTTCATGGGATCCAGCTTTTTATTCGAAATTGAACATTTAAATCGGTAAAATATATGACGAAAAATGAGTTTGCTTTTCTAATTCAATGTCTTTCTTTAATTTTTGTGAATTATAATGTTCTGAAAGTGAAATCTAGTGGTGTTCTTTCGCAATCGGAATAAACACTTGCGTTGAGTGAACCCAAAGTCATACCAACCTGTTTTCCCGAAAAGCTCCCCTTGGGTCGCTTCCATTTAAAAAGACATCAACGGACCCTGTAGCTTGCATTGCAAACTGACAATGAAAATAGCAAGGGCACTTTTCACGATGTGTTTTTTGCTTAGACGACCTTTTTTCGCATCACATCCCCACCGAATCGTATAGCCCTCTTTTAGATCAATCTAGATTATGCTTTATACACATTCGTCAAGTATGACAGATTGTGTCAAAATTTTCACAAGACAATCTAATTTTGATAATAAAAGTCAGAAGCACTACATAAATTCAGAAAAATTCTATTTGGCCTGATCCTGGCTCTTTAAGGATGTTTCATACAATATAAGTCAAGTATATACATAATATACATCAAATCCAGTAAGCATATTGCTGTTAAAGCTTGAGCAGAACGACACTTACCGTCTTAGACGCTTCCGTCCAGAACACCGAAGACACGGAGCTCCTGCAGTTTGGGTCGTCAAATGATGGGCAGTTATCGTAGTTGATACCGTCCCCGTTGACTGTTTCTTTACCGCACCACGTCAGCCCGTTGACGGTGTACCCAAGCAAGGTATTCTCCAGCGAGAAGTTGGAGCCATGAGACAGGCTAGAGATTGTCAAGGCAACATCTTTGGTGCCAGACCAGAACATGGTCTGGTTAGAAAGTGGCATCGAAAACAGAGAATTGGACAATGCCAAAACAAAAGAAGGTAACATATTATAAAAATCACAAAAACGTCTTTGGCTCGTATTTTCACTGTCACATTCTATTTGGGCCTGGAATGAGTTTGACACTTGTAAAAGGATCAGCTCAAGAGAAATAAACAATACATTTCTGAACAATAAAGAAAAGGCAAAGAGTTCAAAGATAGCCTTGTTTGGGACCTTAATGCCTTCCTCTGGGAATGCCACAATGACATGTCATGAGTTCAGAAAGCTTATGTGTTTCTGAATAACTTATGTTTCTGGCTGCGGTGAAGATGAAAAACTAGCTGAATTGATGGGTCCACGGGTTGACTTCGATTGGCATAATAGGACGAGTGACGAAAGCCAACGTCAAAATGCATTAAATCAATGCCGTTGGGCCAATATAAGGTCTGTAAATTTGAACTATTTTCTTTCAACAGCCGATAAACCTACATTGGTGTGGGTTTCCAAGGGAACATTGTCCAAAATTACACAGTAGATAACCTCGAGAAAGCGTTCTGTATTTTGCAAGCATACCGGTAGCCTCTGCTTTTTATTGATTCGCTACAAAATGCATACCAACCCAGCTGCTGTTTCATGTCCATGTTATTCAGTGCATACCCCAACCTCCAAGTTTCATTTTGTTGCTTATATTACATCGTGCTATTGCATTTGTACTTACGCCATCTTTTGGAAGGCTCACTGTCATCATGTGTGCAAACTGACTGAAAGCGTCCGGTGGCGTTTCACAAGGGTCCTTGTGGGCAAAGGCGTCCGTGAAGACTGCCCAAGCTTTAGCACAGTCCACAGGGCTTGTATGCATCACGTCATCAACACCGATCAAAAAAAAACAAAAAAAAAAAAACAAGCAACAAATTTGAAATCATCACCATATGACATTGCTTGCTTTGGACATCAGTTACTGTGAAACATTTTACTGTGAAACATTATACTAAAAAGAATGGTTATGAGTTCAGTGGTCAGAAGAATTTCATGAGGTGGAAGATCGAGGAGAAGCTGAGTTGAATGAACTTTCCATATGTCTCTGACTGAAATTATTCTTACCATTGCATTAGTGTGAAACCTTCATTGTTTTTAAACAACACCTGTATAAATCCTCTTCTGTTCAGAGAACAAATTAACGGTTCCACATAGTACTGTTCGCCTTTTTGCGAACAGATTTGCGTCTGAAATGCCATTCATTGGTATTTTTGTTAATGTTAGACTGGTTTCTGTCCCTTCATTATTTTCCACTCTATTACTGTGAATGAAATATATGGCTGAGGATGGGACCCACCAAGTGAAATTAGGTTCTATTCAATTTGTCTAAAAATTAAAATTCAACACATTATGTTTTCTACATATGCCACTGTAACTGTAAAAATATTCTCAATGGTTCGACTGTATCGTACTTTTGCCTCGCATAGCCGGTCCGGTTGCTTTGTCTTTTATTTCAGTCATTTGATCTTCCACCTTTTGCAATGGATGGTTAGTTGACAGGTTGTACGGGGGGAAAATGAATTTACCAGCCTTTTCGTCATGATCATTAATCATTATACAGAAACATTATAAAGTCCAATTTGAAACTAATGGATAAGCAAGCTCCTCTCCATCTGTCCAACGCGAAACTGAAAAGGATTCTTTAGAGTACAGTGCTCGACTTTGTCGCAAATTTGTCTCGTATAGCAAGACCGTGTCTTTCATTTCAGTCATTCGATCTTTCAACGTTTTCAATTGATGGCTGGTTGACAGGATATATGAGAGGAAAATGCAGGGAAGTTCAAACGAATAAGAAAGCCACACTTGTGAATTACACCACAAAACCAGCATGAATTCTAATTTGACAGTAATCTATAAGCCAAATAAAATTTCTAGATGAAATGGAAGCTCCTTAAACACCCATACAACATTGACAATGACTGGAGACGCTCTATATTACAGGCTTTTTTACGAGTAACTGCATTAGTAGTTAAGGCTTATTCAGCTTCAATTTATTGCTTACATCGATAAGTCAGTCGGTCTTTCTTCTGGGAGATCATAGGGTTTTTGTGCCTCTGCAGGAAGATTCGTGGTTGAGAGGCTGACCACACTATTCTGTTAACTTACACTCAATAAAGTTGATTCAAACTTTACTTACTATTCTATTTTCAACCACGTGAAGTTTGTGGCAACCCCTCCCCCGCGTTTCCATTAAAAATAGAACCCGCAATAATGCATCTCGCACGGGAGATTGTTTGCCATATTTGGAAGAAGACGAAACATATCAAAGTTTACCACACACTGTGACTGTCCAATTCCAAGTTATACCGTAGTCTTGCGTTCAGTGTCCGAACCAAATACGGCAAAACCAATCCACTGAACTCGAGCAAGTAAACTGACAACGGTAGATGTAAATGACAATTTTGCACCGAAGCACCATGCCGTGCTTCTTTTATTTTGCTTTGTTCAACTTAACACCGGACCTCATTATTATTAAGAAATAAATCATATATTAAGAAACTATACCAGAAGAGGATTTCACTGCGTTCTGGAATTTCCAAAAGCCTAAAGTTGCGGTGCATAGAAGGTGTATAATGTAAACTTCTGACCTTTCCAATATCAGCACATTTCAAAAACGGCCCACATATATCGATGTCAACACCTTATTTCGGTCTAATGAATTGCTGGTCTAACAAACAAATGCTGTGGAAACAAACGCAGTACAGTACAGTACTGAGTCACAATATGATCAGGGAAACCTTGTGGGAAGCAGACTTTTCTCTAGTGTAGTATTTATTACAATGTCAAGCTATAGATTTTCTTGCTTACTTGTGGGGTCTGCCAGGCTCCATCCCTATCACTCGTTGGTAGTCCCAACACCGGCCGACTACAATTTCCTTGAGATTGAGCGTCGATCCTTTTCCAGTGTGTTGGCCGAGGCTGATGGAGACCAGTAGGTCCAGCAGCATTGACAAAGCTGACTGCGAAAGCATCTTTCTGGAAGAAATATATGTAACAGGGAAAATGGCACATTATGGGGAACTTGCAAAACAACAAAAAAACTCTAACTAAACCAAGGATCTTTGAGGGAAAAGTTGCAGGAAACTGAATTAATAAGGACTCAGACACCAATATTTGACTTCAACAAAGAACATAAAAGAATTTATTAATGAAAATGTCCCAAAAAATGCAAAAACCCAAAGAGACTTAAGGAATAAGAGAACTTTGAAAGGACTTAAAAACACCAAAAGACTAAAACTTTAAAAGGACTTAAACCAAAAAAACTAAAAATTTAAAAGGACTAAAAACCAAAACCAAGACAGTGTGTATAAGTGGCCTTTGAAGTACATTTACACTCCGACAAGAAGTTTGCGAACCAAGATAAGAAAAGTAAAGAATATAATAAGAAACAGGGTCTGCTAAATATTCATGACACAGTAAACAAGTTCTCTCATACAAAGGAAGTGGAATTTGCTAATCCCCAGGCAAGAATGAATACATTATGCAACAAGTCCAACGTGTCCAGTGTGCATGTGGCACCACAGAACCGTACGGAGTGAGCGCAGTTGGAAAATTCAGACGAAAACTAAAACACATGCATGGTATTGACTCATTAACTTTATGTCTGTCTTAAAAGATGTATAAAAGACATTGAGAGAATCTAGAAAGCAAATGAATTACCAGTTTGACAGAAAAGAATACAGCGAGGTTCTGTACTTGACTCAAGCTGAATTCAACCATCTGAAATACTTTCTCAAAAGCATTCAAATAGATTGAAACTCCCAATAAAAATCTTGTTTACCTCATCAAAAAATTCAAAAAGAATGACTATAATCAAAAGTAAAAGTAATGAATCTGTCGTGATGAATAAGTTGGGCAAATAGAAGAATTCCAACTCTTCAAAACTAGAACTTCTTCAAAAGACTAACCTTGTCCAGAATCAAAGTTTACTTTGTCACCCAAACAAACTTTAAAAAACTACAATGAATTAAACTATACTACAACTACTCACAATTATTATGGGAATGAAGACTCACAAATGATGTGAGCAGAAAAAACACAAGCAACTAGGGCGCACCACTCTAGTTAAGAGGGTAAAAGATGCATACATGTACCGGCACATGTACACACTTCACTGCTGGTCTGCTATGCTGATCTGCCTTGACCAGGAGGCAACTTTGTAGGGGACCTTGTGAGCTAAAGTAAACAAACAGGAGGACACACAACCAAGAAAAGGGGGCGGGTATCCAACTAAGACTGAAATAAATTTTGTTTTCCTCACTAACGGGTACTATTCCTATCTTCTAAAAGTAATGAATACATAAAATTGCGACTGAAAATTGGCCCTGCCACACTCATGCCATCTGTAAAATATTGCTGTCCTCAGCAATACGTATAGAAACCTGACGCAATTCATAACAATATTATGAAAAGGACATAATTAAGAAATACACAACTCGCTTAAGCACTTAAAACAAAAAGGTAAAAAGACAACTACATGCATAGGTATAATTATCAACCAAAACCTAAACTAGATTGATGCTGGCAGACATCTCTGAACTGAAGAGGCGGTGGGATTTCACACACACGCTCTTGAACTTGAGTGGTTGCTTGGTGGGTTGACTTGTGATTTTGCTGCACTCTTTTTTGGTGTCGTCTCATGTGCTTCATCGTCTCGTTACGGAGACTAGGCCAATAGTACCTCAACTTGACCATGGATGGTCTTGACTCACTAAACTCTATGTATGTCATATAAGATGTACAAAGGACACTGAGAGGATCTAGAAAGCAAATGAATTACCAGTTTGACAGAAAAGAATACAGCATGGTCCTGTACTTGACTCAAGTTGAATTCAACCAGCTGAAATACTTTCTCAAAAACATTCAAACAGATTGAATAAGTTGTGCAAATAGAACAATTCCAAAGCTACAAAACTAGAACTTCTTCAAAAGACTAACCTTGTCCAGAATCAAAGTTTACTTTGAAAACTAAACAAACTTAAAAAAAAACTACATTGAATAAACTATACTTAAACTACTCACAATACATGAAAGAAAACAATTATCATGGGAATGAAAACTCACCAAGGACTTGAACAGAGAAAAACACAAGCAGGGCGCACATGATCCAACTGAGTCTGAAATAAATTTTGTTTTCCTCACTAAGGGGCACTACTCCTATCTTCTAAACAATAAAGAATACATAAAATTACAACTGAAAATTGGCCCTGCCACACATATACCGCTGACGAATTTTCCTTTTACATGACACTCTGGAAAACCCGACTTGAATAAAGGCTATATAATTGGGGCTCTGGGGGATTTTCCCCCCTTTTTCGGGAGGGGGGTTTTAAGTCCGACCCTAGCAACCGGGGAAACTTCTTCGAGGCTGAAAGACTAGTTTCCTCTAAAGACAGGCAATGAAACAATTTTCCTACTAGATAGTACACGATGTATCCCCAGATAATTGTGTAATTATAAGAAAGTGAAACAAGGGTGTCGCCAACAAGGAGGCAACAAGTCATAAATAATGCATTTGGAGTGATTTTAGACAAGTAAAGAAAAATCCTAGAATCCAACAGTGTTTCAGTGATTTCGTTAGAATTGTGGTTCACATTTAGAAGCTTTTCAGTGAATGAAGCAATGTTCTGGCTGTCTGGGTTAATGGATTATAAGGAAATCCACCTAGTAGAAGTAAAAGTAAGACTGTGATACTCATTAAAACCTTCATTTTTATCATAGTTTACTTCAGTCAAAAAGTGAGGAAATTTTAAAAGTAAAGTTAGCCTGATTAAGTTGAATTGTGTATAAATTAACACCTCGGAAAGGCCAGAAAATGTTCCATACAGAATTCCCTGTCTTTTGCCCCATCCTATGCGTCCTTGGAAGTGAAATTAAATTATAAAAACAATGTGCCAGCTCTGTGCCAACTCGACTTTGTTATACTTCCATTTTGTTTTGTGTCAGGCACATGCTCTTCCCAATACAATAGACTGTTTCCACTAGCTAGGAAGGAGTCGGTAACTACACATGAAACAAAACTTACCCCAGAGAAAGTTCGCCCCCGGCAGAGTCTATGGGGAGGAAAAATGTAAAATATCGACGGTTGTTCAATGGCGTTGGCGGCTGGAGTGATGAATGACGAGTTGGGTTTCTGTTATTAAGTACTATGCTGAACCAAAAGGCGGTTCATGTGCGATTGTTGTCATTATCCTGGCCAACCAATGACAAGAAAGTATCTTCTTTACCAGTCACCGCCGGGTGATGCGTAGACCGTCATCTAGTCTATTTCGTATGACAAACGAAATATATTTATTTAATTTGTTAAATATGTTTATGAACGACATTCTCTGCGAGGTCCAATTGGAACGTGTTTTGTTCGTAGATGAAGGCCTTGGTTTTACAGACTGAACGAAAGATTTGTAATCACTCCAAAACCAAAAGCACGTTACCCTCAGCCGAAATTTACTTTTTTTGTTCACTCCTTCAAAGGAGGATTCAGAACAAAATTTCGGGGAATACGTTTCATACGGGGGGGGGGCGTAAATCTGGTTTGGGTGATGGAGAAGGAATGACTTTAAAAATTGCCCAGCCGTGGAGGAGGGGTTCCAGGACCCCACATGGCAGTAGAGGGCGCTTAATATGATACAAAATTATTACTTATGTACTTACGTATTTTTTAGCCCTTTTTCAGTATTATGAAATGCATTTTGGTTGTTCAGAAGTACGAAAATGCACCTCAAAATCCACCCTTTCCTCTCAACGCGAAAATGTGTACGGGGGCTGATCTAATAGCCCGTTATCCTGGTCATAAAAGTTGGGGGAATTACCCTGGCTAGGGAAATAGGAAATTTCCCAAAGACAGGGAAATGAAATTTCGCAAACAATTAGTTTCCTCTTTTTATTAATAAAAAGAGATCCTTTGGGGCGCCATAGCTCCCGTTGGCCCGAACCCACATCCGTCCCTGCATTCGTGTATCTCCCGTTTGCTCCACTATAGGCATCACCATTAGCTTATATAATCCAAGATGCATATACCATGGCAACTGATTTGTACGGTAGCCGATGGTGTTTAGACACAAGGTTCTTTCTCTACAAATCACTGGTCCCGCTTGTTGTGGCATATGACACCCCCGAAGAACTCGAAGGAGAAGATGCACCACACTCCGAACTGCATTGCTTTTATTCTAGAGCTGGTCTCAATTTATTTATTCTCTAAGAAATTTAAGTTTCTCAATCCATCTTAATATATGAGACTAGGTGTTTCATAAAACTTAATTTGATCTTATCTCCTGAAATTCAATCTTATCTTCCCAATAATTGATCTTAAGTTTGCAGAGGAGATTCATGTAGGAAGTTTAACAAAAAAATAATAGTAATGGGATTGCAAAACCAATGTCAAAAAACGAGAGCGCACATGAGTTAACACGAAAAGAGGACCAACTTTCCGTTTTTTGTTACTTGTTTGTTTTTTATGGATCCTTATATTTCTTTATCTGTATTCTTCTTATATTTTTTGTCGGGTAGAAACATCTAATACAATAATACCAATTAGGATGCACGTGGTTCTCAATATTACCAAAGAACGGAATTGCTCTTTGATAAACCATAAACCTTTTGTCATTTATGATCATCCGCATTCACTAAGCATCTCAGCACAGGTACTGGGGTCCTAGTGTGCGAAGTGAAGCAAATCGAAGATTACATTTCGTGTGAGAATTTCATGTTGACAGTATAGACTTCCAATTGTTTTTCATCAGTCCTGATGCAGAGCAGTTTTCGCATGTCGTCAAAAGAAAAAAATCAAGGAGCATATACAGTATAGCCAGTGGCGTAAATCTGTGTTGAAAATTGGTTACATAAAGAGAAGCCTAGCGCCAATACACTGTTTTCAATGGATAAGAAAGGCACCAATAGCCGGCCATTCCAGAGACTCAACGGCTAGGTGTAAAGCAGTAAACCTTCCAAATGAAGAGTGGGGCCGCTAAGGCGGGCTGTTGTCTTGGACACATTGTTTCGGCAGCTCCTGCAGCCAAACTGGTGCCAAACGTCATGCTCAGCATTCCTTCGGGTCCCATCAGCAAGGCTGAGAGGGGGACCCTGACGTTTGGGCAACCCAGGATCTCCATATTTTCTGCCCAGGCTTGCGCCCTGGAGAGGCCACTCCAGCCTCGCTTCTGAGTGAGGAAACAACGCGGAAGCTGACAGTTTACGGATTATAAGTCCGTCCCAACTGGCGTATGGAACGGGGCGCTAGGGGTGAGTTTGGACAGTGGGAGGGACCATCGTGTTCCATTGGCCAACTACTTTCCGCCTCAAGCCGGGCAGCCCCTGGTCAATAAGGTGTCGGCCCGCCAACGTCTGCCTGCCTTAGTAGGTGCCTAAAGCTTAATGTTCACCTCGGACATGACAAGTAGACGGTAAATTTCGCACCAGGCAAACATATCAAGAAAACAAAAAAGTCTCCCGTTATTCGACTTGCAAGTTGGAACGTGCACACCTTGTGCACGAATGTTACTGGCGACCTTGAAGAGGTGGATGACACCAGGAAAACAATTATCATCGATAGATAGCTTTCCAGACTCAACATCAGCATAGCTGTCCTTGAACAAAGCAGGCTCCCCTCCAGTGGCTCCCTTTAAGAGTAGAACTATACTTTTTCTGGAAGGGTAGAGAACCCCGCCAGCATGGAGTTGGCTTGCCATCAAGAACACCTGTCTGGCTTCGGTAGAGCCCCCTTCTGGACGCACCGAGCGCCTGCTCTCCAAGCTGTCCAGCACTGCCGGAGGCCCTGTTAACATCCTCTCCGTGTATGCTCCCACCCTCATCTCATCAGAAGAAACAAAGGATCAGTCTTATGGGCAGTTTGATGTTCTGATCAAAGGTTCTTCAAAAGATGAGTCCTTATTTCTCCTTGGCGATTTCAATGCCAGGGTGGGCACAGATCATGAGGCAGGGCCTACTTGCCTCGGGCACCACGGCACAGGGAAGACAAATGAGAACGTTCAGAGGCTATTGGAAGTATGCTACTAAATTCATGCATGTTTCTAATAGTTTTGCATGCATCGACCGCTCTCCGTTGGTGCACGGACGTACGGACCTGTGGCTGCAGGCCGACTGCAAGCGTTTCTTTGCGAGTGCTTCGTGTTTGAGTCTATGAGATGTGCACCATGATTACTGTCATTCACTCTGCCAAAACACAAATCTTTGACTACTTTTCATTCTTGTTTCTGCCATAAAGAAAAGAAAATTCTACTCAACCTGTTGAGTGAATTAAAGGTCAAACGAACAATTCTCAAAATTTTCCATCTCCGCCTTGGAACAAGACTAACGGCCTCGTATTGAAGCTGACAGCGGGTGTACACAGGAAGAATGTAGCTTTAGGCATGTTCACCAGCGATTGCACGAACCGGCCGCTGACACATGCGGTGCTGTTTGATGGAATTTACAATCGAAAGATCGAAAAACTATCATAGTTCGTCGTCGGTGGAATAAGGTCACATTTGTGGGGACTTTAAGAAAAAAAGTCTTCAGGACGTTTTTGGCGGCATGAAAATAAAGGTACATATCCTATGTTTCTTTCTTGTCAAATACGCATTTTAGAACTCAAGGTCACTTCTATACTGGAAAACTTGAAAGCCGGCTACGTATATTGATAATCTTTTCCCATAAATGATGTGCTTCAATCAAGTTAAAATTTCTGATATAAAAACCTGTAATGATAATAAATCTTTCATGATTCCGATGCAATAAAAGGGGATAATTTTTAATGACACAAGATAGTGTTAAGGAAACATCTTACTAGTGCATTTTGCATGTAACCTCGGGTATACTCAACATGACATTCGCACATATGAAAATTGGAACCGATTCCGGTTTTCAAATTGTTTGATGATTCCGAAATTCATTGCATTCATTGAATTCCGTCTAGGAATCGCGATTCCTGGACGGAATTAGGATCGATTCCAAAAATGCTGGAATCGCTCAACACTAGTGTGATGATGATAGCCCCCTGTAAACGGTGTACCGGTATTTGTAATGGCTCAAGTCGCTGAAGAAGCTACTAGAAACTAGGATCTTGGAACCTAGACTATACTGTACGTACAGCTTACGGTCTAAAAAAACGCGGGACCTCGTTTATCGTAAAATTATGTACTTGGTAGCGCCAAGTGCTAGACATTACCTTTCATTCAGTTGTTAAATATCTAGCTGTTTTCCTTACGTTTCTGGCTCGGCGACCCCCCAAAGGCGGTTTGTCATCATTTCCACGAGATTGGGGGTGGTTTCCGCCTCGGCCTCCCTGAGATCGATGTCGTTTACGTTCACCAGGCCAGCTGTGCCATTGCTGATCAGGCTGAGACCCAGAAAGACCAGTAGGTCTATGAACATGATGTTTGGCAAGGAAGGCATTCCTCTAAGAGGGGCCAAAATAACAAGAAGGGGGAGGGTTAAAATCAAGAGGGTTCACTTATTGCTTGAATGATGTATTTTGGAAGAGCGTCATTATGAGCGCCGCGTTCCCAAGCTCCAGCGGTTACCATCATGTGTAATAAAATCTAGACAGCTGGTTGACACTTGACGAGTAAAGCTAAGCAATGGTTCCTCAACCATTCACTTGAAAATGTGTAGCAAAATGAATGAATTCATCGTTTATCTGCCATCTGTACAAATTAATTGACCTTTTCATTGATGAATTCATTTTACTAGTAATGCACGTATCATGCACATAATAGGCATGCTGGCAAATGGTGTGAGCTAACAGTGACTCCCAACAGCTGGCCAGCGCGTGCCCATATCACCATGCGCAGACACCAGAATTGTAATGACTCGAGTCACAATTTTTGGTAACTCAACTCGACTCGAGTCCCGACGTGTATTCGACTCGATTCCATACTACCAGCAAATGATTCGACTCGAGTAGCTCATCGGAAGATCTGACTTGAATGAAAGTTAATAGGATTCGATCTCCACAATAAAACAAACCACAGTGCAAAAAAGTGCAATTACTTACAATGCAGGTTTACATTGTTCGTATTACGTGTTATTATCACCAAGAGTGGTGTGACAACATGTTATAACCCACAGATTAAATTTGAAAAATACCAAAAAGGCCTTATCTCTAGTGTTGTATTTTCTCGTATTGTACTCAAATATTTGTGAATGGAATTGACCCGAGCTTTGTCGTGATCTACAACTCTACTGGACTGCAGTCTCAAAATTCAGTGACCCGTTACGAATCTGAGAAACACTTGCATCTTCCGTGGATCGACTTTTTGGGATTCCAAAGATTGCTTCTACATTTCGGACTGAATGGTTGCACTGTTCACGTACGAAAAATATCGAGTGGCAACTAAATAACCCGTCGGAAGTTTTGTTTAAATTTCCTGGCGTAAATACGGATTAAAAAAAACATTGGCGCACATTAATGGCCTGCAAGTGTCACAACAGCCAACTGTGCCTAAAATTCTGACTCTTTCGGAGAGACTGTATCAAGCACATATGCACATTAGGCCCTAAAGATGGCATTAAGCCGTGTCTAGCCCTAGTCTTATCCAGTCAGTTTATGGAGCTCGTGTCAGTGGCCCATTGAAAGCGCACAATGGTAGAAACTTTAAGGTAATTTTCGCCAAAAATCCCAAGGAGTTCTCACTTTTTATAGAAGCCCTTTAAAGTCATAGCTCTTACTTTCTGGTCTGATTGTTTTTTTAATTTACCCGAGGTCAGAAGAACTCAGCATGGCTCCCGTCAGTATGAACTTTCAATCAAACTTTGCGATTTGGGTTACCATGCATCAATCTTGCGAGCTGATTCGCAGGCTTACATGAACTAGGCAAATGATTCCATGGGGGATGAATCCTAAACAAAGTTTGTGGATGCTTTTTATAGGCCTAATTGCAAAGGGAAAGTGGTTTGGCAAGTTTTTAAATTATTGCCATGCTCCTCTCCGTGGGTGAAGCGAAAGGCCTCCGAGTCTTGAAGTCCTTTTTTTGCTAATTTCCCGGTTACAAACAAAATGCAACCACCTTCTGTTTATGCCTACCTCTCTTCATGCTGAACAGCCTAGTTTAGTCACCTTTCACTTCGAGGATTCCCCTGAGCCAGAAAAAAATTCTAGAGCCGGCATTTTGCCAGGTCCCATTGGAATGTATTTAAACATTTCCGCCATTTGGCCCCACGGAATTATTTACTCAGCTGGAGCCAAGGTTTGCCAAAGTTAGCCAGGACCTGTCATATAGCACGTCTAGCAGGCTCGAGGCTCTCGCTGATGTGTTTAGAGTCATTGACTCGCAGTTGGGGGCAGGATCATGAGCTGTGACTTGGCAGTTGATAAAGTGATGAAGGCTTCCCCCTCCCTTCGAATTCAGCAGGACTGGAAATAAAAGTACCCTGGCCTTATTACTCTGACCCCTCTCTGTCTTTGCGGGTTTTAATAGTGGAGGGGTTAGAAGGCACCTACTGAGCAATTTTCTTGCTATTAAAAAATGACAGATTCTTTGCACTGATATTTAAACCTGACCGTCCGATAGAGACTGGCTGTGACTTCATGTCAGGTCGTTTTATACGTAAACGCCTCGCATGGCTTAACAATTACGGAATGCCAGCGGCATCATAATCACTTTCACAGAAAATACTCCATTGGCAGTCAATAGAGTCACGTAGAATAAAAGTACACACGAAAAGCACAGCCTGTCACCCGTATACCTCAACTGATTAAGAACTATTTCTGTTCACCAAGTAGGCCTAATTGTGACGAGTTTGGCGCGGATATATCATACGCCCAAGATATCCTTGCCCCTTAAGCGAAGCCAACCAGTTTCATGTTTGCATTTGGGCCGACTGACATGGATGACTTTTCACCAAAGGACCACTTTTTTGAGATATGCTGTCTCACCTCAGGGTCACCTGTATAAATTGGGAGTTTGAAGTTGACTTTTAAAAGGGCATATTAGGACAGTAGCTTTTTGTTGAAACGCTAAAGATTCTTGATTGTCAGTCTACGGACACCACGTCAGCCTTCTAAATTACCACTTTCACCGATGTAATTGGGGTCAATCCAAAGAGGCTGGCTAGAACAACCAGCGCAAAGTATGCACTCGTGGACTCAAGTAACCGTGTTTCTGCAATTTGGCTATAATGAAACAAATGCCGTAAGCCACTAACGAGACCATTCAAATCGAATGAAAGTTTTAAAATACAGAAGGTAAGTCTAAGTAAAGCAGTTATTCCCCGTTTCGATTGAAGGAATTATTAAGGCTTCCGATCTCTATCTGTTTTTGAAATGCTTACAGGAAAAAAGATACTTACACATTGAAGTTTCCTCTCGAGAAAATGAAGAGTGTACCATTCGAAGTGAAAAGTCTTCAGGATTGCAGTTATGGAAGTGGCGACGACAGCTGGAGTGATTCATAACGATGCTGACGACAGTTTTTATTCTGTCCGAGACTAAAGGGTCAGCAGGATGGTTTTGCACCTACTGACCAATGGCAGTAGTACCTATTATAATGTGATACTCTATTGGCTAAAATTCGCCCTGTATGTTACTGAAGCGCAAAATACTCTTGATTGGTCAGTGTTCCGACGTTAGGAAAAATGAGGCCGTCTCGTGCACAAGCACAGGTCGGTTGTCCTTCGTTAGGATATTTATATTTTTTAGGCCAAACAAATGTCTCATTATTTATTGCACATTGCTTTAATTCACAAGGAATGTGAAAACGAATATCATTTTCTTTTCTCTTGGTTTTTGTATTTTGTTCGCCTTTTAATTAATAAGCACAGCTCTGTCATTTTTGCGCCAGCAAATCTTAATAAGGGGAACTTTTCAAGCCACGGTTTTGACGTTGCCATTGGCGTGAGGTTTCATTTTCATGTTTCCCAACAAAGAGATTCTTTATTTAATGCAGTTCCATATTTTTGCGAAAGAAGACATCAAAGTCAGGCTGTTTACTCAGAAAATTGTAATCGCGAAAGCTTCACAGCCAGTATCATTAACCCCCCCCCATACGCATTCTTAACACTATTAACAATTTTAATAAACTTAAACAAACCCAGTCAGGATCGAATAACTTCTAACATGTTTGCTAATATTCCCAACTGAAAAATAGAAGATACCGCTAAATTATTGACAAGTACAGCAGGAGGTTGCAATCAACTCCTGAGAGGACATATACGACTTTCCACTGGGGCCTTTTTGTGCCCACCGTTCATTTAAACAAGAGCCACTACATACGTAAAGAGCCAGAGCTGTATATGAAAAATCCAGATTACGGTATTAATTTACCATACAGTGTGGTGGTCCAAAATTGACTGGCAGACATAAGTACAATTTGCAACCAGAACAAATTTAAAATATGTCATCTTTTCCCAAGGAATGATGAAATATAAGTTAGAGTTAGATATATAAAAAGGCAAGCGTGAAAATTATCCAATAGTTAGATTAAGACACTGATCTGATCTCAAGTCTGTTTTCACAAGCCTTGAGGGACAAAATCCTTCCTTCACATATACCATACAAAGTGACCATTTGAATCCCTCAAAATGAAATCAATAAATTAAATGGACAAACAAAAGGTTAAAAGATGACTACGATGGCCCAGACTATTCGTTCCATTTTGACTTCAGGTTCTCGCAGTATCAAGTTGACAACCACCTCATTCACGGCATTCTAAGCAACATTACTTTATTTCTTGTTCACGTGTTATGAAAACGTTCGGCAACAGTACCCAAATGCATGAGTGAATTTTGCTCTTTTTTAATGTAAATGCACAAACACTTAATTGGCAATAAACTGACGTGTAAGAATATCGTGTTTACCATGGCTAGTATAAAGAGAGAGAGAGCGGGTGGAGACACGGGTAATATTTTTAATATATTCGTAAAGACCTTCGACAGTTTACCCATTTCTATTTATCAAAAATCTATCTCTAGGGCCGGTCTACAACGTTGACATGACACCAGTGACTGACAAAAGGTGAACAACAATCACATAATGCAATGCTGAACCAAAAAGCTAATTCTACAATTTTACAGTTTTTGGTAATATTCTGGCGAAATCATTACAGTAAGATCTTTTCTGGCCACTGTTATGTGTATATGGGTTGTTATCTAGTCCCATTGATTATGATAAAGTAGATTTATTATTTGATGGGGTTAATAAGTAAGGCTGTAAAATGACATTCCCAGCTAGGTTGATTCCAACTGCATTTTGTTGATGATGCCTTTGATTTTCCGGAATAATTAAATTTGACTTAGACAACGCCACTTACAGACTGATATGAACAGTCTCTCACATTGATCGGCTACTTGCAAAACCAAGCGAATTTTCATCCCCCTAAACCCGGCTCTTAGCACCGCTCCTTCATAGGAGGATCCAGAACCATTTGGGGGGAGGGGTTAATTTTTTTCAGCGGGGGATGTGGAGTAAATCTTTTCCACATATTGCGACACGATATGGAGGGTGAATGGCTTGGATGTGCAAATTCGAGAGCTTCGGATTCGTGGATAACCACATGACACTTGGAGGCGCTAATCATCATAACAACCCTTCACCTTTAAGCGGGGTTTTGTTGTTTTTCTCCCTTTTCCAGTACTTTTGCATATATTTTGGTGCTTGTTGTGAGTATTGTTTTATAACCCTTAAATCCGCCTTTTTCTCCTCACTACTAGAAGATAAAGGGATGTAGCCCACCCCCACGTAACATGAAATTTATAAAGTTTTTCCCAAGGGCGTAAATCCCAGGGGATACCCTCATTCCCTGGGGCATAACTTCGACTGCAAGAGTGTGGCGAAGCAACTGTACTTCTTGAATGAACTTCACATTGACAGTATAGGTTTTCATTTCTATTTTCATCAGTCAGAGTATTTTGTTTTACACATCTATACTATTTTCAACTTGTCAAAAGAAGAAATCGAGGAGCATAGCATTTGAGTTTTTAACTTAATTCGCTGCGTGCGGTGTTCTCTTTTTGCAAAGAGTTCGTTGTGAAATTTAGTATTGTTCCCCTCATTCTCTCTATATTGTTTTACTGCATGTGTATTTTTAAGCGAGTTGTATTGATGCTGTACATAATTAAGTATCACTGCTGTATGTTAGTTTTTGATTTCAATTCAAATGTTTAATTTCAATTTGACCGATACTTGTATCTGATCGGATGCACTTTTTGGTGAAAGCAAACCCCAAATTCAATTATGATCAGTGTGCCGCCAGGTATATTACCATAGGTGCCTGTGTTCTTAGGCATTTAAGCAACGTGCACGCCGAATGCCGCCACTTCTCCTTGGTTCTACTGGCAAAGATCATAATATTTGACCAAATGTATCAAAGGCTGCAACGCCACAGAAACATATGTTTTCCCAATTTGTGTTTAGCAAATAAGGCTGGAGATTAGGCGAGCGTTTTACGACGCGAACAATTTATGCATGAATATTATTTGATAATTATTTTTAGACGATAAGCCCATTTTCGACAAATCCTGGAAGTCACATGAGGAAAACTGTAAATCGCCTCGCCCATCTGTTTCTTAAATTACAAAGCAACGATATATCAACAATATATGTATACGTTTCCTGATGATGGATCTTCAACACCAAAATAAGAGATCCTTCCCACTTAATGATACATGTATATGCTTGCTGATAAGTCGCTACAATCTAAACTGTTGTTATCGATGTACAATGCATGATATATCTTTTGAAAATCATCTCGATACAGGCTTAAATACTCCAAGCCATGTCTGTCTTTTGACAGTGTAAGGAAGTAGAAATCAATACAGAACAGTAACGGGATCGAATAACTTCTAACATGTTTGCTAATATTCCCAACAGAAAAATAGAAGATGCCGCTTAATTATTGACAAGTACAACAGGAGGTTGCAATCAACTCCTGACAGGGCATATACAACTTTCCACTGGGGCCTTTTTGTGCCCAAAGTTCACTCAAACAAGAGCCACTACATACGTAAAGAGCCAGAGCTGTATATGAAAAATCCAGATTACGGTATTTATTTACCATACAGTGTGGTGGTCCAAAATTGACTGGCAGACATAAGTACAATTTGCAACCAGAACAAATTTAAAATATGTCATCTTTTCCCAAGGAATGATGAAATATAAGTTAGAGTTAGATATATAAAAAGGCAAGCGTGAAAATTATCCAATAGTTAGATTAAGACACTGATCTGATCTCATGTCTGTTTTCACAAGCCTTGAGGGACAAAATCCTGCCTTCACAAATACCATACAGAGTGACCATTTGAATCCCTCAAAATGAAATCAATAAATTAAATGGACAAACAAAAGGTTAAAAGATGACTATGATGGCCCAGACTATTTGTTCCATTATGACTTCAGGTTCTCGCAGTATCAAGTTGACAACCACCTCATTCACGGCATTCTAAGCAACATTACTTTATTTCTTGTTCACGTGTCATGAAAACGTTCGGCAGCAGTACCCAAATGCATGAGTGAATTTTGCTCTTTTTTAATGTAAATGCACAAACACTTCATTGGCAATAAACTGACGTGTAAGAATATCGTGTTTACCATGGCTAGTATAAAGAGAGAGAGAGCGGGTGGAGACACGGGTAATATTTTTAATATATTCGTAAAGACCTTCGACAGCTTACCCATTTCTATTGATCAAAAACCTATCTCTAGGGCCGGTCTACAACGTTGACATGACACCAGTGACTGACAAAAAGTGAACAACAATCACATAATGCAATGCTGAACCAAGAAGCTAATTCTACAATTTTACAGTTTTTGGTAATATTCTGGCGAAATCATTACAGTAAGATCTTTTCTGGCCACTGCAATGTGTATATGGGTTGTTATCTAGTCCCATTGATTATGATAAAGTAGATTTATTATTTGATGGGGTTAATAAGTAAGGCTGTAAAATGACATTCCCAGCTAGGTTGATTCCAACTGCATTTTGTTGATGATGCCTTTGATTTTCCGGAATAATTAAATTTGACTCAGACAACGCCACTTACAGACTGATATGAACAGTCTCTCACATTGATCGGCTACTTGCAAAACCAAGCGAATTTTCATCCCCCTAAACCCGGCTCTTAGCACCGCTCCTTCATAGGAGGATCCAGAACCATTTGGGGGGAGGCGTTAATTTTTTTCAGCGGGGGATGTGGAGTAAATCTTTTCCACATATTGCGACACGATACGGAGGGTGAATGGCCTGGCTGTGCAAATTCGAGAGCTTCGGATTCGTGGATAACCACATGACACTTGGAGGCGCTAATCATCACAACAACCCTTCACCTTTAAGCGGGGTTTTTGTCATTTTTCTCTCTTTTCCAGTACTTTTGCATATATTTTGGTGCTTGTTGTGAGTATTGTTTTATAACCCTTAAATCCGCCTTTTTCTCCTCACTACAAGAATATAAGGGGATGTAGCCCACCCCCACGTAACATGAAATTTATAAAGTTTTTCCCAAGGGCGTAAATCCCAGGGGATACCCTCATTCCCTGGGGCATAACTTCGACTGCAAGAGTGTGGCGAAGCAACTGTACTTCTTGAATGAACTTCACATTGACAATATAGGTTTTCATTTCTATTTCCATCAGTCAGAGTATTTTTTTACACATCTATACTATTTTGAACTTGTCAAAAGAAGAAATCGAGGAGCATAGCATTTGAGTTTTTAACTTAATTCGCTGCGTGCGGTGTCCCCTTTTTGCAAAGAGTTCGTTGTGAAATTTAGTATTGTTCCCCTCATTCTCTCTATATTGTTTTACTGCATGTGTATTTTTAAGCGAGTTGTATTGATGCTGTACATAATTAAGTATCACTGTTGTATGTTAGTTTTTAATTTCAATTCAAATTTTTAATTTCAATTTGACCGATATTTGTATCTGATCGGATGCACTTTTTGGTGAAAGCAAACCCCAAATTCAATTATGATCAGTGTGCCGCCAGGTATATTACCATAGGTGCCTGTGTTCTTAGGCATTTAAGCAACGTGCACGCCGAATGCCGCCACTTCTCCTTGGTTCTACTGGCAAAGATCATAATATTTGACCAAATGTATCAAAGGCTGCAACGCCACAGAAACATATGTTTTCCCAATTTGTGTTTAGCAAATAAGGCTGGAGATTAGGCGAGCGTTTTACGACGCCAACAATTTATGCATGAATATTATTTGATAATTATTTTTAGACGATAAGCCCATTTTCGACAAATCCTGGAAGTCACATGAGGAAAACTGTAAATCGCCTCGCCCATCTGTTTCTTAAATTACAAAGCAACGATATATCAACAATATATGTATACGTTTCCTGATGATGGATCTTCAACACCAAAATAAGAGATCCTTCCCACTTAATGATACATGTATATGCTTGCTGATAAGTCGCTACAATCTAAACTGTTGTTATCGATGTACAATGCATGATATATCTTTTGAAAATCATCTCGATACAGGCTTAAATACTCCAAGCCATGTCTGTCTTTTGACAGTGTAAGGAAGTAGAAATCAATACAGAACAGTAACGGGATCGAATAACTTCTAACATGTTTGCTAATATTCCCAACAGAAAAATAGAAGATGCCGCTTAATTATTGACAAGTACAACAGGAGGTTGCAATCAACTCCTGACAGGGCATATACAACTTTCCACTGGGGCCTTTTTGTGCCCAAAGTTCACTCAAACAAGAGCCACTACATACGTAAAGAGCCAGAGCTGTATATGAAAAATCCAGATTACGGTATTTATTTACCATACAGTGTGGTGGTCCAAAATTGACTGGCAGACATAAGTACAATTTGCAACCAGAACAAATTTAAAATATGTCATCTTTTCCCAAGGAATGATGAAATATAAGTTAGAGTTAGATATATAAAAAGGCAAGCGTGAAAATTATCCAATAGTTAGATTAAGACACTGATCTGATCTCATGTCTGTTTTCACAAGCCTTGAGGGACAAAATCCTGCCTTCACAAATACCATACAGAGTGACCATTTGAATCCCTCAAAATGAAATCAATAAATTAAATGGACAAACAAAAGGTTAAAAGATGACTATGATGGCCCAGACTATTTGTTCCATTATGACTTCAGGTTCTCGCAGTATCAAGTTGACAACCACCTCATTCACGGCATTCTAAGCAACATTACTTTATTTCTTGTTCACGTGTCATGAAAACGTTCGGCAGCAGTACCCAAATGCATGAGTGAATTTTGCTCTTTTTTAATGTAAATGCACAAACACTTCATTGGCAATAAACTGACGTGTAAGAATATCGTGTTTACCATGGCTAGTATAAAGAGAGAGAGAGCGGGTGGAGACACGGGTAATATTTTTAATATATTCGTAAAGACCTTCGACAGCTTACCCATTTCTATTGATCAAAAACCTATCTCTAGGGCCGGTCTACAACGTTGACATGACACCAGTGACTGACAAAAAGTGAACAACAATCACATAATGCAATGCTGAACCAAGAAGCTAATTCTACAATTTTACAGTTTTTGGTAATATTCTGGCGAAATCATTACAGTAAGATCTTTTCTGGCCACTGCAATGTGTATATGGGTTGTTATCTAGTCCCATTGATTATGATAAAGTAGATTTATTATTTGATGGGGTTAATAAGTAAGGCTGTAAAATGACATTCCCAGCTAGGTTGATTCCAACTGCATTTTGTTGATGATGCCTTTGATTTTCCGGAATAATTAAATTTGACTTAGACAACGCCACTTACAGACTGATATGAACAGTCTCTCACATTGATCGGCTACTTGCAAAACCAAGCGAATTTTCATCCCCCTAAACCCGGCTCTTAGCTCCGCTCCTTCATAGGAGGATCCAGAACCATTTGGGGGAGGGGTTAATTTTTTTCAGCGGGGGATGTGGAGTAAATCTTTTCCACATATTGCGACACGATACGGAGGGTGAATATACTGGCTGTGCAAATTCGAAAGCTTCGGATTCGTGGATAACCACATGACACTTGGAGGCGCTAATCATCATAACAACCCTTCACCTTTAAGCGGGGTTTTGTCATTTTTCTCTCTTTTCCAGTACTTTTGCATATATTTTGGTGCTTGTTGTGAGTATTGTTTTATAACCCTTAAATCCGCCTTTTTCTCCTCACTACAAGAATATAAGGGGATGTAGCCCACCCCCACGTAACATGAAATTTATAAAGTTTTTCCCAAGGGCGTAAATCCCAGGGGATACCCTCATTCCCTGGGGCATAACTTCGACTGCAAGAGTATGGCGAAGCAACTGTACTTCTTGAATGAACTTCACATTGACAATATAGGTTTTCATTTCTATTTCCATCAGTCAGAGTATTTTTTTACACATCTATACTATTTTGAACTTGTCAAAAGAAGAAATCGAGGAGCATAGCATTTGAGTTTTTAACTTAATTCGCTGCGTGCGGTGTCCCCTTTTTGCAAAGAGTTCGTTGTGAAATTTAGTATTGTTCCCCTCATTCTCTCTATATTGTTTTACTGCATGTGTATTTTTAAGCGAGTTGTATTGATGCTGTACATAATTAAGTATCACTGTTGTATGTTAGTTTTTAATTTCAATTCAAATTTTTAATTTCAATTTGACCGATATTTGTATCTGATCGGATGCACTTTTTGGTGAAAGCAAACCCCAAATTCAATTATGATCAGTGTGCCGCCAGGTATATTACCATAGGTGCCTGTGTTCTTAGGCATTTAAGCAACGTGCACGCCGAATGCCGCCACTTCTCCTTGGTTCTACTGGCAAAGATCATAATATTTGACCAAATGTATCAAAGGCTGCAACGCCACAGAAACATATGTTTTCCCAATTTGTGTTTAGCAAATAAGGCTGGAGATTAGGCGAGCGTTTTACGACGCCAACAATTTATGCATGAATATTATTTGATAATTATTTTTAGACGATAAGCCCATTTTCGACAAATCCTGGAAGTCACATGAGGAAAACTGTAAATCGCCTCGCCCATCTGTTTCTTAAATTACAAAGCAACGATATATCAACAATATATGTATACGTTTCCTGATGATGGATCTTCAACACCAAAATAAGAGATCCTTCCCACTTAATGATACATGTATATGCTTGCTGATAAGTCGCTACAATCTAAACTGTTGTTATCGATGTACAATGCATGATATATCTTTTGAAAATCATCTCGATACAGGCTTAAATACTCCAAGCCATGTCTGTCTTTTGACAGTGTAAGGAAGTAGAAATCAATACAGAACAGTAACGGGATCGAATAACTTCTAACATGTTTGCTAATATTCCCAACAGAAAAATAGAAGATGCCGCTTAATTATTGACAAGTACAACAGGAGGTTGCAATCAACTCCTGACAGGGCATATACAACTTTCCACTGGGGCCTTTTTGTGCCCAAAGTTCACTCAAACAAGAGCCACTACATACGTAAAGAGCCAGAGCTGTATATGAAAAATCCAGATTACGGTATTTATTTACCATACAGTGTGGTGGTCCAAAATTGACTGGCAGACATAAGTACAATTTGCAACCAGAACAAATTTAAAATATGTCATCTTTTCCCAAGGAATGATGAAATATAAGTTAGAGTTAGATATATAAAAAGGCAAGCGTGAAAATTATCCAATAGTTAGATTAAGACACTGATCTGATCTCATGTCTGTTTTCACAAGCCTTGAGGGACAAAATCCTGCCTTCACAAATACCATACAGAGTGACCATTTGAATCCCTCAAAATGAAATCAATAAATTAAATGGACAAACAAAAGGTTAAAAGATGACTATGATGGCCCAGACTATTTGTTCCATTATGACTTCAGGTTCTCGCAGTATCAAGTTGACAACCACCTCATTCACGGCATTCTAAGCAACATTACTTTATTTCTTGTTCACGTGTCATGAAAACGTTCGGCAGCAGTACCCAAATGCATGAGTGAATTTTGCTCTTTTTTAATGTAAATGCACAAACACTTAATTGGCAATAAACTGACGTGTAAGAATATCGTGTTTACCATGGCTAGTATAAAGAGAGAGAGAGCGGGTGGAGACACGGGTAATATTTTTAATATATTCGTAAAGACCTTCGACAGCTTACCCATTTCTATTGATCAAAAACCTATCTCTAGGGCCGGTCTACAACGTTGACATGACACCAGTGACTGACAAAAAGTGAACAACAATCACATAATGCAATGCTGAACCAAGAAGCTAATTCTACAATTTTACAGTTTTTGGTAATATTCTGGCGAAATCATTACAGTAAGATCTTTTCTGGCCACTGCAATGTGTATATGGGTTGTTATCTAGTCCCATTGATTATGATAAAGTAGATTTATTATTTGATGGGGTTAATAAGTAAGGCTGTAAAATGACATTCCCAGCTAGGTTGATTCCAACTGCATTTTGTTGATGATGCCTTTGATTTTCCGGAATAATTAAATTTGACTTAGACAACGCCACTTACAGACTGATATGAACAGTCTCTCACATTGATCGGCTACTTGCAAAACCAAGCGAATTTTCATCCCCCTAAACCCGGCTCTTAGCTCCGCTCCTTCATAGGAGGATCCAGAACCATTTGGGGGAGGGGTTAATTTTTTTCAGCGGGGGATGTGGAGTAAATCTTTTCCACATATTGCGACACGATACGGAGGGTGAATATACTGGCTGTGCAAATTCGAAAGCTTCGGATTCGTGGATAACCACATGACACTTGGAGGCGCTAATCATCATAACAACCCTTCACCTTTAAGCGGGGTTTTGTCATTTTTCTCTCTTTTCCAGTACTTTTGCATATATTTTGGTGCTTGTTGTGAGTATTGTTTTATAACCCTTAAATCCGCCTTTTTCTCCTCACTACAAGAATATAAGGGGATGTAGCCCACCCCCACGTAACATGAAATTTATAAAGTTTTTCCCAAGGGCGTAAATCCCAGGGGATACCCTCATTCCCTGGGGCATAACTTCGACTGCAAGAGTATGGCGAAGCAACTGTACTTCTTGAATGAACTTCACATTGACAATATAGGTTTTCATTTCTATTTCCATCAGTCAGAGTATTTTTTTACACATCTATACTATTTTGAACTTGTCAAAAGAAGAAATCGAGGAGCATAGCATTTGAGTTTTTAACTTAATTCGCTGCGTGCGGTGTCCCCTTTTTGCAAAGAGTTCGTTGTGAAATTTAGTATTGTTCCCCTCATTCTCTCTATATTGTTTTACTGCATGTGTATTTTTAAGCGAGTTGTATTGATGCTGTACATAATTAGGTATCACTGCTGTATGTTAGTTTTTAATTTCAATTCAAATGTTTAATTTCAATTTGACCGATATTTGTACCTGATCGGATGCACTTTTTGGTGAAAGCAAACCCCAAATTCAATTATGATCAGTGTGCCGCCAGGTATATTACCATAGGTGCCTGTGTTCTTAGGCATTTAAGCAACGTGCACGCCGAATGCCGCCACTTCTCCTTGGTTCTACTGGCAAAGATCATAATATTTGACCAAATGTATCAAAGGCTGCAACGCCACAGAAACATATGTTTTCCCAATTTGTGTTTAGCAAATAAGGCTGGAGATTAGGCGAGCGTTTTACGACGCCAACAATTTATGCATGAATATTATTTGATAATTATTTTTAGACGATAAGCCCATTTTCGACAAATCCTGGAAGTCACATGAGGAAAACTGTAAATCGCCTCGCCCATCTGTTTCTTAAATTACAAAGCAACGATATATCAACAATATATGTATACGTTTCCTGATGATGGATCTTCAACACCAAAATAAGAGATCCTTCCCACTTAATGATACATGTATATGCTTGCTGATAAGTCGCTACAATCTAAACTGTTGTTATCGATGTACAATGCATGATATATCTTTTGAAAATCATCTCGATACAGGCTTAAATACTCCAAGCCATGTCTGTCTTTTGACAGTGTAAGGAAGTAGAAATCAATACAGAACAGTAACGGGATCGAATAACTTCTAACATGTTTGCTAATATTCCCAACAGAAAAATAGAAGATGCCGCTTAATTATTGACAAGTACAACAGGAGGTTGCAATCAACTCCTGACAGGGCATATACAACTTTCCACTGGGGCCTTTTTGTGCCCAAAGTTCACTCAAACAAGAGCCACTACATACGTAAAGAGCCAGAGCTGTATATGAAAAATCCAGATTACGGTATTTATTTACCATACAGTGTGGTGGTCCAAAATTGACTGGCAGACATAAGTACAATTTGCAACCAGAACAAATTTAAAATATGTCATCTTTTCCCAAGGAATGATGAAATATAAGTTAGAGTTAGATATATAAAAAGGCAAGCGTGAAAATTATCCAATAGTTAGATTAAGACACTGATCTGATCTCATGTCTGTTTTCACAAGCCTTGAGGGACAAAATCCTGCCTTCACAAATACCATACAGAGTGACCATTTGAATCCCTCAAAATGAAATCAATAAATTAAATGGACAAACAAAAGGTTAAAAGATGACTATGATGGCCCAGACTATTTGTTCCATTATGACTTCAGGTTCTCGCAGTATCAAGTTGACAACCACCTCATTCACGGCATTCTAAGCAACATTACTTTATTTCTTGTTCACGTGTCATGAAAACGTTCGGCAGCAGTACCCAAATGCATGAGTGAATTTTGCTCTTTTTTAATGTAAATGCACAAACACTTAATTGGCAATAAACTGACGTGTAAGAATATCGTGTTTACCATGGCTAGTATAAAGAGAGAGAGAGCGGGTGGAGACACGGGTAATATTTTTAATATATTCGTAAAGACCTTCGACAGCTTACCCATTTCTATTGATCAAAAACCTATCTCTAGGGCCGGTCTACAACGTTGACATGACACCAGTGACTGACAAAAAGTGAACAACAATCACATAATGCAATGCTGAACCAAGAAGCTAATTCTACAATTTTACAGTTTTTGGTAATATTCTGGCGAAATCATTACAGTAAGATCTTTTCTGGCCACTGCAATGTGTATATGGGTTGTTATCTAGTCCCATTGATTATGATAAAGTAGATTTATTATTTGATGGGGTTAATAAGTAAGGCTGTAAAATGACATTCCCAGCTAGGTTGATTCCAACTGCATTTTGTTGATGATGCCTTTGATTTTCCGGAATAATTAAATTTGACTTAGACAACGCCACTTACAGACTGATATGAACAGTCTCTCACATTGATCGGCTACTTGCAAAACCAAGCGAATTTTCATCCCCCTAAACCCGGCTCTTAGCTCCGCTCCTTCATAGGAGGATCCAGAACCATTTGGGGGAGGGGTTAATTTTTTTCAGCGGGGGATGTGGAGTAAATCTTTTCCACATATTGCGACACGATACGGAGGGTGAATATACTGGCTGTGCAAATTCGAAAGCTTCGGATTCGTGGATAACCACATGACACTTGGAGGCGCTAATCATCATAACAACCCTTCACCTTTAAGCGGGGTTTTGTCATTTTTCTCTCTTTTCCAGTACTTTTGCATATATTTTGGTGCTTGTTGTGAGTATTGTTTTATAACCCTTAAATCCGCCTTTTTCTCCTCACTACAAGAATATAAGGGGATGTAGCCCACCCCCACGTAACATGAAATTTATAAAGTTTTTCCCAAGGGCGTAAATCCCAGGGGATACCCTCATTCCCTGGGGCATAACTTCGACTGCAAGAGTATGGCGAAGCAACTGTACTTCTTGAATGAACTTCACATTGACAATATAGGTTTTCATTTCTATTTCCATCAGTCAGAGTATTTTTTTACACATCTATACTATTTTGAACTTGTCAAAAGAAGAAATCGAGGAGCATAGCATTTGAGTTTTTAACTTAATTCGCTGCGTGCGGTGTCCCCTTTTTGCAAAGAGTTCGTTGTGAAATTTAGTATTGTTCCCCTCATTCTCTCTATATTGTTTTACTGCATGTGTATTTTTAAGCGAGTTGTATTGATGCTGTACATAATTAAGTATCACTGTTGTATGTTAGTTTTTAATTTCAATTCAAATTTTTAATTTCAATTTGACCGATATTTGTATCTGATCGGATGCACTTTTTGGTGAAAGCAAACCCCAAATTCAATTATGATCAGTGTGCCGCCAGGTATATTACCATAGGTGCCTGTGTTCTTAGGCATTTAAGCAACGTGCACGCCGAATGCCGCCACTTCTCCTTGGTTCTACTGGCAAAGATCATAATATTTGACCAAATGTATCAAAGGCTGCAACGCCACAGAAACATATGTTTTCCCAATTTGTGTTTAGCAAATAAGGCTGGAGATTAGGCGAGCGTTTTACGACGCCAACAATTTATGCATGAATATTATTTGATAATTATTTTTAGACGATAAGCCCATTTTCGACAAATCCTGGAAGTCACATGAGGAAAACTGTAAATCGCCTCGCCCATCTGTTTCTTAAATTACAAAGCAACGATATATCAACAATATATGTATACGTTTCCTGATGATGGATCTTCAACACCAAAATAAGAGATCCTTCCCACTTAATGATACATGTATATGCTTGCTGATAAGTCGCTACAATCTAAACTGTTGTTATCGATGTACAATGCATGATATATCTTTTGAAAATCATCTCGATACAGGCTTAAATACTCCAAGCCATGTCTGTCTTTTGACAGTGTAAGGAAGTAGAAATCAATACAGAACAGTAACGGGATCGAATAACTTCTAACATGTTTGCTAATATTCCCAACAGAAAAATAGAAGATGCCGCTTAATTATTGACAAGTACAACAGGAGGTTGCAATCAACTCCTGACAGGGCATATACGACTTTCCACTGGGGCCTTTTTGTGCCCAAAGTTCACTCAAACAAGAGCCACTACATACGTAAAGAGCCAGAGCTGTATATGAAAAATCCAGATTACGGTATTTATTTACCATACAGTGTGGTGGTCCAAAATTGACTGGCAGACATAAGTACAATTTGCAACCAGAACAAATTTAAAATATGTCATCTTTTCCCAAGGAATGATGAAATATAAGTTAGAGTTAGATATATAAAAAGGCAAGCGTGAAAATTATCCAATAGTTAGATTAAGACACTGATCTGATCTCATGTCTGTTTTCACAAGCCTTGAGGGACAAAATCCTGCCTTCACAAATACCATACAGAGTGACCATTTGAATCCCTCAAAATGAAATCAATAAATTAAATGGACAAACAAAAGGTTAAAAGATGACTATGATGGCCCAGACTATTTGTTCCATTTTGACTTCAGGTTCTCGCAGTATCAAGTTGACAACCACCTCATTCACGGCATTCTAAGCAACATTACTTTATTTCTTGTTCACGTGTCATGAAAACGTTCGGCAGCAGTACCCAAATGCATGAGTGAATTTTGCTCTTTTTTAATGTAAATGCACAAACACTTCATTGGCAATAAACTGACGTGTAAGAATATCGTGTTTACCATGGCTAGTATAAAGAGAGAGAGAGCGGGTGGAGACACGGGTAATATTTTTAATATATTCGTAAAGACCTTCGACAGCTTACCCATTTCTATTGATCAAAAACCTATCTCTAGGGCCGGTCTACAACGTTGACATGACACCAGTGACTGACAAAAAGTGAACAACAATCACATAATGCAATGCTGAACCAAGAAGCTAATTCTACAATTTTACAGTTTTTGGTAATATTCTGGCGAAATCATTACAGTAAGATCTTTTCTGGCCACTGCAATGTGTATATGGGTTGTTATCTAGTCCCATTGATTATGATAAAGTAGATTTATTATTTGATGGGGTTAATAAGTAAGGCTGTAAAATGACATTCCCAGCTAGGTTGATTCCAACTGCATTTTGTTGATGATGCCTTTGATTTTCCGGAATAATTAGATTTGACTTAGACAACGCCACTTACAGACTGATATGAACAGTCTCTCACATTGATCGGCTACTTGCAAAACCAAGCGAATTTTCATCCCCCTAAACCCGGCTCTTAGCTCCGCTCCTTCATAGGAGGATCCAGAACCATTTGGGGGAGGGGTTAATTTTTTTCAGCGGGGGATGTGGAGTAAATCTTTTCCACATATTGCGACACGATACGGAGGGTGAATATACTGGCTGTGCAAATTCGAAAGCTTCGGATTCGTGGATAACCACATGACACTTGGAGGCGCTAATCATCATAACAACCCTTCACCTTTAAGCGGGGTTTTGTCATTTTTCTCTCTTTTCCAGTACTTTTGCATATATTTTGGTGCTTGTTGTGAGTATTGTTTTATAACCCTTAAATCCGCCTTTTTCTCCTCACTACAAGAATATAAGGGGATGTAGCCCACCCCCACGTAACATGAAATTTATAAAGTTTTTCCCAAGGGCGTAAATCCCAGGGGATACCCTCATTCCCTGGGGCATAACTTCGACTGCAAGAGTGTGGCGAAGCAACTGTACTTCTTGAATGAACTTCACATTGACAGTATAGGTTTTCATTTCTATTTCCATCAGTCAGAGTATTTTTTTTACACATCTATACTATTTTGAACTTGTCAAAAGAAGAAATCGAGGAGCATAGCATTTGAGTTTTTAACTTAATTCGCTGGGTGCGGTGTCCCCTTTTTGCAAAGAGTTCGTTGTGAAATTTAGTATTGTTCCCCTCATTCTCTCTATATTGTTTTACTGCATGTGTATTTTTAAGCGAGTTGTATTGATGCTGTACATAATTAAGTATCACTGTTGTATGTTAGTTTTTAATTTCAATTCAGATGTTTAATTTCAATTTGACCGATATTTGTACCTGATCGGATGCACTTTTTGGTGAAAGCAAACCCCAAATTCAATTATGATCAGTGTGCCGCCAGGTATATTACCATAGGTGCCTGTGTTCTTAGGCATTTAAGCAACGTGCACGCCGAATGCCGCCACTTCTCCTTGGTTCTACTGGCAAAGATCATAATATTTTACCAAATGTATCAAAGGCTGCAACGCCACAGAAACATATATTTTCCCAATTTGTGTTTAGCAAATAAGGCTGGAGATTAGGCGAGCGTTTTACGACGCGAACAATTTATGCATGAATATTATTTGATAATTATTTTTAGACGATAAGCCCATTTTCGACAAATCCTGGAAGTCACATGAGGAAAACTGTAAATCGCCTCGCCCATCTGTTTCTTAAATTACAAAGCAACGATGTATCAACAATATATGTATACGTTTCCTGATGATGGATCTTCAACACCAAAATAAGAGATCCTTCCCACTTAATGATACATATATATGCTTGCTGATAAGTCGCTACAATCTAAACTGTTGTTATCGATGTACAATGCATGATATATCTTTTGAAAATCATCTGGATACAGGCTTAAATGCTCCAAGCCATGTCTGTCTTTTGACAGTGTAAGAAAGTAAAAATCAATACAGAACAGTAACGGGATCGAATAACTTCTAACATGATTGCTAATATTCCCAACTGAAAAATAGAAGATACCGCTAAATTATTGACAAGTAATACAGGAGGTTGCAATCAACTCCTGAGAGGACATATACGACTTTCCACTGAGGCCTTTTTGTGCCCACCGTTCACTCAAACAAGAGCCACTACATACGTAAAGAGCCAGAGCTGTATATGAAAAATCCAGATTACGGTATTAATTTACCATACAGTGTGGTGGTCCAAAATTGACTGGCAGACATAAGTACAATTTGCAACCAGAACAAATTTAAAATATGTCATCTTTTCCCAAGGAATGATGAAATATAAGTTAGAGTTAGATATATAAAAAGGCAAGCGTGAAAATTATCCAATAGTTAGATTAAGACACTGATCTGATCTCAAGTCTGTTTTCACAAGCCTTGAGGGACAAATCCTTCCTTCACATATACCATACAAAGTGACCATTTGAATCCCTCAAAATGAAATCAATAAATTAAATGGACAAACAAAAGGTTAAAAGATGACTTTGATGGCCCAGACTATTCGTTCCATTTTGACTTCAGGTTCTCGCAGTATCAAGTTGACAACCACCTCATTCACGGCATTCTAAGCAACATTACTTTATTTCTTGTTCACGTGTCATGAAAACGTTCGGCAACAGTTATCAAATGCATGAGTGAATTTTGCTCTTTTTTAATGTAAATGCACAAACACTTCATTGGCAATAAACTGACGTGTAAGAATATCGTGTTTACCATGGCTAGTATAAAGAGAGAGAGAGCGGGTGGAGACACGGGTAATATTTTTAATATATTCGTAAAGACCTTCGACAGTTTACCCATTTCTATTGATCAAAAGCCTATCTCTAGGGCCGGTCTACAACGTTGACATGACACCAGTGACTGACAAAAAGTGAACAACAATCACATAATGCAATGCTGAACCAAGAAGCTAATTCTACAATTTTACAGTTTTTGGTAATATTCTGGCGAAATCATTACAGTAAGATCTTTTCTGGCCACTGCAATGTGTATATGGGTTGTTATCTAGTCCCATTGATTATGATAAAGTAGATTTATTATTTGATGGGGTTAATAAGTAAGGTTGTAAAATGACATTCCCAACTAGGTTGATTCCAACTGCATTTTGTTGATGATGCCTTTGATTTTCCGGAATAATTAGATTTGACTTAGACAACGCCACTTACAGACTGATATGAACAGTCTCTCACATTGATCGGCTACTTGCAAAACCAAGCGAATTTTCATCCCCCTAAACCCGGCTCTTAGCACCGCTCCTTCATAGGAGGATCCAGAACCATTTGGGGGAGGGGTTAATTTTTTCAGCGGGGGATGTGGAGTAAATCTTTTCCCACATATTGCGACACGATACGGAGGGTGAATGGCCTGGCTGTGCAAATTCGAAAGCTTGGGATTCGTGGATAACCACATGATACTTGGAGGCGCTAATCATCATAACAACCCTTCACCTTTAAGCGGGGTTTTGTCATTTTTTTACCTTTTCCAGTACTTTTGCATATATTTTGGTGCTTGTTGTGAGTATTGTTTTATAACCCTTAAATCCGCCTGTTTCTCCTCACTACAAGAAGATAAAGGGATGTAGCCCACCCCCACGTAACATGAAATTTATAAAGTTTTTCCCAAGGGCGTAAATCCCAGGGGATACCCTCATTCCCTGGGGCATAACTTCGACTGCAAGAGTGTGGCGAAGCAACTGTACTTCTTGAATGAACTTCACATTGACAGCATAGGTTTTCATTTCTATTTCCATCAGTCAGAGTATTTTTTGTACACATCTATACTATTTTCAACTTGTCAAAAGAAGAAAACGAGGAGCATAGCATTTGAGTTTTTAACTTAATTCGCTGCGTGCGGTGTCCCCTTTTTGCAAAGAGTTCGTTGTGAAATTTAGTATTGTTCCCCTCATTCTCTCTATATTGTTTTACTGCATGTGTATTTTTAAGCGAGTTGTATTGATGCTGTACATAATTAAGTATCACTGCTGTATGTTAGTTTTTAATTTCAATTCAAATGTTTAATTTCAACTTGACCGATATTTCTACCTGATCGGATGCACTTTTTGGTGAAAGCAAACCCCAAATTCAATTATGATCAGTGTGCCGCCAGGTATATTACCATAGGTGCCTGTGTTCTTAGGCATTTAAGCAACGTGCACGCCGAATGCCGCCACTTCTCCTTGGTTCTACTGGCAAAGATCATAATATTTTATCAAATGTATCAAAGGCTGCAACGCCACAGAAACATATGTTTTCCCAATTTGTGTTTAGCAAATAAGGCTGGAGATTAGGCGAGCGTTTTACGACGCGAACAATTTATGCATGAATATTATTTGATAATTATTTTTAGACGATAAGCCCATTTTCGACAAATTCTGGAAGTCACATGAGGAAAACTGTAAATCGCCTCGCCCATCTGTTTCTTAAATTACAAAGCATATATATCGCTCTCCTTTGAAAATGCAAATATTTATCGAGAAAAAACACGAATGTATTGTATATTGAACATCTTCCTGTACTGATGCCCATTTGAAATCCACGATGTTTGCATTTCTGCTGGATTTCCCTTCTGATTTTGGATGTGAGCAAATCACAATAAAAATAGGTGAAGCAAACTTTATATTTCTTTACAATGTCCAACCAGGCCTCTCCTTGAATAAAGCAGAAGTTCAGTATGAAATTATTAAGAGGTGAAATTTTTGTAACACAAGACGCTACATAAAATAGACCCGAATAGAATAAAAGCTAATCGTGGCTTTAGAGGACCTTAGCTTTCAAATATGAAGTACAGTCTGCCATTTCAACAGGGAATCTTCCATGAGACACGAAGACCAGTCTCCTGTGAAAAATGACCAAAAAAACTTTTCCCAATAGGAAGTTATATGGTGTATCGCCAGACACTTGTGTAATAAAAAAAATCATGCTGTCTTTTATAGACTCTCTCCTTTTCTGTTCTAAGCCGTACAGGTTCACTTAATTTGCAATAGTACCCACAGTTCACTTTACCTATTTCTTATCGTTTTAGCATTGTCTTTGTCCTGTAGAGATGAATACGTCGCATGGCAAGCCTGAATCTAGCCAAACTCGATTGTCCAAAGCACAGTAGCAAAAGCGAAGACGATGAGGTACCAACCCAAGTGGGTTTTGGATGCCAGACTACATTTCTCGTTGTCCAGATTCTCAGTGCATAGGATGAGTCTAGCCAACCTGTGAAAGATCCCACACCCTCCTGTTATTTAAATCAATAACATCCTAAATGAAACGATGTATCAACGATATATGTATACGTTTCCTGATGATGGAACTTCAACACCAAAATAAGAGATCCTTCCCACTTAATGGTACATGTATATGCTTGCTTATAAGTCGCTACAATCTAAACTGTTGTTATCGATGTCCAATGCATGATATATCTTTTGAAAATCATCTGGATACAGGCTTAAATGCTCCAAGCCATGTCTGTCTTTTGACAGTGTAAGAAAGTAAAAATCAATACAGAACAGCAACCATATAAAGAAACAGAAAATAAGTGCGTTTAAAGAACACTGCTTCGTTATATTGATTGGCTGGTGGTTTTTTTTTTTACCGTATTTAGGCTTATGAATTGGTTTGGTCAATGTCATTTTGTTTTAAAGACGATTTACCTCGGGTCGTCCTGGCAAGTCCATTTTAATCCTCGATGGGCAATGCGGTTCTTTAGCGTCTTCACTGTCCCAGTATCACAGGTATCTCTAAGAATGTCAACAAATTAGTTTTCTTCCATTACTTTTTAGATCATTACAGTGAGTTATTTTTAAATTACTTTAATTCACATCTTTCCTTGCGTTTCTCCTCCGAAACCATTTAATTAGTACAAGGAGTATCATCATCTATTGAAATCTGTAAGTGACCAATAGAAAAAATAGGCGAAAGAATAACTAGATTCTAAATAATTTCTGGAGGCAGGCCCTCACCATTAAAGCTCATCTCAACGCTTTGGGTTCTGTGTGTGAAATGGTAACTTCAATATCCCAAAGTGCCTTGGTAGTCGTCCCCTTTGCTCAGTGACGTAAATTTGCGCCGGAAATTGGGGGTGGGGAAAGGTGGGGGATGACTTGCCTGGCCCTGAAAATTTGAACAGTGGGGGGGGGGGTTCGACACAGTATAACTCTATATATAGGTCGATTCTCATAAAATTGATGAACAGCTGTAATATGTATTCATTTACGGCTTTCTAAAATTGGTTGCCCTTTTTTGAGAGATGTTGAATGCATTTTAGTCGTTGAAAGTCTGAAAAATTCTTCACAATCCGTTTAATTTTATCTCACCTCAAAACAGAGTGGGGGATGATTCAATAGCCCATTCTCCACCTTGGGGAATATGTCCCCCCCCCTTCCGCCTCGGGATTTACGCCCATGCCTTTGCTCATCTCGTGCGCACCGAAGCACAGCGTTAGCACGTGCTTGCTCGCTGCAGCAAATGTACATGTATGGGATCCAATCAAAAGACGATAAACTGACACCACTGACGTAGATATTAAAGCGTTTGGCTACAGTGCAGCGGTCTTAGCTTGCAACAGAGCGCCCTATATCCCAGAAAGTATCAGCCTGGGTCTGAATTACTTGGCTGAGGCTTGAACATGCATCCGACTGTACGGTAGTATAGTAACTACAGGCAGTAGCATAGAGTCGTGCCATACAGCCCCAGAAGTGGTAACCAATCAGAAAGTAGTTTTTAGGATGATTACTGTACAAACGTATGTCAACAGCACTTACACAACCTGCCCGTCCAGATCATGTACAACGATAATGTTGACTAGATCTACCGCAGAGGTTTTCAAGTTGGGAAGTTCTATGGTGGCAAAAAAGCTGCAGTACAATGGAAAGTAATATCCACCGAGCACATTAACATCTCTAAAACTGGAAATATTTTGTAAGACTTTGCTGAGCAATTTCTCATTTTTCCACTGTTACTTGTTTCTTGGCTTTATGTACATTTATATTCAAATAAGGTGTTTCAGTTTGTCTCGTTGTAAACTAAAAACTGTTTGTGTTAATAATCTGAAATTCATCACACAAGTATCATTTGTAGCCCTACACACACCTGTTGTTCCGGAAGGCCCCACCTGGGTCGCTTCCGTTTAAGAGGACGGTGACCCTTCCTCGTGCTTGCTTGGCGAACTGACAATAAAAACAACATTGGGCATTACATAGTTTAAAACAAACGACCCTGCCAAAGGCACATGCATGTCACAAAAACAGATGCAAATACGTGCACAACAAACAATAACATTTATGAAACATTTATCCGAAATCATCCGCCCCAAGCTGAAGTGCACCCCCAATCGGTGAAAGAAAGACAGGGTTCTTGCACGCGTTCTGCGTATACGCAAAGAACACATATGCCGAAATAAAAGTTTTGCTTACTCAGCGTGCTCGGCGTCAAACGCGCATATACTTGCCCGCCTCATGGCGCGCCTATGCAGTGAGTGGTGAGTACCATAGATATGGGTTATTTATGTCTGTGGTGAGAACCCCCCCAAAAAACGCCCTCTTTTTTCCTCTTGGAGCGGATTAGCCAAGATAAAATAATACCAGTCAGGCGTAAAGAGTAGTCCACGATCTTCAGCATTTCAGATCTCCTTTCTAAAAAAGAGCAATATTGACCCAAATAAAAAAATATTACATAGAGTAGAAACCTTTCCCACAAAATGCTGGCTTGTGCTGCTGGCCAATTTATGATGCCTCCCCCCCCCACCTACTAACCCACAGCACTTACTGCCATGGAAGCTGCGCCCCAGAAAACCTTTGAGACCGAACTCTCGCAACTTGGGTCAGCAAATGGCGGGCAGTGGTGGTAGTTGATCCCTTGCTGGCCTCCTGTAGTCGCCCCGCACCACGTGAGCCCGTCGACAGTGTACCCGAGGAAGGTCGTTTCTAAGGAAAACATGGTGCCACCGGAGAGCATCGAGTACATCATGGCAAGATACTTGGTTCCAGACCAGAAGATGGTCTAAGTTAATTGAGAAAAAGAAAGCAAAAAAGTCTTGAGATTAGAGGGTAAAAAATAAGAACGAGCATAGCCTATTTATTATTGAAAGGAAATTGAGTTCCAAGCCTATTCAAGTATCAGACAATACAAATGGTCTCAGCGCACAAAAACCATCGGTCCTGATTGCTTTTACGCGCAATCAGTGAAGGAAACAATGAGTACAAGGTAAGAACACATCGCCCAGATTGCTGCCGAGTACTACGTGTCATACTGGTGATACAAACAAACACGAGTGCTTTTTATTAGTTCATGTGTGAATGCAATGCACGGGGCTTTTTGCATCTTACACATACGGCAAGCAGGTTTGTGTTACTTGAATGCTTCCCAAGGACTTACTTTGGAAGCATCCGACACGCACACTTTGACATAATTATAGGCAGCTTGTGTACAATTACATTCTAACCATTGCCACCCAAAGGTCCGAAAAAGAGCACCAACCAACATTTCAATTTCAAATTAACATTTAAACAGCGCCACAATAGTCTTTGGTGGTGTCCGCCTTTTGGGGTTTGCACGGTACTTAGGCTGAGTTCGGGCGGCTTGTTCTCGTATGTTCACAGCTCGATTTGTTGTTTGCGAGTCGGCGCCGGCCGTTTGATCGAATGCCAGGAACGTAACACCGGTTATCGCTGGTTGTTGCATGCAACATGGCGGCATCCATGTACGTTCTTCCAGAGTAAATTTTAGGTAGCTGGGCTGAATTCTTTTCTATTTAAAAAGGAACATTCTTCCTATGTTGTGGAAAATAAGTATTATTAATTTTGCAAAAACTTTCCACTGTCTCTGGCTTTGTTTTAAAGCCATCTCGCTATTTTTTGCGGCTGTTCAAAAATCAAAATCTCACGAGTTTTTCCTTGTGTTCCTGTAAATCCCTGACGCAGAGGTGGTGTGTGATCCTGTTCCGGGAAAAGTGTCCTTGAGTCGTGTTCCCGCCGTTCCAGCGCGAGAACAAGAGACCCGTGCCAAGAACAGGCCGCCCGAACTCGACCAAAATATTTTCCGAAATTGTAGAAAAATACCGCCCTTTGGTGATGAGTAGGAAGAGCTTAACCTTGCGTGTCCAACTGGAAATTCAAGATTATGGTCGCTGGGACAATTTTCTTTCCAATTTCAGACATGTCAGCAACGTCTTTTTTATCCTGCCCTCCTCCCAATACTCCAAATACTCAAATCCCGGACTCAGGTCTCCCGCTTCTGTACAAAATAGGCCCCGAAGTTGGAGGTTTTGTGAAAGACACGCTCCATGCTAGAAGCAATTGCTTCATTTATAGAAAAGGTTCTTCTTCGGTCTCAATTTTGGCACCCCTTACTGTTAAAAATAACCCCGGCAGATCAGAGAGAGTTCGCGCAGATATGCAGATATTACCAATTCAGTGGATTGCAACCTTTGCAACGTCTGGAAAACCTCTGGATATTGCTTTTTCATTGTCATTTTTATCGTCGTTAAGAAGAATTCACATCTTTGATAGGAGTAAAGCGTATCTATAGTAGTGTCCATAACGGAGATCAGCGGAGCGAGGACCGCATTCGTGTTATACCCTAATTTTACATAATACGCCCTCATGTGTCCCTTCTCAACGCAGTCGAGTGACAGTGAAGCGTATAATGATTTATTGGCCACTCACGCCATCCATAGGTAGGTTGACTGTCATTGCGAGGATGAAGTCGCGGAAAGCGTCATCGGGCGTATTGCAGGGGTCCTTGTAGGCGAATGCTTTCACGAAGGCTGGCCAGGCAGTGTTGTCACAGTCGACCTGGCTGATAGACAAAGAGATGACAAGCAGACTATCAGAACCTGTGGAAATGAAGATCTTTTTTTCTGCAGTATCAAGTCTTGGCTTCGGTTCAGAAAGAAACCGGTGCAGTTGTGAAGAGCACCAGGCAGGGCAGCGTACGATTTCCTCTCTTCTGCGTGTTATCACAACACCTCTCGTAAGTTTGTTGTAGGCTACCTTGATAAATTTTCATTTCATCGTGGAAATGTCAATACTCTTTCCTATTTCAAATTTCTGAGTAGAAAAAATTGCTGACATTTTTTTTAAAATGTAGCAATCTTCGGTTTTCTGTGAAACCCAGGCGTGTATGTATAGTCGTCGAACAATTACGATCAGGGATGAATAACTGTAACGTTCTTGGCAATTTATTGTGTTTACAGATATTTCAGTCAGAGATTGTAGGCAATCATTACAACATCTAGATGACGAATGGGTGGGAGCTCCCAACACAATACCGGTGGTATAAACAGACAAATCGAAGAATCACCCCTGAAACGATGCAGGGTTTGGATGGTATACCGATCTGAACAACGTCGCGCACTGACAGATGGGATCAGTGTTCGTTTGTATTGTCATTACTGTCACTATTATCTAAGAGCTTAATAAAGGAAGGAATAGGACTTATTCTTTACCGCTCAGTTCTGCAAACATTTGTTTAAATGATGGATTAGGATTTCTTAGTCTCAAAGTTGTTGCATTATTTGACAGTAACCAATGACAAAACGTGGAGGACTTGACAAGCGAATTTGTGACAAAGAGTGGTCCTTCTGTCACACAGTGTTTCAAGTTGAGTCACGCTCAGCATAAGATTTGTAATGCAATCCTAAAATTAAACGCAAAACCCGCTTTGGAACCCTCTCAATATGCTTGGTCTGGGCACATGTGAGGGCGGAGTGCCAAATTGTTAAGTCAGAATGCTCCTTTATAGGTAAATTTATTGTTTGTTATATTTCAATGATAGAGGGCGCTGTTACAATTGTACTGTAATCTAGAACTTCCCGGTCACGCTTTGCAGTCGCCATATTTCGTGTTTCGTTACCACGTCATCCCAAAGTCGTAAGTGAAATATGCATAACTTGTCATTTGTAATTCCTTTATTTGGTTATTAAAGACATTCTTTGGGTTGTGGGATATGTTTAAGGCATTTATTTTGGGAAAAAACACATGCACAAGTAACATAATTGGGACAATTTACAATGTGTATCGGGGTCGATTACATGTCACTTTAGGTTTATTGCGTGCAGTGTAAAATGTATATGTGGATCCAGGTTAATGTCATCGATCCTGTTAATTGCCAGATACTGTGTGATTAGTTATGATTGCTTAACAAAATTGTTGTTGATTTATACTTATAATTTCCAACTGTTTAAAGTCAATTTTTGCATATTTGTTTTGGACACATTAAACCGTGCTCTTTGTGCTGTTAATGTTCGCCTGATCATAACAAGCTTGTCAAGTGGATATATTTGTTAACCGTCACATCCGTCACACCCGTCACATGAGTTTAATGACTGGGATCTATGAGGATACCTGTACACCGACAACATGAGCGTAGTTAGTGGAGGTGAGCAGAGCGCCAAGCACCAAGACCATGATGGTGGCCCGTTACCAGGAGATGATGAAAGGCAGGAGGAGTCAGTACATCCAGAGGACTCTTCCAGTCAGATAGCGTCACAGAGTGTCAACCACCATGATGGTGGCCTGTTACCAGGAGATGATGAAAGGAAGGAGGAGTCAGTACGCCCAAAGGACTCTTCCAGTCAGATAACGTCAACGACAAGCACAACGAAGTCGTCACTGGGTAGAACCAGGAGAAAGCTTGTTGCCAAGATGGCAGTGCTTGAGGCAGAGGCAGCATGCTTACGAGAGATGCAGGCGATAGAGCTCGAAGAGTTGAAACTGCGTCAAAGAAAGCAAGAGCTCGCAATCAAGACCAAGATGGACATGGCAAAGGCGGAAGAAATAGTTTACGCCATCGATGGGGACAGTCTTCAGACGACACCCCCAAGTTTGACACCATCACCAGTACTGAGTGACAAGTAGGAGTCACAGAAGGACAGTTTGCATGAAGCAGGGGATGAGCAGACACCCCGGAAGGAGCCAGGTTACTCCCCTGTGGATAGTCTGTCAATTACGACACCGAAGAATGGAGAGCCCTCCGCAGACAAGCTCAAGACAGCCCCTATGGATGATGTCAACCCAGAAAAGGAAGCCTCGCTGATGGAATTGGTAAAAACGGGACAACAACAGCAGCGATGCATGCTGGCAACGATGCAACTTCCGAGAGCAGAGTTGCCAACCTTCGACGGCAACCCACTGCAATACTGGACCTTTCTGCGTGCATTCGAGAACAGTGTAGACATTGCAGATATTGACGACAGTGCCAAGCTAGTAAGGCTTCTGAAATACTGTACTGGAAAGGCAAGAAAGATCTTAGAGTGTTGTGCCATAATGGCGCCAAGTGTTGGTTACAAGAGGGCCAAGGCACTTCTCAAAGAACGCTTCGGCAGTGATTATGTCATAGCTGAGGCATGGGTAAATAAGGTAACCAAAGGTGTACCCTTGGCTTCCCATGATAAAGTAGGGCTAAGAGAGTATGCTGATGACCTCAAAGTTTGTAAGGAAACATTGGACACAATGGGATATATTCAGGAAATAAGAACCCAAGGTGTAATGGTAAAACTTGTAGAGAAGCTGCCCGGTTATTTACGTAATCGATGGATAAAACTTGTAAGGGGGCTTCGGAAGAGTGACAAGTGTCCTAAGATTGCTGATTTGGTTGAGTTTGTTGAAGATGCGGCCCAGGAGGCCAATGATCCTGTATATAGTAATTTGCATGCAAGTACATATAAGCCACACAAACCAGAGATGAGACCTAGAGTAACCAGACCAGACAAAACTAGCTATGCATTGTCAACCATTAGCAAGATGAATGAACATGTACATGTAACATGTGTGATGTGTAAGGGTAACCATACACTGTTTGGTTGTTCTGAATTCAAGGGTAAAACCCCCACAAGAGCGGTTTAACTTTGCCAACGCTGAAAGATTGTGTTACAATTGTTTAATGCCAGGTCATGTTTCAAGTGCATGTAGTTTGCATAGAGTTTGTTCTGTTGCAGGGTGCGGTAAAAGACACACAAAGTTCTTGCATCCATTAAAGCAGACACCGTCATCTGGTGTTGAAGATGATAGACCAGCTGGGCCGGAGGCAACAGCGCAAAGTAGCTTCACTGAGACGGATCATGGCACATCTTGCGTCACAGGGGTCGGGGTGTACAGAGTCGCCCTACCTATCATTGCAGTGAAGGTCAGTGCAGTAGATGGCGATTGTAGCATTGACACTTATGCTCTTCTTGACAATGGTTCAACAAGCAGTTTCTGTACGGAGGAGCTTGCATGTCGACTGAGCATCAAGGGTAAAAGGGAATCCTTGACCCTAACGACAATGACAAAGGCAAAGGTCAAGACTGAAACAACCGTCGTCAGCTTGGTGGTGAACAGTTTTGACCAACAAGCGGCAGTTAAACTTGATAAGGTTTATACACGACACTCACTTCCGATTAATGACGACAACATTGCTGAGCCAGAAGACATCACGAAATGGCCACATCTGCGAGACATCAGCATCCCCCAGGTTGAGAAGGGCAAGGTACACCTCTTGATTGGTCAAGACTCGCCAGAGGCACTCCTTCCATTGGAAGTGAGAAGTGGTGAAACAAAGGCACCGTATGCTACCAGAACTCGACTTGGATGGTCCTTAAATGGGCCGTTGGGAATGTCCATGAGGCCTGCGGTAACGTCAAGCTATGTGGCAGTTGATAATGCTCTTGAGCAACAGCTGCAGAGATTCTGGAAATTGGATGCTGCTGAGTCACTGTATGACGACGACAAGGGCATGTCAGTCCAAGACAAGAGAGCAATTACATTGTGGGAGAGCACCGTTTGCATGAAAGATGGCCATTATGAACTGCCAATACCGTTCAAGAACAACCCGCCAAGGCTTGCTGACAATCGAATGGTCGCAGAGCAACGCCTGACTTCATTGGGCAGACGTCTAGAGAGGGATCATGAGTTGAAGTCACGCTACATAGAAGGCATGAAAAACCTGGTTGATAATGGATATGCTGAGGCACTAGGAGATGATTGCGTGACAGATACGGCCATATGGTATCTACCACATCACCCGGTACTCGATTCAGGTAAACAAGGGCAGATGCGAATCGTCTTCGACTATGCAGCTAAACACCATGGTCAGTCCTTGAACACGCAGACAATCAGTGGGCCAGACCTGACAAACAAGTTGTAAGGCGTACTCCTTCGCTTCTGACAAGAGCAAGTGGCAGTTTTGGCAGACATTCGTGCCATGTTCCACCAGGTCAGAGAGTCCCCGGAATGTCGAGACGTCTTGCGTTACCTTTGGTGGCCTGACGGTGATACTTCACGTGAACCGGCTGTGCACAGGATGACTGCACACCCTTTTGGCGGGACATGGAGTCCCAGTTGCTGTTCCTTTGCCTTACGACATACCGCTGAGAACAACCGTCACGACTTCCAACCAGACACAGTCAATTGCGTCATGCGCAATTTCTACGTAGATGACTGCCTAGTCTCACTTGCAACTGAAGTTGAGGCTATTCGGGTTTCTAGAGAACTACGAGAACTTCTGTCCAGAGGTGGTCTTCAGTTGACGAAGTGGTTGAGTAACAGCCCTCAAGTTCTTGAGTCAATCCCACAGGAGGATAGAGCTGTGGGTGTCAGGGGGCTAGACCTGAATCATGAAGCGCTACCGACAGAGAGGGCCTTGGGTATGCAGTGGGACGTCGAGACTGACTGCTTCGGGTATAAAGTGAGCCAAAGGGAAAAACCCTTGACAAGGAGGGGGTTACTAAGTATTGTTTCCTCCATCTATGACCCGCATGGATTTGCGAGTCCCTTCACGCTGTTAGCCAAGAAGATTGTCCAAGACTTAAGCAGGAAGAAGTTGGGTTGGGACGAAGAGCTACCGTTACAACACAGAGAGGATTGGCAACGTTGGAAGCAGGACTTGGGATAGCTCGAACAGCTGCGGATAAACCGATGTATCAAGCCTTATGGGTACAAGGATGGCGTCAGTTATCAGTTGCACCACTTTTCCGACGCGTCTGAGGCAGCTTACGGAGCTGTAACTTACCTTCGTATGGTGAATTCTGCAGGCCTCAGCCACACATGTCTGCTATTATCAAAGTCACGTCTGGCACCTTTGAAGAAGGTTACGATACCAAGGCTTGAGCTGACGGCTGCGACACTCTCTGTGAGGCTGGATGCAATGATCAAGAAGGAGTTTGACCTACCTTTGGAAGAATCAGTTTTCTGGACTGATAGCACAGTAGTGCTTCGATACATCTATAATGAACAGAAGCGTTTCCACACCTTTGTGGCAAACAGAGTAGCCGTCATCCAGAACCAGTCAAGTTTTCATCAGTGGCGTCATGTGAAAAGCGGGTTAAACCCGGCAGATGTTATCACCAGAGGGCAAATGGTAGATGAGCTGCTGGCCAACCAGAAGTGGTTGATTGGTCCTGAATTCTTACGCCAAGAAGACTACATGTGGCCAAGTTTACCGATCTCGACAACTCTAGACGATAAAGATCCAGAAGTGAAGCTTGAGAAGGAGATAGTCACCATTTATGCCACCCAACATACAGACTCAGCTAACCCAACCGACAGATTGATGGCCAGACACTCCTCATGGTATGAGCTGAGAAGAAGTGTTGCATGGATTTTGCGAGTGGCTGACAGTCCGCTAAGAAGAATCAGAAAGCAACCGGCAATACAAGACATGAAGACGCTGACAACGAACGACCTAGCCAGGGCAGAGGCTGCCATCATAAGATACATTCAAGCCCAGTCCTTCCAGGAGGAGTTCAGCAGCTTGAAGAAGGGTGAAGATAAGGCTCAGAAGCTTAGGTCTGAAAAGAAGAAGAAAGGTCAACTGTACAAGTTGGATCCTATCTTGACAGACGACAGCATCATCAGAGTTGGGGGACGGTTGCGGAATGCCCCGGGAGATACATCAAACCATCCACCCATATTGCCAAAAGACAACCATGTAGTCTCTCTTATCATGAAGCACTACCATCTGGAATCTGGTCACTCGGGAAGAGAGAATGTTCTGTCACTGATACGACAAAAATTCTGGGTCATCAAGGCTAGATCCATTTTGCGCAAGGTTTTGAGCAGTTGCTTTGAATGTAGGCGAAGTTCTGTAGTTCCAGTCCAGCAGAAGATGGCAGACCTACCATCTGACAGGGTTACCCCACACAGACCACCATGCTCATTTGTTGGAGTCGATTGTTTTGGACCGTTTCTAGTGAAACAGGGTAGAAACCAGATCAAACGGTACGGTTGCATATTCACGTGTCTTGCATCTCGAGCGGTGCACATAGAGGTTTTGCATACACTGGATACAGATTCCTTCATAAATGGCATGCAGAGATTTATCTGTCGACGAGGACAACCGATAGAGCTGAGGTCCGATAATGGCTCCAACTTCATTGGAGCAGAGTGTGAGCTCAAGGAAGCTTGGAAAGGGTTGAGTCAAGAGAAGGTTGACAAGTTCCTTCTTAAGAAAGGAATCCAGTGGAAGTTCAACCCCCCGAGTGCTTCCCACATGGGGGGCGTCTGGGAAAGACAAATTAGGTCAACACGCAGGCTGTTGAGTTCACTGATGACAGAACAGGTAGTGAGCGATGAAACTTTGTCGACTGTAATGTGTCTAGTCGAAAGTATCATAAACAACAGGCCAATTACCACCGTCTCAGACGACATCAACGACTTGGAACCACTCACTCCAAATCACCTGCTACTTCTTCGTGGTGCGCCACATTCCCTTGGTGAATTCGACAAAAAGGATATGTACTCGCGGAGAAGATGGAAGCAAGCGCAATACCTTGCTGATGTATTTTGGAGAAGATGGATCCGGGAATATCTCCCCTCACTGCAAAAGAGACAAAAATGGCTTGAACCCCAAAGGAGCATCATGGTTGGCGACTTGGTACTTATTGTTGACAATGACCTCCCTAGAAACAAATGGCTTCTTGGGCGTGTTCTTGAAACTTACCCAGGGAAGGATCAGCTTGTAAGAGTGGTCAAAGTAAAAACCAAGTCATCCATTCTGACTAGGCCAGTTCAGAAGTTGTGCCTCTAAGAGTCAGTAAATAAAGACAAGTGAACCATCTGGTATTCATCAGGGATTTACAGCACGGATTTACAGCTTAAATCAAACCCTAACATTCCAGCATCAAGTTTCTTGTAAGGATATGTGTAATTGTCCATTGTAATTTGAATGGTGTTATTGTTGGGATTATGTAATCATTTTTTCCGTGCTTAAAGGTATATAACATTCGGTTTGTTGAAATGGTCGCATTTTGCTTAATGATATAGTTATGTAGTAAATGCCTTATTAAGTATGTAATGGCATTTAAGGGGTCGGAATGTTAAGTCAGAATGCTCCTTTATAGGTAAATTTATTGTTTGTTATATTTCAATGATAGAGGGCGCTGTTACAATTGTACTGTAATCTAGAACTTCCCGGTCACGCTTTGCAGTCGCCATATTTCGTGTTTCGTTTCCACGTCATCCCAAAGTCGTAAGTGAAATATGCATAACTTGTCATTTGTAATTCCTTTATTTGGTTATTATAGACATTCTTTGGGTTGTGGGATATGTTTAAGGCATTTATTTTGGGGAAAAAAACATGCACAAGTAACATAATTGGGACAATTTACAATGCGTATTGGGGTCGATTACATGTCACTTTAGGTTTATTGCGTGCAGTGTAAAATGTATATGTGGATCCAGGTTAATGTCATCGATCCTGTTAATTGCCAGATACTGTGTGATTAGTTATGATTGCTTAACTTCAATTATGAACAAAATTGTTGTTGATTTATACTTATAATTTCCAACTGTTTAAAGTCAATTTTTGCATATTTGTTTTGGACACATTAAACCGTGCTCTTTGTGCTGTTAATGTTCGCCTGATCATAACAAGCTTGTCAAGTGGATATATTTGTTAACCGTCACATCCGTCACACCCGTCACACAAACAGGTGTAGCATTATCAAGGAGAGGCCGAATAAAGCCACTATGTCTGATAATAAGGTCACGCTGAGGCAAGTTAAGATAAGTTAGTTGTTGTAGCATATGCTTACTGGTATTATAAGCCTTTCTGACCATGTCTTGTAAATGCTTCTCCCGTTTGCAATAGGCCTATGCCTGGATAGTAACCCCTAACGCCCTCAACGACTGAACCTGTTCCAAAGCATGATTATCAATGGTTAACTGAGCGGGTTGAAGTACATTTTCCTAATGTGGTTTTGATTACGCCATAGTTCCAAATCACCAAGCGTGACTTGTACCTCAGTGGTCACCCCCAGTGGAACCCGTTCAGCGATTGTCATGTCAACAACATACTTCCAACAGAGAGACTCGCAAAGCATGCCAAATTGGTAGTTTATTCTATGGTAATTCAGATTTGATAACCAGCTTTTTTAACCTTTCAGATGATCCTTGACCTCTATGCAAGTTTACCTGTCTGGCTTTCCCTTTTCCATCCCTGTCACTCGCTGGTAGTCCCAACACCGCCCAACCACGATTTCAGTGAGATTGAGCGTAGTTCCCGTTCCGGCCTTTCCCTCTATGCGGTCGGCGAAGTCGTCAAGGTGTACATGCTGCAGAATAGTGGCCAGGGACTCGCCACGGCTGGGTGAGTTCAGGCTAGCGAGGACAAGGCCAAGGAGGCCCGCGAAGTTTGGCAAGAAAGTCGTGAAAAGCATTACACTGGAGGGAACTAAATGGCTGGAATCATGGAGCTACGGCGTTGAGGTATGGATTTCTTACTCTTTGTCCTGAAAAAAAAATACCAAGAAACGTAGTTGAGAATTATTGTGTGACTGACTGTCTCGTTGACAATGGCGGATCCGCATGCGGCGCTACTCTATTTCCTTTCCTTTAAAAAGCGTGCAAAACTCCCCCACCCCAATGTGTAGCCTTTCCCTGAGATAGGCTACAACATGCAGGTAACATGACGGAAAACCATTTTGCCCCCTCCCCGAATATTTGGTTCTGAAACCATCATTACTGATTGATCGTTCAGTCAGTCGGATGACCGGTTAGCCACAAATAACCGGCCGGTCGGTGGATTTGCTGGTCGCTCACTCCAGTGCTTTCCGCGTCCGTCTACGGAGCATTTCGCAAGCTGGTGCCTCATTCTCTGAAGGGAGACACTTGTCGCTTAGTTCTACCTCATGGGATTAACAGAGAGTCTTTTTCTTTAAAATTTTGAAGAGGTCTGGAATGGAGGCACCAGTCTTCTCTTTAGACGTGTCTCGTACGTACTGGTATTATTTTATATCCTGTTACTTTACTAATATATGGTCTTGAATTAAACTAGCACTTACGACGTGCCGGATTAAATACTAGCTGCTGTTATCCAAGTTGGTTTTAGTTACGCTATTTATTAATTGTATTTTGAGACAACATCATTTTCTTCTTCATAATTAATATACAAAATTTAAGCATTTTATCAACGTACCTGCCTTTTCCTGCGTTTTAGAATGAATTTGTGTTGCCAAACAAATCCTGCTGATACAATACAGTGCGAGATCAAAATACCCCAAAGAAGTAAATGATTGCAGCAAAGGTTGTAATACGTTCAAAAGAACACAGACCAGTATTTTACCGTACAAGGTCCACACTTGTTTAAATGTCAAGTATAGTCGAATGAATGGCTTGTACAGAGGCCCTTACCAGCATGTTAAGTGCTGGTCTTGTAAACAAACTTCTCATTTGTGTACTTTGAACACGTTGCATGGTAGATGACAGTCCAGTTTGTCTTCACTGATAAGGAAAAAAATACTAAACGATACTTCAGTAACGTATCTAGGTCTGTAAACAAATTCATTATATCCGGCCCTAACAACTTCGGTAGCACCGTTTCTAAAATGCTAGTGCTTTCAATTGCAAATAAAAAGAGATTGGAAACTTTTTTGTTTTCAAGGGTACGTTACGCCCCGCCTCCTACAGTCGTGGAGTGAAACCGGCAACATTTAGAAGAGGACTAAATCAAATATTAGCCATTCTGAGAACAGGAGATAGCAGCCTTCGTGACAGAATGGGAAATCGTTGGCGAAGGGAGAGTTGCCGTGAATGCAAGATCAACGCAGCCGATCCTTTCATACGCGTTCTTCATCAGAACCAGAAGGAGTCTAGGTACTTGCATGAGGTATTTCACATTTTAGAAATTAGTGTGCCGATTCGAATACCTTAAGCGCCGGTCATAGGCCCATTGATTGTCGATCTTTTAAACTGGGCTTTCCAGTTCATTATTACAATGATATGACCACATCCTTCAATCAACCAGAGGTCTTGAGATTGAGTCCCGTTTTCGAAGGATTTGAACTCTTGAAGAAAATAGGACCGGTAAATCACGTTTTGCAAGTATTCAAGTATGTTTTGAATTAGTTAGTATTAAACTGTTCACAACACACTGAAATATTCAAAGTAGACCTATCCTGAGTGCATGCCGTCATATGCTGTCCGATTCAACTGTAAACAAGAAATACAGAGAAATGAAACTTAGTTGGGTGCTTTACATCTGTGCTTAAAGTACTGAAAAAAATAGGCATGAACCTTTTTCACGAAAACTCTTCATTAAATAATTTTGCTCTCAAGCGTATTTTACGCTCATTTCAAAATGTCCAAAAGTCTTCTAATTATTAATTCGACATTGCCTGTCCAAAAAATCAAACACTGTAAAACCAAGTGTTAATGTTGCAAGCCTTTTTAGACCGTGTTGTGGTGTTAATAATCCAAAGCTAAATACGTTGTGGTTTTTTTTTAAATAAATACGTGTTGATGTGTTAATAAATTTAAAGACAATTACACAATTGGGTGTTAATAACAAGACTCAAAAACAAATATGTCGGGTGGTAACATTTTCTGAAGACTATCATACGTTTATTTCCAAAAAGGTGTTAACATTTTAAACCGTTAAATCTTATAATTAATGCAAAGACGCATTTATAATGAGCTTTGGTTTTTCCAGTATACCAATCCCCTTACGTTTTACTAGCTCCCCTGCCATTTTGTTCCAGAAACGTTATGTACATTAAACGTTGACATTTGTAATTTCTAAATGTTGTGCTCTTATTTAGGCAATCGGCTTCGTACTGACTGCCTCGTCAGTTTGAAACAGCACTACATGAAAAGAAAAATAATCAAGTAACTTTATAGGAGCTTCAAAGACATTGTGGAAATAATAAGCCCCTTATTTATATTATTTTTAAATGAAGAGGAGGGGCCTCATTAAGAGTAGGACCTTATTATTGTTTTGTCATTAAAAATTAAAAACCAGACAGAAAATCGTGTGTTTAGCAATGACAAAATATATCCCACCAGATAAATGAATCAAACGTACTGTTCATCATTATACAACCAAAAAACTAGACAGAAATGGATTGATAAAAATACTTCTCTCGAGCAATAGCGTCATTGATATGTGAAAAGTGGCAAGGCTTTTGTAACGTTGACTTTTGCCAGTTAGGATACTTTTGCTGCCTTGGCCAACTTCGATAGCCTATTCAGTCTATTTCTAATATCTGCCAAAGCTTCCTTCACTACATCGCACCGGGATCCTTCCAAATCCTGAATAATCGATTCCATCGTTGGCCGATCCTTCGGCACTCGACGACACTGACAATAAATGGAGTCGACCACCCCCAGTTCTGGCTTTTGGAAGGAGATGACGCTGAACACGTAACCCAAACTGTAGACGTCCGTTTGGATTCCGTACTGACAGGTGCCCTCTATCAGCTCTGGAGCTAGTTGCATACAGTTCCTGTAACATTTTGCCTTTTCCTCAACGCTGTACTGGAAGGGAGGAGGTGGGTTGTCTATCCTCGTAGCCATCCCCAAGTCGATTATTTTGGCACCCCAGTTTCCATCCGACTTGTTTCTTGGGTCTCGCCACACCATGATGTTTCGAGTGTGAAAGTCATTATGAGACCATCCAGCTTGATGCAAAGCGTGAAGTCCTCTCGATATATCGAGGCATATGTTGATCCATCCGAGCTTGGTGAGCTTAGCTGGAGGATAGTCCACCACGCTGCGTAGGTGTCTGGACTTGAGGGCCACTGAATCACCAACAAACTCTACAGCGAAGGTTGTCCGGTTCACAATTCCCACCACCTTGGGGAATTCACGACGGTGCTGCACAGCCATCATCACCCTTACCTCTTCTAACATCTCTTTGTAAGCTTTCGCGTCATCAGTCACATTCTTGAGGCGTTTCAGTGCAATCAGTTCTCCTCCCTTCCTCTTCTTGAGTAGGACCTCACCGTAGACTCCACTTCCAAGACAAGTAGGTTTCCCCTGTGTGAGCACTTCCTCTAGCTCAGTCTCCAAGAGCACAGGGATGATTGAAGATTCGGCAGGTAGAGGAGACGGGCTTGACGAGGCACAAGCTCCACCCAGCCCACTGGTGGAAGTAGGTGACATCTGCTTTTGTCGCTTACGAGGATTAATATCAACTGGGCTCTTCGGAGGATTCATCTGTCTCCTGATAATATAACGAGATAGTGGGATTGCTAACTACATTAGCAAAAGGTTAAATTACACGGACTTCTCTTAGAGTGAACTGCCAGTCACTTCGTCTCAAACTTAGTCGAAGTTATTGAAGTAATCCACGATCAAGGCATTCCTTTCCAATTACATTTCCCAGTTACTTGTGACTTTCTTTTATTGTGACTGACTTGTGAGTAAAAAGCTCTGCTTGGTATGGAGGAGATGTATTTTCGACCTTGATTGGTACAGTAAATTAAAGATCTCCATCTCTTGAATGAAGTACCTTTTAGCTTTGAGCGTTGGTTGAGGAGTTGGTAGCGGGGATACTTGCTGGTGATGAGGCTGCGTGTGCTGCGTTCCAGGAGCAAGCTGCTGGCTAAGTCTGGGTACCACACACACAGAGGGTTGCCCAGCCTGCTGGATATTCCCTCCACTTCCAAGAAAAGAACCAAAAATAAAACAGCTCAAATTCCCTGAAGGAGGAAATCACCCAACCTAAAATGATGCAGGATTTCGTCATGGAATTCGAACTACTTTCTAGAATTTCAAAGCATCATCGTATTGAAATGATAATCCCAAAATACAACTACTGACGTGATTCATTTGTTCCCACTGAGATGTACATCAGCATATTTACCTCTTAGCCAGTGTCTGGGGCAACACTGCATTAACTGTGTTGATGTCTGCTGGGGCAGGCCTCTTGATACAAGCATTCCTCTGAAATAACAAAACTTAATATTAGAAAAGGTAAAAGGCAGCATATCCAGACAGAACATTACAGCGTTAAATAACAAATGAAATATCGTGAACTGAAACAGGCCTTCCACTGTAAGGAGAAATCAAGGCAACAGCTATACTGAACCATTGCCAATGTTTAAAACAATCAGACACACGTCTGGCACCTTCCTCTGCCTCTGTGCAAGGTACAGCCGCAAACACAACCACAGATCGTACCTCATGTCCAATGGGTTTTAATCCCGGAACCAGGGTAGCTGTGCTTTGTCCAGCCTGAACCGGTGATGGACATGCGAAGGCATGCGTAGGACGCAGTGTAGGTGGCTTGGGTGGGGTTGGAGGAGGCAACTGTTGATTAAGCACTGGCTGAGTTGCTTGACGCATCCTCTCAGCATGTCGTAGTGCTTGGAGCCACATTGGTTCAGGCCCATTGTTGCCACTATGAATGACGCAAATGAAAACAAATAAAGGAATATTTGTAGTCTATAGAAAACCTTGCTGGTATAGTTTCTTGACAAATTTGATTACTGAATGTACCTGTTCGCCTGTGCAGTCATGGCGTGAACTTTCAGCATGATCTCATTGACAGTCTTCCGTTTTGAATTCTCCTGAAAATCGGATATAAATAAGTAAATACTTAGGCCTAAATATTAATGCACAAAATAAACCAGTATGTAGTGGCGTATCCAGCGGGGGCGACGGAGAGCAACCCCCCCCCAAAAATGCGGATTTTTTGTGTTTGTTGAAGAATGGTTAAGAAGATTGAAAGTATTCGGTATATTTATTTATCAAATATGAGATACGCTGCTGCCAACAGGATATCAACCCCTTGCTTAGGAACACAAAGAAGCATCTGACCAACTTTGTTCTCACCTGATGATCATGTGATCCGGAACCAAACTGAGTTAACGTATTCTTTGTGTTGGAAGAAGAAGTAGTAGAAAAGTCCTTGGAAGGTACTTGTTTCGATGTTCTCGGCGGTGCGACTGGTGGCGTCGACTGATTGTTAGGGGCTGGCTGCGGCGCCTGGACTGACTGCATCACCTCTGCTATTCTGAGCGCCTTCTGCCACTTTGGTTCAGGGCCACTTTCTCCACTGTGATCAGTATAGCAAAAATGTTAAGGATGTCTGATACCCAGATGTTACACCTTGCATCAAAACTTTCTCTATCTTATTTACAAATGCATTATCCACTGTACCTGTTATCTTGTGCGGTCGTGGCTTCAACTTTCTGCATGATTTCCCGACCGATCTTCTGGTTTGTATTTTCCTGAAAGATCAGATACGAAATGGTGTCGTGGTTTATATACTGACCCACGGAACAGATTGAGAGACGTGGCATCAGTTCCAGATTAAAAACAAGTACGTGGCATATGGGTACTCCAAGCTTACCTGGTGATCTTGTGATCTTCGTTTAACAGTTATTTCATTCGCCTCTCCTGAGGACGAGCTCGAAGAAGAGTCGGTCAAAGAAGACGATGATCTTCTAGGAGGTGAGCTGAATGGCATAGACTGAAGACCATTTGCTGCTGTCTGAGCATCGGCTGCCACAGTCTCTCCTCTAAAGAGAATAAAAATACGCACACAACTGCTATTGAAGCAACACTGTGTACACTTTTTAAGTTCTTATTTGTACCAACGCACATCATTTAATTTCCAGTAAGTTCCTTCTATTTGTTGTATAATAATTGTTTAAACGTCCTGCATGACTTCGGGAACAGTGTCTGTATTTAGCATTCTCCTTCAAAATCAGACATAGTATCTTACTGCCCATATTTTCAAGTGCAAGTTCAAGACTCCTTATGTTAAAAATTCAGTGACCGTCACATTTTGGAGATTTCTTACAGGTTTTGCTTTTGCTCTACGTCGCATAAATTTTTAAGTGCCATTGACAATCGCGATTTAGCAGTTGCAATTAATGCTGAAGATGTACCGGTAAACAGAGTTTGAGCTAAAGTTTTTCTTATTTGATACTTTACCCGCGTTGTAATAGCTCTGCTATCTTGGTTTCAGCTGGTTTCCTGACTTCTCTTACAGTTGACTCCTGCTTGGCTCTCTCCTGAAAGGAAAACATAAAGATACAGTCATCGTAGATTCCCCATGATCAAACTACAAAGGTAAAGCCCTTCCTCATATCTTGGCTTTTCTTTAACAAGATAAGAAGATGCGTATTTTTTGAAGGCACAAAAACTTTTGAGATTAAAGAACACTTGTGAATAAAATGCTTTCTATTCTAATCATTAACAATTTTCATCAGGCTGACTGAATCCATACCTCCTGGCTTGGGAGCTGATCTCTAATTATAAGATGTGGAGACGATGAGGAGGTTTTCTCATCCTTCAAGTCTTCGTCGTCAACGATCGATGACGACGGTAGCATAGAAGGCTCGGTTTCTCGTAATATTTCGGTGTTTCCTTGAGAATCCCCCTGAGAAACCCCTTCATCCGCTGGTACCTCCTTGCCTTCCTCTAAGGACGAGCTCGTAGAAGAGTCCGCCGAAGAAGATGACGTTCTTCTTGGAGGTGAGATTGACAGCATGGACTGGAGGTTATCTGCTGGCTTTGGAGTAGCGGCTGCTGCATTCCCTCCTCTAAAGTGTCGTTAAAATAATCCAGGCGATCCTTGTTATTCGATACTTTAATAGTTCTGTTCCTCGGTAGAAATCCCACGTTCTATTTGTAAAAGTGCTAAACATGCAAACAGACTTTTTGCTAATGTTTTCTCATTGAGCATTTTACCTGAATTGCGATGGCTGTGGCATCTTGACTTCAAATGCTTTTCTTGCAGTTGATTCCTGCTCACTACTCTCCTGGAGGGAAAACGCAAAGACGAAGTATGATGCAAGACGATTCCTTCTTAAAACGGGTAGCACTCTGTGTAGTTATGTCTGCTTTTTCATCAAGATAATCAAAAACATGTTTCATAAAGATAGAGAATAGGAAACAGCACAGGATGGAATGTTTTTATTTCAATAGGCAGCAATGTGCACCAGGCTCAATACCTCCATATCTCCAAGACGCAGGGATGATGAGATATCTTCCTCTTCCCTTAACTCTTCATCATCAGCATCATAGGCTTCCTGGTCCTCGGACTGACTATCATCACCTATGTGAAAGTTGTCACCAACCTCAGTAGCAGGAATAGGCTGGGTAGTATCCTCCTGATGATCAGACGATGACCTGCCGGATGCATTCTGACCCTGGGACATTGGGTGGTCGAGAGAGGCGGGTCTACATTCACCTTTCGCATCATTTGTTGGCCTGTGGGGAAATGCATAAACTCTTCTTCAATTTTCAAATGAAATGCAAAGATAAACTCTCTGTTTATCTTATCATTCCCTCTTTTCTTTAAGACAACTCTAACAGATAGTTTTGGTGTGCCACTGTACATTTTCTCCACGTTGGTATTGCGATTATCAGTAAAGACTAAGTGAGACAAAACACTAAACTCAGTTCAGCTGATAATCACCATTAAATTAGAGCTAGACTTCGCGTGAAGTGAAATTTGTAAGCTGTGGCGTGGATTTTTAGAACGAGTCGTTCAGAAAGCCCCTTCCTGTGGCCATTCTAACAAAATAAAGTGTATCTGAAATTGTTCTCCACTCACCCTTCAGCCAGGCTAGTCCATGGGGGTTTCGCCTCCTTCTGATGAGAGGGATTTCTATTGTCACGACCGGGAGCAGGTAGCACAGTTGTCGCTTCTCCTTGATCAGCTGGGTTCCCAAGAAGATCTCCTAGAATTGGTTGCAACCTGAAAAGTTTATGGCGAGTGAGTTAATACCGGTTACTTTAAAACTAAGGCACGTCACAATTTTACGCTGTAAATGCACGATAAACGCAGTGGAAGAGTAAGTGTGTGCATTCAATATTTCATAACGAATTGGTTTAACAAGATGTTAATTCGAAGTAAAAATACCTTTTAGTGGAAACGGGATCATGTGAACTGTAGCAAATGTTCGGTGTAACTAACCTTTCGATCAAGTTAGGGATAGATAGCTTAGACTGGTCCAAGACTAACCCCTTCCCAAGTTCATCAAGCAATGGAGGAGGCAGGGGTGGTGAATCGGTACCCACCGACACCAGGCTCAGCGATCGATCAGATGGGGGTAACCATTGGCTGGAAAACCACTTGCTGTTGAACGTATAGCAAAGAAATGTGTTGCTACAGGCCTAATTTAGTTTTTTTTAATATTTACTCATATCGCTTAACACTGAAACATCATTTGAAACAGCAAACGCAGGAGTAGATATTTCAACATTGAGAGGCGTGTAACTTCAGGGTGCATTCCACCAAATCGTTGTATTTCTGCGCGCGAGCTCGTTAATATTTTGTGATCCCATGGGATTTTCACAATTAGACAGACCATGGAGGCATCACAAAAACATTTCTATAAATCCCGAATTTGGGACAAATAGTTTCTAGTTCGCGGTATTTCTTTCACAAAAGCCCCAAATTGCAGGCCTGTTTTGGATAGAGGCAGACGGCGACATTCAGAAATGAGCGCTTAGTTTTACTGCTATTTTGGGGGTATCTTCGTTCAGAGGCGAATGAAAAAAATTTGTGGCTAACCCCCATGAAATTGAAACGAAAAGTGATCTTCTGGCCATAATCTTGAATTATTTCCAGTGAAAAAAACGCAGGCCGACCTTTTCACGAGAGTCAACAGGCGGCGCTATTTCGGTCCAATTCTGCACTGTTTTCTATGGGCGCGTATGGTGTAGTGCAACCTTTACCATGTCTCACTTTAAACTCAACGTTTGTATTGTTACTACGAATATCAAGCAGAAAGGATTTAAACTGAATGTAAAACAGTAAAACATAGTTCTCTTTCACGTTATTTAATTGACATGGTTACGTATCATTGTGGATTTTCTATTGAAGTAGTGTCCAATAAAAAACAAAAAATTTAGGAGGAAAATGTTGTGTGTTTAAATGTAAAACTACGTACAGCTATTGGATGCAGTAGATACGTGACTGTTAAACTCTTTCCGTTAAGATGTCTATAGGTCAATACCGGTAGTAAAATGTTTCAAATTTTATTTCTCTGAAACTTACCGGTAATCCACCGCCGTCAGCTCCTCAGCTATACGTAGCACCGTTATCATTGTCAATAAGTTTTGTCTCAAGACGAATACCGCAGAAAAATCTCTTTGATCGCATCCGAAAACGCGCTGCCAAGAGAAATCCTTGTGTAACGAACAAACGCTAAACAAGAACAGAGATCTCGGTTGTTTTCTGTTTGCTTTTATGCAACATGGTTGCGAGGCGATTTCAGAAGCGTGCGTACTAATCGCGTACTTGTTTCGTCACAAAAATAGTGATAATCCGGTTCGTAAGTGACTGCGTCACAAAGGAAGACGCGCCACGATTTAGAGGCTCCCATTGGACGATCGCTGAAGTTGCACGTTAACGACGATCAATGCATATAACTGTATGTGCAGTGTATGTGCAGTGGGCATAGTTTAAACGCAGGTGACGTCACACTTACGAACCGGATACATGCGAGATGCACTTTTACGCATACGCGCTCGTATGGCTTTATAAAAACTACCGTGGACTCGTGTGTAATTCCAAGCCGCAGCCAAGTGGTTTGGACACGGCCTAAGTAGCTCTGCATACAGGAGCGCATTGTTCGTATTTTTTTTGCTCTGCTGGCCATAGACGCTGTATGTTTTGATGTACTCATAAAATCGATTACGTGCAAAATTTGTATATATTTGATATGAAAAGTTTCTGAAATATTTCTAGTTCTCCCAAAGAAAAATGATAAACTGTCAAAAAGTCGAATGCATATTTTCAATGTTATCAGCAATTTTCGGCTGGCAAGCAGTCTCACGTTTAAAAATGTATTTTTCATGAGGTCCCCAAATTACTCGTTTTCTGGCTGGCGAAGCTTGCATCAGGAAATGTCGGTTACCAATGCTCGACATGCTCTCCATACCAACTTCCGTGGGAAGAGTTCTTTATTCATATCCTCTCCAAGTGACCCCCAACACCCAGGATCAAAAAATAGGGAGTTATACTGATGTGGAAACTCACCCAGTCATGTGATGGAATCACCGTAGGATTCAAAACTGGTGGGCAGGTTGGTTGGACCTTTTGTTGTACTTTTTGTTTGTACAAACCTATTGGCACAAATCAAATATTGTTCGAAAAATCTTTTGATGCTAAAATATTATGAAATAATTTTATTAAACTCCAATCTATTCTTAATAATGCAAATGAACTTCATTACTCTAGAAGAATTTGGAAGTATTATTTCTATTCAGGATACAGCACAATTTGAAAGTTACAGGGTAAATTTTATAACTTTTCACTGAAATCACACTATTTTGAAATTGCTTAATATTTTAAACTCTCCCAATATCTTTGAGGCAGATATTGCCATATTCTGGTGTCAAGTTTTGCACTGCAAATTCATTTGGACTAATGAATCATAATATAAATTTCTTATTAGGACAATATAAACAGCAATGTTAAGACTTTAAGGCAGTCAGTGTCACAAATAGTAATAATGACCTCAATATTGTTTCACATTTTCACTGATAATTCAATTGTGAAAAAACACTATTGAAATTTAATTTAGTTATCAACACCTCATTTGTAACCCGCTTGTTTGCAACGTATCTTGATTTGTCGAAAATACCTTTTTTATTAATAGTTGTATTTATTTTGGTGCCAAAATAACCATAACAATTTGTACTTTCTTGTGAATGACGGCACAGCTACACTAAAAAATAAAAACAGGTGCCCAGTAGGTAAGTAAATTGATATAAGTAAATTTGTTTAAAACACAATGTACTTTTATTTGGTTTGACTTTTCTCAAGTTTCTTTAGAATCTGATAGCACAATTGATTCCTCAAAAGCGTGTGCCACATGACGCCGCTTCACAAAAAGGAAGACAGAGGAGAACAGCTACTCTGATAAAAGTCAGCAGTGGTGTTGACCATGTCAGCAAGAAAGCCAAAGAATTCCACATTTCTGGTAGCAAAAGTTTGTTGACTGAGCTGAGCTGGAAGAAAAGCAGATGGTTAAAAAGGTTTTGGTCTATTTTGACGTCTGAAAAGAACTGTCAAAAGAAATACAGCGGATTTGGCATAGCAATAATGAATTCCCTTAACTTAAACACAAAATTGAGATCGAGTCCTTAGCAGTTTGAGAGTTGTGACCTAAGATCAGTCCCCAAACAGTTCCTTATGCCATTTCTACAGTGGGCACAGAGAGCATTTTCAACACTGTAATGGGTAGCAGGATCGTCGTCAGAGACGGGGACTCAAATAAGAAACCCTATTGGAAATGGTTCAAGGTTTTGTTGTAAATTCAAGAAACAGACAGAGTGAAAGGAAATAAATATTTTTTAAAAATAAAATTTAAGTTTCAATGCATTATGCATATAACAAATGTTGATGAAAATGGTCTAATGTAACACCCAAAAGGTTCTGAAAAGCCAAATAAAAGTCTATTTAATTAAACATATTTACGGGTTATTTTTTCAGGCGACTTAAACGACACAGTATCCGGACAGAGGGTACTGCGTATACAAGGCCAGATGATTATCGGGGTTAACCTAACGGGGGAACCTACCATTCATATATCCGAATGATCTGCTCTTCATCCTGTGTTGGTGTGAAGTTCCTGACGTCCAAGATCTTCCAGCCGCTGCACAAATATGACCATTAAAATTAGTATTTGAAATATAGCGATAGAAAGGTGCATTATTTTGGTATTCAGCATTTATGACGAGGAGGGCAAAAGGAGATGAAATTGGAAATTATCAAATTGGAATGTTATCTTTCAGTGGCTATTATATTCTGTTCATTCTTTCCAAAACAGACTTGGGAAACTGACATGGAATGATGGTGTTATACCAAAGGAAAAATATGAATCAAGCTAGGAGTAGACAAAGGAGGATGTAGTTTCAAGCAGATTTTTCAAATTGGAAATGTACTGCATCCAAATGCTCTTACCAACACCAATGTCGTCTGTGCCTTTGCCTCCTGGCCTCCAGAGACACTGGGGACATGTTGTAGAGCTAATTGCATCTTCCTGGAGATAAAGCAACAGTACAAACTTTCATTAATTTTGTTACTACCCAGTGTAACCTCATAGCAATTGAAGTTTAATACTGACTTAAGTGTATAAATTGTTCTATACTGTTGGCAGACATTTCAAATAGGATTTGTTCCTTTTCGATGACTATCAACACTTATGCATGATGCATCGCATCATGGGAGCAACAGGTATGTAAACACCGGGAATGTACAGTAGTAGGGTCCCCTTCATTAGGGTGTATGCTGAGCTGATGAGTCAGTGAAGCCTCTAATTCAAGCCAAACCTGAGTTATTTTTGTTATCCTAACTGCTATGCTCTTAAAGTTTATCAGTAATCTGGACCCAGTTTCACTGTCTCCGCTTTCAATCAGGTGTGTCTAACAAGACTGCTTATCAAGTCTTGCTTGCTCCTGAAGCAATGCAACAGTTTGGAGAGAGCTTGTAATAGTCTGGATACCGGGAATCGATGGCTTCAGGTTTAGTGTATCAGTTTGGGCCAAATAAGGCATTCATGCCACATACCAAGAACATCTGGGCAGCCCTGTTACTCCACCAGGAAGTAGAGACAGGCATCGAAGACCAACGTAACTTCTCTCCAGGAGCAGAGCTCTGCAACAGAAGTCCTTTACTTTGTTTTACATTGTGGCAAAATAAGAAGTCAGCAGCATCACAACTAAGAAAGAAGTGCCATCCAAATTCTGGCCAAAGACCTCTGACAGCTCAACTGGACAAGACCTGTAAAATTGTAAGGATGAAACATATAAAAAGTTCGCCTAAACAGGCACACAAAAGGACCTTATTGTCAAGTGTAAACCATTTAACTAACACAGGTAAAGAACGTAAAGAAACTTACAGCAGCTATCGTCATCAGGGCTGAGGAGATTCGTACAGAGCCACATGTAACTACGGCTGCTCAGCACCCAATCGACCTTTTCACCCATTGTCACAGCAGGTACAACGAAGTGATAAATACTCAGTTGTTTGTAAACGTGTTGTCAAAGCATGAAGGAGAAACACCTTATTCATTTTTAGTGGTTTCTTAAAAATTATGATTTGATATCCCAAAATACGCCGCACAACCTGCTTTGTTTTATTGGACTACCTCTGTACACTGGGACCATCTTCCATCTTTCGCACATACTATTTTCCTAATTGATATCAGATTTATAAAGTATACTTATAGTCTCCCCACCCCCACAGTTCAAGGGGATATCATATTTTCTCCGCGCAACTGGTTTCCAAACCAAACTACAAGAGGCTACATGCTATTTCCTTTAGTTTAAAACACAGAAACCTAGATTCAGTGGCTCCATTGCAACTATGGTATTCTTCTTTTCCTTTACTAATGGTATTCTTCTTTTCCTTTACTAATTATTCAGATGGCTACATTCTAGAAAACTTACTATTCCCCTTAGGAAAGCATGATGACTCCAAAAACACATCTCCTGGAAGAGTGCGCCATGCCATGCATCTCAAGTTACGAGGTTGGCAAAGGGTTCCATAGAGAATAGGGTGGGATATTCGAGGGAGCAGTGATGAAGTAGCCATCCTGAAGTCGGTGATGACCACCCACTGAATACAGACAGACCCTCACAAATTAAATCGAATAATACATGTACCCTGCTAATTGCAAAAAATACAAATTCGTTCGAAAGTGAGCAAAGTAAATCAAATGAATGGAATCACTTCAAATGGCATTTTATCTAAGCTATATCGCCAATATTGCACTAAAGAAAAAATTGCAGCTTGTTCAAGTGTGGATATAGGAAGACATAAAAATGAATTGCATCGTTACATCAGAGGCCCCCAGAACGTTGGCCCTTACTTTTGCTCAGCGCAGTCTTGACTCTTGGGCAAAATCATTGTACTCCATCCTGAGTTGCTCATCATATGAGCGGATGTTACTCGAAGGCAAATTGAGTGCACTCTCAAGATTGCACTGAACATTATTGTTGGGTCTGCCTCGACGGGGCCAATTCAAGCACAGGGTAGACAAAGGCTCTGATTTTAATCCCTATAATGATACTTAAAAGGCGACCGGAACCATGTACATTTTAAATTGATCGTCTCGCCGTGCTACTCGTATTGGTACAAATATTTGTGCGACACATATTTCTACGTGTGTGCGCACCGGACGTACAAATACACATGATCCGTATGTACATGTATGTACGTGGCTTGGCTATACATACGCCGTCTATAACTTGCAGGATGAAAGCTTAACTTTTTCTTCAACTGGACTTCCTGCTCATGTGGGATTCACTTCACATGCTGTTTATGTCCTTCTGAAACATACCTTTATCGAGACAGGCCTTGGAAAAGTGGAGAAAGTTTTAATTTTTCCCCTAAAAAACAATCTTTTTCATTTGTATGAATCACTTTTGAGGAAGACTGACATGAAGTAGGCCTAGATCAGATCCAGACATATACACGTGTAGTTTGTTACGTTTACAATGGGTTGTGTAATAATTTACAAGGCCTGAAAAATCTTGAAAAACTTTCAGACCCTGATCTTGAAAAAACAAAATTATCCAGTGGCAACACTGGTCACAATGCATGCAGACCTTCTGAAGATGTCCAACCCGGACTAGGTGCAGGTGTGTTTGTGCTGTGAAGCATTGCTAAGGAACCACTGGCTTAGTAATACCATAAGTGTAGATGTTTCCATAATTGGCTTACCTTTGATATGGCAGTCTGGAAGTGGGATGATGCACAGGCACCTTTGTTCTAGTATTAGGCTGCAGTATTTGCAGTTTGCGACCACTTTAACAAACACGTACCGTTTACGCGTTATTACAGCACATTTCATTATCACGCGCGTCGGCCTACGCGCTAGAAAATGGCGCCTTCCTTGTTCAATGCGCGTTCGAGCCAGTTATTTTTAGTTGAAATGAGTTTTTAAAAGGTCAACAGTAAAGTTAAGTGCTTATTAGAGTTATGTTTTAGCGTTTGTGGGGAAGGTAATAGGATTTTGTTCTAAAAACGATGGACCAATGTTTTTGTTCATTCGTAAAAAGAGTTTACCCCCCCCCCAAAAAAAAGCTTTTCCGTCAGTACGGGAGAATAAGTGCTATAGTGCTTCCAGTTAAAAAGATGACAAAATAATTATACGTTTCTGTACGTATACCGTTGTGTCAATGGTACACGTGCGATGAATGCAGTCCTCTGAGCAAACTTGTCGCGTACGCCTACTTGCAACAAAAATAACGTGTCTGTCAGCTGAGCCAACTTTTTTAGAACTTCTAAACACAGGAATGTTCAAAGCATAGATTTCGTCATAAATTTTTTAGGTAAACGCAGAAGGTTTCCATAGCACTGTTTGTCAATAAGTGGTGTAATTTGGGCCACTGTCGTACATTCCAAATTGTTACATTTTAATGGGAGAGAGGTACAAAATTAAAGGAACCAGGAAATAGAAATATTTTATACGTTTTACTAAAAACTGTTGAAATTGCATCATTGGGTTTTAATTAACCTGAGTTTAAATTTTTTCTTTGCAATTTTTAGCCATATTTTGATGCTTTTTTAGTTTTTATGCTAATGCTATTTGCATATTCATGAGTAGAACTATGATGTCATCCAAGGCACTGAATCTCAATGTTGCACTGATTTGTGCACAGACAATTTCTAGATATTTTTAACTACTGCTATGGCAGATTTTATTTTCTTTGGCAATTTATTGCTGTGTAAGTATATGGCAATAATCCAGCAAAAATCCTTTTCACAGAAATGTTCCCAGATAGCAAATTTGGGGTTTACAATTTGAACATGAAAACACGCAGCCTGAACCATGTCTTCCTGGATTTACAAAGCAAAAGCGCCCTCACTTGTCCAGAAATGATTGATCAGTTTTTAATGATTCAAAAAGTGCACTGTTCAGTTAACATAACATATACATGGAAGAAGAGCACAGAGATACACAAAAAGAAATTCTAAGAAAAATTCATTTCCTGGGCGGAAATCCCAGGGGGACGGGGGACACTTCCCCCCCCCCCACCATGAATTTGGTATGGGGGCACAATGTCGAAAGTCCCCTCCATGTTTTAAGCAAAACAAAATACTAATTGGATTGAGTTTTTATAAATCGAAAAGATAATAAACACGGTGTGCACAAAAAGGGCATAATTTGTCACTAATGCGCAAAGAAAAGGATGATTGTTATGTTTACATTGCTTCCACTGTATTTCTTAATAGCGCCCTCCTTTGACCGGTAATCTGAGAACCATGCTTTACACTCATCCATAGACAGTGGATTTCTCACAGTGAATTTGTGCATCGTTTTCCCACATTTTCAGGGCACAAATTTTCCTCTCGCTCCTCGCTAACTGTATACAGCGCCTAGTGAAGCATTGCCTGTAAGTTGATTCCGGTTTTATTCCTTGTCAAGAGGTATTTCAAGTAGTTTAGAGGCCTTTATAACATTCGGTTTTCATGTCAAGTTTACCTTGTTTACACATGTTCATGTAAATACCCACATGTTGACATGCTTTATAAGGATGCAACAACTTATAACACACCAAGCGATCCACGTGTTCATAGGGATGTGTGTGCCTATTTTTTGCACTTATAGTCCTGTTAAATAGACATATTTAGGGCTCTGTGAGCTCAGTATTTACATGCACATGTACTCGTTCGACTAGTTATTAGTATGAATCTCAATGTATTTTGAGACTAAAGACTCATCATACATGTGTAATGTTTGTGTAGTAATACTGTAGTGCACGTATTCATAGCTTGTGTTTTCTTGTTTACTACGCAGTTTTACTCCTTGTCGATGACATCACCATCCAGTGTGACCAAATATTAAAACACCAGAGCGACATGTGGAGCTATTTCCTGACTCCCATTTCGTCAGTAATAGGAGTTTGGCTGGCTGCCAAATTGAGATTAGAAACATCTTAAGGAGGGCAGTACTATGATAATACAGGAAAGATAAAAAGTGGTGGGTGGATTGACCACCTCTCACCTTTGGCCCCCTTCAAGGTCAAACAGCCATGGTGATTGAAAAATCAAGTGGCATGGTTGTTGACTGCGAGATGGATTTCAAACTCGGCCAATTTTATGCTAGAAAATTGCATTGGTCCAATATAACAACTTTAAAACTACTTCAAAGGGTGTGTGAGCAAAGTGCACCTGCAAAATGTAATCAATGCTAACAGCTATATATGAATATAGCGGCTGCATTTTCATAGACGCATCTTACTCCTAAAGGATGCAGTTCATTATGACAAGCCCAATTCTTATATTACTGATTACACTGAAACGCGTTTATACTTTGTAGACGACATACAAAAAATATCTCAAACCTCGGTTTAAATGCAGATGAAGAGTTTTAATGATTCTTTAAAAACAAAACAGAAGATAGAAATTCCCTTTAACTACCTGCCTACTCCTTTTTGTCTTTTTCTTCTTTAAAACTCGAGTTGTTGATATTGTTAAATTCACGTAGCTCTTTTCATAACACCATAACTTGGTGTTAAAAATAAAGCTTATAAAAAGTAAAATTTGAAATATCTACAAATTTTAGGACGACATCGCAAAATCAGTTTATCCGAAAATTCTGTGTCGGTAGAGAGACATGGGGAAAGTACAGCAGAAAGTCAGAATTTCGTTCTTAAACACAACAATGTCTCCAACAATGACGCCCTAGGTTTTAGGACGATGAAAACAGTAACCAAATAAGGAACAAAAATTAATCTGCACCTTTTTGAAATTCTATTTTGCAAATACCAACTCTGATAACTCTTTAATGAATGTCCGTTTCTTTCACACGTTTTCCACATTATTAACACTCATGCCATGATTATAACAATGATATTTTATAAGTAAATAAGTGTATGTGTAGTTAATTTTATTTTTTTATTTTTTTCATTTTTTTCGAAATAACACTGATACCTTATTCTACTTTGAATATTGGTTTAGGCTTTGCAGCCTTGCACTTTATCAATAACGAAATTTTGCTGCCTTGGCCATCTTCCATAACCTGTTCAGTCTATTTCTGATATCTGCCATAGCCTCCTTCACTACATCACAGCGGAGTCTCTCCAAATCCTGGATAATCGATTCCATCGTTGGCCGATCTTTCAGCACTCGACGACACTGACAATAAATGGAGTCGACTACCCCCAATTCTGGCTTTTGGAAGGAGATGACGCTGAACACGTAACCCAAACTGTAGACGTCCGTTTGGATTCCATACTGACAGGTGCCCTCAATCAGCTCTGGAGCTAGTTGCATACAGTTCCTGTAACATTTTGCCTTTTCCTCAACGCTGTACTGGAAGGGAGGAGGTGGGTTGTCTATCCTCGTAGCCATTCCCAAGTCGATTATTTTGGCACCCCAGTTTCCATCCGACTTGTTTCTTGGGTCTCGCCACACCATGATGTTGCGAGTGTGAAGGTCATTATGTGACCATCCAGCTTGATGCAAAGCGTGAAGTCCTCTCGATATATCGAGGCATATATTGATCCATCCGAGCTTGGTGAGCTTAGCTGGTGGGTAGTCCACCACACTGCGTAGGTGTGTGGACTTGAGGGCCACTGAATCACCAACAAACTCTACAGCGAAGGTTGTTCGGTTCACAATTCCCACCACCTTGGGAAATTCACGACAGTGCTGCACGGCCATCATCACTCTCACCTCTTCTAACATCTCTTTGTAAGCTTTCGCGTCATCAGTCACATTCTTGAGGCGTTTCAGTGCAATCAGCTGTCCATTCTTCCTTCTTTTGAGTAGTACCTCGCCGTATACCCCACTTCCAAGACAAATGGATTTCCCCTGTGCGAGCACGTCCTCTAGCTCAGTCTCCAAGAGCAAAGGGATGATTGAAGATTCGGCAGGTAGAGGAGACGGGCTTGACGAGGCACAAGCTCCACCCAGCCCACTGATGGAAGTTGGTGAAACCTGCTTTTGTCGCTTTCGAGGATTGATATCTATTGGGCTCTTCGGAGGATTCATATGTCTCCTGATAATGTAATGAGAAATTGAGGTTGCTTATTACTTTATGCCCAAGGTTCAGTTATACAATTATGTAAATGTCAAAGTGTGCTTTTTGTGGAGCCAGACCTGTGTGGAACTTCCCTAACTTAAGTGTGCTTTGGAGTGAATCGCAAGTCATCTTCTGTCAAACTTAGTCTTCAGTTATTCAAGTAATCTACGACCAAGGTATTTGTTTTTCATTTTTTATGCCAGCTGCTTGCGGTTTTTTGTAACTGACTGGAGACTGGTTCGTTTAAATGAAACCGTCCTGTATGACAGAGAAATATATTTTCAAGCTAGATTTTAATAATATGAAATCAAGTTTTTGTGTTTCTTGAATAAAATACCTTTTAGCTTTGAACGTTGGTTGAGGGCTTAGTGGTTTGACTGCCTGCTGGTGATGAGGCTGCGTGCGTTGCGGTCCTGTAGCAACCTGCTGGATACGTCTGGGTACCACAAACACAGGGCATTGCCCGGCCTGCTGGATATTCCCTCCACTTCCAAGAAAAGAAACAAAAGATAAAGTATCAGTTCAAACTTCCCCGCAGGAGGGACACAGCTAAAATGCAGCAGGATTTGGTCGTGGAATTAGAATTACTTGTTAGAATCTGTTAAACCAGTCGTAATTATGGATCTGATTCGTTTCTTCCTACTGGAATGTATATTAATTAATAGATTTACCTTTTAGCCATTGGCAGGGGCAAGATGGCATTAACTGTGTTGATGACTGCTGGTACGGGCTTAATGCTCTGTCTCTTGATACAAGTATTCCTCTGAAAAGACAAAACCTAATTTTAGCAAAAATATCCAACAAGAACAGAAACAAATGCTCAGTTTTAAATGAAAAATTGAACGGTGAACTGAAATGCCTTCCTCTGAAAGAAGAAATCAAGGCACTTCGCGCAGACGGGCAAGAGCTATGCTTAACCGTAGCCATCATTTAAAATACGTCACACGTCTGACAACTACCTCTGCCTCAGTGCAAGGTACTGCTGGAAACACAACCACAGATCGTACCTCATGTCCAATGGGTTTTAATCCCGGAACCAGGGTAGCTGTGCTTTGTCCAGCCTGAACCGGTGATGGACATGCGATGGCTTGCCTAGGAAGCAGTGTAGGTTGCTTAGATTGGGTTTGAGGAGGCAACTGTTGATCAAGCACTGGTTGAGTTGCATGACGCATCCTCTCAGCATGTCGAAGTGCTTGAAGCCATATTGGTTCAGGCCCATTGTTACCACTACTAACGAGACAAATGAAAGCAAATTAAGAGATCTGGTATAGAAAACCTTACAGGGACAATTTCTAGACAGGATTCGTATTTGAGTTTTTAGTGTACCTGTTGGCCTGTGCCGTCATGGCTTGAACCTTTCGCATAATCTCACGGACAGTTTTCTGTTTTGAATTCTCCTGAAAAATCAGATGAAATGAATAAATTGTTAATATTAATGCATAAAATAAACACACATGATATCAACCACCTGCTTAGGAACACAGAGGTATCTGTTCAACTCTGCTCTCACCTGATGATCTTGTGATCCGGGTCCTTGTTGAATTGACGTTTTCTTCATCTCTGATGACAAAGTCGTAGAAGAGTCCTTGGAAGGTACTTGTGGCGATCGTCTTCTCGGAGAAACCACCAGTGGCGTCGACTGATTGTTAGGTGCTGGCTGCAGCAACTGGACTGACTGCATCCCCTCTGCTATTCTGTGCGTCTTCTGCCACTTTGGTTCAGGGCCACTCTCTCCACTGTGAGAATTATTGGTAAAATGTTAAGGATGTGTGATATCCAGATGTCAAACGTTTCATCAAAAATGTCGCTATCTTGTTTACAAGATGCTTTTTGATTATCCGTATGTCAAACTTTGTATCAAAAATCATCCCATCTCGTTTACGAAAGGCAACTTTGAATATCTGCTGTACCTGTTAGCTTGTGCAGTAATGGGTTCAACTTTCTGCATGATTTCCCAAGCGGTCTTCTGTTTTGCATCCTCCTGAAAGATCAGATTCAAACCCAGTCTGATGTTATGGTTTATATAAATTACCCAAAGAGCAGATTTGAAAACGTGATATCAGTTGCCTTGCTTGGAAAATCCTACTTTGCCTACTCCACACTCACCTGGCCATCTTGTGATCTTAGCTTGATCGTTATTTCCTTAGCCTCCTCTGTGGACGAGCTCGCAGAAGAGTCCGAGAAAGAAGATGGTGTCCTTCTCAGAGGCGAGACGGATGGCCTGGCTTGAAGATTATGTGCCGGCCTCTGAGCAGCGACTGCCATATTCCCTCCTCTAAAATGTCATAAACAAATGCAGACACCCCTGATCATCTGATTTGTCTTCGTATGTCTTCGTTTAAGTAGAAAGGATTTGCAGTGTCATTTTCACATGATGACCAACTAGTTGCATTGGGAACACGCAGACCATAGCAATCTGTTTCTAGGTAGAATCATGCGTGAATTTGTTGAAACTGCTGAATACGTCAATAAAACTGTTTTCAAGGAAACTTCTACTTGAACCTTTTACCTGAGTTGCGACGGCTGTGACAACTTCGCTTCGTCTGCTTTTTTGACTTCTCTTACAGTTGACTCCTGCTTGGCACTCTCCTGGTTGGGAAATACATTGGTAAAGTTATGCGAGGAGAGGCCTTCTTCAACTAAAATAAGCAGCACTCGTCATAGCTATGTTTGCTTTTAAAACAAGATAAAAATAAATACCGGATCATATTTCATTAAAACAGAATAGAAAACACGTGTGGATGGAATGCTTTTATTATTTAAATAGGCAACAATGTGCACCATCTCCATACCTCCTTAATCCTTTGGAGGTGATCTTCGAGATGTGGAGATAAAGAGGAGTCTCTCTCATCTTTCAACTCTTCATCGTCAGCATTGTAGGCTTCATGGTCTTTGTTCGGTGACGATAACAGTACAGAGGGCGGGGCCTGTCTTGTTTCATTGTCTCCCATGGGATCACTCGGTGAAGTCCCAACATCCAGTGGTGCTTCTTGGACCTGACTAGCATCACCTCTTTGGGAGTTATCACCAGTCTCTGTAGCAGGGATGGGCTGAGTGGCATTATCTTGATGATCAGAGGACAAGGTACCTGATGCATCCTGGCCCCGTGACATTGGCTGATCAAGGGAGGCGGGTCCACTCTCATCTTTTGCATCATTGGTTGGCCTATGAATAAATGTATAAACTCTTCTTCAGTTTTCAAATAAACTAAAAAACGGACTTCTCTATTCATCTTATTAAACTCCTTTTTGCTTAAGACAACACTAAACGAAAGTTTTTGAGCGCCATTAAACATTTTCTCCACGTGGGTATTTCGAGAAGCAGTAAAGACTAAATGTAACAGAAAGCTAAATTGAGTATAGCTGGTCATAACCATTAAATTGGAGCCTAATGCTTATTGAATTGAAACTTGTAAGTTGTAGCGTGGATGTTTAGAATAAGTCGTCCAGAAAATCCCGTCTTGGGGCCACCCAAGAATAAACAAAGTGTGTCTGAGACTGTTCTCCACTGACCTTTCAGCCAGGCTAGTCCACGGAGGTTTCGCTTCTTTCTCATCAGAGGAATCCCCATTGTCACTACCAGGAGCAGGCAACACAGTTGTCGCTTCCCCTTTATCTTTGAATGGAACAGCTGAGTTCCCGAGAAGATCTTCTAGCATCGGTCGCAACCTGAAAAGTAATGGCGAATGAGTTTATTTCGAGTATTTTAACAACTGATACAAATGGCACAGTTTTATTCTGCAAATGCACGATAAACGCAGTGGAAGAGTATTTGTGTGTTTGATAAATACTGCAAAACGTACACTGATTCTACAAGATGTTAATTCTAAATATGAAAAAGACTATTTTTAATGGAAACGAGATTTTGTAAAATGCATGCAGCAGTTGTTCAGAAACGAGGAAGTACATGTACAACTAACCTTTCGACTGAGTTAGGGACATGAGATAGCCCAGACTGCTCCGAGGCTAACCCCTTTCCCGGTTCATCAACCAATGGAGGAAGCAGGGATGGTGAATCGGTACGTACCGGCACCAGGCTCAGCGACCGATCAGATGGGGGTAACCATCGGCTGGAAAACCACTTGCTGTTGAAGGCACAGCAGAGAAAAAAATGTGGTGTAGTTTTTCGTTTATGTTAACGAGTGTCAATAAACACTTAAGCATTTCTCGGGACAGCAATCGCAAGAATGCTTGGTCTATGTTACTGGCTCGTGATTTCACCAAGTCTAACTTGCAACTTATTGTAGGTATTGTCACTACAAATATCGGACTAAAGGAATTTATTAACTGCATACGAAAGAACAACTCATATTTCAAATTCACATTAAACAACTCACGTCTCTCATTTAAGATTTTGTATTTAAGTTATGACCCATGAAAGCACGTTATTACTTAGAAGGGGTATGAAAGTAGACACATGAGTATTTAGTTCTTCCGCTACGATGTTTGTAGGCCACAGAAAACTAAATGCTAACTAAATTTCTTTAAAACTTACCGGTAATCCACCGACGTCAGCTCCTCAGCTATACGTAGCACTGTTATCATTGTCAATAAGTATTGCCTCAAGACGAATACCGCAGAAAAATCTCTTTGATCGCATCCGAAAACGCACTGCCAAGAGAAATCCTTGTGTAACGAACGAACGCTAAACAAGAACAGAGATCGGGGCTGTTTTCTGTGTGTTTTTATGCAACGTGGTTGCGAAGTGATTTGAGAAGCGCGCAGTAGTTGCGTGCTCGTTTCGTCACAGAGACAACTTCATTGTGCATTTGAAACGCTGACGTTGTGCGCATAATTATGCGCTTGTCTGGTTTTATTTTCGTTCATATGCGTGCATACAAAAATCCCATGCTGCTCGTGCACGTACTTAAAACAAACTAGTGTCATGGATTTCTGTTATGATCTCACTGCGACTGATACTTATAGCTTATGTTTCTGTAAATTTTAGCCATTGACAAGACTAAACGAGTTAAAAATGGAAACGTGTAAGCATTTTCAACTAACTCTGAATTTTGGTTTTCTTGGACAGGCTTTAAAAAAAGAACTGGGCTAATTAAGCCACTGGCAAAATAAGGTTATATTTAAGACCATAATTTTTTATACATGTAAACCAAAATCATTAATCAACCACATTGCAAAGAGATTGGCAAAGTGTGGTGCCTATGATTCCCCGTCCCTCCTTCTCGGCCTACCTCTAATTACAGGTCACACACCCAAGCTTATCAAAAACCCTAGTGGCACATAATAGTGGCAAATAAACTCGCTGGTCGGTTGCCACCAAAGGGGCGCGCACCATTTGCTATCCGCGGACAAGACTTTCAACTAAAGCCCATTTGGTGTGTCTAAAATTTCACGTGAAAACTATACATACAGAAGTCGCGGGGGTCGCCGCGAATGTCGCCGGGATCGTTTTGCCGTAGCTCAAACTTATAAACCTTTCCCCTGTGATGTAGCATTCGTGCTGGACTGCAATGTGTTGTAATGGTAATGATTGCATGGTGTTGTGATGGTAATCTACCTATTCAAGATAAATTAGTGTTCGCACGTGCGCTTGTACGTGGTTGAAGCTGCTCGTAGGAATATATGCGATCACCGTGGCCGTGGCGGTCCACACGTGGTAATATATTGTTTACATCTAGCGCAATCCAGTCACGTGGGTGAAAAGGGTCTGTACGACTGATACGTAAATTTGTGCCGGAAATTGGGGCGATGGGGAAAGATGGGAGGGATGACTTGCCCAACCATGAAAATTTGAAAAGCCGTGGGGGGGATGACACCATACTACTCTATAATATGAGTAAATCGTACCAAGCACTAACGATGGCATGAATATTCAATTTCCTATACCTCAGTACACAAAGTTTTAAGAATGCAGATTACCAGTGAAAATTTGCGGCGGCGATCAGAGGGTACAAAGGGGTTTCGTGGTTGTGAAACTCTGGCTATGGACATAGGCCTGCTGGGCATGATAGAAAGCGGTAATTGGTCGGACGTTTAAGCCCGGGCAACTCCGTCTGTATCCATTCTCTATGGCTGTTTCCCACTCCAAGCATCTGGTATTCGCCTCTATTTTCAAACTCTCTTTGAAATCCGTACATCGAATACAAACAACACAGGTTTTAAAACTTTGGTATTATTTTTTCCACTGAAAACGACAAATGCATGAGTGTCACAGCTCAAAGCTTTTCCGGCTTCATGATTTAATGGTCTGTATGTTTTTCAGCACAGTGCCATAAAAGCAGATTTTCAGTACCAACGCATATTTAGAAGTGCATAATTCTTTGAAATTGTTAAGATTTGCATATAAAATATCCCTCAAAATCACAGTTTATAGTCATTCTGCAAAAACTTTTGTTAAAATCGAGTAAATGGATTAATTCAGCTAGCTTGTTAGGAATGAAGCTAGTATTTTGTGCTTCTCACTGTAAAAGTACAATTAAAACTTCAGAAATAATGTAAACAGCTAAGAATTACGAAGTGACACTGGCTTAATGGTTTATCAAAAATATTGTCCCAGCAATAAATTACTGTGAAAGAGGTTACATACAGACACAGGAAAGGTGCTGCCATCAATCATCTGTCCATCAGCACTGAAAGAATGGCTGCCTTAGAGTCACTGTCCAGAGCTAGATCTAGAGTTTTACCATTGGAAATTATGTTTATTACACACACACTGACATGGACAGGCAAAAATAGCTTCCTAGAGAAGGAACAAAGTATGCAGCAACATTTTCCACGATCACGTTTGTTGTGGCCTGGTGGTTAGGGTTTATAACTCCCGATCACTAGGACAGAGTTCAAATCTAGCAGCTGGTCATATGCTGCTATCTTGGGCAAGCTGCTTTACTCTTTACATGTGTGTTACATGAATGGGCAGGGAAAATGATAGTACACAGGTACATACAGCAGCACCCTTAAATATGACAAACTTTTAAATACTGTGCCATACAAGTGCAGCAGTATGTTTGCTGACAAAGTCTCACGTTTCAGCCTTCTTCAAGCCATTTGGAGCTTCTGTGCAAGGCATTTGAGTGTAAGTATCAAACAACCTGTTAATTTGGGGGGAAGATTTACTCTTCAATCTTTGCTTGTACAGTCTGTGGCATAGTCACTTGAATTGCATGCAAGTGCCCATGGTCAGTACTACAGTCAGCTGACACCAATCAACCAATCAACACCTTGCTGTCATAGAGGTTTGCGGAAGCACCGTGCAAGGATATCTCTTTCCGAGTATGTGTGGTTCTGAAAAGGACCGAAGGGTATTCGGACAGTATGCTCTGTCCATCTTAAGGATACAACAGCAGCTTTTAACACATTCCTAGTGCACAGGAACATTCAAACTTAGCATGCTTATATTTATTAGATGTTGTTTGGGAGCTGCTACAGGCTCTGTTGAACAAAAGCATGACACTCAGACTATTTCAACATGGCGATGGCTTAAATTTCGCATAAAGGACCTTTATTCTTATTTGGAGAGAGCAGATGTCATGCAAGAATGCCTCAACTGTGAGGCACAAAAGCAACACACCCTGCCATGACAAAAAAACAAGAGAACTACACGTAGTTGGTGATGGTATACTGTGCAAATCAGCCCCAAGGGATATTGCTGTCACGAGGAGTTCAGTTTAATGCTCAAATTCTTCTTGTCCATGCGCAGCGGTAAGGTGGCAGAGGAGAGAGCAGAAACCTCCCAGTACAGACTGCGGGATAGAAACAGTCGATAGAGGAGGACAACGGCTAATGTCTGGGCCGTCACGGCTCCTATATTCACCACCTGCGGGGAGACACAAACAGTTTCTGCACAAATGCCTTTTACCAGTGTCTATCTCTGAGTAGCCTGTGCATGGATGGGCATGTTGCCAGGACTCGTCTGAGTAGAGAGCGGCAAATGGACAGTTTTGATAAAAACTGAAAAATGTTTGAGGGAGGGTAGACAATAGAGTACCGAAGTGTGACGTCACTGTGAACCAGAAAATGCAGTGCAAACGAATGGAGTATGCGCGCGTGTTGGTTCACGCAGTGGTTCACGTGCTCATGCCTTTTACACACTAATTGTGCACGTGACGTATTCACTTCGGTACTCTATAATTGATGCCTCGCTTGCTGTTCAAGGAAGAGAATGTAGTATACACACACTACAAACATCGAACAAAAGAATCACAGCATTCACAATGAGCATCCATTGTTATTACACCGTAATTCTTTTGTTAGGTGTTCATAGCGACATATGGGCAATTCCATGAAGAAGTGGACAAAGTTAAAAAATGGAAATGTAACATAACTTCAGAACTAAAAATGTCACAAAAAGTGGTGTCAAATCAAAGACAACGAGAATATCTTTCATATGAGTGGTGTACCATTGAGATTTGATTCAGTTGAGTGTGGTATTTGGGGTTAAAAACCTGTTTGGGGGGCAAAAATCACTGATATTTTGCACCCATTTTGGCATATTGCTTTGACGTGCTAAACTTGAGTGGTAATGTAATATTTGTCATCATGTCAAAGAAAAAGGCTCATATATAATGCTAAAAGACATTTTTTGCTTATTAGCCCCTCATATTTTACACCTTGCTGAAGATCAGTGGACAAACTGTAACGTAACTAACCGTGACGTAACTAACCAAGATTTTTGGTTATTACTTAAAGTGATTAGAGAAATTTAGAAATGATATCTGTCAAAAACATTTTTTATTCAGTAAGTAATTCAAGAAATACCATGATTTCACCCTGACTTATCCCACTTCACGGAAACTGGTTGCAAAGACTCTTTCATTTCTGTCTATTTTTTGTAATGTAACTAACTGAAATTAAATGTCAAATTATAAAACAAGAGACACCAAATTTCCTAATGGCTTTGTTAGCGAATAGATGCATTGATGGTTCCAATATGGAGAACTAATCCCAACAAATGACGATCTGGGATCCCGAACAGTCATGCAACAGTGCTTAAAATGTAACGAAACTAACTATGGAATTGCCCATATGGACTTGCCATAAGGTCACATTTCGATGTGCCCTGAGCGACTGTGAATGACCAGAAGACAGTTCTATTTCCCAAGGCCAAGGGCCAAGGAAAAACGGCCCTCTTCCTGGTCACTGACAAGCCTGTACAAAAAGCATCCATGCAATGATACATATACATCTTAGACTCACTTTTGTGCATCTTTATACTCTTCTTCTATGCATGAAAACAGTTTGAAATCCTTTTGGGATTCAATGTGCATTGCAAAGTACACTTTTAAAACCTCAAGAATTATGACATCACATGCAGTTTTGCTCACAATTATGGAATTTCCAAGCAGCATAAAAAGCAAAAGGCTCCAAAAACATAACTTGAAAATAAGGTTATAAATTGAAACACAAAGGCGCAATTTCAAGGGTTATAATACAATAACTGTATTGTAAGAATACATGTGGCATCCCAAGATGGAGGCGCTGTTGAAACACACAGCAACAAATCAAGCCTCAACCACTGTGCAGTGGTTTCCAAGTTCTCACTTATGAAATAAAGCACCCGATTTCGTGGGACCACTGAGAACGAGAGACTTTTTTTGCTGAGGAAAAAATCAGCAGAGTACTAGTTACAAGAGGTAGACAGTGTATGAATTTCGCTTGGTAACCTGTTTTTGCTAAGCAAATACTTCCTCTGCTTAACACAATTCTGTGCTTTTTGTAATATGGCTGTGAAGTTTGACCCAGGCCTCTGCAGTAGCTGGTTTACTGCCAAATTTTGAATCCGTCACTTTCATGCTCAAGCTGCTGTTGACTGTGCTGACACGGAAGCATCGAGCCGTAAACTCCCCAGAAGGGGCCAATTTCATGGAGCTGCTTAAGCACCAAATTTGCTTACCAGCTCAAAATCTATGTGATTTTCATGCTAACCAAAAGACAGGTGAATACCATTCCAAAACAATATACGTCACATGGAGTTTGGGCTGGTAACCTGATTTGTCAAGCAAAGTTTTCACGCTTAAGCCAATTTTGAGCTTTAATCAGCTTTATGAAATTGGCCCCTGGAGCTGATGATATTTGGAATGTTTCATGGGCCCAATGAGCAGGGGTAGTAATGATATAGCACTACTAGCACATACATTTTGTACACATGCAATTTATAAAATGTCCATTACTGTTATTAAATTGTTGCATCTACCACCAACTGTACCATCTAAATTTTATAACTTCTTTCCCCCGAAGCTATACCATTTTGCAAGGGACCTGCCAGTTTTTAAGATGTGAAAATATTGCAAAAATGTCCTACCTTTCTCCTTAAATGCTGAGCTAAAAAGAGTGATGTCAGCACCAGGACTGGGTAGGCAAAGAACCACAGAAAGCAATACTGGAGGAAACAAAGTCAAACAGTGGTGAAACATCGGTTGGGAAGATTCAGAGAATGCAGGTGTGTCATCTATATGAATAAATCTGAACATCCAAGATCCTTCAAAATCAACTGGGAGACCTTAGGGGAATTTTCCAGAATTCAGGATTAAGTAACATTAATACTTTCTATTTATATAGCGTCTGGTTGCCAGAGGATTCAGAATGCTGATGCTCAAAATCAAGAAATCTGTATTGTGTCTTCACCAGTACCCATTTCTACTTGTGGAAAGAAGCAACTACAGTAAAGTGTCTTGCCCATGAACACAAGTACCATGGTACCCACAGAGTTCAAACCCACATTATATCAGGAGTGAGACAGCCACCTGAAGTACTAAATCACAGCAGTTTCTCAATAGCAGTTTATCCATTGATGGTTGAGCGTGACAGTGAGCTCTTGACAAAGTCAGCCCTGGAGAAGATTTACCATACATGCACAGCTGTTTGCCGCAATTTTGCACTAAATTTCTGTCTGTAAATGCATAAACCCATGGGCAGTGGTGAGGGGAAGGGGGATGAGTGCTCCACTTTCATCCCCCCCAAAATAGGAAAACAGCAAAAACACAGCTAAGAAAAAACAAAAACTTAACCCTAACAGTCCTCAGTCCTCCAACAGGTGAAGGACTGAGGAGTGTTAGGGTTAAAAAAAGGAGGAAAATGAAAATCACCCATCTACTTGAAAATACCTTGGAACTAACCCCTTCCACTATTAAAAGGTTTCCTGTTAACGAGAACTTTGTCCCCCCCCCCCGGAAAAAATCCTGGAAACGCCCATGCATAAACCTGTAGGCTTTTTTTGTGGACAGCAGGTGCAGACAAGCAATGTTGCAGGGCTTTTCTTGCACTTAAAGACAGAAAGCTTCCGTGGGATCGGCAACCTACATGTACCTTGGCAAAGTTGCTGTAGAACTCCCGCCGCATGGCGCTGCGCTCCTTAGGCAAGACCTGTTGCAGGGTGTGGGCAAAGAGCAGGGCCAGCGCCACCCTCAGGAAAAGGATAAGAAGGCCTGTCACGCTGTGGTGGGCATGGTATGGACTGTGGTCATAGTACCATACCTGCTCCCACAGGATCAGTAGACCCTACCAAAGAGAAACATAGCCATGTTTGCATTACATGCCTAGAGGGGGCATTCCTTCTTTTGCGCAGTAAAGAAAACCAGCTTTTAGTTTCCAAGGGTTTCCTTTACTGTTTGCCACAATAAATCTAACCCCAAAGTGCTGTTCTCCATACAGGGGCTAATTTTTGAGGACCTCGCTTGGTCCACACAGGTTTCGCACAACGTACATTGTGTGGACGTCTTTTGTTCACAGGTCCACACACAGTCGGATCAATGTGGACAGACATGAAGTGATACCCCTAACATATTCAAGTTCTCAGAAAACCCACTGGACAAACAGACTGAATTTACTATTATAATTTTTATTTTTCAATCATTTCTTGGGAGGGGTGTGTAATGTAGACTTTGACCAACCTGAATGTGCATCACAAATGACATGAGATTAAAAAATGGAAGACCACAGGGGCAGAAGGGAGCAAAAATGCATAACTTTAATAATCAGACAGGAATACGGTACAGACTGAATTAGTGTAGCTGTAATGTAGAACCCATGTACTGTACGTGTAAGTAGGATCCCTAAAAATGGTTGTGTCTGGATTGAAGACAAAAACTGATTCAGGTCTACATTCCCCTGGGCAACAAAATGCTCACACTTGTTAAACCAAGTACATGTGTACACGTCTTGTGTACATGTTTTGCTATAGAGGACAGAGAACCATGCCTGGTTCCCTGTCGAAGATGGCCAGTCTGCTGTCTTTGGTGGTATAAAACAAAACTGATTTCTGTTTCAATTGATAGTCTTTACACAATGCACCGGGTACATGTGTGAGCCCGGCAGCCCGTCTCTTATTCGTTGGTGAGGGGGTCAGGGCAGAGAGGAGCAACTAGCAAAAGTTTTGATGCAAGGAAGCAACCTGCCTACCTGTACGACGGCCATGCCAGCAGCAACTTTGGCAAGGGGCGAGCTTTTCCAGATCTGAGATGTGGCATGCGTCTTAGCTGAGCCCAGGGTCCATCCCAAGGACAAGCTCAGCATCATGTAAAGCATCTCGAATTGAGCTGCGATATCTGCCACTAGAAACAAAAAATGCAACAAAAAACGCAACACTGAAAACATACAGAATGCTTCTGTGTCCCTAACCATGCAAAATGCAACAAAGACGAAAACTACTGTCAATTATTGGATTTAGTCGTCACTGCAACTACCAGGGGTACCCTGTGTAGCCTCGTGGCCCCCTGGTTGTGTGTACAGTAAAACGCACAATGCAACGAAATCCATGTTCTGTTGCATTCGGTTGCATTCAGCATAGTTCTCATTTCAGCTATGTTGCATTCAGCAAAGTTCTCATTTCACCTGCGTTTCATTCTGTTGCATTGAGCATACATGTAGTTCTTACAATCTGCTGTGTTTCACTTTGCTGCACTGAGCATAGTTCTCACATCAGCTGTGTTGCATTCTGTTGCATTCAGCATAGTTCTCACATCAGCTGTGTTGCATTCTGTTGCATTCAGCGTAGTTCTCACATCAGCTGTGTTGCATTCTGTTGCATTCAGCATAGTTCTCACATCAGCTGTGTTGCATTCTGTTGCATTCAGCGTAGTTCTCACATCAGCTGTGCTGCATTCTGTTGCATTCAGCGTAGTTCTCACATCAGCTGTGCTGCATTCTGTTGCATTCAGCGTAGTTCTCACATCAGTTGTGTTGCATTCTGTTGCATTCAGCGTAGTTCTCACATCAGATGTGCTGCATTCTGTTGCATTCAGCGTAATTCTCACATCAGATGTGCTGCATTCTGTTGCATTCAGCATAGTTCTCACATCAGCTGTGTTTCATTCTGTTGCATTCAGTGTAGTTCTCACATCAGCTGTGATTCATTCTGTTGCATTCAACATAGTTCTCACATCAGTTGTGTTGCATTCTGTTGCATTCAGCATAGTTCTCACATCTGCTGTGTTGTATTCTTTTGTATTCAGCATAGTTCCCACTCCAGCCATGTAGCATGTTATTGCATTTAGCATGGTGTGCAGAGAGCTTAATGAGTGATACAGGGCTGACATACTGGTGTAGGCAGACTGGGATTCATTTTCCCCTGCGGTAGAAACACTGGAATTGCCTGGCAGACAATGTCAGCTGCCACGGGAAACTACAAAGGTCAAACCGTATGTAAGATAAATTGACCAGGTATTTATATTTTTTCAACCAACTTTCCAGCCGACTTACACTCTGAGACATTCTCCATAAGTGGAGACCCCTGACCATCCGTCGAGTAGCCATAGAGGTGTATGAACATACACAACGATCCTACAGCTTGCAGGCAGAGTACTGTTGTCAACATGACTAGCACCTGGATTGGTGAATGGAAATGAGTAAACAGCACTGCTAAGCCACATCTACAATTGACACTATGGTTTAGGGCTGCGGATATTGACTGTACTGTGCCAATGAGGAAAAAAAAACGTTGCAGAACATGCCCCGACCAACTAGCTGAGGGTATGGCTAATTACAAGTTTCCATTGGAACCGGCTGCAGCCATCAGTTACAATTATAACACAACTCTTTCATTCTGGTTGGCTGAAATATGATCATGTGTGGTTCACTATTTAGGCTAGTGCATAAAGTTTGCATCATCATGAATTGGACGCATACCCAGGCATCACACATACGTAAATCCCAGAGTATTGGGCAATATACTGAACTGTTAGACTAATACATCGCCCTCATAAAAAACGGTGAACAGCTTTTCCAAAATTGAATATAGGGAAATACTGATATGTTCCTTTAATGGTTGAACTGCTTGTTGAATGGTTAGGTTAAAGCAGTTTGGTCATAAACCCTGAAAAGTTCCTTTCTTTAACTGCACACTGTGGACTAAACTGTGCTTAACACACATGGACTGGTTTCACTCGGTCACTTGTGTAAGCCGTGTCCCCCTAAGGTCTGTAAGTGACCAAATGAAAGTCCTATTTCCCTTAGATTTCTAGCCTCGGGAAAAAGAACCCTCTTCTGGTCACTCACAGTCCCTTGGGGCACACAGATGTGACTAGTGACCTAAAATGCCAGTCCATATATGTATACTAGTGACTTCCACAGGGGTTTGTATCATTGTAACAGCCACGACTTTTGTCCACAGCCTTACAAATAGTAGGTTATACCAGCACAGCAGTGACTTGTTATCAAGTACATGTATTTAAAGCACAGACAAAAAAAAACCCAGTTAGGTAATGTACTTACGTCATGCATGGGCCCCCTTTTGGCGATATTCTCGTAAAGTCTAGGCGCCCAGATGCATCCAAGAACAAAATAAATCAGCGTCAGTAGCTCATAGAAGCCAAGCAGCCCTGCCAGGAAGAGTGATCATGTAGAAACACAGCACAAGTGAGGAAATGGTAAACAGGGAAGTATTAAGGGAAAGCTTGAAACATTTTGCCACGTTAACAACTTGCTCACATATGGCGGGCAGTAGCTGATGGTTTGGGCAGTGTTGGAAATAACACCTCTGCCTATGAAAGTCATTGGCTAGTGGCTGAATTCACTTCATACAGTTGTGTGTTTTACTTCTCCCCGCAATGGCCCAAATCTACAGACACAGTTCAACGAGATGTGGGTTATGACACAGAGAACAACCAAAGGGGATCAGCAGCAAACTATGCCCTCAGATTTACAGTGTCTTCCTGACGCATTTAAAATTTCAAAGCATCCGACACTTCGCATGGCATAATCCATAAGAGCATCGGCATGGACGCTGTAAAGTGGGGTGAAATGAAAGAGCACGCTTTGTTTTATAAACATTTTTAGGCAAGAATTGGAATCCATTTTGTTGTTAAAAAGTGCATTGACCTATCCTTTTCTTCTGCCCCTTTCTGACTGTAAACTGGAATAGAATTGAAAATTGCATATGGTATGCATGACAGCCTGGTGTATGGAATAATTGACATTTTCGGCTGTCTCAGAAAAACAAGCATTCTGCAAGAAACGCATGTCTGATTTTCTTAAAATTGGTGTCAAAATGAAGACATTTATCCATGTTGATTCTGCTCAGCTTGGTAATTTTTAATTTTTTTCTGTTTTCAAAATTCTTTAGAAATTGATAACTTCATTTACTTGACGTTTACACCCACACAAATGACTGGTGGCTTCTCTAATCTGACAGACAACATTTATTGACGCCCAAGTATTTCAGCAAGGTCTGCCGCTTTGTAGAAAGAGCCCAGATTGTGCAGTGTTATGTAAGTTTCTTTTGTTCCCGAAACCCGCACAGTGCACTGCTGGTGTCTTTTCAATAGGGGTCAGATTAGTGTGCAGTGGTATTGTATCACTCATCCCTGGAGTGCTGGAGCACTTTTGTCCCCGGTGGTAATCCACTTGCAGTGAATGCCACAAACAGTGGTATAATCTTTCAAAACACGGATTCCCTCCGCTACTGACAACTGAAAAAATGTTGGCAATTCCCAGCAGCTCAGTCTTTTGTACCAAGTTTGTTTTTTGTTACAAGGCAAAGCTCTTTTGTCCAGCTTCGGCTCCCCAGCTTCGTGTATAAAGCCTATGTCCCCAAAACCGGGTACCCGGGGGCACAAGAAAGTGGTTAAGGGAAGGCTTAGTACAATATTTACAAAAAACCAATGCAGCAATATCCCAGAAAATGTTGACAGGGGTAGATTCCATCCACTCCCAGCCCCCTCCCTGTTGGAGAGCACTCGCCATGTAATACCTGTTTCCTCACAGCCGAAGTGATTCACGGTCTCCCCATGGGAATCAGCATTGAAGAAATGCAGGACAAAGTCCACCGTGGACAGCTGGGTGGGGGGCGGGGCCTTACTGCAGGTGTACACGTCTGCGTAGAGGGCATGCAGCACTACGGGCTTCCTCAGGTCCTTGAGGGAGTGGTTACCGGCTTTGCTGGTAAGCATCACTGCAAAGGTAACAAGGAATAAACAATGGTGTTATTGGGGTAGAACTCGCACTCAAGTTCATGCTGGTATGGTGGAAATGTACTCGACTACCGCCACAGTGCTGTAGTGCTCATATAAATAATTGTGTTTATACAAAACTCACATACCAAAGTAACTTCAGTAATACCTGAACTCCTGAGCAATGTACTCCACAGCAAGAGTGGAAGTCGGCATGTGTGTTCGTGCTTTATTCCATCTAATGGCCCTACAGATCTTGATCGTAAGTGATTTTTCCTAAAGCAGATGGCATGAACTTTCAATGTAGAAGTACTCTGTTTGTCATTAGGAAGCTTAGTTTTGCCCATGCCCCAGCTATGAATAAGCACTCTTGGCAAACGGTCTACGAAAAGACATTTTTTTGTTGCCCCCGCTGGCGAAAATTTGACATTTTGAAAATATGCTTCTCCAACGATTGGCAATATCCTGTCCAAAACATGAGCAAGCTCTCAGTCTACAAACTCAAATACTAGGCATGAAAAAAAATGCATCGCGATGACATAAGAAAGACCACCTGTGTGAAATCCCTTTACAGTGTTAGGGAACCCGAGGCGATAGATCCTGAGTCAGTTTGCTCACCGACATGTTCTGCCACTGCCAGCCTGCCCGCGCAGTCGATCCCTCCATCCTCCGCCCGCTTGACCAAGCCCTGGTCCCACTGCTCAGCCGTGTATAGGAACAGCTTGCCTGAGAAGGGCGAGTCGTCTGGTCGGCTGTGCTCTATTCTGCCTGCCTGACCTGGTTGACAGGGGAAAACTTTCAGTCCTTCTCTTCGAGGAGAAGGAAGACCTCTTCGAAAAGACCTTCTCTTTGAAAAACTGTTCAGAAATTAAACCTACCAATGATCAAACCCCCACCCTACTGCAAAAGGTGATTGTTCAAAGCATCAAACCAGATCCCTATGATGATTAGCCTACCCTACCGGTAGGCTAATCATGATAGGGATCAACTTTGATTCATTTTGAATCTTCCAATACACTGTAGTTAATAGCTCCAAACTTTGGAGACTTGTGGTGCAGTCACTCACCTGAAAAACAAAACTTGCCAATGTACTGCCCATTGGTTTTAGCTGCATTGGCCGGGTCAAACCGCCCCCTGACCGTCTTGGACTCACACAGCGGCAACAAGACCAGCAGAAGTGCGCAGCATGATGGAAGCATGACGGACAGCAGCTTGGACGAAAGGATGGGCTGGTCAAAGCAAGACCTTGGGAAGAACAGGAAAGAATGTGGAAGTTCAAACTCACGACTGCAGGCAGCTCTTTACAAAACAAACTTCCCTAAATACCCACCGCACAAGGTCCCAAGCATGTCCCAAATATTTCACTAGGCAGGTTTACTAAATCACATTCAGATTTGAAATGAGGCATCATGCACCATACGCTAAAGCCAAATCATTTCATATCAGCTCACTTGATTGTTGGAAAGTATATCATGTCCCATTCTTAAAAAGATCCTTTATTCAGTAGCATAGCGAGCATGACTCCTGTTGCAGAGAATCATTCATTAATACAAAAACTGAGACTAGGCACCAGATGTTTCGCTTGAATACAGTGCAGATAAAGTACTAAGCTTAATGCATGTGCAGGCTTATTTTCTTGTCAATTGCATGTTTTCACCACCATTTGTTTTGGGTCAATAGTCTTCATACCCTGCAATTAGTCGCATTTGCCGATGAAATACAGTAATGAACGTGGTCCAGCTCCAGTCCTCAGTAACGATACGCGTCAAACCGAGAGAAGAATTTGTCATCGGAGGTTGTTGGGCGTGGCAATTACTTTTGAAGTTTCTCTGAAAATCATCTATATACCGACCAAAAATTGTACAGAAAAGATGAGTAGATGTATACATGTAGATAGACTCTTAGCCTTAATCTGATGTGTCTCGACAAACACTATACTATGCTTAAATGCCTTAGGCTCAATCTGGAGAATTGTTGCTACAATTTATTATTTTTTTCAGTGGGCCTATTCAGGTGTTTTGGACTGAATAGACCCACTAACTGGGGTGGTAGAATTCCTTTTTTGAAATATTGGGCTTAACCATCTTCATAATTCAAAAATTGCAATTCTACTGTCCCAGTTAGTGGGTCTAGTGGTATTTAAGGAAAGAATTCCATATGTGTGTATATACGGACGCCACTAATTTTTCCCTTTAGTGGCCTAGTATTACATGTACATGTAGCTATCTGAAAGCAATAAAATGTCCTAAAATGTCAAAACTTAAATTTATCAGTGAAAATACTGTATATGTAGATGTCTGTTTTGGGTGCGATTAGTCAACATGTGCAATCACTCTAATCTTTGTCATGTTTGTGTGATCGGTTGATCTGACGGCACAATTTGTTGATAATTCCATTGTATGATCATCAGTTTATTTCTAATTCACAGTTGAGAAAGCTTGTTTCTGAAAAGGGAAGTAAACTTGGAGATTTCATTAAGATATTAATCGACTAATCATGTAGAGCAATCATGCGATCGAGTAGATCAGCCAATCGTAAAGTCTTGTTGCAAAACCGGGGATTGTTGCCGGACAGACACCAGTGTTGTAACGAGTCACTAAATTTGGTGACTCAAATCGAGTTATTTTAACATTGTAGGTCAAGAAGTCAAGTTGAGTTACTTTGTGTAGTCGAATCGAGTCAAGTACCGAGCTCAAGTCAATTTGAGTCACAAATTTGTGAACAAAATATAACAAAAATACAAATACATGTAAGTCATTTTTTGGTGTTTTCATTTTCATTTAGACATACTGAAAATAAAACGTCATTTTAGTGCATTTTCAAATCTCTTTCCACTGACCAGTAGGCCTAGGCCTACTTTATTTTCATGAGGCCTACTCGCACTTCAAAATTTCATTTCACATAGGCCCTAGGGCGTACACGTACCTACATGTACATCATATACATCATGCTTTGTGATCTTCACGGTCTTTGCATTCGAATCGAATTTGGACAAAGCAGGTGCGATATGTTTTACATGTTTTGTGTTCTAAAAGAGGCCATCGGCCACATTTACCTTACTGTTTCACACTGACGTTAGAAACTTCACCAGATGGACACATTTAGGTTGAGTTGAACAGCCGGCGCGCAGAACACACGTCATGCACGTCAAGAGGATTCTCAGACGTCGACGTGTTGCATGAAGAGCGACACCAATAGACAGGTGGGGGAACTACCCAACTGCACCGGCCCTGCTTGCCCTGTGTCCAGGTGCCTACACCGCAGGTCTCAAAACGACGACGTTAGTGCTAGAAAATTGTACAAATAGGCCTACTGTAAAATTGTATGGCTGATGGGAAAAAAGGTAAATTTGTACCAAAGATCGTATCCCCGCATCCTAAATCGCCCTTTTTAACATTTGGACATGTTAAAAAAGGCGATTAAGGCGGGTCCAGGTTACTCGGACTAAGCTAGGGTGTACATGTAGTTTTGACAGGATTTGAATGTCAGCAATGGTCATGATGGTACTAGGCCCAGGCCAGTCGGCCTAATGTTATACCAGGATATTGTAAGACTTGCATAAATCCCTTTTCCTCTTTTTACGTAAATTAACTAGGATGAACTAAAAAAAAAACCTAAACTAAGATTCAAGGCACTGAAGACTCTCCAGTTAGTTCATGTAAAAAGTATGTAGGCCTAATGTACATGATAAGATGATCTAAGCAGAGAGGTAGGCATATGGAAAGTAAGGATTGTTAATGTTATTAGAATTCATTAAATTTAATTAAATCTGTACTGTTAACTTGAATTGGAATTTAGCAGCTATTATTCTGGAGAACAACTAATGTTATCATGACTGCTTTATTGTCTGCCTTATTTACATGAATGTAGAACCCCTGTGACTTGATGATGTTACATTGATGGAAATTTGGTGAAACACGCAATTTAATGCACATTATATTTAGTGCTTCATTTATAAAGTATTTCATTTTTCTGTTTAGCCGTCAACCAGGAAAAGATAGTATGGAAAAGCACTGGGTGGAGGACTTGTTCCCTCCATTTTACACTTACACCTTGGACCAAGATGAGAATGTTGGGACAACCAGCCCATCTCATCAGGCGGAGGTTGAGGAGAAGGATGACAATGGAGAGGACCTGCAGCGGATCCAGAGGCTGTATGACAGGGTACGGATCCAGCTGAATCACAAGCACAAGGAATCACGGCAGAAGTGCATTCAGGTGGGTGATCAGCCCAGCACAGGGATATATGTTTTCCTCAACCTTTACACCTCTTAGGCCATGTGAAAGAAAAAATAGTTCCTAGTCTAAGTTAATGGAGGACTGGAAGAGGTGTTTTTTTGTAAAATGGCCAGTTTCCCAAGGCAGCAGATAGATTCTCCAAATTTGATCAATTTTTTCCCAATACTTGTGTCTTTAAAGGAACTGTCTTCTTAAAAGTTTTCAAATTTGCATGTCTACCTACTTGTACCTATCCCCTTTCTTGTACACTGTATTCTGTGGGCGTTTCATGGTACAGTACACCACCAAGAGGTAGCCATAGAGAGGCCATGATTTTTCAAATTTACAGTTGACAAAAGCATGGCCAACTTGCTATCGCATTTGAGCGTGTCTGTAGACAACTTGGGAACATTTGTGATATAGATTCGGACATTCCTACAATAGAAAGAAGAGGGGATTAATTAAAACTGGCCTTTTTTTCTGCTACATGTACTACTACACTTACGAATCTTCTTCCCTGATAAACAGAAATAGGTCAAGTTCCCTGTGCATACCAAGGATTTCCCACAATGCTCTAAGAAAAGTTGCCTCACTGTGGCAACCTGTCGTTGGTGTGCTGTATTGTAAGTCAACCAATCTGGGTTGAGCCTTATTTCAGAGAGACTGGGGCACACTGAATTCGGGACAAAATACAGAATTTTCAAGGGTTTGAGAGGAGCACTATCTGATTCTGAATCCTGAAAAATCTTTGAGGTTTTTGCCTTGTTTTTACTTAATTGGAGTTTGGTATCATTGTTCTTTCTTTAATAGGTAGGAGAGCCTTTGGCAGAACACCTTCCACAACAATCACCAAGCAGTGGGTGTGCCAAAACATCCAAAGAGAAAAGAAAGACCCCTTCCAAGACGGAAGAGGATGAGTGCCTCTGGACAGCTAAGGAGCTGCAGATTCTTCGCACAGCAGCAGAGGCAGCGAAGCAGGAAAATGCCCGCCTCAATGCAGAGCTCAGCATCACAGGCAAGCAGAAAGAGAAGCTCGCTCGCAGATGTAAGCAGCAGTCAGCAGCCCTTGAAGCCAAGGATGCAGAGCTCCTGGAGAGAAAGCAGGAGACGGAGAGGTTATCCCTCCGCTGCCACCATTTAGAGACAGAACTAGGGCACTCCGGAATGACTGTGAAGTTTCTGGAAGAAGACATTGGCGAGCTACGGGACAGCAAGCGCAGACTCAAGAAACAGCTGAAGGATGCAGAGAGAGAGCTGAGTGAGCTGCGGCTAGAGCAAGCGAAGCTCCAGGACAAACTCCTGCAGGTCAAAAAGGGCAATGCCCTGGAGAGCATCGTGAGGGAGGACGGTATCAGACTCGACTACGAGAGGCAGATCAAGAGGTTGTTTGAGGAGTTAGAGGAAACCAGAACGAAACTGGAAAAGCAGAAGAAAGAAAACGGCACCATGAGAAAAGCACTGGATCACCTTAGAATTCACTTTGCTAGCCTTCCCTCCAGCAACCTCCAGCAATCTAAGTTACCAGATGAGGGTACTGAACTTAGACAGCTGGAGCTGTTCTAGGTTTGGTCATCACGAGAAGAAAAAAAAACAAGCACCATTGCGTGCAATCAAATTTGAATATTTCATACGTTCAGAAACAGCCATTTTTGTAAACTACAGTATTGTCAGAAAAGGTATGAAGGGAGTTCCCAAATCTTAGACTTTCGTAAACCAGAGACATGTGCTTTATGTACAGCTATTTATTTACGATGAAAGGAACACCACAAAATAAAGAAACACATTCAACGGTCACTTCACTTTGTTCCGATAAAGTGATAGTTTCAAATTTATTTCCATGAAAAAGTAACAGGCCCACTGAAGAAGTTGTTAGGGTGCATTGATAACATACACATTAATTTGAAGATAAGCCATCATGATTTTCCTGTCTCTTGAGAAAAGAACGTAACTCAAGCTGTGCTGTAGGATGTCTCATAAGCAGTGCCTGAATAAATCCTGAGAACTTGATATGGGTAATACGATCACATTTTGTGACATTAGATGTATTCATTCCAATGTAAAGTTCACCTACACTGCAAAAAATAGAACATTAAAATGGAACGTTCTACTCTACGTTAATAAGAAATTAATTATCTCATAGCTGATGCAGGGATTTATTCAGGCATGCTTTAACACAGTGTATCACATTCGTACATTGTGCACTTACAGACATTAATTTCCATTGTTTGCATATCACTCGACCAGTTTTTAGTACAAGTGGCTCACATTACACTTTGCCACCAAGAGTTTATCACTGAGAGGCAAGTCTGGCTATGGATTATGGGAAAATAAGCCAACATTCAACATTCCAAAGCTTGAATATTAAGTGCAGCAGCTTTGCTTAGAAACACTTGATGTACATGTATGTAAGTTGAAATTTGAGTTTCTTTGGAAAACAAGGTGAGTTTACTTAAAACAGTTGTAATTTGGGCCAAGTATGTAAATGTTGGGTGCGATTGACCGATCGGCATAATCGCCTAGTCACTCTGCATGATCGACCGATTCTGCATGAAATCTCCAGCTTAACTTCCCTTTTTGAATCACTGTTTGACAACTGTGAATAAGACAGAGCGAGCGATTGGCCGATGGTAGAATTATCAACAAATCAAGCAGTAAGATCAAGGGACTGCACATATACAGACTGATTGCACCAAACAGAAACCATGCAAGGGTGGATGATGAATGGAAGGATTGTACAGGAAGATGGTAACCGTTTAAAAGGTTGATCAAACGCTTAGTGACTGACTGCATTGTGAACCACTTGGACTGCCACAGAGGCAACCAGCTTCAAATCTGTACAATAAATGCACTCATTTCTGACTTTGGTTTATGTCAAATTTGGTGAGAGTTTTGTTTTTAAATCTTACAATGTACACGTATTGTGAAACTTGCATGAAAAATTTGTGACGAGATATGTTCATGAACATTTACATGTACGTTCAACTCCATGGAAATACTTGGAAATATATCCTGCATCAAAATCTTAAACCAGTCTCTTTCAGGATAAATGTGTATCTATGCTGTGCAGTTCACCCATCAGTTTTGTCACACAATTCTAGCTCACTTGGTATTTACAAAAGCAGGCTGGGCTTGGCTTTCTGGGAAGCAGGGCCTATCTTCTCCCTGCATGAAGAGCAGATTGCACTGCCTGGCAGACCACTCTGTGAGAGCTCAAGCAAACAGACATGCATGTTCCTCTGGCCCAGTACTGACCTAGTCAATTGCCCTTGCATGCCGAAATACTGCATTGCTACATGTAAATGGATCATTTCATAAACTTCAGGTCCGTTTCAGTGATATTTTCTGTCACAAATACACCTAACGTGTAATTTGACAAGGGGATATGTCACTGAACTTGACTTCAATGTATTTTTACCTGTTTACAATTTCTTAATCCCTCTTTGGAAATGGAAATTGGAAATAAAGAATGTGCTCTCAACTTTAATATAAAATCAGTTGACAGATGTACATGTAACAGGGACAGGAAAGGAATTTAGTGCACCTCAAATTTACAGAATGACCCAAATGCATCTTGAGCCAAGACTGGAACTCATGACATCAACATGCTTGGGCTGGTTTACATGTATGCATATTGTATGGTGTCTGCTTCATTCACAGCCAGTGACAAACACACGCAGAGAGGCTTGGTTGACAATAACGGAAAGAACACAATGAATCCAGGTCCCACATGAATGCTGTACATGTATACAGGTGTGTATATTACAGATGTGTGAAACTGCACGTGATTGTGCACACTCCACGCAAGATGCATACAAACAACCACACGCTCACACTGTGCCATTCCCATGGAAATCCGGGCTCGTTGATGCGTGATGCCCGTGCATACTGAACCACCAGTTTTCATCTGAATGTGCACAAATACCACCAGTTTCCATCTGAATGTATAGAAGCGTGTATGGTCTGTGCTTGGCCACTAGCTCATCATTTCAACTGACACTGGTTTCAGTTATATGAACATGGGTCCACAGGGTGCATGTCAGAACTACGATTGAACTTGACATGCTGTACGTGTATATGTGCATGCATGTTGCCTGCTCTGTGCTTAACAAAGCAATATGCGTGTAGTTCCTACACCAGCAGCTGACATAAACCCAGTCAACATGGTTCATATGGTTCACACCAGTAGGCCACTGTGGTGCTGCTCACATGTGACCATGCTACATAACTTTTTCATTGAATTATTTTTGCCCTCTTTCATTTTCTTCCCAAAACATGCTTGACTTTATTTACACTGGCCTTCTTTATTTTCAAACATGATATCCTTGAATTCTTTAACACATATGTGCAACAAACTCTATAAAAGGCCTTTTCTAAAAAATATTACCTGTATAACGTTTTTGAACAAAGCCTAGAGAACAAAATTAACTTTCCTAGAACAGTTAGCCAAAAGGAACACAATCGCAAGAAAATCTGAAAATAAGATATTCAGGAAACAATAATTAAAGTAAATAATTTAATTACTAGTGCCTGCTAGCAAAATGCACATGGTTTATGAAGCATGTTAAAGACCTACATGTACAATGTATGTTAACTCAATAATGCCAGTTACCATCAGTGCAGTGCCATGGCCTTGCCATTGTCATTTTTAATACCTCCAACACTTTATACACATACTTGGGAGCCCATTTCATAGAATTGATAAGCGTAGACATTCATGTGGCACATCAGAACATGCACTTGCTGGACTGTGCTTCATAGCAATATGTTTCTCGACCAAAATTCATGTAATATGCAGCCTGCCCCCCCAGGTACGAGCAGTTTTATAACCTATATAGTTTTATAGATAACACTTTTGGTTTGATTTTGCCATTGGTGATCCGGATACATGCCCAGCAAATGCAAGCGAGTCAGCTTGTGCAACTTTCAAGTCTGATCACAAGACCTACATCAAATCGCAAAATGCACACTTCACCTTTACATTTTAATTTTGACGGGCATGCTTCTGAGTATTCCTCTTTATAAAGGTGGCCAAAAGTCAGTTTTGATTTCATGCACTAAACTTACATACCAAGTGTGGACTTGTGAACAAAAGATGTCCACACATGCAGGAAAGGAGGAAGGTCTGTGGACTTACACATGTCCACAGGACATTTCCCCTTCTCTGAAAAAGAAGATTAGAGGCATTTTGGGGTAGGGGTCATCATTCGTAAAAGGAAGAGGAATAGTCAAGGAAACCTTGTACAAAAAGCCAACTGAAAATCTTGTTTCCAGCCCAAGAAGAACGACTATTTTCTCTGAGTTTTCTTAACTGCATAAAAAGAAAGGAATGTCGACACTAGGTATGTAAGGTAAGTGTGTGTTTGTTTACCGGAACATATCTCTGGATTGCCGAAAGCAAATAAGATAGAATAGAAAGCATCGTCATGCCACAAGTAATCTCTTTAAAACCCACACAAGTTATAAATACCGCCAGTTGACATTTCATGTTTAAAACAGACAGTGTTGGCTTTCACCTTTTTTTGGGGGGGGGACCACATGATGCTGCTTCTGATTAGTTCCCAGCTAAATTTTGCTTAGAGCCGGATGGCATAAATCCACAATGACAATTTCTGCCAAACCTCACCATGCAGTTGTGCCCAGATCCATGTTAGTTAATCAAGAGATATTGATTGTAAGCATTCCCTTACACTGCTTGCGACGAGTGGAGAACTCATCCATGCGAGCATGCATATTAGTCAATTTCCAGCTGTGTTTGCACAACTGTGACCGAGGCATATCAAATACATGTACAGTCGAACCTCGTTAATATGAGGTCCTTCGGACTTGGCAAATTACCTTGTTATAACAGGAACTTTGTAGTGTCAGGAATAAAAACATTGAAAAACAAAGGATTGGGACCTAAAAATTTCCTTGTTATCAGCAGAATCTTGTATTAACGAGGTTTGACTGTATCTGCACACGTGAGTGGATGTCTTTCATACAAGTGGCTCAATTCAGATCAAAACAGTATTTCTTTTTTGAGTCATGTCCTGGACTGGACCGTATTCCAACTGCACATGAGCAGCCCCCACCTGCACTCTTGGCTATTGCTACACGATTTATGTGCTGTACACATATATGCATGAGGACAAACTCACGGCGGGTACTAGTGAAATTGAAGGAAGTATGTACGAAATTCCCCTGGCCTTGTTCTGCTGAGGGTATTTTTTTTTCAATGCTCAAGCTTTGTGCACTTCCATCTTTTCTCTCTGGGAAGGTGGAAATTTATGACCAAAAACTACAGATTACAGATTCAATTATTGTCACCCCTGTCCTGCCAAAGAAATGTCTGCAGTGAAATGGTATCCGCTCATACTGATGATAACCATCTCAACGGCCAATTCTGCAATAACGATTTTTGCTACATGGCACCCCATAGATCTTTGTACATGCAACCCCTGTGATTCATCCCAACAGAAAAAAAAAATCAGTGAGTCTTGGCACCTGCCTATTAAGCTCATGCACCACTGGAATACAGAGCTGGCTCTACCAAATCCCAGGTATTATATCGGTCAATTTTAAAACCTGTGTCTTTTAAACTGTTCACTATTCCCTCCAGGCAATGTTACATTTCTAAAGTATTGCTGGTGAAAGCTACGAGTCCAAGGACAAAAAAAAACACTTCAGAATACAACACTGTTGCACAGAGGTAACATTCACGATAGTAAAATATGAACACAGAATCTATTTTGTAAAGACTAAAACAGAATTACAGATTTTACAGAGATTATTAAAGATCCTAGAGTTATTAATATAAAATTATATAGAAACCCATTATAAAAACTGCATTAATATGCTCTAATTGCTCGCTCAGTGCTTTTTTGACATACACACAATTCACCTCTACATGTATTTCAGTACCATTCCTATCAGTTGTCGATTCAGTACTGTGCCGTCCTTAGGGTTGAGTTGATTGCAAAAAAGGATGAATTGTGAATGGGGCTTCCATAAAAATGGAACAATAACTGTCTTGCAAATATTGTGATGACATCTGAAAAGGGGCTGAACCAACAAGCAACTCTAACAGATTTTGCCATTACACCTCACACTTCCCATTTGCAGTTCACCTTTCGGATGGAAACACCATCCTTGCCTATTCACAACCGACAATGCTAATAAAGTACTGATACAAAATCTGGCTATACTGTGGGTTTAACAAGGCATGTATGCCATGTCATACCGGGTGCACGTGGGATGCACCTGTGGAAACATGACCACCGTAACTCACAGAGCTACATGTAGATACATGTACATGTATAGAATTACTAGAGTGCTGCCTCGCTGTGCAAAGTGAAGCCTGCGGGGCTCATCCATGTTTGAGCACAAACCAACGGGAAAATGTAAATTCCGAACCGCTTTTGTACAGTGCTTTGCATATCTGCATCTGTGTTTTAAAACGATCGGTCATGGCTAGCAAATGACTGTTTAGTTTTGCTTGATGTACACATAAACAACTAAAACATGGGCATATATGCGCTTTGAATTCTAAATCAAATGACAGAAAAGAGGCTACATGTGTTATTTAAGAATTCTGTACTTACGTGTACTTGCACATAATTAGGAATTCATTCCAAATTATGGCATCATGTACGATAGAAACACGCATGAATTTAAAATGTCTGTGTCAAGGGGCCTTCCAAGTTTCTCCATGTACAGAATTTAACAAGGTAGCACTCTAGTACTATATAGCTCTATGATGGAACTGTACATACATGTACTTGAGATTTGCTGATTAAATTTGTCAAAATTCAATACATGTAATTTCCTCTTTAGGATTGCTAACAATGGAGGACATTTGCTGAACATTTTTGTTTGTGAGTGGTCCGGTGCAAATGTTGTCGAGCATGTGCCAACCCTACATACCTAGTGTGGACCCGTGAATAAAGGAGATCCACATGATGAAGGTTGTGTGAACCTTGTCTGGACCAAGCCAGGTCCTAGCAAGGTTATCTCCTTTCTGAAAAAAAAGTTTTAAAGGCATTTGGAGGACATCCATAGTATAAAGAAGAACAGCCAAGGAAAGCATTAAAATCCAGCTTACAAGAATGCTCCAAGTACAAGAAAAAAGAAGAATTCCCACTGGGTTTTTCTAACCTCCATGAAAACAAAGGTATGTCCACACTAGGTACATAACGTATGTGTTGTGGCACAATGCTAAACTAAGTTAGGACTCTCAAAATACAATGTGTCTGAAAAAGGCAACCACAAACTGTTTGAGGAAAAAACTGTGCACCTAACACTGCTCCTTTCAACCAAAACCGTTTTGTGTGGAATATGCACGTGTGCGAAATCAAGAGTGAATACATTTACAGAGAAGCCGTCCGTCTGGTACACATGTACTGCCGGTGAATTAAAAGAATGGTTGGAAAGTTCATGTTAAATGCATGTTAAACACAGTAACTGCCGAAACGTTTAGTAAACTGGTCTCTTTAAGGCAAAGTCTTGGAGCACAGTGCATCCTGAATTGTACCAACTGTTGCATTTCGTTTTTAGAGGAGACAGAAACGTTATTAAATATAAAGCAACTTAACCTTGACCCCCTTACTGCAGGTCCCTAGAAAGTAAAATAGAGTCATGCTAGATCAGAAATGATCTGGGTCAGTGGCATAACCAGGGGAGGGGACTGCTGCGGGGGGCAACACAGGATGCATATAATTATTTTCATGTACATGTATGCAGTGGAAGTGAACAAGTTAGCTTGGATAATATATTGTTAAATTTCAACATTTCAAAGGGGAGGGTGGGCATGGACATCCCCCGAGGGGCATAGACCCCCCACTGTGCCCCACTCCCATAGTTGCGTCACAGGTTATGGCTACTCTATTGAGTCAATGTGTCAACGTTTGTTGTTTCGATTTTCAAGCAAGGTCCGCATATAAATTTTAAGATTAAAAAAATAGTCAATTTTACAAAAACCCTCTTATTTGGGTTTTTTTAATCCTTGGTTAGTTAAAATATGCCATGCATTGTTCTTGGGATTGAACAGTGCATTTGTGAGTCTTTCAATGCAAAAATCACGAATCTGAGTTCCCAGCTGAAATTGGTATAAAGCAAGATATGGGCACAGGAAAAGCTACCTTTTGTGTTAACCTTTTGCATCAGTGACAACTTTTATATTTCATGAGGCCTATATTTTGAAAGTGCATCAAGGCATGGGGGGGCGCTGGGTTAAGCTACTCAGAGGGCCATAATCTGCCTAGAGCAGAAGCACTGCCTCATCAGTTGAAAAGAGCCATGTTGGTGGGGAGTGTTCATTTGGTTGGTAGCCACGCAACTGTAACATGTGCATTTCATAGTCGTTTGTGAACCAGAGAAGTAGAGTTGTCACCAAAGAAGCCGTCGTTGCTAGGAACCTTGTGCCCTCTCTTGATTCCGCTCGGGGCAGATAGCAGGTGGGAGCTCAAATTTTTTGCCTGCTGGTACGATGCCAAAGGCATTTGTTTTTGCTTCGTCCATCTGATGTCAGTAATCAGATGACTTTTCTGAAATTTACATGTAGGTGATATGAAACAGATTGGCCCTAGTGTACACAACAATTGGTTGTATGCGAACTAGTCCGGTGACAATACATGCATCATTGAGATGCAAACTAGTCGCATATTAATTCACATGTGACTTCACATTGGCCATTTAAATACATCTATTACACTCCAGAGTTTCTCTGCTTGTTTGAAAACCAAAAACTGCAAGAGTGGCAGCTTTTTGCAATACAGACCAGTGTGTGTTAATACAAAAACACAAATTGGCCAGCACTGACGAGCTAGTGCTTGTCTAAGCAAACCTTGTGAGCACCAGGTCATGCATAGTCTCTAAGGGCACATAGGCATGCACTAGTTCCCCCATTGCCGGGCAACATATTGTATGTATAATAAGGCATAGTTTGAACATGATAGACCAATGGGTCACAACAATATCCATTCTTCTGCAAACACACTTACACCGCACATTGCTCAACTTTGATCCCGCCATTAATCTTTGGAAAAATACATATTTGCTCGGAATCTTCTTAAAACAGAAGCACAGGAAGTTTGTTCTCAAAGTGTAGTTTACCGTTTTGTTTTTTCCTCTTGAGAAAAGTGACCTTGCCCTTTGCAAACAGAGCAGCGAGAAATAATATTTAATTTCCGGAGTTGTAATCTTGAGTTAAACTTGCTTCTCTTTTTTTATAAACTACTTTTAGAGGATCTTTTGTGTGCAATATTATCTTTATCTTTGGTGATCTTGAGGGTGATAATGAATAACATCATGCCAAACTTTTCCAAAGCGCCTCATTTGTAAATCTTAGTTCTGCCACTATCTTATCCAAATGCTACTCAAGGACACAGCCAGGTAAGACTTTGCCAAGTCCAAATGTCTACAGGCAGCAGATACCCGCCTTAATTTTAGCTTCATCCGGTTTTATCCAGTTTCATCCAGTCACGTATCTCAGATCACATGAGATTTGACCGGATACAAGACGATAAACCCTGATCTGAATAACAAGAACGGTACGGTCGGTAATTAAAAGTGCTCTTCGTTAAGAAATCTGCAGACTGTCTACACTCAGTAACTCCACAATCTCTGCATTTCTGTTTGAACACTTCAGACAGAGCCACCCAGCTGTGACCATACCTAAGCCTGCAGTTTATACTCTTCGCAGATTTCCCATCACAGTTTGGTCGACAAAGGAAGGGGGGCCAACCTGATGGGGAAGGGCCCGTGCGTAGTCTAGCAGTGGTGACCGAATCCGTGGTGACCAAATCCGTGGTGGTGGTGGTGGTGTCCGAAAGCACCGTGGTGGCCAAATCCGTGATGGTGATGGTGGTGGTGACTGCCCGCCAGTGCGGCCCCAGCTAAGAAGCCCAGACCGGCACTGGTACCAGGGCTCGGCTAGTGGTTTCACACAAGAAAAACCGATGAAGGTAAAAACTGTTATGAACCATTTAATATCAATATGCAATTCAGTGACTCACTGTCTTAAGATCTATAGGGTGATCTCAACGACCAACATGACCCACTACACATCCACCATTGTTCTAAGCAAGGATGACTAGTTAATGCAATAAGAATCCAACTGGCAGTTAGCCCTGTGCTGCAGACCACTGCGTGGTTAACATTCAAAGAAGCAATGCATGGTAGCACTAGTTAGATTTAAATCAACTGTGCCTGTGGAAATGAGTGCCTCACCCCCGGATTGGCCACATATACTGTCCGAGTGGGCTGGACAACGGTCAGGTTGGACACTGGCTGCTGCGGGGGAGGATGGATGTACGTAGGTTGGTTGGGGTTGTACGCCTGCAACAAACGGGACAACAGTCCAATCTGTATAAGCTTGAAAGACAGTGCCTTGGTTTGTCTGAAAGACTTCTGGTCAATCACAAGTCAAACCAATCACAAGTCAATCTCAAACCAATTACAAGTTCATCTTGTCCAACTAAAGTCAATCGTGTCACTCCCAAATCAGTCACAAGTCAATCACCAGTTACATGTAATAGACTGATCCAGTAAGCCCCGCCCACTGTGCATGTGGGCACTTAACACATGTTCTTCTTCAATGCCATACTACACATTCCAGCTATGTGCATCATAATGTACGTGCACTCAAGTCAGACTTTTGGGCACGCATGTCAGACATAAATCACGGCTGTGATTGGCCAGAACACAATGGGATGCGGCTTAATGTGTCGGTCCATTACATGTAAATAACACGCCGATCACAATCCAAGCATAAGCCACTGGATTTCTGGTTAACTTGAAACAGGATGGCTTGTCGTGGTCTTTCAGAGACTCGACAACTGCTGTGTTTACTGTTTAGTTCTCAATGTGTCAGCTTACCCCTGATGCATTGTATGGGACCGCAGCCTGGGTTATGTATGCTGGGGCTGGGGGCGGGGCGGAACTGTAAGCAGAATAAGCTGCAGGTGGGGGCGCAGCTTGGGCCACTGGTGGGGCTGCAGCCGCGGCATAGTGACCTGTGTACAAATCAAAGGGCAAACCCCAGAGAGTGGTTATTATAGTAAACAAAATATCACATTGCACGTCACCACATTCACTTAAGCCAACAAGGGTAATGTGTACAAGTGTTCAGCATAAGTATGCCTAATACTAATTTTAACCACGAGAGGAACAAAAGAGGGCGTGCTTTCTTTGGTACTCACCGCATAGGTGTGCCATGAGGCTCGCAAGTATATGCACGTTAGACGTGGAGCACGCCAAGTACGTGTAACTAATTTACTCTGTCATGTATGGTCTTTGCATTAATGCAGAACGCGTACAAGAACCCACATGTAACCACCTGTCTTTCCTTTTCGCCGATTGGGGGGTGCACTTCAGCTCGGGGTGGATAGGCTGCCCGTACCAGGGATGGGTTGAATCCATCACAAGTCCAGTCACAAACCCATTCACAAGCAACAGGTTCAACAATGGGTCACAGTTCCTTTGGACAGCTTGGGACCTGCTTTAAGACTGGATGGCTTATGATTGGACTTGTGGGGACTTGCAGGAAGATTTACGATAGAGACGACCACCTCAATGTACAGCCCTAACCTGTGCTGTAGCAACTATAAGACACTGTGGCCACCAAGCCACTCAGTTGACTACAACAGTACATGTGGGTCCTACAAACCATTTGAAGCTGCATGTGTTGTAGCTTTATACTGTTAGCATGTCGCCCATCAAAATGAGAGGTTATTCAGTAAATCTGAAATTATCTAAAACCCACATCCTTGAAAATACAATTCGAAATCTTGACAAATATCACTCACTTGTGGGTGCATAGGCAGGTTGAGGAGATGCGTACAGGTTAGGGTTGAATCCAATGGGCGGAGGCTGGCCAGCATTGGTGGGGGCACTGTACGCTGCATCGTAAAACACCAAGGAAGACTGCGACTATACCAACTTGCATATATACATGTACATGTATATCTTTGAAAGACTCCCATACTATTCAAAAGCTTGACTTTATCCCAATAGCACTGTGCATCCTTAGAAAATTACAGTATTTTACCCTACGTTGCACATGCTGTTTCTAACAATATTAGAATCTGTATCCCGGTCAATCAACAATTTCAAGAGAACATTTTACAAAGTCAGAGACCCATTTAAAAATCTACATTAACATGTACCGTAACCAGACTAAAACGTACACTAAATCATTTCCATTTGAATTCAGACTGATTTTAACCATAGAGCTACACTGTACCTCATTTTAAGGATTTAGATTTTTTACAATTTCTTTATTTCTTCATGTTTTTAAGTACAGTAAACTCAAAGTCGGTTAACTCGGACCTCCACGTATCTCGAAGACATTCTTCATTCCCGCCAAAAGAATAGTCTTTTACATACAAAAATACCACCGTAACTCAAAATGCCCACACCACTACATCCCCTTAACTCAAATTTTTTAAGGGTCAATCCAAAAAGACCGCCGCCAAATTACTGATAATGAGTGGAAAAAGAATGCGGAGACTTTAATTATGACTCAAACTGCACTTTGTCTTTTTGTGTGAGGACACGAGCATACTTGCTGCCAGTGCCATTTAAATCAACTCCTCCTGACCACAACCTAAACAAATCCCAACTTTCAAGCAAGCCTGATTGCCATCATGGCCCAACTGTAGCCCGCATGCACGCAGTTTAATTGTTGATTTGTTACGGTAGACCACACTGAAGGAACTTTTGTGCATGCCGAGGCTAAAGCCTGGCTGCCACCTGCCCAATTGCATTACTCGTGCACTGCTCACATTCTGACTGACATGCGCTCCTGGTGTGGTGCTGGAAATGCTGTTTTGCGTTGCCAAATTTCACCGAATTTTTAAAAAAAGGAAAGGTAAAGGAATGAAAAGAGTAACAAAAACGCACAAACATTTTTATTTTATGCTCGAATGTTTTGAAATGCAAAATGTTGCACCCTCAAGCGATTAAAGAGGAATGATCATACATGTGGACAAACGTGGACAGACAGGAAAACTCCGGGCCTGGCCGGCCCCGGTCAATGGAGCAAGCACAGGGCTGTGCGCTTCATACCGCAGTAGGCACCGAACGGAAGAACAAAAAAGCTTTAATGCTTTATGTTTTATTTATCAGTAAAACAGAAACATTTACATAAGAAACACAGGAAATCTTCTTGGATATAAGGAAATAACCATCACATATAATGTCTCCAACAGCCACCATAGGGCAAGTAGGGTTACACTGTGCATGTATGTGTGGGCAAGACTCGGGAACTTCATTAGCTCAAAATCCGGATAACTAAAAGTTTTTGTCCATTCCCCTGAGGTTTCCCCTGACAGTTTACTGTTATGCTACATGGTACACTAGATCTTGAGACCTGCAGACAAATTGATGAACTGACCAGGGGATGCTTGGCCTGGTTCCAATACAATAACACCAAATTCAAGCTCTCATGCTGTAACTAACCATCTTCTTGCTTATTCAAGTAAATGTAAGTTTTTTATCTTTGTTTCATTGCGCCCCTGTACAGTGTGCATCCAACAGTGGCATTTTAAAATCAAAAGACGCCACACTATAGAGTTCCCTGTCTTCCGTTAATGTACCATAAGAAAGATTTCAACATTCGCCCACCACCTGAGACCAGTTGTTTGAAAGCTCCAAATATCGTCCACTCCTAAATTTCATCATCAGGTTGAAACTTTTGGGTACTTCCCAAGTCTGATCGGGGAAGATAAGTGGTAGCCAGACGCGGGATTCTTTTTTTACTTTTTTCCCCTTTTGAACACTATGTGGAAGAAGACGCATCTGAATAACCAGACAAAAACTTACGTGGCGGCGGCCCAGTGGGCTGATGATATGGCTGGGGTGGATAAGCTGGGTTCATCTTTCCCACTGCAAAACAAATGAAGGTAAGCAACACACAGGTAAGCCTGGTTTCCATATCGATGTGAGCAAGGCAGAGAGCAATGCAATCAAGACGCAAACTCCAACGCGGACAAATGGGAACATGTCAAATGGAAGTGTCACCACAAGTGATACAAACACGCCCGCTGGCATGACAGGCATACAACGATTTTTCTCTCACTTAGTACCACTCATTTTGTCCATTATCTCCTTATTACTAGCATATGTAGCCCCACTTGTCAACAAAATAGCTGACCATTAACAAATTACATCAAACTGGAGTCTCAGTTTGGCTTCAAGAGCCAACATTGCCACTTTTGCAAATATTTCTGAGTGTAAGACGTCATTTCCACTTTTTTGGTGGAATTACATTGCATAACGTCTCAACTCAAGCAAAGGTTACAAACCTTATGATGCTCCAATAATTCTACACAAGACCCTGCAACATGAGGAAAGCAAGGCTGGGAATAGCCCTTATGTTTTAAACCGTGTACTCACTGTATGGACCCTATACAGAAACTGAAGGTTTACTGAGTAACCTGTACATGTATACCCATGCATATACATGTATATTACCCCCAAACTGTAAATATCCCAATCGTCTTAAGTCTATAGTGCTGTAGCTGGGCTAGCCTAACTGTAGTACGTGAGCCAGTGTGAGTGTTACGCCCCAACTAAAGTGTCTGTCCCAACTGTAGCATTACAGTTGGGCTGCCACAACTATGGTCGTCAAATTTCTTTCAAAATATTGCTCAACCTTCTCCAAGTTTATGCAGCTCACTCCTGAGATACATGCACATATAATTCATTGAAAATGTGCCACCCTGGGTAAGCACAAGTTGTTGATATGAACGAGACCATTTTAGCACGTTACGTGTATGGCACACACTGGCACTCTGTGCTGTACATTCTAGTTGGGCTAACCCAACTACAGTGTACAAAATGCCACTTTGAATCACCAACAAATGCTAGCAGAATCCAGTTTTTGGTTAATGCCATACGGTGTAGATGACATGAAAAGGTAGGCATATTTTTGATGAATTCTGTCAGGTGTGAGCCGCAAAAGCCTGGAGAAGGAGAAGTTTTCGGCCGAGATGTGCTGACAATATTTCAGTCAGCCAAAATTGCGTCAATATATTTGGGACCGTCCAATCTACATGTACATGTATAGTTGGGACTGATGCTTGAATTGCAGCGTAACATGTTTACAAGTTGAGCCAAGAGACCAAGGGTAACGTTAGATAAGAACTGAGGCTCTTATGCTGACAAAATCAACAAAGACAAAATTCATGTGTACAGACTTAGAAGCTCAAGTGGTTTCTTTTTCAACTTTTACTGGAAAGATTTCCATATACAACTGCCACTTGACACCCTGTGTACAAACAAACATGTGACGGGTCTGAAAATTTTTAATTTTTCTAAGTGACTGTATCTCAATATTTTCACTGCTAAATTTGACTTCTTGGGCATCTTATTGCCTTCAGATGGCTAATGAGGCAATGCAGGGAAAATTTGTAGCATCCATAAATGGAAGTCTTTCTTTTGGTCATTATTAGCCCTGGCCCAATACTCGACCATTACTGGCTCCATAAATGGGGCCCAGATGCTGGAAAACCATAGCTATATGTACCTCCACATCCTGGGCCCCACTGACAGTCTCTGGCAGTGCATGAGAGACAGTGGAAAATTGATTAAAAACTAAAAAAACTTTCACTTTGACAAAAAATTTTAATAAAGAAAATTTCATATACAAAATTTCCAACATTTAATCTTGGAATTTATGAAGTGACAGCCAAAACACTAGCCTACGGACTTACTTGTACACAACGTGTGTAATTACATGTAGCCAATCAGTGTGATTGCTAGCCCAGGTTGGCCGTTGTCTTCATTTACACTTGCGACTGACGTCTAGGGTACAAAAGTCCTCCTACAATGCAAATTTTTTTTCAACGGTTTTTCTCACATTTTTACCTGGCGAAGACAGCTCAAATGTTGCTCACAAATGCCTTGTACCCAAAATTCCATAAATGCTCTGTTGAGATTAGTAAACACACCCGCGGACAACGTATTGTGCAGGAAATTTGGTGCAACTCCCCACTTTCTGTCGTGAATGATCTATGTTCGTTTGGTACGCATACTTGTGAAATGCATAGTAACCGACTGCAGAAGAGCTGTGGGCGTAAAGAAGTCGCAGATAAGGCCATGTCCAAAACAGGCTTCTAAAAGCTACGGCTAGGTCTGTTGTCTGCGCCTCTCCACGAATTTCCAATGGAACGAAGACCTACACCTAGCTTTAGACAATATAACTGACAGAATGTAGGCCAAGCTTGGAGGCTATTTTGCGCATGTGCAAATGTGTACTACAAGATGAACATAGATCATTCATGAATCACGACGGAAAGCATGGAGTTTCCGCAGGCAAATTTTGTAATTTCAACACAGCATTTATGGAATTCGGGATACAAGGCACTTGTAAACAACATTTGAGCTGTCTTCCCCCAGGTAAACGTGCGCAAAAACCGTTGAAAAAAATTTAACATTGTAGGAGGACTTTTATACCCTGGATGTTAGTCGCAATGCAATGTGCATTTAGGGCCTAGACGACGTCCAACCTGGGCTACATGATTGCTTGCTCTTTGGGTGATCTGTTGATCTTCTTGTATGATTTAACAATAATTCCACCGGAGCCAAGTGCCTTTTCTTTCTAATTCGCCATTGTGGAAGATTGCTTTGAAAAAAGTGAAAGTAAAATTGGATATGTTACACAGGATTGACTTGGGCTATAAAGTTATAGGCCTGGTGATAGTGAAGCAGGATTGTGGCATCATGTTGATCGACCCATCGTGCCCAAGAGTAGACACAGCCTTGGCTACACTGCACAGTCATGGCAGTCTGCAGGCCGCGACGAAATGCCTGTCCGATAGCCCGGGGCAATCAAATTTTCATTTAAAATTCTAACTAGATGTGCCCGTTTGGGCAAGTCCAGAAAAGCTGATGTCTTTTCTGTCTTCACAAAATATCTTTCAATAACTTTTTCTCACGTTAAAATGCTTGTTTTTGTATATTTTCATACTTACATTTGCAATTTTTGAGTGTATTTTCTGTGTTCATGAGTTTAATTTGAGTTTGTTTTGCTCGTACTTGAAGCAAAACAAATTTCCTGCCGCGGCACAAGGTTTTCCGCCCACTAGTCTGGATGCCTCACACAGGCTCACCACGCGATACATTGTTGGCCAGTTTGCCGTTATGATTGCCTGAGTCACACTGTGTGAATCGCCCATAATTCTTGTGAATTGTCACCTGTAGAAATTTTTACATAGATTAAGACAGGTGTTCATCACTTTTTGAGATAAGTTGGGAAGCTGTCGTCCCCGTTCATGCCATTCAATCAAGACAAAAAAACTGACCAAAAAAAAAACAATTTCCAACCTACCGACCCTATTTTTAAGAGGCATGTAATTGGAAGCACCACTTCTTTGGGGGACTAATAAAAGACTGCATGCATGCAGTAGGCCTAAATTAAATAACCATAATAATTGTGGATTCCGAAAAATCTTGGTCCAGTGTTGATCTAATTCGGGCAAGTAAATTTATGGCATGGCCGGCCCGATCGGGCAAGCTAAAAAAAAATCGTCATGGCCTGGCAGTCTGACTAATCATGACGCTTTCGGTTAACAGTTGTGACAGTCCGAGTCCCTTGCTTGATACTTAATATAACAGAAATGACAGAAGGGAGAGATCTCCATGATCTCCGGAACAAAATGACTTTCGGTGAATTTGAATTCCGTAACTCCATGAACTCGGTAAGGGAGTATGTGTACATGTAAATGTAGGCCGAGCATGACCTAGGCCGTGATCTAAGCCCCATTTTTTAAGGGACTGGGCTTAATCGCGCACACACTGCAGTACATCATGCATGTCATGCCTGTCAAGTTGTCACAGTGGCAGGACGCTGTCCATATGTACATGTACTGTATACACCGTACGCTGTACAACTGGACAAGCCAACAGACAGTGATCCGATTTGCCACTGATCGTTAAGTACAGACATTGGCCCTATCTCAATTAATCTGGAACATAAACATTCCCAAGAAAACGTCTTGATCCAATTACTGTCAAAAATACCTTTTCAGTGAGTTTTGGTGAAATGGTGAAATCGAACGCCGAGAAATAGAGGGCAGTGGCAGTCTTCGAGCCGTTCCTAGCCTGTCTAGAGCATCTGTCATACTACTTACGCGTCATCTGTCCTGAAATATGTAGTGCTACCCGGTCTGCGATCAGACCAAAGTCTTTTTCGTTGTAAATTAAAGGGATGGGCGGGTACCAGACTACGGGGCCAGTACTAGACTATGTACTAGACTGCACTGCTGAATATTCCTGACGTCATAGTATTATTTGCATGATTTGGTAAACAGGGCCGGCACAACGTAGAGCTATATATAGCTGGATGGTTTCTACTAACTTATACTACATGTGACTTATATTTTTTGTGCTAAATTATACTATGTGATTGCAAACAGTAATGTATGTAGCAAGATGATCACAACGTCACCGTCGAGGAAAGCACGAAATTAAATTCAAATTGTCCAGTAATTAGGATTGTCCGTGCAATTATATTAATACGTGTATATGGAATGTGCACTGTAAAAGCAAAAGAAATATTTTTGGCAAAATTAAATAGACTTCTTGCCCGCAAGACCCTTCCTGTGTGTACAAGGACAGTCTCGATAAACGAACGAGTTGCTCGTTTTGCCGTTGAAACTTGAAGGGGTACTACAAATCGCTACTTAATTCTGTTCACAGCCACCTATCGTTCTTGACCGAGTGGTACGGGATATCCAAGCATCGAGTGTTCTTGACATTCCAAATAGAACCCACCCGCCCACCGTGACTCGGAGTGTTGGTCCTCAAGGAAGGCTGGTGCAGTTCTGAAACTCTGAGTGAATCTTTCGAAGCCTGAAGATTAAGGACAACATATACTCTCTGAACGTCACTGTTATCAGTGATTCTGGATTTTTTTCCCGGGGAAAAACTTGTGAATGAGGATTTTATCTTCCACTATGATAAACTGCGATCGAGGGGAGGGTTCCGTCGAGGCCATGGAAATGTTATAGTTGATGGGAGCACGCCCTTCCTCCATGATGGGAGAATTAGGCATATATTCGATCCCTAATCATTCAAATTCAAAGTTAAGTAGCTTGCATGTACTCTTGCACTCCCCTCACCCCTTGTAGATTTTTATTTGTATTATATTCATTAACGGTTTCGGGGTGGGGAAATTGGACCATGCCCCTCCCCCCAAAAAAGTGTTGTATGTACATCATGTAGATTTGAGTCACTTGACTTGGACTCGAGTCGGACCGTCGAGTGACTCGTGACTCGACTATGGGTGATGTCAGTTTTTGACTTGTGACTTGACTTGACCTGTGATCAAATGACTTGTGACCTGACTTATATGGTGTACTATTTACGACACACATTTGTCAATGTCGTATGTTGCGTATGTTGCGTCGTGCGCTAGCACAATGCGTGCTGTTGGCCTTTGATAGCTGGCGCCAAAACTGTTTCTTTCATTTCCGTCCCCGTACTGACCTATTTCCTATGATATCACAATCGTGCTGGACTACTATGTGTTGTGATGGTAATGAGTGGATAGTGTTGTGATGCTTCAAGATAAACTGGTCAACACGCAGTGTTCGCAAGTGCGCTTGTACGCGGTTGTGAAGCGGCCCATACGATCACTGTGGCCAAGCCTTCGGGCCGGGCGGTCCACACGCATGGTGGTGGTATAATTGTTAACAGTAGCGCACGTGGGTGAAAAGGTCTATATATGTAGGTAGCAGGCCTTGATCATGATTCTGTTGTTCTTTTTCACGTGTTCTTTCTAACTTTGTGTTTTCATTAAGAATGAGTTTTAAAGAAAAGGTTGTTTTGATTTTGTTTGGTTTGGTTTGAATCAAATGTAATATGAAAGATCGTCGCGACCAACTATCGGCATAAGTTGTCTCCAGGAAATAAATAATATTAACGTCAGCACGGTAACAATTAATATTTTAGCTTTTCCTGCTCTTATTCTGATTTTTCTAATAAATACTTCTAAATCCACTCTAAGATACATTTACAATACATCAATCATTATTACGTGCTTGGTAATGTAACATGGGGAACTGATGTGAAATTATACGTGGCCAAACAGAGTTAAAGAAAAGACACCGTCACGGTGATAACAGGGTCTACAGTGTTTTATTCAGAAACATGGACTAATATCATTGAAAAGGGTGAAGTTGAAGTGACGTTCATGAAGTTAATGAGGAAGACTCAAACTGAAGGAAGAATGAAGACGGAATATTCTGAGTGTAATAATAGAGAGCAGGCTGGGTGGTAACTTCTTAAACACGTGATCAAATTTGCGGTCTTAGACAATTGCCCCGCAGGAGCGGAAGTACTATTTGAAAGTTAATTACCAGGATGGACCACAGAGAAATATCTGTAAGGTTACAAATAACCGGATTTTTATTTTCAAAATATGACAGAAACTAATTCAAATTGATGAATAGATTAAATAAAAACAAGAAAAATCAACGCATGCAGCTCATGTTATGTATTTTGCAAGCACGGTGGACAGAAATGAAAGAAAACAGTGCCCTCTATGAACATCATGAAGCAAATTGAACGCGCGATCGCCGACGCGTCACGCGAGTCGGGCGTTGCGACGGGCGACGGCGTCCGAAAGCGACGGCGCAACGCGACGGCACGCCGCAAGGGACCAGAAATGTGTATCGTATATACTACACCCCAGACTTGTTACTGGACCAAATGACATGTGATGACTTGGCTTAGAAAAAGTCGAAAAATGGACCAATTGTGATTTGACTTCGACTTGCAAAAATTGGCTTGTTACCCACCTCTGCTGTGCAACAAAGGGACAAATTTTTCAGTTCTTGGAAAAGAATGAGTCTAGAGTCGTACACATTTCAAATTAATGCTCGTCTCAGCTAGTGTACCTGTGCAGATGTGACAAAAGTTCTCATTAGAAAATTAGAGAGAATTCACAAAATTGTTTCGAGCTTTAAAATTACAAAATTATTGGAAGCTTTAAATTGAAATTATGCATGCATCAATTTTATTTCGATGCTTTTTGTTAGCTCACTGGTTATCCTGGAATTGAACCGCGCTGGGAAATCTGATAGATGCGTACGTGCGTGTGCACAGTGAGATAGGCAAGACTCCCGGACCATGTCCTTTGCAGCACGAATTTTTACCAACAGCCAAAAACGTGGAAAGTGAAGGCTTTACCAATAATTAAGGCAAAAGACATGCTTTTTACAATGTTTAATTTACTTCAACCTCTGACCCGTGCCACAACAATTTCAACGCGGTTCATGAACCTGTTACTTTTTACAACTAGCAAAATATAACCCCGTGGTGGCAGCATTCCACTTGTCACTGGTTTTGTTCCCTCAAAATATTGGCAGAGTATGAATGATCTGGCTGCGGCTAACATACATGTACTCTGAACTGGATATTTTGGCGCAAGCCGCAGCCTCAAATCCATGTAAGTCAGAGCCGTTTTTGCACGGGCCCGTAAATATGGCGGCTTTCATGCACTTTGGAAATCGGCCGCTGAAAAGACCACGATTAGGGGCCCCGGACGTTTACCCTCAAGATCCAAAACAGAAAGAGGCAAGTAGAAGCATATTAGGATCATCAATGATGACAATTTTAGGGGTTTTAGGGTTCTGTTTAGAAATCCTGGTGCGTTTTTGGAGGGTTGATTTCACGTGATAGGCTAACATGGCTAAATAATGACAATGCCAACTATAGCATAAGACCCCACTGGATTTGGGACAGTCCCAGCTGTAGTACTGCAGTTGGGCTGGCCCAACTATTGTTGACCAATGTCTGTAGGAAATGTCTCAACATTATCCAAGTCAATGTGTCTCACACTTGACACAATTCATCTAAAATGTGACACTTCATCTCTTCATGATCTAGCCCTATGAGTATGACCAATGACATGACATTTGTAAATGATATGACTTTGGCACATGCTGGACATATGCACACAGGACCTCTCTGCTGAAGTTGGGCCGGCCCAACTGTAGCACTCTAGTTGGGATAGGCCTAGCCCCACTGGTGTGGCACCGACTCTCACTCCCGATCCATCCTTAGCCACACATCCCTATGCGCAATTTCGTGTCGGCGTACTGAACATTTTCGGCGCACCCACTTATCATTGTGGGCGCAATTTCTTTTGCACACGGACATGATTCTTGACCTTTCCGCTTTCTGAACCATTTATTTAATGATTTCACTCACGCTATTGAGGTATTTTCCCGTTTGCAAAAGCTAACGAATAAATGTGACAAAGCGTTTTGGCCAGTGGACATGGCAACCAGAACGAGTTATGCAAGTATTGTCAGGAGAGTGATGTGGTTCGTTCACTGGAAGAGAATCCTGAGAAGTTGGAATAGGTGGAATTGTAAGAGTGTCGAAGTGAGCACTTTTAAGTCTATCTATGCTGATACTGTCTTTTCGATTGCTAAGATCAGATCAAAGCTGCACTCACCAACGCTACTCTCCTAACACATCCAAAGCCAGGCGCTCCATTGAGCATCATGACAGATGCTTCAGATGTGGCAGTGGGAGCTGTTCTCCAAAAAGCTTCAGCCAGCTGAAACACACTACAGCACCTTTGGACGAGAACTGTTAGCCGTGTACCTTGCCATTCGCCATTTCTGCCATTTACTTGAGGGCCGAGAATTTCATGTGTATACAGACCACAAAGCGCTCACATATGCCTTTGCTACGTCAACTGACAAACACTCGCCACGTGAGATTCGCCACCTTTAACATATCTTATGTCACAAGTGAATTGTGAAACAAAATCAAGTAATTGTGCAGAAAACACCACAACATTACATATAGTAAAGTAAAATTCCAAAGACTCACCAAAAATACCTTTTTCACCACCTACATGTAGGGGCCTACCTTTCTAGGCCTACTGGCTTTCTTAAATGCCAAAGGAAGACTTCTTGGGCTTTAGTGATATTTCTGACATCAAATCTGTTAAAATCCGACTGTTTTCGCTCGACACACACATGACACAAACTTTTCGACACCTGCTCCATTCAAATACTTAGGCTGAGATTTTGCGACAGCAATAACTCTACCAACAACGCGACCATTCAACTGTTCAAGGCGTGTAGGCCTAGGCTTACATGATAATGGAGTTGGGGCATTCAACTCAGTCTGTGTGATTATGTATTTGGGCAAAATGTGCCGTGTCGTGTTACATAACTTTGCCTTTTTCGTGTTTCATCATGCGCAAGCTCAGAAGATTTAACCCTAATAGTCCTCAGTCCTCCAACAGGTGAAGGACTGAGGACTGTTAGGGTTAACAGAGGGGAACAAATTCAAGACAATGTTGCGTAATGCATGGCGAATGGATGCTCACAATTGTTATTGATTTAGACAATTTGTTCCCCTCTAGCTTTGTTCACTTAGGCTACTCGCGCGGGGGCGCTAAAATCAATGAGGTGACGCAACGGGAAATAGGCTTATTGTGACTCCACTTGACTGGCAGCAGAGATGCACATCACTTGGTGACTGTCCTTGTCTTTGGAGTAATACGTTCATTGGATTCAGCAGAAGCAAATGCCCAAGGCTGCCGTTTGAAAAAAAATTCTGCCATTTATGTCTAGGATGCAAAGGGTGGGGAAAAGATCACATCAAAACAATTTTTCTGAAAATCAATTCTTTATGATATACATGTAGTTAATCAAGTGACATGACACAGAGTTCATGAAAACAACTTAATTGTTAAATAACTAAATATGAATGGGAAATAAGGGAGAAAAATTCGATAATAGCATTTGGATCTTTTTGACGTAAGCCTGCTTGCAAAAAAAGACCCCTTTTAAGGAGACATTCTCTTTTTCAGGGGACTGGTTTTTGTCCCCAAATAAAGGGACTTCTCCGAATACAGGGACTGTCCTCTAGTTGTGATGTGCACCTCTACTGACTACTGATTTTAAAGTTTTTTAGATCGTGGCTCTTTGTCTTGGGCGAACCTGATCTCTACCCCAGAACAGTGGGCATGGTGGGGTTTGACATCCTCCACCCGCCCATGTGGAATTTATGCGGTAGACATCAAGCCCTACGGTTCTTGGTGTACCTGATCTCTTCATTGATCTAATTCTTTAATAAAAAAAAATGGCATTGATTGCGATGATTTTCCAGATTTAGACTACATAGGCCTACACTGTACGTGCTTCCTATCTGAAACCATTGTGTAAAACAGCAATATTCCTTTCATCTACATGTGGGTGTTCCCTCAAAGGGCAGGGATCGTACATATTTGGGGACCCCGTTCCTAAAACAGAAGGGAGACCTACATGCTAATGTTTTGTTTCACCCATGATTGTGACATGCTCATTGCTCAATAACTGTAGGGTTGATGTGAAAAAGAGGGCAGAGTTTGGAGTTTTGAGGAAAATTATGACGGGAAATTGTGAGTGGTTTAAATGGTGGATTCAAGTTTGCATGACTGGTTTATTAGAAAGTCACATTTTCTCTCAATTTACAATTCAAAATTTCGAAAAATATAGGGTCAGTGTAATAAAGAAAGCATTGCCTTTGTTTTTTTCTTTGGGGGGAGGGACTGGCCAGTTTTACGAGATTAAAATGACAAGAAACTAGAGGATCCCAAATATACAGTTCCCAAAAGCAAATGGCTGAGATGTTGCAGCTTAATCTTTCCAGGCAATTTCATTTTGAATGAAAGTAAACTTCACCACAACCATTGGAATCCCCAATTCCTACTGAATCCTAAGTGGGCACACTGAACAGTTTCAAGACTATTTGGGGGTGAAATCCAAGGGTTTTGATTTTGGCACGAGCTGTCTTGATTGAAATAAATTAATGGGACAGAAGGTCTACGAAGAGTTGTGGTACTCGACTTTCGCCCGGCCATGTTCAAATGTTAAAAGAAGTGATATGAGGAGTCCTAATTACACAGACCATGCTGTGGCATAGATCTGTTAATGGCCCTTTGTATACTCCTCCATTGATACTAGGCCCTGACTTGTGATGTAGAAAATACAGGTGACTTTTAGTCTTTGATATCTGCTGGGCTTTATTAGCTGAAATTTCGCCAGGATGCTCAGTACTTCCCTCGGAGTTCCGTTTTGTCCCTTACCTACCACAGCCATTCTGTTTTTAGATACCATGTAATAGGAAGCGTTTATAACCTTTTGGGGCCTCAGTGGTAATTTGGCAGTATTATATTCAAGTCCATCACAAGCCCCTGGAAGTCCATCACAGGTCCATCACAAGTCATTCAGTCTTAAGCCAATTTACAAGCTATTCAAATGAGCCGCAATAAAAGAATTGTTTTGTCATTGTTCACCCTGTGAACTTGTGACTGGCCTTGTGAAGGGACTTGTGACTGGCCTTGTGAAGGGACTTGTGACTGGCCTTGTGAAGGGACTTGTGACTGGCCTTGTGAAGGGACTTGTGACTGGCCTTGTGAATGGATTTGTGACTGGCCTTTTGAAGGGATTTGTGACTGGCATTGTGAAGGGACTTGTGACTGGACTTGTGAAGGGATATGTGACTGGCCCTGTGAAGGGACTTGTGACTGGACTTGTGACTGGCCTTGTGAAGGGACTTGTGACTGGACTTGTGACTGGCCTTGTGAAGGGACTTGTGACTGGCCTTGTGAAGGGACTTGTGACTAGCCTTGTGAATGGATTTTTGACTGGCCTTGTGAAGAACAGAACAGCACTGCAAATTGGTTTTGCTTCATTGAAATCCTGACTAATATTTTTCAGAGAAATGAATAAAAATGCTCTGTTTGGTTTGTTCGTTTAATGTTCATGTTGGTCCATGTCTTTCCTGTTTAGGATGAGCTAACAGCAACTAACGTCAAGCAAGGATTCAACAATCAGCCAGCCTTTGCATCTGACGAGGTGAGTTGTTAACCCTAACCTTCCCTAACCACACAGAATTCAACACCAGTAAAGTGTGTGAGTGTGTGGCATTGGGTACTGGTAGCTTACTATCTGGTGTTTAATTTTGTGTGAATGGGTGCTGTGGGCCTGCACATACCCCGTGGAATTTTGACTGAATGGGTACTGTGGCCCTCTCACTTTATCCCAGCAGTTGGGGATGGATATGCTGCATGATGGTGTGTGAGTTTGTTTGAATAGGTACTGCCTGTCCGTACTCTTTGTACTGTGCAGTGGGCCTGCTGTACCCAATCAAACAAATTACACAGGTAAAGACCTGTTGGAATTTGTGGGATTAGGTACTCCTGCAACAGGAGTACAGTTGAAGTCTGTGGGATTGGGTACTGTGAGATAAGAATGTTTTTCCAAGGTCTTGAAGTTTGTGTGATTGGGGAAGGTTAGGTCCAGCAACCCTCAGGTGGTTAGGGTTAAGCCCCCAATCACTGGCTATCAAACTAAATGGACTTCTGGAGCTTAGACCTGTTACTAGAGCCCTAGCACGTCTTTCCCTGCACAGAAAAGTTTTGACATCTCCATGGTGCAGGCATTTTGAATACTTTGTATTTTTGTAGTTCTAACATGATGATATAAGATGGAAGTAATTCTGAATAATGTACTCTACATGCAAATAACATGCATGATGTTTTGTCATTAGCATGACGCATTAAACTACCTCAGCAGAAAACATGCATACAGCAGCACTCATGCGCATGCGTTCGCATTGTTTACACAAAGTAAATCAAAATGCTCGATTACTGGTTGTGCGTTTGTTTGGCCTTGTGCATGCATGTTTGCAAATAGAGGTTGCGCATGGCAGCTATCTTTCCAGTCACTGCTTTGGTTACAAAGGGATAGTACAAAAGGTCTACTCATGTGTATCCCGGTGGAACAAATGTCCTTACCGGAAAAATTACCGCCATGCAGAACCTCTATGGCGGAACCAAAGCCGTGCAAGATTTTGAGTTTTCCATAGGTTTGTGCACAAACAAGGATACGCCCAACAGGCTTCACTTTGTACAGATAGCACTCTAGCAATTACATGTATACTTGTAGCTCTGTGGTCTAGAGACTTCTGTGGCATTGCTCCATGGGACCAGGCCCAATCATTTACAAAGTAGGCATTCTACAGTGCTTCTGTTGATTGCCTGATGCTATTCACTCTGTGCGGGAATCGCCAGATGGCATGCTTGATGGTCCTTCGGTGGGGACTCACTGCTTCCGTGTGCAGGTGTGTCTGCATTTGGTTCTAGATGCAGTTAGCACAATTGATCCGTTTCTGTTGAAATGCATGGTGTCAGCATGGGCGTGACTACTCAGATGACACCATTCCAACACTCCCGCATGTGTATGCAGCGTGGAGGAGAATATTTGGGTGTGAGCATGTAGCTTTTGTTCCAGTGTAATTCACTTACCTTTACATATATGTATATTCATCCTGAGGTTGAGGCAGATTAATTTACATTACACCTTATTGCATTGAGCAGATCTAAAACTAAGGATGCTTTTCATACCTTTCAGTCTTCTTGTGTCTTAAAACTAGACAGGATTTACCTACATACATCTGTTTCTGTTCGTGTGTCTTTACAGTATGGCTCAGCGAGAAGCAGTCACATCAATCCCAACAAGGTCAGTGTAGTTCTTTTTTATTTGTGTAAAAACAGAGCCCGGTGCATAACACGTAAAATATAAATATAATAGAACAGCCCCCAAGTTTTGTTGTTTTTCCCCCCGAGGTGAAATCAGGGGGGAACACAAATGTTCTTTTGATGACAGAGGGAAGACAGTTTATTGTACCATGAGATAAAAAAAATCATTGTTTTGTTTCACAATGCTTCATCCAGTGATTCAGCTCACTGTGTGTACTCTGTAACTAGTTTTTGATTTACATGTAAAGCCAGTCCATATACTGTACTTCTTTTCCAATTTAAACTTAATTGGGAAGCCATTTGGTTTTTTGTATGTTTGCTCATGCTCGTCGCACATGCCTGCCATGTTATAATGAATTTGAAGTGCACTCTTCACAGCAAGTGACCAGTTGATATGGTTCTTATGTATGGGTCCCGTTCGTCACATTACCTGCTGTTTTTGCCAATTTTCCCCTGTCTAGTTCGGTGCCTGTTTCAGCACACTCGTTGCCGAGAAGCAGAAAGTCAACACATTCCAGGACTCAGGCAAGAAGAAAATACAGATTTCCAAGGACAACTACTATCCAGTAAGACTCTTGTGTGGTTTTTAGCCTTTGCATAATAGGCTATGTATTTGAACAAAGTATGATGTAGGACATCGCATATTGGCCAGGCTACATTGTCCTAAATCCATTCAGTTTCTCGTCATCTTCATGCGTGTATAAAGATGCCGTTTTCCTTCTGATTTGTGTACTCCCCCCAAAAACCCAGAGAACATACAACAGTTATGATTGCCAATGAATCACTGTTTTTCACAGTTTTGAAAGAGTCTGTACAGGCAATAAACCTCTGTCCTGATGTATGTTTTGTATGCTTGTGCAAACAACAAAAGAAGAAAGGATGACCCCCAAAAATACTGCCACAACTAGATGTTCGACTTTTCTGAATTTATAAAGAGTTGAATGCTTTTCTTTCAAGCAATTTTTTTTCAAATTTCCAAACAAGTAATGTTGAACAAAAAGTCCCCTCTCTGCTCTGTTCAGTGTTACAGTGTGGGAAACAGGACTTTGTCAACTTTGCTGCTGCATACTTGTACATTACCTGGCATGTACACTTTTAATAATGTCTTGGTTTACAGTACAAGACTACAGAAGAGCAGCTTCAAGATTCATCTTGAAGAACTTTGAGAACCCCTGCTTTTAATGATAAATCTGGAACTTGTGGCAGTGAATATTGGCATAAGGCAAATTTTGAATACGACATGTTATGTTTGGTGTCAATAACTGAGAAGCCTCTATTGAAAATACACATTGAAGGCCATTATGGAAAAATATTGCTTTAAATGTGAAACTGGACAGGAAGATTTAGTGAAATTTTATTATAATTCCCCCCAATAAAAAAACCTGCATATAGTTTTGCTTATAAAACAGTCCCGAACATGTTTCAGTATTCTTTTCAAGCTCAGAATAAGGCCTACCAGGTAACAGTACATGTACATGGGTTTGGTAAGAATCACATGACTGCTGTAAGGACCTTTGAACAGTAAATCCACTGTTTTCAAATTCAGGGGAGATCATTTTAGCATCAGGACAGACACTCATACACTTTGTGAATTATACAGTATATTCGGAAATGGAAACAACTCTTTTTCTCTCTCTTTTTCAAGTTTCTGGGAATTTCTAGGTCACGTTTGCCATTATGCTTAACTTTCAGATCACCCAGACCAGTAAGTCCAAGGCAGTGTTACAGGCCTGGTTCCAGGACCTGGCGGGCAGTAAGCCGCTGCCGTATCTAGCAAAGAGGGTAAGTTGGGTACAGATTGTGGAACACTCAATGAGAACTCAGCCTCAAGTGCTCTCTGCTCATGAAAGCAATGTAAATGCTTGCTGATGTTTTGAATGGGTTTCTAGTGTATAATAAGCACAAAAAGAGGACAGGTGAATAGAGCAATAGAGCCTGGTCCATATCATATTGTTTACCTGGTAGATATCCAAAAACATCAAGCCTGTTTGGTATGACAAGGTTATTGAAGGACAAAGAACTCGGTGTCATCCTAGCTCAACCATGTTCCGTGTAATTGAGTTGACATACCGTGTGATAGTGCCAGCCTTGTGCACCTACTGATGTTCTCACATGACCCACCCCTCACTGTACTTCACTTTGAGCATGCGTTATTGAAATACCAACCTGGCTCTTTATCAACAAGTTTAGTTGATACAGGAGAAATGCCATACCCTTCATTGTGGCTCAACCTCTTAAGTTTTACATTTGTCAGGTCTCGATAAATTTCCGAGAATCTGCACGAAATGAGTTATAGTCACCAAGACGTCTTGTATGAATCTTGTTCACAGGTCCCCCTTTTTAACAAGAAGGATGACATCTTTGTGACCCTGTACGATTACGGAGTGCCCATGACCAGGGCCACGTGGTTCCTCAAGATGACGGCCGCACACTCTGCCGCGATGTCAGAGACCAAGATCAAAAAGCGGGCACCCAACGACCCCTCACTGGGTAATGGCTTGCTATGGATTTTTTTTTTTCCAGGTTCTCGAACATTGTGTTTCAAAGTTAATGTCAGCCACTGAGACAACTTGATCCAGGCACAATATATGGGCATGGTGTGCAGCATGTAAATGTTGTCACAGTTCAGCTTCTACATTTGATACGTGGTTACAACGTTTTAAAACTTTATCTTTTGCTGAAAATCATTTCCTTTCTGAAACTGATAAATCAGAACGACAACTCTAGAGGTGAAACTTTTCCGATTTTAATGAGAATTCCAACTTTTAAATTATTTTCCAATTGAAGTTCCAATTAACTATTTTTGTTGCAAAATCAAGTGGAGGTGCTGGCTGATATCAGCTACAGACAAATAATATTTTGCCTAGAATCGGCAGACTCTTAAAATTGTAATTAAACATTTCCTGTCGAAGTATTTGTAAACGTTCAACCGAAACTACTGTTCATGTGTTGTACTCTGCTGTGTAACTCAGATTTCTGAGACAACTTGCAGTCGCTTTTTGCAAAGAACACAGCTTCCATATGTTCAGTCTGTAAATTAATAAGGCATGTGATTGCTGTTCCCTCGAGAAGGACCTTAGTAATGTCAAAGGCATGGATGCCAGTCTTTATTGTGTTGAATTGTAAAAGACTAGATGTTTTGTATGGCGGTAATTGGGAAAAAACTCCAACCATTTTAAGCAGAATTCATGTTCCTCATCAATAATCAATCTTTAATAGCCAGCAACTTTCCATTTTTACGTCGTTTGCACTAAACACAGAAGCATTTCAATATTGACAACTTCAAAACTTTATGCCAGGAATGTTTCTCTGCCATTGGGTCTTTTGATATGTTATCTTCATGTATCCAGAAGCAACGGTGTGACTCTTCCTTGGAAATGAGCAACCACTACATAGTTATGTAGTTCTGTGCAAAAGTGGAAAGGTTGTCATGCTATTGCCAAATTGATAATTCAAAAACAAAAACAGGTCTGAACAAATTTTGTAACCATTTGTTGCAATCCTCATGGTAGACTGGTGCCAGATGCTGACCAAGTTCTTGCGGGACCAGCTAACAAAGATCGTCGAGTACCACCACACTTTAGCCGCCACCCAGTCTGCCACCATGTCCGGCCTGGGATCTCTTGCCGCCCCTTCCAGCCTGCCCCTGGAGATTGAGCATGCCTTCAACCTCTGGCAGTATAACTGCAGACTGGCCCGGTATCTCTATCAGGTGACTACCTCGAAAACAGCTAGTTAGGAAGATTCAAGGCCACAATTAGCTAACCATTTCTTGTGTCATCAACTCTAACCTTCCCAGATCTTTTCTAAAAACACTTGGAGGTTTAGAAGGGTTTTTAAGGACTGAGAAGAGCAGAGCTAAACCTTGTGATGTGGCATAGGGCTTGATGGCCGTCAAAATTTAACATGAATGACAGAATAAGAGAGCATGCTGCAGGTTTCCTACAAAGTAAAGGGCTTTCAAGGACTTGCGGCAGAAAAAAAAATCGAAAACCAAAATATAAAAGGAAGCCAGACTGCAAATAGACTTGTTATCGCAAGTTGGATTCTAAACATTTGGACAGAGGGGTTATACTGGAACTGTAAAAAGTATTTCCAGAGCCCTACAAAAATACTTTTGTCTTTCTCTTGCAAACTTGTTGTCTCAAGCTGTGCGTCCTAGCCGTGGCACATAGGTGTGACTCTGCATTAGGGCTCGCTTCATTGCACTTGGGGACTTGGAACGGGCTGAACCACAACACAGGAGCCCGGAGGTCACCCAGGCTCACATCAAATGTCAAGGAAACAGGGCAGGAATAATGTCAGTCGTTCATGTGACATGGTGCACAAGAGTAAACGTAAAACTTGAGGTAAACTATGTGAAAATTTTAATTTGTCCATCCCAATTGTTGTCAATTTGTAGGAAGGGATGCTGGAATGCCACGAGTTTCTGTCTTGGCTCGTAGAGATCACTGAGAAGGTGAAGCAGCACGATGACAACACATTCAGGATCGTTCTGCCCTTCAATCTCCAAGTAAGCTACATTCACGGGATTTTGCTATCTATGGGAAACGAGACCTCATGCTGTTTGTCTCATATGGTATTGCAATTTGTCTCGGGCAGTTTGTGTGGATGCGAGACAGTCGATCGCCCTGTTGCTGTATTTGGATGGACTCAAGACTGCAGAACCCAAAGTGTGTCATTGTAGAGTGGAACAGTGTAAGATCTGGGGGAAGTGAAGATTGCCCTCGCTAAACGTGCCAAGGGATTTAATAAGGGTTACCGAATAAGAGAAACAGCATAATAGGTTGTTACTCAGTAAGAGGTTTAAATTAGGTTTACTGATTAAGAATTTAGTTTAAGGAAAAGGAATCGGGGTCCAGAAAAATTTTTGCTGAAGTCTTTTTGTTGCACTGGAGATAGAAAATGTGCTGTGCTATGCAAAAGAAGGAGTTGTGCTTGTCCAATAGGTCAGGGTGTATTTTCAACAAGTTCTTGTCCATGACGTTTATTACACCTGGTTCCTTCTCCTGCTGTGTTTAGTTTTTGGAGGAGTTTGTGCGGAGTCAGATGTTGTCTCGCCGTCTGGCCTACATGTGCGTCCGGCGCCTCACGGCAATCATCAACGATGCCACGTGTGCCACCAACCCACCAACACCCTCACCGCACATGGTGACCTCACCCACAAGGTACGGTAGGATCCGGGCCTAGTCAGGCTCTTAAGGGACTGCGCGGTTACATAAGCATGCACCGCTGATTATTGGCGCGTCCTGTCTGAGTGTGCCGCTCTGTACTGCTTTCCGGCTCCATTGGGACCAGAGCTACACTGTTTGAGTGGGCCTGCGTTCTTTACCCCTTGACTTCTGTTTGAACACTTACAGACAGTCCAAAACTTCTATCCATTCTCCTTTCGCTACACTATGTAAAAATGTTATATGTTGATTAATTTTGGCTGAAAGTGCAGCTTTGAACAGAATTTTACGTTTGCTCTTGATGATTTTAAAAAAACATTACTATTCTGGTGCTTTACCAGTAACTTCATCATCAGGTCTTTGGTCTGGACTGGATGCCGTGGAAAAAATGTTGCCTTGTTTCTAACCTGTTTGATCCTTTTACTTTTTTTTCTCCCACAAAAAAAGTGTCAGCATGCCAAGCAGTCAGCCCACCCCCCAGCCGGCGCTGGCGGCCATCTTTGCCGAGTACACCTCCTGCCCCCAGCACAGGCCCATCGTGGTGGGGCTGAGCCTCATCCTGCAGACGGTGGCCCTGCGCTGCCCAAGCGCCCTGGTCTGGATCAACATCGGCGAGGGCAAGAGCCTCAGTGCCCCGGGCTCCCCGCTGGACATCCTGCCCTGCGCCCCCAGCAGCTTGCCCCTGCCCGGCCCGCCCTCCATACAGAACCACCACGTAAGTCAGTGTCTTGTTCTTTTTTCCCTCTCAGGTTTAACCCTAACGGGGCAGTGGGAGGATGTTGAAGGACTGAGGATGCATGGCCCGGGGGATCAGGGTAAAGGATAGTGGAAGGGTCTCGTTGCAGCATGACATCTTCCCAAAGCCTGGGCAGTATTGGCTGAAATGGGCAGTTAAGACTATTCAAACCATTGTTGGCACTATACCCGCTGACAGTGTTAGCCAGCCTCTTTAAAGCGCTTGTGTGTCTCTGCAGATTCGTGCCTCCATCCGTAATGCCGAGCACCAGATCAAGATGAGAAGTCGAGCAGCCGAAGTGAGGTGGTCGTCAGACAAGTGTCAGGAATCCACCACAGGTACTGAATAGAACATTAAACGCTTGACTTCTCTGAGCTTTTATGATATCATAGGACAATTTCAATGGGATGTCACTCAACTAATGGATTGTTGGGTTAGACTAGTCGACCATTTGGAGCAAGGCCGCGGGGCATGGTTGAAGAGCTGTCTTTCTCTTGTTGTGATTGGATAGAGTGATTTTTTGACCTTAAAATGATTGTTGAACATGGCAGAGACTGTGAACGCAGGGAGAGTTGGAACTGTTGACTGTACTTGAGTTACAATGGGATTTGGTAAAATGGTTCAACAAGGAGTGTTTAAGTGGGACTGTACTTTAAGAAGTGATCAACTTCAATTTATAAAAAGAAGACAGTTGGGTATTGCCTTCAATTTTCACTGTGACAAACTGACCCACTTAAAATATTTTAATTGGTTCAAAATGAGACCAAGAACAGAAATCATATCCTGTTCTTTGGAAAATGCTGTTGGTATCCCGTGAACTTTTCTTTGTTGTTTTGCCTTTGTCCTTAATACTTTTTGTTGTACTCACTTTGTGAACTAAACCCCCCGCTGCTGTGCTGTAATATTTGAGTTTCCATGGTGAATTTGCATGCTCCAGACACCAAGATGGCTGCCCTTTGTTACCAAGGCGACAACCCCAATATAACCATGTATAACTGTAGAGGTAAATATACGCCAGCTGTGCTGTAACAGCCTTGCGGTTTTTAACTTTTTTGGTTAAGATGTTCATTTATCAAAAGTCTGTTGGTTCCTAACATTCATACATCGATTTCTGTTTGTTACCAGTCATTTGTTGTTGTTTACATCTACTGATTTGTTGTCCCTCTTCGGTCAATGTTGTAGCATGACAACATTCCTGCCAGCCACCAGCAAAATGTTATCAACAAGAAAAATGCAACTGCAATGATTGTGTTTTTGCTAAAGCCATCTGGTGCAATGCCAGAAGAAGTTTGAATATTTCCGATTGATCAACATACATTTCGTTCCAAGCTTTGGCCATGTGGATAGAATACGAGAGTTGTGACCTGTGTTCCATTTTGTTGTTGGTTGGTAAAAATCGTCAAATGGTTGAACGTCAGTTGCACTGTTGGTGTGTTTTGCTCACTGTGTGGGGCCACCTGCTAGGAATCAGTGACATTTCCTGTGAACATTTCTGAATGAGACTCTGTGAAGCACTACAGTTGTATCAAGCTGTGAGTTGCCCTGCTGACCTTAAGTTCGAAACCTACACCATTTGAATACTGAGGTAGTTGGGGATTATTAAAGCCATTCGCTATTTAAGAATGGAACTGTTGAAAGAGATTGTCGTTACACATGTTAAACAATCAGGTTCACAACTGAATGACTCTATAAAGAAACCCATACTCACCAGAAACAATAACACACAAGTAGTTACGTTAACAAAAAACAAACAAGAAAACCATTAACAACCCTAGGTGTTTACATGTAACTCCTCGCATTTCAAGTCAAGCCGCATGTTATTCAAATGAAGAATAAAACAGACTTTCAGTGTTCATCTACTGTGTGGTGATGATCTTTCCAGAAATGTGACCTATCATTCCAAAGCCGGGCTGAAGTCGTAGGTAGTTTCATTGCTTTTTTTATTTCTCACCCCACTGTTAATTTTCATGCTTCATAATGATCTACGGCGCAAAATTTGTTTGCGGAAAGCTCTGGTATATGTTTATATGTAGACTTTGCTTTGTTCACATGTATCATATATCGTACATGTGTAGCAGTGTCATTTTCCAGATAACAACTTAGAAGCCTTCAGTCTGGTTTGGGAGTGGTGGGTCACAAATATAACTGTTGAGTCAACTTGTTTATGCTTCCGCATTGTGATGGACTTAACTGCATCAAAATGGAACATTTACATATTTTACCCACTTAACATACACCACATGTACATGGGGTACATACATGTATATGTGGGCTTTTGATAGTGATGAAGAACAGAAAGAGGTTTTTTTCCTTTAACAGTGATCTCCCGGTAACCATTGCCCATGGACACTTGTGTTGTTCCTTGGGGGCATTTTTTAGGCGACCTTGACCAGAAACTTATTTCTGGGTTGCTTATTGCTCGGGCAAATTTGTTATTTTTTCTTTCATGATGGAATCCAAATTGTTCTAACAATGCAAAACTCAGATGTAGATTGTGTTTATACACAGACATAGGTTTGAAGTCCCAATCCTCGTCATTCTCTGGTACCGTATGCGGTGCTCGATGATACGCCATCCGTCACAAAGTTATGCTCTGAACAGCTCCAGCTTTGTCACACAGTAGACTCCTGAACATCTGTAACTTTTGCAATCTCTATTTGTGAACAGTTTTGATCAGATAACACCATACTGGACACTTCACTCTGCTTTTTAATACTTGAAAGCGGTCAGAATGTCGCAAAAGTAAATTGCATATTTGTCACATACACGTACATTAAACACGTACACAGATTAACATAATGGTCTTGCATTCTGTAACTTACGGATGTAACTTGACTTTAAACACAATCAGGTGTTTCTGGTATTATTGTATGAATCACTGTGTTTAGATCACCTGGCAAATTATAACTCATCAGTTGTTTTGGTTGTTGACTGGTACTAACCATTATGGTGTTCCGCTGGGGAACATTAACATAATTTGCCTTGTATTTGCAAGATTTATCCCCATGCACTCTCAGAATGTTTTGTTCTGTTGTTAATCACTGTTTTTGGCCTCCATGGTTGAGAATAGCAAACATCCCTTATCTGCATAGCATTTCCTTGTGTCTCCAGATCAGGTGTCGTCACCACTTGGTGTGTCACATGCACTTTCTGAAGAGATCTTTTTATCATGGGGTTTATAACATTGCATTCAAGCAATACCAAGGGAGATGTGTTATATTTAAGTCAGAGACAGGACACGTACTTTGTACATGTATAACAAGTTATCGTATCGTGCATGCGACAAATGTTGGTAACTTGTACTGGTGAATTATTTGATGAAAATTGAATGAGTTTGTGGAACAACTGCTCTTTTTTCTCTGATATGCAAAATGTTCGTTGAATTTTAAAAGTCTTAGTGCTTGTAGTTTTGGTACAGAGAGCAATGGGTGGCTGTTTTGTGTGCTGTGCATTTTGGGTTCATGCTTAAAATGCCGTTTCCCTCTCACACAGTTTAAATAATCATGTTTTCTTTGGTCACTGTAAGTTCAGCAAGTTGAAAAGAAACTGCAGATTGTTAAAAGTAACGTTCCATTGTCACATGAACCAGCTAACAGAATCCACCCTAACCATTGGGGACAAAGAGCAGATTAATCGTGATCCACCCCAACCAGACCCTCGTCACGTTTCCTCAAAGCAGCCTGCCGCTAAAAACGAATCCAGAATTGGATTTTATTGCACTGAATAACCCCAGTGTCGCACTGTTACAGTTTAACCACTCCTGACGATATTATTCTATAGCAGACTTGTCTCAGGTATGGCATTATTAACCCCTTCGAGCCGGAGACAGCAAACGCTACGGCTCTGTGGGAGGATTAGTGCATACCACACATACATTCTATTCATCATGCACCTGCGGTTTCAATGTGGGCGTGCTGCTGAACAGGGCTTTGCATTCTGGGCATACCACAGCCCAGCAGGTGCAGTCCTAAGCGTCCCGGCGGGAAGGGATTAAAGGTTGAAATGTCAACTGTCAAGGACCACAGCCAAAGTCTTAATACAAAGTTTGACTCTGTAAAATGCTGACCCTCGGTGGTCATATAAGTTTTTGGCAACATTGCTCATCGAGTCAGTGTCGCACAGCGATATTTGCTACAATGCCCAGCCGTGACCCGCGGCCATTTGAGGGTTCCATACTCAGTCAGTCTTCATGGACTACTTTTGCCCTGAGTGTATACAAACTCAGTACGAACAGCTCAAACTTGAGGACTAGTGTAGATGTCACATGGCACTTGTACGGCATTCAGAATTTTACCAGAGCGTGATTAAATACCGGTATGCCCTCTGTGGATACGAGGCAGGGCACCCTGCGACTTGTGTTGCATGCTATGTATCCTACAGCATACAACTAAAAAAGTCCAAGACTGCTGTTGCATTTCACTTCCATTATCAGGGTTCAGATGCACCCACAGTGTACATGGCACTTGGGTGGGGAAGCAACAAAGCCCATTACATGTATCTTCGTAATCTTTATTGCCGTCAACTTACCAACTGGGTTTTGCATCTGGTTTCTACTCTGCCACAGTATTTGAATTCTGGTATTCCTAAACTGGGAAGCGATAGGCAGCTAACAAAGGTTCGAAAGTAATAGACCCATGTTGCCTTTTTAATGTTTGCTCTTTACTTTTTATTTGAATGTCCATTTGCAGGTCATACGATCAGCCGTGTGCTTCACGTGCTGGAGTTGCTAGACCGACACTGCTTCGACCGGTGCGACTCCACCAACTGCCTGGACTCACTGTACAATAAAATCTTCAACACCCCTCCAAACAAGGACGGATCAGATGTAAGTCTTCTGGGACATGTTGCTGCATTGTTTACTGCTGTGAACGTGGTATTTTAAGGCTTGGCTGGCAATCACAGAGTTCTTGGTTAATTCTCTCAGATTTTAGCTTCATTCTCGGTGAGGTTTCAGTGTTTGTCCTTGGGCAAGACATTTTATCCAAAGTTGCTACTCCTTATCAAGGACTAAATGGGTGTCTGTGAGGGAAGAGATGGATGTTGTGTTCTGTCAGCCATTTCTCCTTGAAATGGAAGCATAGACATGTGCACCCTATAGAAGGTTGGAATTGGTTTTTAACATAAAGTTGCTTGATATATCCGTGAAAAGTGACAAAATATCACTGGTCCCACAATTTATTTCCAGAGTTGTATTTGCCCGGTGAACAGGATTCACACTTACATGTACATAATATTTTACATATATGCAGTGGGTAGTTAATGGTAGACTGTTGAGATGCTTGTTTGTGGCAAAAACATACCGGTCCCATGCTACTAGCTACTGTTGGTTACATTCACTTGAGCTAACGTTGGCATGCCCAGAATGATGCAAACAATAAGTGACCGGTTAAGTGGGGCTGAAATCTTAAAAGCGTCTCAAAAGTCTCCCATTTAGATAGTCAGCTGAACAGATAAATGTAAATGGTTGGACATGTTCAGAGCCCAGCTGGGACTGCACCTTGTGTTTTTTTTTTACCTGTAACTTCATTTTTACACAACTTGGCCAAGCGTATCCGTTTTTGTTGATGCCAGTATACTTGCAAGATAGGTGGTGAGAAAATGCCTGATGACCGTAATCTTACTTTCTGTCGTATCACGGATGATAAGATTGTGTTTGAGAGGTTTTGCTTTGTTTGCGCTCCTCTTTTGTAGATGCCGCTGAGCGACGATCCTATCATCTTGCTCCTGTGCGAGTGGGCCGTGTGCTCGGAGCGCAGCGGTGAACACAGAGCCTTGGTCGTGGCCCAGCTCTTGGAGAAACGTGTCATTGACTTGGAAAGCGAGGTGAAATTTCCCTTCACACCCCCTCAAAATAAAATTACCTCTGCTGTCTGTCTCAGGCCAAAGCTTGTAGCTCTCTTGCTAACTTATTTGGACTCTGATGGTGTATCCCTTGGGTGCAGACCATGCTCCCCATGAATTATTTTGAAAACGAGGATCTTGTCCCTACCTGGTACTACATTTACTGTTACCAGTGCTACGCTCAATGTGTACAATTGACTTTAGAGAGGTATGTTGCGTTCTACATTATGTTAACGTGTAAAAGTTTGCCTGCAGGCGGTGGTGGGTTCGATTCCCTCCCATGCTGGATTTTTCACACTTGCTTCAGGAAAGTGCTGAGTGTCCAGCACTCTGACGTGACACTTGTGAAAGGTTAACCAGACGTTCAAATTGGTATCACCTGAATCCAAATTCGGCCGCCAATTATCGTGGTGAAAAATTCCCCTCAGCCAGTTACAGGTACATGTGTTTCTGTACACCCCCCCTCCCCAAAATATTCTCATTCATGGTGATTCCTCCATGCTACAGCCTGCCACCGCTATTTATCCATGGCCACCCTTTCTAAGTTGTGAACATTGAACCATTGGGATTATTCACTTGACTTGTACAGAAGGCGGAGCCGGACTTGCTGGAGGAGAAGGAATCCCTATCGACAGTCTCCCTTATGCCAGGAGCTATGCCAATGTTACAGGGCCTTCTCACACACTTCTTAGACACCCAGGCACCAGTCTATGTCGGTAAGCCTAAATTAGTAAGATGCATTGCTGTGGTGAAACATTTACATACATGCACACTGGAACTGAAAGTAGTCAATCATAGTGTTGAGATTTGGCGTATTCCAAGGTTCAGCTGATCAGTCAAAACTTTTAATTATTTTACATATAGTACTTTGTTTTCGTGGAAAAGTAAACAATAAATTTGTCTGAGATTGATCTAAGACATGGAGATCATAGTACAGCTAGAGGTGACAGGCCTAGTCGTTTACGTTAGAACAGGGTGACATTGTGTTCGCTTACGTTGCCATGTTAACACACACACGCTTATGGGCTCACACGGTTCAGTCCATAGTCGTCTACACACATGAAGCTTTAAAAAAATTTCTCTGACGTCATCAATTCAGATGCGCGACACGTCTCACGAGTGCACTTGTGTGCATTTCACGGGCACGTGTGGGTGTCCGCGAGGTACCAAGTTGTTTGTGTGTTATGCGACATTTTAAGTGCCCCGTGTCACCACTAGTTCTACTCAAGATCTCCATGAACTAAGATTAAAGTTTGAATGAAATGCTAAGTTTTTCGAGTTGAAGTGCAGTACTCACTGACCAAAAAGGAACAGCCCGGATCACATGCAGTGACTGCATATTCAGACAGAAATTGGTCCCAAGTGCTCCAAACCTGTTTGCATCTAACACACATGAGTGTGCACGCACATGCTAAGTTCCCACCAAAGGGCTATTGTTACTATGTAACATTGTTCCCGCTCAGGGCAGATAGTGCATCAGCCAATTTCACAAAATTGCGCCACAAATTTCTGCCATAGCTGCACAATATACTTACGCCCAATTTCAGGAAAAGTCAGTTAGTTGCACAATGTTTGAATTACATAAAATTTCTTTGGTGAGGACAATAACGACCATGTAATCAAGGTATAACCTAACGCAGCGTAATTAAAGGAGAAATTGACCTTGTTTTGTCCCAGATGAGAACGGCCCAATTGAGGACAGGCGAGCCTTTGCCAGCTTGGTACTTCTTTTCAGTGAGCTGATCCGCTGTGATGTCTTCTCCCACGACTCCTACATGTGTACTTTGATCTCCCGGGGCGACCTGACCACCAGCCCCTTGCCCTCAGCCAACAGCGAGCCCCCGCCCTCCAGCGAGAGGATGGAGGTGGACCCGGAGAAGAGAACGCCCTCGGAAATCAAGGAAGAGGTAGTGGAAGGTTTACATTTTGTCAGTTGCTTCAACACCAAATCTATCCAGGAACATTCTTTGAGAATGACCTCTTGCCACTTTTGCAAAGACTAATAGGATGTGATTTCTCACCTTTTTTTCTCAGATGTCAGCATTTTTCACTCAAAAATTCTCAGTTTTTAGAGAAGCAGGAATTCAGGTTTTGCTACTGTTTTGCTTTTGGTACAAAACTCGTACAACAATTGAAAGCCCTTGCATTTTACAGTGTTTTGGTGTCTCTTTTGACAACTTGTGTGCTGGATGCTTCAAGAATTTCCTTTGATCCCCTAATCTCATCCCGAATGGTGTTTTGAAGTGGTGTGTTGTCTAGTTCATAAATTATGCCCATGACAAGAATAGACTGATATGGGTATGACAATTTTCTTTTAAATTTGTTCACAATTAACGATAAAGTTTACATTAAAGTTCTTTACAAGGATGACGTGATGTAAAACTGTATGGATTCATTTTGCAGCCTAAAGATATGGATGGCATAGGAATCAAACAGGAGCAGGAGGAGAAGGAAGAGTACGATGACTCGGATGAAGACACCAAACCCAGCGGCATCCAGAAGAAGGAGTCGGTCTCCTTCCAGGAGAAGTTCCTGGAGGCCCTCCAGTCCAACAAGCTCAGCACCGAGGACTCTTTCTTTGAGGACGACAAGGACGAGCGGAAGAAGGCCCTGCGGGAAGGGGGGACCCCGTCCCCTCACCCGCCCCCACCCAAGCCCAACCGCCACCTAATGTACGCCACCCACTTCCCCCTCCCCCAAGACGAGATGTCGGCCCATGAATGTAATCAGCGGCTGGTTCTGCTATACGGCTTTGGCAAGGCCCGGGACGAAGCCCGCCACACTGCTCGGCGCATCCAGCGGGAGACCCTGCGGGCCCTGGGTAGCAAAAAGGAAACCACACCAGGAAAGAGTGACAGCAAGGCCAAGCACGTCAAAGCTGAAGGCCAGCCCGTCAGTTTCGAACATGTCCTGGAGCGCTACCGGACGCTGTCCTACTTCGACCAGCATGCCGTGACGGCAGCCTGTGCATCCCACGTCCTGGAGCAGGTCCAAAGCTGCACGCAGGGCTCACTAGACAACCTGCCGTCTGTTGAGCAGATCACTCTGGTCTTTGAACTGATGGAGAATGCCCTGAACATACACGCCCTCTTGGAGTTTTCAGTACAGCTACTGAATTACATGAGCATTGTCGAGGCAGAGCTGACGCAGAAATCATCCCCCCTGGCTGGGAACTACACTCCTAACCTCTGCCTGTCCATCGTGGCTGTGCTGCGGAGATACCAGGCATGTTTGCTGGTGTCCCAGGAGCAAACGGCCACCGTCTTTGAGCTGTAAGTTCATTTGCCTTAGACTGCTTAATGTAGTTGGGCTCAACAAAAGACAAGATGCTACCACTGTTGGTCAGTAAGGAAAGACTGTTCCCACTGCTTGTTGGTCTGTGATTCCGTAGGCTTCACACCTTGTGGAGATTCAACAGAATCCACTTGGTGAGATGCTGTTGGATTCAAATGTAGGCTTCACAGGACGGTAACCCTCAATCCATTTTTGAACGCTGGCCAACGTATGTTTATCACTCAGAGCAATTCACAATACCGCTAAACCTTTATTGAAATGCAAAAGAGTCAACATAATGTGGCCCTGTTACATAGTGATCATGCACGACTCCAAACCACAACTAGATCTTGCATTCCACGCCGCTTTTCACTACATGAGGTGCTGCAGTCATTCAAGAACGTCTTCAATTTGTCAACTTGCACCAATCTTGCTGAATGTCTGTTGTCTTGATAGCTTGATAGGTGGGAAAGCATGGGTTGTTAATACTGATGTCAACCAATGAGCCAGATATTAACCCATTTGGTATTAAATTATTTTGGGCGCACTGCTTTGCATATCGTCCCCATTGGAGACATTGTAATGACTAACAGTATTTCTTGGACTTTTGGTTATCAGTGAGGAAATTTTTTCTGTTGTTATTTTCGGATAGATTATGTGGCATAGTGAAGCATGTCACTAATGTGACGGTGTGCTCTTCAGCCGAGCGCTGCATCCTTGCCTATCTGTATGAACTATACACATCCTGCAGCCACGTCAAGGTAATTGATGCAACTTGGCTTTCTTGTTACAGTGTCCTCAAGAAGTTTCATTACAATCCGTCAATTCAGTATTTCAGTGGCATAAGGCGATACGACCTAACTATACCCGACATCAAATGAGCTTGAATGTGTTCACTGCGTGTAAGTGAGCGACCACACTGATCGGTTCCATCACGCATATATTTGCATAATAATTATCTCAAATGAACCTTGACACACTTAATGTTGTGCACAGATTACTAAACCAAGTGATGGCTTTTTTACATACAGAGGAATGTTATCTTCAGACTCCTTTCATCCCGTATGTTTGTTTTATCGTTTTTGGTCTCCCTGGACTGTCCCGATTTACTTCTTCTTCTCCCGTCAATTCTTTGCCACCTAGGCCAAGTTTTCAGACATGTTCAGCAGTGTTGCCTCCAAGGTCAAGCAGACGTTGTACACCAGCGTGCACCCTTCTGAGTCCAACCCGCTCTGGAACCCCAAATTCATGCAGGAGTACATTCAGAACCCAAGGTCAGACTCGGCAGAGTTTAGAACCCACACCACCCAAAGAACAAGCAGAGAAATGGTTGATCAGGGAAATGTCTTTGTTTCGATCCAGTGCTTATTTTGAGAATTCGTAGAGTTGAGTGTGCAGTAAGAGTTTTTTTGTTTTTTTTTTTGATGCTGTAACTATTTTCCGAATTTCTGGATGAAACTTCTTGTTTTTGAAGCATTTTATGTCCAGTCAAACAGAAATACATGTACTGTAAACTTCTTGATGATGATGATGAAACATTTATTTCAGTGCTGTCATTCTTTACAGTGTAACCAAACATGTTCACATTACTGAACCCTAACCCCCAAGGGTTGCTGGCCCTAACCTTCCCCATTCACACAAAGTTAAACACCCATATGGGACTTTGTGCACAGAGGCTGTTTGACTTTGTTTTTCCGAGGTATGCCAAACCCAGTGCAAAAGCCAGCTGTTATGGGCCTACCAGACCTATCCCCACCGAATTAAACACTTTACTACTATTTAATTCTGTGTGGTTGGGGAAGGTTAGGGTTAAGTACTGAATATATCAGGCTATTAAATGGAGTAACATTACATAACATAGGATTATACATTTGATTAAATTAGATGGCAACATTTAGGTTTAAGGTTAAGCAGGAACGCTTTTGTATTGAGAGATATGATGCCCTCAAATAGGAAATGTATGGTGTCACTATCCCCTCAGTCAGTGGATATGACGTGATGAAACCAAAGGTAGAGTGGCCGTGTTGCAGTTGCGTGCCCTCTGCTAGATATTACGAGTCTATGTTGATTTTAATTATGGGTTTTCCACTTACTCGACGTATATATATTTATAAATACCGTATATTCAGTACTTTGTCAGGTGTAAGCTTGTGAATTTTTTCACAAGCTCTCGGACAAAGCTCTGAGTGAACAGTGTTTATAAATGTATGCATCGGGTAAAGGGCAAAACCTGTAATTAAAATCTCTCCAATGCAAAGTACATGTACATCTTGAAAAGCAGTCTATGTTGGTTGCCGCAGCCAGTTTCCATAGAAACAACTATTTCAAAGATGGATTTACATCTCCCCAGCACAAATCCATCTTTGAAATAGTTGTTTGCCATACCCGCTGCTACATCTGATTCAAACCAGCCAGTCGACACCGGCAAGGTCGGTGGTCGAGTGGTTAAGACGTCTGCACTAGTAAGCAGGAGGTCGTGGGTTCGAGTCCCACCCGAGTACGCTTGTGGTTTTTTTCCCAAGCTTTACACTCGGTATACTGAGTTAACCACTTCGGACTGGGGCATTTTTCAACATTGAGGATGCTGGGCCGGCATGACTATCATTTTTCCGTTTTCAAAATCCTTCAACAATTCATCATTCCATTTAACAGTCGTTTATAGCCGCACAGAGTAATCTTCAGGCACTACTCTAAATTGACAGGTGACCTTCATTGACGCCCAAATATTTCAGCCAGGCCTGCAGCCTTGTAAACAGAGCCCAGATTGTGCGGTGTTATACAGCTGTCTTTTGTTCACGAACCTGGCTCCGTGCACTGCTGACCTCTTTTCAATAGGGGCCAGAGTAGCATGCAGCGGTGCTGTGTGGCTCATCGCTGCGGTGGTGGAGAGCTTTTGTCCCCGGTGGTAATCCGCTTGCTCTAAATACCCCAAACCCTGGTATACGGTTTCAAAATAACGCTGGATTATCACCACTTTTGAGAGTGAAAAATGCCGGTCATGCCCAGCAGCCTGGTCTTTTGTTCGGAGTACGGTCTTTTGTTACAGGGCCCTGTTTCCTTTGTCCGAGTTCGGAGACCCCGGCCACACATATAAACCATACGGCTCCGATCCCGGAGTCCCTGGCTGGTAGTGGTTAAAATACACGTCGGGCAGGGCAAAAATCCAAAATTAAGGCAAAGAAACATACAATTACACACACCACCATTTAATTAGCAATCCCTTGGACTTAAATCTTCTCAGTTTCTCAGGTGCTTTGTGGTATATAGTGACTTGTGTTGTGCCGTTCTATATCTAAAGGGATCTGCAGTTTCACCACACTTCATTGGGCAAACAACTGAATGAGAGCTCAACGGACCGTTACAGCTTTGTGTGCAATGTCCTGCTCTACATATGCAGCCCCACAGACGTGCAAATGTAAGTTCAGCTCTGCAGCCTGGCAGAGTGTGAAAAGGAGCTATCAGCTCAGAAAAAACATTGTGTAGAAGACACATAAGAAGCCACATATCACGCAATTTACATTGTTCGCAAAGGAGAAACAGTGGTTGGATTGTCAGTAAATGTGATGGATCCTTCCAGAACCAGGCTGAAGTGGGTAACTTCGTTTCCCTGAAGAAGTGGGACTTCTATGGATAGTTAAGTTCGTGGAAGTTCCACAGCTGTCATTCTTTGTAATTACCAAAGCTATTTGCAGACAGAATGTAGTCCTTGGATCACTTTGAAGTATGAAAATAAAGTGGGGGAGATTAATTGTCGAACAGCGTAGGTTGCCTACTTCAGCCTGACTTGGAATTGTGGGTCACAGTGTTGTTGAAAGTCACAGAAGAGTGCCGCACAGTTGTTGTGACATGACTCAAAAAATGAGCTCACAGCAGTTATTTACTTTGGAACTGCAAGTTTTTAAGGTAAATTGCCTTTCTGTGTATGGATCTTTAGTTTATGAATATGTATACTCGTGCGTTATCTCCAGATTTTGGCTTGTTTCCTTTTAGTATATCTTGAAAGGTTGGATACCTGGAAAGGTGACGGTTTTTGTGAAGCTTTTATTTCCAAAATGCTGTGTTCACCAGAAAAAGACAACTTTTCTGTGTTTTTAGAATTTTGAGAAAAAAAAAAGTTTTAAACAGGTCCTGCAAACAGTTATTTTCCACTTTTTGATTCAAAAGTTGTTGGTTAGTTAAATCTTCTTTCCCTGTTCTTTAAGCAGGCTTAATGCAGTCAGGATGAGATTCTAAAAGATATCAAAATGTCCCTTATCACATTTTGGAGATTAACTCGTCATACGTTCAGTGCATTTGATTTTCTTTTTTCTTTTTTGGTTAACAGGTTGAATGACCTGTCCATCATGTGCGCCGAGCTGACCTCCTGCTGCAGCGCGCTGAGCTCAGAATGGCTGGGCGTGCTCAAGGCCCTCTGCTGCTCTTCCAACCCCAGCTGTGGCTTCAACGACATCCTCTGCCAAGTTGACGTGAGTCGGTGGCACAATTTTTTTCCCCGGGGAGGGGGTGCGGGGGATGATTTTGGACTAGAGTGAGGAGACAAGGTGTGGATGGTGAAACCTATTTTGTCCCGAAAGGAGCAAATACAGAGCAAAAGAAAATGGAAATTTAGTTTTAAAAGTGGTACTTCTAAGATTATCAAAGGAATAGGGCAAATAGAACGAAATGCAGAATTTACTTTTGCAGACAAAACTCCATATGGTTGGCATACTTTTGCATACTCTCTGCAGTCAGACTTTTATTGTCTTAAGTTATGGACAAAAACTAAAGTCGCAGGTGAAATGCTGACCACTCTGAAGAGTGGCCTATTGACATCGATTTATTGTTATACTCATGGTACATTCAACAGTAAAATATTGAATAGCCTAGGGCTTCCTAGAATCAATCCTATATGAAAGGATTGTCGCTGCATAAGAACCGTTACACCACTTATCACTGCTTAAAATGTGCCGTCATTGGCTACAGAGCAACATGAGATCTTCATAGTTGGAACCTTAGACCTTTCTTTCAGTATTCCAATATAATCACGTTCTTATTTATTTATTACTATTAATTAAAGAACACCTGTTGGGAACGCTGTGTTGTTTCAAGAATTGTGCTGATTTTTCGGCAGCGCACATTGCCAGGTGTATGATTGGATCCCACAAAATGACACCCCACAAAATGAGACTCGTAATGCTAGCTTGGGTCATTTTCCTACAGCACGCATTGCCAGGTGTATGATTGGATCCCACTAAATGGTAATCGCAGTGTTCGCTTGGGTCATTTTCCACAGCACGCATTGCCAGGTGTATGATTGGATCCCACTAAATGGTAATCGCAGTGTTCGCTTGGGTCATTTTCCTACAGCACGCATTGCCAGGTGTATGATTGGATCCCACTAAATGGTAATCGCAGTGTTCGCTTGGGTCATTTTCCTACAGCACGCATTGCCAGGTGTATGATTGGATCCCACTAAATGGTAATCGCAGTGTTCGCTTGGGTCATTTTTCCACAGCACGCATTGCCAGGTGTATGATTGGATCCCACAAAATGAGACTCGTAGTGTTCGCTTGGGTCACAGGTTGTGTTGAAAAGAAACTGAAATAACTGAGTTGCATGAAAGCTCTTTGCGTGATTTAGAGACGCCGAAGACTGCTGGTGTAGCATTTGGCTTTGAAAATGTGTATGATGGTTGCCCTTTGCATACAGGTGAATGATCTTTCCATCCATGACTCGGTAGCCGTCTTTGCAGCCATCCTGATTGCTAGGCATTGCTTTGCATTGGAGGATGTAGTAGAACACGTGGCCTTGACATCACTGCTGGACTTCACCACACCATCACTCAACGGTACGACTAACATGCATATTCATGCAGTGCTGCCCAATGACAAGCACCTGTTATGTGTCAGATGACTCATCATGTGTCCCTTGGAATGTGTTGATTTACTGCTGCTGAAGTCAAGATCTAGCTGGGATGCTGCATATCACTGTAATATTTGCATATTGAACCATCGCCCTACTTTGCTAGGAACCTTCCAGATTCCGTTATAGCCCCCCCGACATTACAGGAAAGAAGCAGAACAGGTTTTGGTCTCTAACTATCAGGGGGCATCAAGCCCCACTGGAACTGATAGGATAGTGGCTGGACTGTTCTTCCATCAATCCTTCCTCAATCCAAGTTCCTCTAAACTCATTTGCAAAACTCTTTTTCACTTGTAGCTGTTCTTTGCGGCCGGATTTTTCAATTTTTTTTCTCTTAACAAGCTGAAAACCTCATTACTAAGCAAATAGCAAACTCTATTTCAATGAAACTTGCGGGTTTTTTCCCCTTCGGTTGGCTTCAGCGGGAACTCAGATGGAGTCGGATGCCGAGCCCGGAGCCAGACTCATGTGCCGGCTGCTCCTGCGCCTCCTGTCCACGGGTCCCCTGCCGGGTCAGTCGGACAAGAACGGCTACTACGTCAAGTCGTCCTGCGACCAGCACCTGCTGGCCGCTGCCCACCGCAGCATCAGCGTGGAGGCACTGGTGGGGGTGCTAAAGGCCATCCTACTGCTGGGTAAGCGTCTCGGTGGCACTGTCCAAAGGTTTTTTAGACTTCATATTGATTAAAGTACTACTTCAAGTGAGTATGGCTCTGGGGATCTTACTTTTGTACACTTTTTTCACACTTTGCTTTCAAACATTGAAATTTTTACCCTGGAAAAAGGGATTTTGTGGATCACACTGCTAATGGATTTAAGTCCAAAATTTCTGTAAGCACTTTTAAGAAATGGCGAACAACAGCCATTCAAACATCCCACAAGTCAAGAATGGACCCTGAAATCAGAAAATTTTCATATTAGACTGTTGTGCCCATTTAGACTTTTGAGGTCCTCCATCAGTAGAAGTTGTTAATCACTCAGAAAATGGTCCTCGTTACGCAGGTGAGGCGGGTGTGGGGGGCGGCACCAGCGGCAGCTTTGACGACTTCACCGAGGACCCCAGGTCCTCAGGCTCCATTGAGACGGCCAGCCTGAGCGACTATGCCAAGTTCACCCTCAAGACCATCTGCAGCCAGAGCTGGGTGCGGGAGATCTTCCTGAAGGACCCTGACCGACTCTGGACCAGGGAGGTTCTGCTGGACCAGGTCTTGTCCCACAAACACGTAAGGCTGGCACCCGTTTCAATCCTAACGCCTCCAAACACTGTTTTTCCCTGATCTTTTCTGGGTGTGAACAAGAGAGGGCGTGCTTTTTACGTAGCAATGGCAGTCCTTTGGGCTGGAACTCATTGTCCATGTGCACAGGTTTGTGGTGTGGGATGCGCTTTGATAGCATCGTATATGCACCTTGCGCGTTCATGAGCCACTTTCACAACTTCCCACTCGCCTTTGTCACCTTTGCTGGTAAGGGTGCACTGCAGCTTGGGTCGAATAGTTGTCTCATACTTTCTGGAAAAAATTGTAAGAAAATCAGGCCCGGTGATCTTGTGAAACGTAACCATTTCGAACACATGGTGTTTAGAATTTTGGTGTTGAGTATGCATCAGCCAAACATAGGTCACGTTTTACATTAGAGGTTATGACAAACAAGGAGACCTTTCAGTTGTTTGGATTGACACTCAGCAGAATAACTAACGCATGGCTGCCTATCTGAATGAGATTGCCGATTCATTGTCGCGCTTGTGAGTCTTGGCTGGAATTAAGTTCGGTGTACTGCGCAACTTAACTCACTGACAATTTTGAAAGCACCTAGAATTGACGATGTACTTGTCCATAGCGCACACTTGTCCGAGGACTTCATAATGTGTGATCTGTTGATGTTTGGTTTTGTCTGTGTTTAGGCTCACTATTTGGTGCAACTCATCTGCTATCCCAACGGCGTGCCTCTGATATCGGACGGCAGCTATGAAAGTGAGCAGAAGCAGGCTATTACCAGAATACTCAGGGTGAGTTGGTATGAGCTGTTGCAAGGAGGGGAATATTGCATAAAATTTGTCATGGGCCAGGAATTTGGCGCCCGACTGTATTTCACTGACAGTTTGGTGACAGGTTAATGTGTGACATGATATTTTTCACATCCGAGATTTACATGCACCTGAGATAGAAGGGTGTAGAAAACATTTTTTCCTGTGACAGCAATCAACAGTTGTTCTGTATACCTCTTGCCAATAAGGAATTTGAAAAAGTTAAATCATTGCAATGTAACCTTTATCACAAAGAGGTATATTTTGGACTTGGCTTTGAGTAAGTTTGTTCTGCCAGTGGTCTTGATGTCACTTTTGTAAAGAAGTTTCACTTGTAAATGTGAAATCTGTCTTTCATAGTGCCCAACAAACAGTTCTAGATTCATGTACAGTAATTTGAAATGCTAATTGCTTTAACTGCAAATCTTACACTGAAATGTTGCAGAAAAAAAAGAGAATGGATGTCTCTGTCCAGACTAAGTTTCAGTAAGATCTGTCTTCTGTCTTTTCAATGTCACAATTTTTCTCCATGATATCTTGGCCCAGAACCTGGACCAGTGGACCCTGCGTGTCTCCTGGCTGGAGCTGCAGCTCATGCTGAAGCAGTGCGCCAACTCAGAGATGAACCCCCTCCTGGACAACATCGCCAAGGCAACCATCGAGGTGTTCCAGCAGCAACACAGCGACGAGGGTTCAGCGGCCACTAAGAGTGCCCCCGGCGGGCAGAACGGTCAAAGGAAAGCAGTGCAACAGATCAGGTAGGCCAACAGTAACAGATATGTTGGTTTGGAATGTTGCCAAGCTTCCTGTTACTTTGCGTTCATTTTGTTATGTTTGCATGTTCAGAGGTTTAACTTATTGTTGGGCATCTGGCATTTTCTAACTAATTACCCCATTTGAACAGAGGAGTGTAAATATATTTTTTTACACTCTACAAAACTCAAGAATTGTACTCACAACCAGTCTTATTAACTTACGTTTTAAGGCTGGTCCGTATTCCGTGTAAAAGCAATGTGATCACAAAGGAATGACAACACAGCAATGTTTGTGCTGCAAATCCAGTTAATCTAAACACATTTCAGCTCTGGTTGTCTACCCAAAGATAGCGGTATATTTAGACAAGGTCAGCCTACAAACAGTTTCAATGTCAGAGGCGACTCCCTCGGTGAAGAAAAAATTGAAACTTGAAAAAAAGTCACCAGGACACGGGATTTATCAGTATGGATCTATTGATTACTATTGAACTGAATGCTGTCGATTCCATGATTTTTATTTTTGGGATGGGTAGGTTGGAGCAGGAGCGCAGCGGGGTGTGGCTGGTGGCACCCCTCATCTCCAAGCTGTCCAGTCAAGTCCAGGGACGGGTCCTCAGAGCCGCCGGCAACGTCCTGGAGAGCGTGGGCCACACGTGGTCCAAGTCCAGCAAGGACAAGGATAAGCATGGTCACAAAGCGTAAGTCCAGATGTACCGTCCAGACTTCCATTGTGACCCTCTAGTCAAGCTATTGTTTAGTATTTCATACTGAAGTTATTGACCCATCTGACTTTAACTCCAAGTGTGAAAAATTACAAGTAAGAGATTGAAGTGGGAAGCATGATGCAAAATTCTAATCGGAGTAACCTGAGACATACAAAGCTGGAAAGTTTAATAGAGCGCCCGATGTCTTGATCCTTGCAGGATCTTGCTCAGAGGTAAAGTCTGATATTTTGTATAAGGCAATCCTGTGCCACTTTGTCATGCACGGGTCCAACTTTTGGTGCTTGCTTGTCATGTGTTGGGGGGTTTTGCTCATTCTGTTGAAAATTACTCATGACCCTCTCAGGTTACTGTGTGGAGATCACATGGCATTTGTAAATGACCTCAGTGTCTAAAAATGTTTATTGCCCATTTAGAAAATTACTCAATTACAGTTATTCAACTGCAAAACTCAGAAGAAAGATCTCTCTAATTTAGGCAGACAACGGAAAAAGGACCTTCAAAATGCTTAGTGTCTTACAACTCAAAGGGATGACTATTTGTTTAAAATATATTTCTCTGGCTTCCTAGTAACTTTATTTCATGGGCCCTAAAATGCCATTCTCTCTCTCTCCTCCCCCGTGCACAGCCAAATGTCCCTCGTCAGTCACCAGCCCCTGTTGTCCCTGGTGTTGACCTGCCTTAAGGGGCAAGACGAGCAACGAGAGGGCCTGCTGACGTCCCTCCAAACACAGCTCACTCAGTTCTTGCAGTCACCTAAAGATGTAAGGCTTCATTCTGAAAAAAACAAAAACAAATGCTGTCACTCTGACATGAATTGTTGGTCACGGGAAGCTTCATCTGCCTCCTACAAGAATTGGAGTGGTTCATTTACCAGAAATCATGGGCAAGGGATAAATCGTTTGCAGATTACACAAGATGTTAAAGTACTGCTAAATATTAACAAATGTACACAAAATCCAAACGATGTATGTACAAAAGGAGTGTATGAAAGTGAAACTGCAGCAGTGGTCAAACCCTTCGTGGCCATGTTGGTATTCTGGATTCACTTCTGCCTTCCTTGAAAGCATGAATGAACCATGGATGCTTTCAAAGAATGTACAATATGGGCAATTCACAATAGTGCGCCTCCAAGAGTTTGCTGCGTGTTCGCCAATCACAACACGTGAAATCTGTCGACCCTTGTCAAACGGGCATTGGATCGACAGATTTAAACATGTTGTGATTGGCCAACACACTGCAAACTCTTGGAAGTGCACTTTTGTGAATCGCCCGTATTTCAGTAGGAAAACGTGGGATAAGCACTTATCCAGTGGACCCCAAAAACTATTTTGGAAATGCGCTCACCAGCAACACGCAACAGCAACAAGCCGCCACTTTCTCAAAGGAGCACTGCAAATCCAGCTGCATCTCGGCTCCTGCTGTTACAAGAACCTCTTCATTGTTTGCTGCAGCTCTTGAATTTCTATTTCCGCCTCTGATCTTTTCAGGATCGTTGGGAAGATGAGCAGAGCCGTAGAATGATGCATGAAGCCCTGCAGCTCAGACTCAGCCTGGTCAGTCTCCCAGCCCTCACCGATGCCTCGCATCAATCCAGATATTTTGTCCTGTGCCACATTCTATCCAATGTGTCCGAGGCATCTTGCAAAAAGCACTGTTCAGCCAAATGTCCCTCATATCTTAGTTAGAACAGCCATTACAAATACCTTTTGCAAAAATTGTACAACGTCTTGTCAGGCCATTGAAGCCAACAAGCTTGCATGTTTTGTATGGAGTACTTTGCATTTCCAATTAGAAAGTTAAAGTTCACCACTTTGGTGACTTGAGATTTGGAGCTTTGATAGAGATTATGGAACTTATAGATCAAATCAAAAGACTTCCAAAACTGGCAATCTGTTTAGAATGGAGCATTCCGTCCATCACCTTGCGAAGGTATTCTCACCGTTTTGTTTACGTGAAATATTCATTATTTGTACACCATCTGCTCAGTGAGAGAAAAAAGTCACAAGCTTTCTTGCACGAGTCTGGAGACCAGAACCCTCCTGTTCTTATGCATTAATAAGTTCTTGCATGAGTCTGGAAACCAGAACCGTCCTATTCATATGCAGTGATAAAGATACCTTAGCCACTTTACCACCAAGCCCAGTCAGTGCTTTTGCTACACTTGTTAAACCAGAAATATGTTTGTGACATCAAAGCAGGAATACCGGGATTATGTGTAAGGCTAATACTAGGTAGCAGGTGATATTGTTCACAAATGCCATTTTTGCTGAATCTTTGGCAAGTGTCTTTCTACTGCTGCTGTCTCTTTTCACATTTGAGAAGAAAATAACCAGTTTTGGTTCACTGCATACGACAAAAAAGTGGGGGATGCATAATTCACTGACATTGGAGATAAAAAAAAAGACATTTTCCCTCATTTTGACTCGGCAAAGAGCCATCACCAACCTTCGGTTCTTGTTCAGTTGAAACAGTGACTCCATAGGCATATTCAAAGTTGGAGAAACGCCCAACTAATGACCAAAGCAGAATCATGTTTCTGGTCTTATTTATGAAAAACATGCCCCTGAAAAACCAGCCATGCTTTTACGCTGGCATCTATGATGTTGCTAACTCAGTGATCTTATAATGCCCAACAGGTCGGCAACATGTTTGACACCATCCTGCGCAGCCAGCAGTGGACTACAGAGTTTGCCTTGCTGTTGCTGCAGCTCATTACTACGGGGACCGTGGACACCCACTCCAACAGGTAAATTGATCGTCCTCGTCTTAAAGGTGACCATCGTGAGGAAAGTAACAGAGCAACCTTTCACAGTCAAAACCTGTTCCATCATTCTTGCATTCACTCCTGTAGTGAACTGTAACAAGATGACTTGGCTGGTTGGTCAATCAAACATTCGCCCTTCACCACTGCGACCTTTGTTTAATTCCTGGTCCCAGCCATATACAAAGTGTAGAGTTGTCCTTTAGTCCTTTCATCTGCCAAAAGAGTGTCTCCCTAGTTCTCTGGTTTTTCTTCCTATTCGCATGTTCAATCTCAAGTACCGCTATCGTTCTGCATTCAGATATGTCATTTGGAAGCACTTTCATGTGTTGCCAGCTTGTCTTGGCTACGTCCCTCACAATGAGGCAGGTTGGTATTCCAACAGTGCATGCCTAGAATGAAGCGTGTTGGAGGTCATTCAAGAACAGCAGTACACATGTGAGATTGGCCTAATGAGCATGACTGTAGGCTGATTTACAAGCACTGAACATGTTCACGTGTCGTTTACAAAACGCTGCAGTGGCACGTTCGCTCTTAAGGGCAAGGATGATCACACCCCCCCGTCAAACTAAAAAACGCCGTTTTTGCAGTGAGCTGTTCACGACGGTGTTGGACATGCTGTCAGTGCTGATCAACAGCACCCTGTCCAGTGACTGCAGCGAGGGGGAGAAGGGCCGGGAGCACCAGACGCTCATCAAGAAGCTGAAGAAGGAGCTGGGCGACAAGCACTCGTACGACATCGACCGGGTGCGCCAGCTGCTGCCGGTGCCCAAGAAGACCTGTGACGTGGTGACGGTGGAACCCATGGGCAGCCTGATCGACACCAAGGGCAATAAGATTGCCGGCTTCGACTCCATCAACAAGAAACAGGTAGGTGGCAGGTGGAGAGGGGGCCAAGTTTTTTGGGGGGAAGGGCCAAAATATACGGCAGTTTCTCAAGTAATCCTTCGTAGCATTTCTTAATTTGTTAAGCTAATTTTGGGGTGCTTTACGATATTCTTTGGGAAAAAAGGGAAATGAAGTCGTCCCAAAAGATTGCCTTTCTTTCAGTATATTTCAAAACAAAAGAAAAGGCAATTTACCTCCTTTTGGGGGGTCTTGGCCCCTGTTGATCTACCTTGGATCAGCCAGTGGGGGAATGTGTAGCAGGGACTGCAAAAGTTGTGGTGATATATCCTAAAATTGCTACCTTGAGTCTGTCAAGAGAAACTGGGAGATTTCTTCAGAAGTATGTGCCAAGCTCTGTGTATTACTGCCCACTGTCCTTGGGCCGCAAGTATAGTATTTCATCAGAAGTATGTGCCAAGCACTGTGTATTGCTGCCCACTGTCCTTGGGCCGCAAGTATAGTTAGCTACTTCATGAATCCATGGATGTGATGATTATTTAGCTACATTTGTGTTAAATTAAAGGTTTCCTTTCATAAGGCGCAAAAATAACAACTCATCAGTACTTACAATAATCAAAAAGGGAATTAGTATAATTACTGAAGAAACAAGTGTTTACTTCTTGTCTTACACTATCCATAATCTGACAGGGTCTGCAAGTGGCTTCCAAGCAGAAGATCAACCCCTGGGACACCCTGGAGGCCTACAAGAACCCTGCCCCGCTCTCTTGGTCCTTCTTTGGGGCTGTCCGCATGGAGCGCAAGCCCCTCAAGTACCAGGAACAGTTCCGGCTGACCCACTACCACACCCACCACCGGGAGCGGCCCGATGACTACTACTTCCAGCCTCCCCAATTGCCACCGGATGAAGAGGAGCCAGCCCCGCCCCCGGCTTCTGGCCCCGAGGCGGAGAAGGCAGCGACGGATTCATCGGGTAACAGCTTGTCGGAAAGCGGCAAGGGGGAGGGGAGCGGCAGTGGCAGCACGGCCGGGGCCGGGGACATTACCAGCGGGGTCACCACCAGCAAGAAGAGGAAGCGGGTGCGGAAGAAGACGCCCACCCCAGGCCAGCAGATGATGAGAGAGGTAGGGCAAGGCATCAATGTGCAGAAAGACTGGTGCAAATCTATGAAGTTTGTTCAAACTTTCACTATGGTGTGGCACTAGGCTCTAATTTCTTTTCTTAAGTGGCCTGACTTGGGACCCTCCTAAGTGCTTCATTTTCTCGCATTTGTGACTTCTGACAGTCTGATTGTTTAGCGCGAGACTTCATCTCATGTAAGTGTCCATAATAGCTTGGATGGTAAGTAGTTATAAGTGATTTTGAAGCCCCGGGTAAAGCCAGGGCTGGAGACAACGCTGATATTTTAAAAATGGCCATCGAGCAAAACAGACTGCAATGGAATCCTCTCCAGAAGTTTCTCTATACTGAAGATCTTTGTCAAAATCCTCGCAGATAGCATTACCTAAAACAGGGTTTTCATTTTGCCCAGAACTGTGAGGTGTTACATAATTTCCTTTGTTCACAGTGAATGCCAGTGGCGTCTTTTCAAATGCGGCTGGATTAGCGTGCAGCGGCACTGTATCTCCCATCAGTGGGGAGCTGGAGCACTTTTGTCCGCGGTGCTAATCCACGGGCGCGCTATATTACCTCTGATAAATGCAAGCTGAAAAATGATGGCAATCCCCAGCAGCGGGTCTTTTGTACCGAGTACGGTGTTTTGTTACAAGGCCTAGCTCTTTTGTCCGATTTCGGGCTCCCCAGTTTTGTGTATAAAGCCTAGGTGCCCGAAACTGGGCTCCCTGGCAGCATATGGTTAATTAACATCAACGTTGTTCATGCTGACATTAACATTTGAGGTGCGCAATATGAGTGGAAGTGCATGTGCAGTGAAAAACAAGTCTGAATTTCAGTTCAGGAGAACTGATTTGAAGAAGGATACAAAGCGTCAGCACAGGAGTCAGGAGAAGCCAAAGGCTCATGTTATATCTTTCCCCTGTCCCATTCCGGATACTACCTTTATTAGGCCAGTAGTTACTTACAAAATTAACATCAAACAGAAAAGCACAAAGTAAGTGACTTATTACAAGATAACAGTTAAATAACAATGCAATACAGTGGAAAAAAGGATTAGACAATAAGAAAGATTTGAATTATGTAACGCTCGTTAACAGCTTGGTTTTGAGGATTTTGTGATTCTGTTTTTAGGAATACATGTACACGCATATGCTTTGCCTGACTTTTGATTTCCGTCGTATAAATGTATTATGGGTAGGAAAAATATTGTTTTAATGATGAAGGTTTACAAGGTTACATTCCAAGGTTATTGTGCTGCCTTCTAAAACGTGACAATCACATGTCATCTCTTCACGTTAGATTTTTATTGGAATATTAGGTGTATTATCTGATTATTGCATGTACAGCTTCAAAGAACTCCTTAGTTTCATGACCAGAAAGGAGGTTAAAAAAAAAATACTAGAAAATAAATGACTCTGCATGAAAATACTTCATTGAAAGTTTAACAAAATTCTTAGATATTTCAAATGTTCTAAAATTTGTTCGGAATGTTTAGTGTAAGTCTTTGGTCCCGTTTTATTCTGTACAGCCGTTTGCTTACAATCAGAATATGGGTGGTTTCCCGGAGCGTCCATTCATGCAACAGCAGCAGAATTACATGCCGGGCCAGTTTCCTTACCAACAGCCACTACCACCAGGTAAACCAACACTCCCCAGTAGACGTCATTCAACAGGATGTCATTTTCAGTCTTGTTACCTGATTCTGTTCCACAGACCACAAAATGTTGAATGGAATGGTACTAGACTATTTTATGATTGGCAATCAAACACTACCAGGTATACTTCATTCATTAGGAGGCCATTTCTTATCTTGTTCCCTGGTTCTTTTTAACACATTGTAAACTGTTAAAGGGAATGGCATCAGACTATTTTATGATTGGCATGCACTCCAATCCTCCCTTTAAATTTTTTAACAAATGGATCAAAACATTTGAGAAATATTTAACGATAACTTTGAAGTCATTCATCCCAGTAGACAGGCATTAATTGTCATAAAATGCCTTTTGGTTGCTTTTTTACTCTCAGGTTCCCAAATAAAGAGCTAACGTTACTTTTAATTTCAATATGGCCAACTACTGAGTGAAGTCTTTTTTCATCACCATGAATTGAAAATAAATTACCTTTCTGCTTAGTAAGGTTGAGGTGTCATTCACTGCCATGTGGCTTCTTCCTTACTCCAGTTTCAGTGGAATTTCGAATAATTGTGATTACAATATGTTACGGCTGTTTTCGCTGGTTTTGTACCCTCATAAGAGGACCTGACCAGTCTTTGTAGGCTTACCGTGTGTGGCACCCTGACTCGGCAACTCGATAACTGCTGTGGTCAGTTATCGTAGCAAAGAACACTGCTCGATAGTATTGCCACAAGTCTACAGTAAGAAGTGTAATTGTAGAGCTTTCCTGTATAAGCACACAAATATTTCACGACTTCAGGGGTGAGATTTCTCAGCTTTCCAGCTGATTTCAGCTTTTTTTCCTCACTGGCTGTGTACAAAAGTATAGGAGATTTTCACAGTCCAGCTTATTTATTGCTTTTTTCAGCTGCTTTCAGCTGTTTTTATCATTGGTCAATCTAATACCTACTACTTTCTCGGTTTGGGTGACAAAATTGGTAACAGTCCAGTAAGTCCATGTAACAGGTGCAAAAAGCATATGGAGGTGGGTAACATGACTTTTTGTGAAGTCCCAATGGAGTTTTTCAGGACTGTAAAATAAGTGCTATTCTTGGGGCAATGATTTTTTATCAGAAAGTAAGAAGTGTTATTACAGGACATTGCCGCCCTCCTCGGTATTTTTTTGGGTAACATTGTTGTCTTGGTGCTCTGTCAGTGGAGAGGAATAGTGATTTGTTTTTATGTTTGGCCTGAGCTGCAGATTTTTGGAGACTCACCATCGTTTCTCCATTTCTGGTCATTAATCATGGCAACCCGTATTTCTCCTCCCGGCTCGCTGTAGCAGGACCTTCTCGTATGGACCGGCAGATGCCCATGGGGGGGAACTCCAAGGCTGCCCTGCGGAACATGCTGGTAGACAGGAAACAGCCCGGCAACCAGGTGAGCATTGAAAGGAAGGGCAGGGGAGTCAAAGGTCAGGGGGGTCAAAGAATTGAGGAAGGTTTGAGGAAGCCTTGCACATGCTCAGGCTGGTTCCCTGCTATAGTGGTAATATTTAGGCCAGGTAGCCACCAGTGTAAAAAAAAGAGTATAATGTAATTTTAAGGACACCACCCCTTCTAATTTCAGGTGCAGATATTATGGTTATGGTTTGGCGTGTGGGGCAGAGACTAGTTCTATAATATGAACATGGATGAGGGTAGTACAGTATGTGTTGTCATATTTCCCAGTCATGATCATGTGATCGTTCTGGGCCAATGAAAATACGGTATTCAAGACAGAGGTATACCAGTGGCCTTTATTGTCCTGCACAGTATGGAGTGCAAGAGGAGACACATCAGTTTCAACCAAATGCTCAGAACTTCCGTAGAGCAGACTGTTGTAGATATAGTGTTTAGATAGATTGTTGTTTGCTCTGTTTGGTTTTGTACTGATTCAGTGTGCAGCTAAGTGTTAATTGGCTACAGCAAAAGAGATCAGGTGGCATTTGCAATAAGACAACACTTTAAAGGCTCCCACTTGCATGCATAAATAAGTCCATGGTACCTTTTTGTGCTCCTTTCAAACTGAGACAGACACGTTTATGCCTTTATTTCCAATTCCACATTTCTCTGATATTTCCCCTCAAAAAAATTTGAGGGTTGCACCGTCAAAATAGGTTAGGTAGGGAAGCAGAACTGTTGTTTTGGCCTTATTTGATTGGACAGTCAAAAAAAGGGCCAGCTTCGTAAGTATTGTTGAGACCTACAGTCTAGCAAGTGTTTACACTTAAGCAAAAAGAATTCTTGCTTAAAAGTAATGGTCTAGTTAATAAGTACATGCGGTGTACATGTACGTATGTTGGATGCTTACAGTAGAGGAGAAATAGTGGAGAAAAACAGACTAAGTGATACCACAGAGAGTGATGCTGAATGACTTGGTTCTGTGCGACACTTTGTGAGTCTGGTACACTTGTTAATGATTTGAGGGAAGGATTTTCAGATTCTCAAGGCAGCTTCCAAGCCAGGGCTCTGACCCACTGGTCAAGCTTTGTGACTCATGACCTAAGGGTCAGTGGCGTGGATCTAGGTGCTGGCCATATGCTTTGTGTCCATGGGTAAGGTATTTTGCCCCTACTTGCATCTCTTCGCCCAGGAGCATAACCCAAGAGTAGCCTGTAATGGATTGGTAACCCATCTAAGGGGAATAGATGTATTCTTATTTTTTAATGCCAAAAGAATCAGAGATAAGTACTTGCACAGTGAGCCATATTGGTCACTTTTTCAACAATCATTATTACGAAAGTTGTATAGATTTTTGTGTGAAGTTGTATAAGACGGATGACAGTGGGATGTTTATTGAAATTAGGTGTTAAAAAATTGCAGTCTGTTAATCCTAGCTTGTTTGACTTTTGCCACATGCTACCCTCTTTTCAGAGAGAGGAAGTCCACTATGGAAGTCCCATTTTGAAGGTAAACAGACCGATGCTGGCATTATCTTATGTGGCATATTTTTTTAACCGACTTCCCTCCCTCTTGCCCATGCCAGGCTGGGTATCAACTCCTCCTTTGCCGTTATGCATGAACGCTTTCTGCATGGCTCACACACTGACACTGACGAAACCCACCAGCTGACATACAAATTATTACCGGAGCTGCAGTGTAGATTGTTGTCTTTGTCCCTTACTACTAGTATGCATGTGTTGCATGCCAGGTTGGTCTGAGACAAGTGGAATAGAAGGGCCTTCGGTTTGGAAAATATTTCTTTACATGTTACTTAGTCAAGTATAAACTTTGGTGTTCAAGTTGTGACTTTGTGCTCGATTTGTGGCTCTGCTTCTTTGTGTTATCAAGCTATTTTTGGGTGCTGCAGATTTAAGGGTTACTTCTAGTTTTTTTGGGACAAAAAACTCTTGTTTCGGAACCGATGTAGAAATTATTATGACATGAATGAGGAAAGTGAAAAGAGTGGAAGAAATGGAAAACGAAGCGTAGTTGTGATCAAGTCGGTCACAAATCACCACAAGTCAGTCACAAGTCTTTCTGTCATAAGTCAACTCGCAAAATATCTATAAATAAAATGAACTGTGATAAGGGCATTTGTTTGTCCTTGCTCATCTCTGAAGTCATGACCTGACTTGTGGACTGGTTTGTGGACTGACTTGTGGACTGACTTGTATGACTTGTGGAATGACTTGTGGAATGACCTGTGGTATGACTTGTGGACTGACTTGTGGACTGTCTTGTGGACTGACTTGTTACTGACTGTACAGATCAGCAAGTAAATGAACAGGGAGTGAACCAGTGTTAAATTTTGCATTGATTGAAGACGTGTACCAAGATGTACCCCTTCTACCTAAAGAGCAGCACAGATGTGATGTGCTGTTTAATGTCAGTTCAGAAATGGATGTGTTAGAACTCTGTGTTTAGAACTAGATACATTGCTTTCACATCTAATATGCTGCATGTTTCGTATTAGATATATGCTAGAAATTGTGACTCATTTCACAAAAGTTGCGCACTGCAAAAGTCTGCAACTTACGCAACAAATTCTGGCATATTTTACATAACCATTTTAGGTGTTGTAAGCTGTGTCGAACAAAAAGATGAAAATGATTAAGGCTCGTCATTGGTCAACGTATCTGAGTTTGTACAAGAAATCCACAACTTTTGGGGGAGTGCCGAAAAAACCTTTTTGGCTGTGAGAGAACTGCGAGAATTTCTGGCCATTTCCATTGAAGAAAAGAGGGAATTTGTTTCAAAATGCCAGGCAGAGCAGCAAGTAATGTAATGACTTCATCACTGCTGTAATATTGAAAAGCAACAGTTGCAGTAACAGCTGTGATTGTCCTTGTCCAAAAAGTGTCATATAATTCAACTGTTCATGTAAATGACTGTAAGAAAATTGCACAGCTCTGCCACAGTTTCTTATACCATTGCTTGCATGTTAAGAATGAAGTATAGACAGAAACTCGGGGGCTTAGAACTCGCCGGCTCATCCTTCCTGCTTCAGCCTCCGGTTGCTGATACAGCATTGTATTTTTTTGTCTGTGGGTTCCAAGTGTCAGTGACTATCGTTACCAAATGGCAAATATTTACCAACATTGGCCGATGGTGGCGGAACAATTTCCAACAGGGTGGGCGGCATTTGTGAGACCATCAGCCATTAATGGACTGATCCACGAAGCCCTGCCCTGTTGTGTTCTGGCTAAGAGTTTGAGGGAAGAATGCCCCCTCCAAGTCAAAAAGTGGGATGGGGGAGGGGCACTGGCCTCTCAGCCCCCTACCCCCGTACCCCAACGGGTGCTAGTGACTTTGCCTATAATCCTGAGCATTAGGCAAGAAAAAAAATGGTATTTAGTATCAAGTGTATTAAGAAACATAACTGGCTCAAAAATGATCTGCTCCAAAATATCTGCAAGAACTCATTCATACCTATCAACCTGTCCGCACTCTTCGATCCAGTTCAACATACCAATTAAGTCAACCAGTCAACCAACATCTTGAACTAAATTCTGCGGTTGTCGGTCCTGTCATTTGCTGCTCCAGCCTCGTGGAATGCTCTTCCTCATCATGTCAAAACTGCGTCAACCGAGTATGAATTCCAAAACTTGCTAAAGACCCATTTATTAAATTCACAGTCACTGGTTTATTTTATTGAATTGTTTACATTTTGTTCTGTTAAGCACTTCATCAAGACTCTGTCTGGGAGGCACTATATTAATACGGTTTATTATTATCCCACTGATACCTTGGTGGCACTGAAAAGTTTGCCAGCTGCTGGACCTTTGAGTTTGTATTCCATTGTGCTGGTTTCCAGGCCAGTTCATACTTCAGGCAAACACAGAAGCAATGCAGATTTGACGCCACAAAACGTTCGCTACAACATTCGCTAGAGTTGAAATGTGCTCAACTTTTGTTTTTTTCTGACATCATTATTACATTGTTTGCTTCGGTGCTGAGTATGAACTGGCCTTCATACCGAAGTCAGTGTTTTAAAACAAAGCAGCATCAAAGCCGCTGCTCCAAATGAAAGTCCAGTTTTGCTATGCCAAGAGGCATTGGCAAACACACTATTCAACTAGAATCGATCATACAGCCATCTTTCCCACCCATCGCCTCTGATCCAGACCCAAAAGCTGAATGAGTGTCTGAGTGCATACTACGACCAAGTGCTATTCTCAAACAATAATAGTGCACTAGAATGCATTGTTTTGTTTATTCCAAGCTACCCAATTTGGTTTTTGGTGGTTCTTAATTGTCAGTGTCTCAATTTTAATTCATCTTTTTTTGTTTTGTGTTTATCTTTATTGAAACGCTAGAATGTTTCTTTGAATTTTTGGTGTCATGTGGACAATCAGTTGTAATGAAAGTGTTATTTTGATTTTCAATAGAAACGAAAGAATCACAGTGTTTTTGGCTTTGTGCTTTATTGTAATGGGATAGTACACTACTAACCTCTACTGCATCGCATTAATATGCATTTGTTATGGATCGTCGCGAGTGCATTTGTCCAGCTTCAGATTACACAGGTTGAAAAGACCAGAATTCAAGTTTATGGCTCTGCTAATTACCAAATTCAGAGCTTATAATCACTAGTCTGTGTTTACAATGTTAAGCTTAGAAATACAGGAACCTTTAATCTATGCATGTGCAAACACCCAAACTTACATGCTAATCCCAGAATCTTCTGCTCATAGTCAGCAGTCATGACATCAAGCTTTGTTTTGGTTTTCCCGGACTGCCTAATGTGGTGTATACCGACAGTGTCGGTCTTTCAGATTTGACAAGTGAAAAGCACTTATTGGAGAAATGCTTTGTGGACATTTATATCTATTTTAGTTGCTTGCACATCTAAAACTTCTGAAATGGAGCTGTTGGTTTGTAGATTTCAGTGGTTGAAACGTAATCGCTGGGATGTTCAGTTTACTAGCAAAAGTTTCGTTTCAAGCCTTTACAAGGTTTGTTTTAACTTCTTTGGCCTTATATGTGATCTGTGGACAAAAACCTCACTGTAACCTAATTTGCTCTTTCCACTATCGTTATAACTTGATGGTACATTTGTAAAGAGTTATAGACTCCTGTCCTTAGTCGCTAGCTGGCTCTCACCTTTGTGAGGAACCTTAATGAATGTATAGTCGTCACATGCTATTATCCATGACTGTACACAATTACAATTAAGATTTGAAGAGGACACTTTGCTGTGCAAACCAGGTTACGTTATACATGTCCTTTAGAACCCCACTTGCTCACAGAAGAGATGGGCCTTCAGTGTCACAGTCGAGTCCGTCACAAGTCAGAGCTGTAGATAGAGAGAGTAGCGCCAACTTCACACTTTGGAACCAAAATGGCCGTTCATTGTGTGTTCAGCACAGCATACAGCTATTGTGTGCTAATTGTCCACGTGCACTGATGCATAATCCCCCATTTTGGTTCCAACAATTGAGGCACTCATGCCATAACTCTGTCTAAAAACAACTCTGTCACAAGTCGTCCAGTCACAAGTCAAGATAAAACTCTTCAAATCATTTCTTTGACACTGCTCATATGGTTGTGACCGGTCTCACAAAAGAGTTGTGATGGACTTGTTGATCACACTCAGTTCAGCAGAAACTCGCCCTGTTATGTTGGACTACGTTTTGGCGTCTACATTCTGGACAGTTTTTTGTTTGTTGAACTGTGCAGCGTTTTGTTTTGTTTTTTTCTCGGTTGCAGTACCACCTGATGCAGAAGCAACAGCAGATGGCCCACTACAAGCAGCAGCAAGCAGCCCGAGCCATGGGGGGCTCTGGCGTCTCCACCGACATGTTCATGCAGTACAAGGGCCCCCATGAGGGTCCCATGCACCACATGCAGCCCGGACAACCCCAGGTCAGTCTGATCTCCCAAATCAGTTGTACCAATAATGGGAACACTGTACCTAGTTGCCTTTCATGATTCATCTGGAGCTTGGTGGACCGTGCCCCCCCACCTCCCGTGGCTCCATAGAAAAGCGCACACATAAAGTGTAAAACCACAAGTACAGAGGCCTATCCGCTCCGAGTTGAACAAAAGAGGGTGTGTTTTTTGGTACTCACCACATAGGCGTGCCATGAGGGGCGCAAGTATATGCCCGTTTGATGCGGAGCACGCTGAATACGCGTAACTAATTTACTCCGGCATGTATGGTTTTTGTGTACACGCAGAACACATGCAATAACTGGCTTTTAACCAACTGTCTTTCTTTTCGTCGATTGGGGGTGCACTTCAGCTTGGGGCGCATAAGTTTGACATTTCTTGGAGTACATGAATAAAGTACAGCTTCATACATACATGTACCTCGAGTTTCAGCCGCTTCTCTTGTAGTGGCGTTACCATTTGCAATAACGTTACAAGTGACTTAATGCCAGGGTTTTAACATTTGTGTCTGTCATGTTCCCAGCAGGCGCCTTCGTCGGTGGGCTATGGGGGTTATGGCAACCAGATGATGCAGCAACCCCAGCTGACCAATGACCCCATGGTCTCGCCCAACTACAGCCACTACAGCGCCCACGGGGCTCAGCCCACTGTGGGGCCAGGGGGCATGATGGGCCCCCAGATGGGACGGCCCCAGGTCCAGCCGGGCCAATCAGGCTACATGAGCCAGCACAGGCAGGTGCCAGAAGCTGTCAGGTAGGTCGAAATCTCAAAGGCTGATAAGTTCTCGGCCATATGAATATGAATGAAGAGAGTGCACGCCAGTAGGATTTGACATAGCATGAAAATCTTCAGTGCTGTTCATTGTTAAACCCCAAGTGCCCCCTGTAGGTATTGTAGGATTTTGCAAGATTGGGGAAGGTCGCTGTAATTTTGTCTTGGACTGAAGACCCTTTTTGAGTGAAGAGTGTAGCATTGGTTTCCAGCACAGTGGAGAATTTAGAAGAATTGTTCCAAGCAAAATTGGCTGGTACCTGACAAGCAACTTTTACAGGGACTCATGGGGATTTCCCAAAAACAGGCAGGGGAAAGGAAGATGCGTATATATCTCATTTCCAGCCTGTCAATCCAAGGGATAGTTCCAGCAGAATCTACACATTGCGGGCGCTCATCAGGAGAATTTTGCCTAAATATAACTACGTAATGAAATGGGCGCCAACATGTTGGCAAGTGTTGTATAGTTTGGGATTTTTTCTGACTTTTTGTTTGCATGCCTGCTAATTTTGTTTTGATGGAAAATGTCGGGGAATCACTGATCCTATGGCCCATCCCACCCTCTTTGCCAACATGCCATCCCACGCTCTTTGCCAACATGTCATCCCACCCTCTTTGCCAACATTTCATCCCACCCTCTTGCCAAAATGTCATCCCACCCTCTTGCCAAAATGTCAGCCCCCCTCTTTGCCAAAATGTCATCCCATCTTTGCCAAAATGCCATCCCCCCTCTTTGCCAACATGCCATCCCACCCTCTTTGCCAACATGTCATCCCACCCTCTTGCCAAAATATCATCCCATCCCACCCTCTTTGCCAAAATGTCATCCCACCCTCTGTCAAAATGAATCCCACCCTCTGCCAACATGTCATCCCGCCCTCTTTGCCAAAATGTCATCCCACCCTCTTGCCAAAATGTCATCCCCCCTCTTTGCCAACATGCTATCCCACCCTCTTTGCCAACATGTCATCCCACCCTCTTGCCAAAATGTCATCCCATCCCACCCTCTTTGCCAAAATGTCATCCCACCCTCTGTCAAAATGAATCCCACCCTCTGCCAACATTTCATCCCACCCTCTTTGCCAAAATGTCATCCCATCAATTTTGTTTTGATGGAAAATGTCGGGGAATCACTGATCCTATGGCCCATCCCACCCTCTTTGCCAACATGCCATCCCACACTCTTTGCCAACATGTCATCCCCCCCGCTTTGCCAACATGCCATCCCACCCTCTTTGCCAACATGCCATCCCACCCTCTTTGCCAACATACCATCCCACCCTCTTGCCAAAATGTCAGCCCCCCCCTCTTTGCCAAAATGTCATCCCCCTCTTTGCCAACATGTCATCGCCCCCTCTTTGCCAACATGCCATCCCACCCTCTTTGCCAACATGCCATCCCACCCTCTTTGCCAACATACCATCCCAACCTCTTGCCAAAATGTCAGCCCCTCCCTCTTTGCCAAAATGTCATCCCCCCTTTGCCAAAATGTCATCCCCCCTCTTTGCCAACATGTCATCGCCCCCTCTTTGCCAACATGCCATCCCACCCTCTTTGCCAACATACCATCCCTCCCTCTCGCCAAAATGTCAGCCCCCTCCCTCTTTGCCAAAATGTCTTCCCCCCTTTGCCAAAATGTCATCCCCCCCTCTTTGCCAACATGCCATCCCACCCTTTTTGCCAAAATGTTATCCCACCCTCTTTGCCAACATGTCATCGCCCCCTCTTTGCCAACATGCCATCCCACCCTCTTTGCCAACAGGTCATCGCCCCCTCTTTGCCAAAATGTCATCCCCCCTCTTTGCCAACATGCCATCCCACCCTCTTTGCCAAAATGTCATCCCACCCTCGGCCAAAATGAATCCCACCCTCTTCGCCAACATTTCATCCCACCCTCTTGCCAACATTTCATCCCACCCTCTTTGCCAACATGCCATCGCACCCTCTTTGCCAACATGCCATCCCACCCTCTTTGCCAACATACCATCCCACCCTCTTGCCAAAATGTCATCCCCCCCTCTTTGCCAACATGCCATCCCACCCTCTTTGCCAAAATGTCATCCCACCCTCGGCCAAAATGAATCCCACCCTCTTTGCCAAAATGTCATCCCACCGTCTTTCCCAATATGCCATCCCATCGTCTTTGCCAACATTTCATCCCACCCTCTTGCCAACATTTCATCCCACCCTCTTTGCCAACATGCCATCGCACCCTCTTTGCCAACATGCCATCCCACCCTCTTAGCCAACATACCATCCCACCCTCTTGCCAAAATGTCATCCCACCCTCTTTCCCAACATGGCATACCACCGTCTTTGCTAAAAAAATCCTACCCTCTTGCCAAAATGTCTAGCAACATACCCATCCAAGATTTCAGTGTACATATGGCAATAATGCATCTTAAATTTCATGGTAGATTTTAACTGTTTGGTTCATATGCTTCTTTCTCTTGGTGTGCCTATCCTCCACATAACGGCTTTGTACGATCTATCTTCTACAGTAGGTTACAACATCAACTGCAGCAACGAGCCTCCATGCAGCGGGGCATGGCGCCAGGCAACATCATGCCCCAGCACCAGCCCACTGCCCCGCACAGTGGCGGCCAGCCTTACATGCAGCCGCTGGCTGCCCCGCAGGAGCGCCAACACCAGGTGCTGCGGCAACAGCGGCTGGCCGTCCTGCAGAAACAGCAGCAACAGCAGCAGCAACAGCACCAGCCGCCACAGCACCACCAGCAGGACCAGCAGACGGCCAACCTTGTCAGCCGCCTGAAGAGCCAGATGACGCAAAGCGGCCCAGGCAGCATGGGACCTGCGCAGGCCATGCAGCAACAGCCCCCTCCGCAATATAATCCTTACCAACAGCAGTACTGAGTGTTGGCATACTGCAGTGGTAACCCATTAGGAGATACCATTACCGTGGTATCGCCTATAGCCATAGAATCTCCTGCCTGTGGTCCCAACACCTGTCAGGATACTCCTATGGCATGGGACCAGCGAAGGCCATGCAGTAACAGCTCCTCCCCTATATAATCCTTACCAACAGCAGTACTGTTAGCATACTGCAGTGGTAACTCATCAGGAGATACCATTACCGTGGTATCAACTATGGCCATAGAATCTCCTGCCTGTGGTTCTGTGGTCGCAACACCTGTCAGGATTCTCCTGTGGCGTGGGGCCTTCACAGGCCATGCAGCAACACCTTTCTCTGCTTCGTAATCCCAACAGTAGCATTGAAAGCTTCCTATTCCATTCACTCAACGTAACTCACATCTTATGGCCGTAGGATCTCACAGCTGTGGTATCTTGTGCCTTGGGCACCTTGGCATTCTATGGTGTAGGCCTACTCAAGCCAAGCCATAGTTGCCCCACCTGGTTAGAATCTCTTCCAAGAGCAGTATTAAGTGTAACATACCACATTGAGTGCTCATCACCTAGATCTCATTCTCGTGGTATCCCCTATGGCTGTGGAGTCTCATAGGTGTCATATGCCTTGATCACCGTGGCATTTTGCCATGGCATAGAGCATACATAGGCCATGCAGCACAAGCCCTCACCAGAGTATAAGCCATACCAAAGCAAAAGCATTCTCGGGTGATATGGGGCCCATACAGGCTATGCAGCAGTGAACGACTAGTTTGCATTGGTATACGACTTTGCTTGACTGTCGTACAAGTCACTTCTGAACTTGTAATCTCGGGAGAAATCTGGAAGACTTTTTTGCATATCAGAGTCACGAATGTCACAATTAAATCCATTTCAGACAAGTGTATATATACTTATATTTTAATTTCATGGTATACTATTTAATGTATACTTTATTGTAAGCTATTTAATGTAATGATTCAAAGTGAAATAATATTGTAATACTGGAATATTACACTCCTTTAATAAGGCAAAAGAAAGCAAGGGTCAGTCGAGACCCTTTTTCTCAAACCACTTTATGGGGGAGAGTGCTGAAAATCAAAATATTTATGAGTCTAGAAATATGGACATCTCAGTTTCTGAATATTTAAGTGTTTGTAGTTTATCAGGATGTGTGAGTAACAAGCATACAGAAAAATCCTGGCTTTGGCGCATTGCCAAGAGCAGTGCAGCTAACGTCAATGGCCAGAGGTTGGGAAATTGATTCACATGGATTTAACAACCGAAGTTGCCAGTTATGTCCTTTGAATGGCTTAAAATTGTTTGGAGCTCAATTCCAGAGTAACATGTATTTGCAGAACTCAATTTCTGGCAAATGCCCAATATCGGATGCGACTCCCCGGTAATGCAAATGCTTTTTGGAGGTGTACTTGACCTTCCATCTCATGTGGGTGTTAGCAAGTTAGTCCGGTGTGATACAGAACCGGACTGGATGAAAAGTGGGTTTTTTAAATAAACAATAGGTTACACACTTTCGGATCCAACATGTAAAACGTGTGGATCACTGGTCATTCTGAGATGCACAAATGAGTGAAGCTATATGTTGGTTTCCAAATCCTCCATAGGGATGTGCAGAGGGAACCAGTCTCAAGAACTTCCATAATTGAAAAAACATAGTTCATTTTAATAGTTTATTCCTGTTCACGTTATGCCACATTAACCATATGCTGCCGGGGCACCTAGGCTTTATACACAAAGCCGGAGAGCCTGAAACTGGACAAAAGAGCTGGGCCTTGTAACAAAAGACCATACTCCGAACAAAAGACTGAGCTGCTGGGAATTGCCAACGTTTTTTTCACTTGTCAATAGCAGAGAAAATCTGTCCTTTTTTTGAGAGATTATTTGTGGCATTTAGCACCAGCAGATTACCTACGGGGACAAAAGCTCTCCGGTGATGAGTGATACAATACCACTACATACCACTATTGAAAGACGCCAGCTGTGCGCTGCGCGCTGCGCTGCTTTCGGGAACAAAAGAAAGTTACATAACACTCCACAATCTTGGCTCTTTTTACAAGGCAGCAGGCCTGGCTGAAATACTCAGATGTCAATAGATGTTGTCTGTCAGATTAGAGTAGTCACCAAACAGTTATTCGTGTGGGTGTAAACGTCCAGTAGAAAATGAAGCTGTGATTTTTTTAGGAATTTGGGTTTTACGTCATGCAACTTCAAATCCCACCTGGCAGCAAGTGGTTAAGGAATCCAGTTGGTAAGTGGCTGCGTCGGTACTAGCACTAACTGGATGTGGCTTTCTATACTTCTTCTGTTCCTATAGTTCAAGTGCTAAACTGTGAGTTGGTGGAATTTTAGCACCAATGACCTCACATCTGCAAACCATATTTAAAATGCTTACTGAACTTAGGATGTCTCCCCCGAAAAAGAGATTTTGTCTGTATAGCCATGAATAAGAAATTATGAAATCACATCCAGAGTGTTTTAACATTTTTGTTGAATTTCAGAACATGTGTAGGGTTTTAGTTTGGTTTCTTTTCAGACTTGTGAAACTTGGGAAAATTCTCATGGAAGTATTTTTCAATTCAAACTGAAATGCAGACTTGCTGTTCTGTTTAATATTGAATGTTGTCATTGTATTGTACACAAACGTGATCATCGATACCAAATTGAAAGTCAGGAAAGATCAGTGATGAAATGTTACCTGTGAAAAGAAACTCTGATAAACTAATAAATATGCATAATATTAGGAATATTCATACTGCACATTAATATTTAAATAAAAGTCGAGTTTTTAAATTAAACAACACTTTGCCATTGTACTTGTTTCAATGCTTCCTGCTGGAAAGACCTGTCTGTCTTACCAGCATTGTAGTGTTATGTGAAATCATAGCTTGAGAATTTGAGGTTAAATTTGTAAAGTTATGAATGGTAGCTGGGAATTTTCATTTTCAAGTGCTTGCAAGGATTTGCAGAAAAATGCACTTATTGGAATTCGTTGTCAGCATTGATTTCTAGCTAGGGTGTTTTCACATGCATTTGTGAAATGAAACATTTCGTGAAATTTTTCTGTTGCACAAAAGCATGTGCAAACAAAACCTGACTTCAGCCAACTTTCATGCCCTTGACCCTTTCTTTTTACTCATGAAAGTCACTAGACCTCTTGTGGCCAAAAGCAGTCCACAGAGCTAGATATGAAAAATGTTCTCAAGTAAAGGCAATGATAAAGATGATACACATTCATACAGAACCAAACATGAAAGGAAAAAAAAGAGTAAAACAACAACGTTGTCTTCTTTTTTATGTGAACTTGTAACTCACTTGCACCCTGTTTTCACAGGGTAAACCTTTCACAATCCTCTGACATTGGCAAGTGCACACACCTCAGGTTCAACTTTTCAGCAATATGATCGATATGAGATTTTTGAAATTCCACAGATAGTACCAAATGAAAGTTCAAAGGATTCAAAAAATTTATGACGCTTATAATTAAAAGCATCTCGATCCGTGAGCTCTAGAAGTGAACCCTCATTCCATTTTTGAAAGGATTAAAAAAATTTTGGAATAAAGATTAATGAGTAACTTCAAGTGTATCATGCAACATGCATCTAAATGTCACAAAGTGACTCTCGAGGGGTATCACACGTGTTCATGCACTTTCAATAAATTGTAATCTGGGAATAACTATAGTGATACAATCACTAATTAATTCATTGATTTCACCAGTTCAAAATTCTCCTAAGGAGAGATTTAAAAACCATAATAACACCAAGCTTTTAGATAGAATTACATGGAAATTAAAGCCGATTAGATACTTTCAAAAACAAAAATGCTCCTCAAAAGTGAATAGTGAATCAGTACCTACTTTACATGCTTGCCGAATAATTATATATTCAAATAAATATTCAGTAATACTAATTTTCATGAATAAATTTGAATAAAATCTTAAGTCCAAGACTTTCCTATTCTCTGGATTGGATAGGAACTCAATGTAATATTGATCAAAGGATACAAAATGAGCAGGTTATGGGGTTTGATATGTGTTTTGACATGTGTATGTGATTGCTTCTCTCAGTCTTCACACAGGAACTGAGATTTCACAGAAAAGTCATCCAAAACAGTCAAATAACATTTTCCATCTCAAAATTTTTATAATGCCCAATTGCATCTCCTAGTATTTATTTAAACAACTTTTTAGAATCCATGCCAAAAGAAGATTTTAAAAATGATGATTTAAATTTTTCTAAAACTTAAGAAGCAAAATTTCTAATGAAGTTGTCAAACGTTCGAAAAATCTGACACACAAAAAATCAACCGTCTCAGTCAAAAAATGTGTGCAACAGATTACAAAATGACCTTTTTCTTTTAACACCCACATTGTTACAATTCCCCTTTTCTTCACCTACACCGAAAAGAGCACTGAGTGAAAATAATTGAAATTTCAAACGCATAAACTGGAAACTATTTTGAAATCCTCAATTTCCATGGAGCTTCATTCCTCTCTTCCTCACTTGCCGTTTACGACAGTTTCTGGTCCTTTTGACACTGTGAAAAAGCAAAACATAGTGCTGTTACAGTGGGACAAAATATACTGTGAGGGTCCTGTATTTCTGCACAGTTTGGGCACAGATTTGACAAGATGCTACTCTTAATTTTATTTCTATGACAAATACTAACACAAGACAAAAGCATTGCTGGTCTGTCTTTTTAAAAAGGCTGAATGGATAAAAAATATTCATCCAGGGAATAAAGAATTCTTAATGACAAGATACAATAAAGGAGAAACACTGTAAAGGAGTGACAGAATTCGAGAGCCACACTCGTTCTACAAAGGAGTGGATCACTTTCTACATAGTGCACACATTCTATTTGGTGGGATTTTCATTCCCATTTAAATATGTCTGACGTTCCTGTTGCAGATTAGTGATGTAGAAAGTTATACAAATTGTAGTGCTCTGATAACTCTGAATTGAAGTTTGGACATTTTTCACTGATTTCTGGCAACAGTGAAGATCATGACTAAGCTGGTTATACAGTTCCTTGTGTGCAAAATGCGGTGTCGTCAATACTATCACAAGTCCATTCACAAGAGACCCCGCCACCCCGCATGATCAACCTCATGGCCAGGTACACGTCAAAGTGTCACACTCTTCTCAAAGGACTTTCACCTTGTACCCATGGAACCAGTCATTCTAGGGGTCATTTTTTAAAGTAGCGGGGTATTCTGCAAGCATAAGAGGGTGAACAATAGCTAACAAATGCTCTGGTTGCTGTTCATTTGAATAGCTTGTGACTTGAATTCAGACTGGAGATCTCCCAGTGGTCTTGTGGTTCTTATAAGAGGTCTCTATACTACAATACTGGCAAAAAGTTCACAATACTTGGAGGTTTGCAGAGCTTAATGTACAAGGGACTGTTCAAAAATTGTGCACTGAAATAATGACAGGACAGGACAAGGTGTCCATAATTCCAAGCAGTAGGGGGGGGCAGGTAAGCGGTCTACTTACTGCAAGCAAAGAATGCAATCTCGGCCGTGCAGGGGGCTTGTCTCCACTTGTAGTCATCCTTCTCACTGCAGAGGAAAACAGAACCACAAAAATGAGTTTGGAGGAACATTTGCCATGCCTCATAACATTCCACTGGATTTTGGAATGAAATGAACGAAGATTAGGGATTGGAAAATTCTACAGAGCCTCAAGTTTTTCCAAACTGTTTATAATAGCAAAATTCGATAAAAGGAAGATGATTTTTTTTTATCTATGTAAATGTAGCTTCACAAATCGAAAAGTATTAAGTGGACTGACTTTCAGTCTGAAGCTTTGTTTCTCAGGCAGTAAATGCCCGAGGCAAAGATAGAATCTCTGTCAATAACCCATTTTTATGACATCTATTATGTTTCCTTTTTGACAGAGGTTAGCAGCCCCAGAAAGTTGTCAGGTTGACCATCAGTCTGTACCTCATGATCAAGCAATCGCCACTGCCCTTGTCGTTGGCCCACCAGGTCCATGTCTCATGTTTAGACTTGCTGTTTATCCAAACGTCACCTACAGCCATAAATGGTTACGAGAAAGAATTCATGCAGTTTTACAAGCTGATCTGCGTTTCATTCAATAGTCAACGCTCCGTTGCACCACAGATTCAAAATTGGCTCATCCCCTTTGCACATGCCCACATTCAAACACCTCACAAATGACCACCTTATCTTACCCTTTTATGAGACATCAAACTAACTGCAGACTTTCATCCACTTGAATCAATAAACTTACATTCTCAAACTGGAAGGGATATTATGTTTTACTAACATACCTTTGAAACAGTCCCTACATTCTACGGTACACTCTGTGAGTTTCCCTGTGGGGACCCACTCTGGGCTGCCCTACCTTCATACTTGTTCCGGAAGGCCTCGGCAATCATGTCTTGGATCATCTTCTCTGAAATGACTGCCAGCTCCATCCCACTCTGTTTGCAAGCGGCCACAGCACTGTCCTTGGGTCCGTAAATGCTCCCATAGGACACGGATATCTCTTGTTGGATCTGCTGACCGCTAGAATACGACTGCTCATATGTGTACCCACTGCCAGAGGACTGACTCTGGCCAGAGGACCCAGAGGATAGCTTCTGGCCAGAGGACTCAGAGGACTGCTCCTGGCCACTTTCATAGGTATAGCTACTCTGGTATGTGTTGCCACCACCAGAACCGGAGGAACCACTGACAGATTGGGTAGACTTGCTAGTCTTGGTTTTGTCACTGCCTGAATTAGAACTTTTCTGCTCCTTCATTTTTAAAGATGCTTGGCCATCAGTAGTTGGTCTTGATTTTCTCTTTTTGGAAGATTTGACTTTCTTTGCCTTGCTGCTTCCTGAACTGGAACCTTTTCCTTTCTTTACTCCACCAGATGCCAAATCATCAGAAGCTGGTTTTGATTTTCTTGTTTTGGAAGATTTGACTTTCTTTGCCTTGCTACTGCCTGAACCAGAACCCTTTCCTTTTTTTACTGCACCAGATGCCAGATCATCAGAAGCTGGTCTTGATTTTCTCTTTTTGGAGGATTTGACTTTCTTTGCCTTGCTACTGCCTGAACTGGAACCACTTCCTTTCTTCACTCCACCAGATGCCACGTCATCAGAAGCTGGTCTTGATTTTCTCTTTTTGGAGGATTTGACTTTCTTTGCCTTGCCACTGCCTGAACTGGAACCTTTTCCTTTCTTCACTCCACCAGATGCCAGATCATCAGAAGCTGGTTTTGATTTTCTCTTTTTGGAAGATTTGACTTTCCTTGCCTTGCTACTGCCTGAACCAGAACCCTTTCCGTTCTTCACTCCACCAGATGCCAGATCATCAGAAGCTGGTCTTGATTTTCTCTTTTTGGAAGATTTGACTTTCTGTGCCTTGCTACTGCCTGAACCAGAACCCTTTCCTTTCTTCACTCCACCAGATGCCAGATCATCAGAAGCTGGTCTTGATTTTCTCTTTTTGGAAGATTTGACTTTCTTTGCCTTGCCACTGCCTGAACTGGAACCTTCTTCTTTCTTTACTCCACCAGATGCCAAATCATCAGAAGCTGGTTTTGATTTTCTTGTTTTGGAAGATTTGACTTTCTTTGCCTTGCTACTGCCTGAACCAGAACCCTTTCCTTTTTTTACTGCACCAGATGCCAGATCATCAGAAGCTGGTCTTGATTTTCTCTTTTTGGAGGATGTCACTTTCTTTGCCTTGCCACGGCCTGAACCGGAACCTTTTTCTTTCTTTACTCCACCAGATGCCAGATCATCAGAAGCTGGTTTTGATTTTCTCTTTTTGGAAGATTTGACTTTCTTTGCCTTGCTACTGCCTGAACTGGAACCTTCTCCTTTCTTTACTCCACCAGATGCCAGATCATCAGAAGCTGGTTTTGATTTTCTCTTTTTGGAGGATTTGACTTTCTTTGCCTTGCTACTGCCTGAACTGGAACCTTCTCCTTTCTTTACTCCACCAGATGCTAGATCATCAGAAGCGGGTCTTGATTTTCTCTTTTTGGAGGATGTCACTTTCTTTGCCTTGCCACGGCCTGAACCGGAACCTTTTTCTTTCTTTACTCCACCAGATGCCAGATCGTCAGAAGCTGGTTTTGATTTTCTCTTTTTGGAAGATTTGACTTTCTTTGCCTTGCTACTGCCTGAACTGGAACCTTCTCCTTTCTTTACTCCACCAGATGCCAGATCATCAGAAGCTGGTTTTGATTTTCTCTTTTTGGAGGATTTGACTTTCTTTGCCTTGCTACTGCCTGAACTGGATCCTTTTCCTTTCGTCACTCCACCAGATGCCAGATCATTAGAAGCTGGTCTTGATTTTCTCTTTTTGGAGGATTTAACTTTCCTCGCATTGCTACTGCTTGAACCAGAACCTTTTCCTTTCCTGACACCAGAAGATGCTTGATCATCAGAAGCTGGTCTTGATTTTCTCTTGTTGGAGGATTTTGCTTTCTTACTTTTGCTGCTGACTGACTTGGAAGACCTATTCTTGTCCTTAACACGAATGCGCTTACCCTTTAGGTCAGCTTTGGGACCTGCTACATCTGAAATACACAAGCAAACAAAAAGTTCCGATTAATATTTTACACTGTTGAATGGCAACTGTATCACTAGCAAGGAACCACAGTTATTTCCAAAAGGAGGAGCGCTCAACAGTAGAAGACAGAACATGGAGTTTGAAGGGAGGTAAATTCTGAGGTTTTTCCAAGAAACCCGGTATCATCCCTTTTCTTCTTTTTCCCCATTTTTCCTGATTTCTTGTTTAATTTTTGTTTTTTTACATTTTTTTCCCAGAGAGGGGGAAGTGCCCACCCTGCAAACCCATACAAGGTTGGACGGTGTTGGATGGCCTGAGATGGCCTGGCATGGGCAAGCACGATCTGGCCTGGACAAGTCTGGCTTGTACATCCAGCCCTGTTTATGGCAGGTCTATGGTAAAGAATGTTCCCTAGGATGCTGCTTCTACTCACACTTTACGCAGATGAGAGGCAGGGACTTCTTGCAGTCATTGGCTCCCCATGAGTAGCTCCCACCTTCTTTCCTGTTAGAAACCAAATTTAATGCTTGCTTACTTCCTCTCCTTTAAATAGAAAATATTTCTGATAGGTAAACCTGTAATGTAAGATTAACAATCAGCACTGTTAAAAGGAGTGTCAACTGTCGATTTGAAGAAAGTTTGCCTGTGCTCCGGATTTTAGCCAAAACCATGCATAAGGGTTTTACAACACTTTGCACTTTCAGAGTAAAGCCAAAATTTTGTTCCATCGCAAATTTAGTTTCTAATTTCCCCCACCGATTTTGAGTGAACAGGATGTGAAGGGATCCCTGTCTCTTTTCAGCTACTTAGTACTGTTTTTGCATTCAGAAATCACCAGTTGCCAAGTCCGAACTAGCTGCAAGATATGGCTGACATTGGTAAAGATTTTGTTGGTTTATTTTTTGTGAGTTTTACATATGCATTGAAATTTGCAAATTCTTGTTTTTGGACAAATTTTGTAAGTTGAATAAATTACTTTCAACTTGAATTCTTCACCTTTAATATGTGAATGATTCTTCATTGAGTTCTCAGGTGCCACAATCGAAATCATGTAAGTAAACGTATTTAATGACCCTTACACAAAGTAATAAATGGTTGGCATGAGGCACGGTGTACTGTCATACATAAAACACACATGCGTCATCTCATGACGACACTAGAATTAGGCTTGTGTCTACAACCTTGCTTTGAGGGTCGGTGACACTGCTGAAGGAACATGGGTGAAATGGTGACTGACACCACAGGGTGGGCATTTTTTTTCTTCCTTTGTATCTGACTTTGAATCTAGAGCAGAGGAACTCACAGCTTGAGAATGGCACAGGTGTTGTCATCATCTTGAGGTGGCTCACCATCCACCCAGTTGGTGAACGGCAAGACCACTCCGTTGGAATCAGCCCATGTCCCATCAGACTGAAGTCTGGCGTCCAGGTAGAAGTCTCCTGCATGTCAGACAGCAAAGAATTGCAGATAAAAATCATCTTTAATAATGAAATTTATTTACCCTTACAAATTTGTAACACTGTATGCTCAGTGTCATCTAAGAGCTTGCAAAAAAGGGCCAAAAATTAAAAACAATTATTAGAAATACCAACTTCTACCTTGTGCAAAGTACATCTTTGGAAAAATGATTATACAATGTCAGTTACAGGGAAAAAAAAGCATTTTCTAGAGCTCCGCAGGGATGCTAGAAGATGGCAGACAAGCTTCGGGCACTCGGCTGCTAACAATTTTGTGGCATAATCCATTATTGAGATTTTGCAGACAGTAAAGAAAGTGGAGAAATGCACAGAGCCAAAGCCATAAATACACAATAATGAACCAAGGGACAGCAATGACACTTAATCATTTTTCATCCTTGGCCAATTATCAGCTCAATAACTGGTGTAGCTTTTCACTCAATGTTGTTTTTCAAACTGTTTCTCATGACAGGGTCACTTAAAGATGGTTACCCTTAAGAGTATTGTTAGGGCTGTGGTCATCCCAAAACACCCTACTTGCCAGCACAGATTTACACCACAGAGGAGAGACAATGTGCAGTCTAAAAGTGTCACACTTTTATCTTCTCAAAACCCCACTGGTCTGCTCACCAAGTCTGTTTTGGTCAAAAAGACTGCTGACAATCTGGGCCTCCTCTTCCTTGTTCCTGAATCGCAGCAGGTGGCCGCCTCCATTGGCAGGGTACTTCCTCTTGCAGTAGCGCGTCCCAGACTGCCACGTGAACTTCCCACGGGGGAAGGACAGGTCAGCGCGGATGGCCGTCATGCGCTCAAAGTCGCGCTGGGGAGGGCTGGGCTTCACTTTTGGTCTGGTGCCTAAAAGAGACGAAGAACATAGCAATGACAACCACTCTGATGTCTGTGTTGGAGGATTTACAATTAAGAGTATGCTTCGGCTATTGAGAATTTATACTCTGGCTATTCCGATAGTATTTGTTGGCTGTACAGAGATTAAAGTTTGACTACTTAGGGACAACTTACTGAATTGGCAAATGAAACCATCCAGAGTGTGATCACAGGCCTCATCATGCCATTTGAAGGCATGCTCGGTGCTGTCAAGAGATTAATGGGGGAAATCCAATTCATGAGAATTTCAAAGCAACTTCAATGTCATTTAATAATCGGGCATCTTTTGGGAACCAAATTTCAATATTAACATAGAACTTAGGGGATTAAAGTCAAGGTTTCCTACCTTATGAATGCACAATTTTCGGCTGTGCCACCATTGGGCTCCTGCTGATTACCAACAGAAAACCAGTTGGTGTAGTCAAGAGCTTCGCCACTGCTGTCCACGTACTTGCCTTCAGTTTGGACATCACTTGCATCAAACCAGAAATTGCCTGTTCATATACATGTATGTAGAAAGAACAAAAGAAACGTTTAGCAGTTATGAGAGAATACACAAATAAAAGACTGTTGAAAAAAATTGAAAGGAATGTTTTAATCATTTGTGCAAAATGTTCAGACGGTCTTTTTACAGACAATGTTTGGAGTTTGGTTTTAGTTGAATTAACCATCATAATTTCAACGCCAAATGAATGCCTCTATAAACATGCCAAGTTTAAAAACGAGTGGGCGTGGGACAGCCAAGATCTCATGTGGCACGATCTCCACTTCCCCCGTGCAGTGAGATAGTCCAAAGAACACAAGCAATTTCCTTTAGGGTTGAGATTTATTGCATATACACTAGCTTTCACAAAAATTCGCACTTTGATATTGCAATCAAACAACAAAATGTTTCTCAAAGCCACAATGACAGTCTCTGACAGATGCAAAGTGTACCAGTACATTCTCAATCCAACTCAACAGAGGAATAGCCAAAAGGCTTACAATCCCTCCCCCCATCTCATCAATGAGACTCTTCCCCCCTTAAAGTTACAGTCGTTGGAAAATATTTCTCAAAGGCCAAAGTTTACAATTACATTCTAAATACAACCTAACCAGAGGCATTGACAAAAAACTTGCAACCCGTCTCCCTCTCCCCACATCTCACCGACGAGACTCCTGGCTCGTTTCCCTCGGCTCAGCATCTTGATGAGGTAGTCCATGGTCTCCTGATCCTTGATCCTGGCCAGGTGGCCGGAGCCCCCACCCCTAGCAGCCTTCCGGCAGAACTGCTGGGCCTCCATCCATGTGGAGGCGTACGAGCCGCCACTGTAGAACTGGTAGTAGACGCTAACCGGCTTGAGCTGGGGTGTCTGGATGACATCTCGCTGGGGCTTCAGTGGCTCTGTCAAACGCTGATCGCTTTCTACAATGTTTCATATCACAATTTGGAAGACAAGCAGATCAAACAAGGACAGAAGCAATGACAGTTCACAGATTATACGTAAGCACAGAGGATAAACAATTTAACTTGAAGCAATAGGGAGGTTTAGTTGCACATACTACGCAAATGCGAACACAAATGTGACAAAATTGATTACGCATGGGTGCGCCGGCGTGGAATGCCTGTTCGAAAAATTAGATGCACATCCTGCACACAAATGCACATTTTCCGATGAACACTCAAATAAAAGGACAAATGATAAATCACATCTACAAAAAGAGGCTTAATCGGTCATCATATAAAGGTAGTGTACACCACTGGTAAAATCCCCCAAATCAGACTACCGTATAATCCTGAAATATCTTACTTGAAAGAAAGTACAAAACTGCATCAGTCAGTCTGTAAAACTTTGTCTGCCCCGAATGCTGTAGTTTTCGAAAAATAGAAATTTTGTTCTCTTTTTTTCATAATGGTCAGCTGACCATCGTATAAGAGTTCACTTCGTTACTATGAATGCCTTGTAATTCATAGATTTTACGCAAGATAAAGTTACAAGATCTTCGATTCAAGCATTGAAAATGCCGTGCTGTTCTTCTCAATTTTTCAAAAAGCAGTTGACTCAAACATGAAATAACTCAGTGGAATGTAAGTTGCAGTGAATCTCACACACCGAAATCAGCTAATCTTGTGAAATTACAACAAAAAACCAATGGTGTACACTTTGTTTAAACTAGGAATGACAAAATCACAGTTGCATAACTTTTGCTCTATATTGCAAAAACGTCCATTTCATATCAGCAAATGTTCATTGCATTATTTTAAACCTTCCAAAATAGTTGCAGGTTTCACATTTGGATCCAACGTGAACATCCAATGTTTCATGCACTGGATGTCAATGCGAACTGCCCATACGTGAGAGACCATGCACAGGAAGTGTGGATTCAGCAAAGGCATACACTTTCTTTGTATTTGCATTCAAGGAAAACGTGCAGTTGAACCTCTTCAATGGTAAAAAATTGTAAATGAAGAGAGTTTGTAGTTGATACCAAAGCAAAGATAATTGAGAGATTTAGCAGTTGATACCACTACAGATAGAAGTCCTTAAATATATACAGAAAAGGTGCAACTCTGGTTGGTTAAACGTCTGTGTTCTTCTAAACTGTTTTAAACTAGTAACATCACATCAGGTTGGCCTTCTTCCTCCAATTATGACATGTAACCGAAGTCTCATTTATTATCAAAATTTCATGACCTCGCAACTGGGCCAATATTGCCGTCAACACTTTCCCAACGTCTTCACAAAGGGACAAGCACTGCAATGGAGCACATTAATCTTTTGACAACAAAATACTGCTTGTTGTTTGGACTTTACCTGCTTGGCAAATGAAATTCTTCTTGTCACTGCAACTGCTGAATTTCCAACTCCAACCGTCCTCATTTCTGTAAAGCACAAAATTCACAAAACTAAATTACAATTACAGAACAAATTTCAAAGCGGTTTTGTGAAATTTCCGTTTTTTTATCAAAATAACATTTCAGAAGAGAAGCAGAGCCATTGATCCGTTACACTAGGGAAAGTCAACAAGGTGATGTCTCCAAAAAGCAAATAAAAGAATCCAACAGAACAGACCAGCAGTAATCAGAATTTCAAGATTAGTATGCCAATTAATAATGACAATCTGCCTCTAGCAGAAGCTCCCACTCATTCGTTGAAAACAGCCGTGCTGATCTGGTGTGTTCAATTTTTTGGTAGTGATGTGACCATGACATGTGCATTTCCTAGTCGTTTGTGAACACCCAACTTCAGTTCCAACAAAAGACGCTTCCATTGCTATGAAAATAGCGCCCTCTCTTGGTCCAGCTTCAGGTCCATCATACTGAGTATTTACAGAGTATGCACACAGCCACCAGTACAACATTCGTCAGAGTATCGCAGTGTACACTAGGCCTGGAAACATTCCTGACGCCACCTCACTTCCCCAGGGAGCATGATGCTACAATGGAGCCATTTCAAATGAACACAGGAAAAAATACCATTACTATCTCTTCCCTCACTGGTTCTCATGTATATTCCTGGGTGGGTAGAGGCAAGTAGCTGTAAAGTGATTTGCCCAAGGACATAATACGTAACCTCTTGATCTGCAGTTACAAACCCTATCCACTGGGCCACATCCCCCCTCTATTGTCGTGATTAGTGAGAAACATTACGCAAGACTTACGAGAAATAAACGCATCCTCGTCTGCGTCTGGAGCGGCCAACTTGCACCTGGAACTTGTTGAAAGTCACTTCCTGCCCATTGCTCTTCATGCATTTCCCTCCAGTGCTCGGGACTTGAGCATCAAGCCAGAATTCATCTGGGACAATAGTTTACAAGAACCACTGTAAGTTTCAACACAGCTCTGAATTACCATCAGCTTGGAGTTAAAGAAAGCTAAGAGGAAGGCTTGTTAATTACCCAAGTAATTTATTGATATAATGCCAATATGTAAGACTCTTATTTTATCAATTGGTCTACTGGTAAGAGGCCTCACAAAGTTGAGCTTTCAAAAGTAGGCTCTATTGGACCTTGCTCAAACTGGTCTTGCTACACAAAACAAAGGCACTTCCTTTCAATCACTTCCTCGTAAAATAAACAAACATTAACCACTTGCCGCCGGGGTTGCCGGTACTGGACATGTATTCTTTATACGCGTGGCTGGGGTCTCCGAAATAGGACAAAGGGAACTGGGCCTTGTAACAAAAGAGCATACTCGGAACAAAAGACCAGGCTGCTGAGAATTACCAACATTTTTTCACTCTCAATAGTGGAGATAATCCAGCCTTGTTTTGAAACAGTATGCCACGGTTTGTGGCATTTAGCGCGGGTGGATTACACCGGGGACAAAATCGCTCCACCACCACAGTGAGGAGCCACATAGCACTGCTGCACGCTAAGGTGGCCCCTATTGAAAAGAGGTCAGCAGCGAACTGTGCCAGGTTCTTGAACAAAAGAAAATTACGTAACACCGCACAATCTGGGCTCTTTTTACAAGGCAGCAAACCTGGCTGAAATACTCAAGCTTCAATAGATGTTGTCTGTCAGATTAGAGTAGAAACCAGACAGTCTTTCATGTGGGTGTCAGTGTCCAGTAAATGAAGATATGAATTTTAAAGAATTTTTGAAAGCAGAAAAAAATGAAAATTATCCCCTCCTACCATCATCAACATTCATAAATGCCCCCGGCACGAAGTGGTTAATAATGGGTGGTTCACATTACAGTGTAGTATTGAACCCCCTAGGAGGATCTTTTCTGGCTGATGGATTGACACTGTCAGCTAGGTTATACCCAACCAGCTACACTCGTGGAGTGCTTTGAAGATATGGTGGGTCATCCAGTGCATGAGACTGATAAGAATTGAAGAGCAGAAGGAATTTTTTTATGATCACTGCATCATATTTAGTGACAAAGAAAGTGACTTGCACTATTTGGTTTTGAACATGTAGGTAACGTTCACTATTTTTAGACAGTTCACACATATTTGCTATATGTACACAGCAGAGTCCTGCAATGTTGGCAGTTTACAATGCCATGCAAGGTTCGCTAGATGAAGCTTTCTTTTAAAGTAAGAATTAAACAAACTTTCAAGATGATCTCTCACCTTGTAATTTGTTGGTCTCCAGGAAGTTGACTACCAGGTTCTGTTCTTCCTGGCTCTGGATGCGGAGCAGGTGGGCACCTAAGTCATTGCAGTACTTCTTGGCATCTCTCCAAGTGTAGCCACCCACCATCCGGACGATCTGGAAGCTCTGCTTTTTGATGCCAGTGACTTCCTCGGGTGCCTGCTGTGTGTCGTCCCTCTGGATGCCAAGAGTTTCCTCCAGGGAGGTTGCTGGGTTCATAATGAAGAACAAACAATGTTCAAGTCTCAAACGTTTTAGCAAAAAAAAATCAAACTGGTTTAGAATTATCATAATCCATCCACTTTTTTGTCTGTTGAATATCCTGGGAGCAGGCATGTCCAGTGCACAACCAGGCCCACTTGGTCAGCCACTTTTATCACATTGTGAAAAACCAATCGTTATGGCTGGTGCTCACTACAATACTGAGCAAAAGGCATCAGATCTTGGCAAATTGCCCAGCTCAAGGACAAAACCATCCTTTTCCCTAGCTGCACAGGAACCAGGGAAAAGCCATGATGAGCACTTGAATACCGTACTCTGTGAGCTGATTCTTCATCGAAAAGGTTTATTACATAAACAGACTCCTGGATTTATTTCTGGGAGACAAAAATCAGGGAATTGTTCACAGTTTTAACAACGTGTATAATTATTGCACAACTCTTGATGCTGAGATTCTGCTTGTTTCACACCTGACAGAGACTTGCTTTTATCTTCTTTCGCTATTAAAAATAAACATAATTTAATTAGCGGCACATCTCAGACCCTAGAATAATTGAGAAAATTTATGACTGGCATTCAAAATACTGGTTTCAATGATCCCAGGGCAAGAGATGCACGGTGTGCATCCCAAAAAAAGTTTACTATCATCCACAAAACTTTAGAATACATAAGACTGTGAAAGCGACAGAGGAACTCACACAAGTGATAAAAACAGGACACTGACAGTGTTTTGTGGATAGGCTTATGCCTCACCGAAGAGCACAGCATGAGAGCAATTTGGAAAGCTATCAGTGTACAGGCTATTACTCACGTTGTTGCTGGCAGATATACGGATGTTTTGCCTCACATTCTTCAGGTATCCACGCCAAATCCTGTTTCCTGTAAACAGAAATGAAGGATGAAGTCTCATAAGATTAAACTACTACAACAATCTGTGGAGGCATCAAAGCTTCCATCCTACATAAAGCAAAGAACTGCCTAGAACTGCACGCACATGCCCACATCAACCAAAAAGGACCATTGTGTCTGCCGCCACCATGCGTCTCAAAGTCTCCCATTGGAAGCAACTGGACCGCAACGCATGTAAAAATTGAGTGCGTCCATTTTTTCATCATAATCATATAATGCTCCTTGGGGGTCACTCCTTATCCCATTCAAAGTTTAAACATGCTGAAAAATTTCATTCTTTTCATTGCTTTCCAAGTTTCAGAGCATTCCGAAATGTTCCTTCAGAGTGGCTACGTATACGTGGAGCCCACCTGGTGATAGCACAAGATTGCCCTTCTATTTCCAGGGGGAGGCCATTGTTGTACGTCATGGGTAATCCAGAGCTACACAGCCAGGCATTGGTATCAGGAAAGGCGACATTGTAGGTGAGGTCCAGCCAAGTTCTGCCTGCAAAAAGCCGACATTTTGAAATATAAGTCAAGGCTTGATATTTCAGAATTTTTAACAGCACATTCAAGTCCCGATACTGTCCACAGAGTTATATTAAATTATTATATGGTATAGTGTCCCCAAAAACCAAGCCTGTTCTTCTACTGCCCAAACACTCTACAGGTTTATGAATTCACCAGATTTTGAACAAGTACTAGTGGGTTAGCATATCTATTTTTTTGCAAACTATACCAAATTGCCAACTAATTGATTGCACCCTTTATCATATGAATGTTTAATGCAGGCGAATATATAATTTATGACCCAGATTGATATTTCAAATACACAGAAAATGTATATATCATAAACTAAATCCTGACGCACAAAGCAACAAACTAAGTGTTTACAAAATTTTGAGATGATTTCTTCCAAACTGATCAACAGAAATCAGTCTCCAATGTAGGGGAATTGCTTTTTGTGTGTGTATAAATATACATATGTGCATACGGCGGCGTTCACCTGTCCGGGTAAGGTCTAAAAATAACCATGTACATGTATTTGGGCAGGCTGCCAGGGGTCACAGGGTCACTGCACGCAGTGAAGTGGACGAGGAAAAAGATTGTGAGACTTTGGGCGGGTGAAAAGAAAGAACGCGGGATATTGGTGGTGGATGAAGGCAATAAAACGAAGGAAGACGGTGGAAGGCCCAAAAAGCTGTTGCGTGAACCCTATTATTTCCCTCACCGGAACTATTGCTGAAATAGCAATCATAGCTAGCTTTTTGCTACACCAAGATAAAAGTTTAGATGAAAAAACACAGCTACCACTGAAATATCCACTTTCATTCCTTGAATAACATTGCCCAGCAATACATATAGCCTGCATCTGCCAGCATACCTCTGGTCTTCATGGACTTCCCCAGAAAGTTCTGCACAACCAGGTCCGGGATCTGCACCAGGCTAGCCCCACGCTCCCGGCAGGCTGCCTGTGCCTCCACCCAGGCCAGCCGACGGCTGAAGAAACGATAGCTGAAGAGCCGCACTCGGCGGAGTTGGGCCTGGGCTGGCTTCTTTTTTGGTTCATTTTCTGCATGGGTAAAGAAGGAAATTTAAGAGCATATGAGTGGGAAGATTTGAAATTGGCAAATCCGCAATGAAGTACACGTGGCTCCCAAAGTATTGCTTTACATGATTTGAGAATAAATCTGTTGAAAAAAATTGAAAGAAAACTGAGGATATACATGTACCTAACTTTGAAGGCAAATGAGCACCTATCTTGAGGTGATGTGAAAACTGACGACATATACTCAGTGGTGTAACTACAAGGGCACGTCTCCCATTCCCCTAACAGAAATCCATGCCCCCCTAGTGCCCCCTTGAGATTTTTCAAGTGTACCAAACCTAAATATAAGCTACAGATGATTTACTTTCAATGCCCCCTTGAAATACAATCCCCCTCAGAAATGTCACCTTCAATAGTCTAAATACACTACTGAACTAAGAAACCACACTGTAAGTACATGTCAATTTATCTCTTTCAAGGCTATTAAACAAAAACATAATACATATCGGTTATCACACACAAGAAGTACATTGTCGGTGAGAAAATGCAAAACATTTCCATCTCAGTAGGCCATATAAACCAGGCTTTCTCTGAAAGGTTAACCTACAACTAAGACTGCTTTGGTTTGCTTTCTCTGCCAGGAAAAACAGCCCCTGGAAACTAGTGAAAAAGAAGTATCCTTGCCCATGGAAAAAGTTATGGTTGAAAAACTGGAAAAATCCATGTGTACTCTACCGATGGAAGCCAGTGGCTAACGGCTGAAGTCACTTCTTAGTTCAAGATTCATGTCACATTTTCTACCGAATCCTCCCAGAGCAATATTCACTACAAAGACTGGCCATTACCCACGGCCACTTACCTGGGGATTCCACACACACTCATTCTCTGTGGACTGGTCAGAGCCTGTGTGTATAAACTCAATGGGAATCACTTTTAGTGCGAGGACACGCCACCCAGTACTAAATGAGGAATTTGCAAGAATTAACATGTTTCAAAATCCCCCCTTATTACGACACAGGAAATCCGTCCTTGTTCATGTATTATCCAGTGTATATCGCTCCACGAACAAGGAGCCGATCAGGATAGTGGGTATGTTTGGAATTGAGTGAGAGTTTCCTTACCGTATTGGCAAATGTAATGCTTGATTTCTTCACAGTTGGCATGGTCCCACTTGTAGTTTTCGGCATACCTGCAGACAGCATCGAATTGTCAGCACAGTAACTCTCTAAAGTGTATTCCAACAACTATTTTCAACTCCCGTAACATCCATGTAACAATATGAATACTTCTTTAAAAGATTTCAATTGCAATTCTTTTGGTTTATTCTATTGCAAAAAAATTCCAGCCTTCCTTAAATGCTTCATTGCTTAAAAACATAAACACATGGCTAGTTTGGGCGGAGGTGATGTTTTCATACATTTATGAAAAGAAGACAGTAAAAAAATATCCAAAAGTTGTTTGATGATCTCAAAATGTCAAGTTACAATAAGAAATTTGAGGAGAGAAGCAAAAAAGGGACCAAACAATCACATTAGGGTTCAACCAAGGCTTGACATGACCTATGAAATCATGATTTACATGAGAAATCCACAGTCCTTGCCATCAACGCTAGCTGGCTGCTTTCCACTCAGCCAGTCAGCATACGGAAGAGGTCCGACAGAGGTAGCCCACTGGTCCTCTGTGTTGGCATCGGAGGCATCAATCCACCAATCACCTGGAAGCAACAAAAAGGAAAAGGAAAAAGGAGCTCCAACAGATACATGGCCAGTCTGGCTTTAAGCTTGACTAATTTTCATATGCCTTGAGAGAGTCTGCCTATTGCTAAAACTAAGTATTTTTACCCTTCCAGGTGAACAGGGAGATACTGCTCTACTACACTGTTTATGGTAAGCCAAACTCCATATCTTGTATGACGGTGCTCCTGGTGCATGAGCATAAAGTATGCTCACCTACTGGATCTCACAATCAACAATCATTCAACTACGAAAGTTTACAGCAGTAATGGCTCAGCATTGCCCGGCTTAAAGTACAGTTCTCTTCAGAGAACAGCACAGAGCAAGTTGGCATAAAAGACCATGCATAATTAGTGATTCTAACAGGCTAACTTGCATGTATACTGATCTTTGAAAAAAAGCTCAAAAGTCTAAATGGCAATGTAAAACCAGTCTACAATACAGTGGTATATCTAGCGGGGAGACGAGGGGGGACTTTTTTTTTGCTATAGATGAGTAGGAAAGAAAGTAATTGGTATGCGTTTGTTTGTTTATCAAATATAAGCACCAAAACCCTTGGAAAACAACACCCCAAAATAAAAGCAAGGATGTCAGGACTATAAGCAAGACTTTTGATCATTTTTCTCCCCCAACATCATGTTGAATGAGCTCGAAGCCGCATTTGCTTTTGAATTTGCCCCCTTGACACCAAAAGCTGCCCAACTCCGTCAGTGCAAATAGCCCCTTGGAAAAAAGTCACCTTCAATTTTAATGTCTTCAATGAGATCCTCAAGAGCCTCCTGCACTTTGGGAGCAAAGACACGAGCCAGGGAGCCACCGTTGGTCTGGCAGGCCGCCTGAGCCCCGGACCAGGACACCTTGTCCTTGTGGAAGGAGTAGTACAGCCTCATAGTCCTCCGCTCACGGGGATTGCCTCTCCTCCCTGATGGATCGACAGGAAAAACAGACAGGCATTACAACTCTTAGCTTCGGCTTTATGTCACTGCACATCTTGTGAATATTCAACAGCTAAACATAAGCGAAGAATCTCTGGACAAGTTCAAGTGACCATTACCGTTAACTACAGTTGGCCCAGTGCCAAGTGAGGGTGAAGAGGCTCCCCCAAGGTTGCAACGTATCTACCCAATACAGAATTTAAACCCAAACCTTGTGATCCAGAGGTATAGACAGCAACCACAAGGCCACATGCCCCAAGGCAATTTTTAAGGTTGATAGACGTTTGAGAATCTTTATGAACTAATGGTCTATTTTTATGTTGGGAACACACACCTAGCAGTCGGCTTCCAAAGAAGGAAAGCTTGGCTCCAATGGCCTTCTCCCATTCCGTGGGCTGGAACTTGACATACTTGGCCCTAATTGGACTGGGGAGGTCAAAGGTCATTGTCTGGTCAGGGCTGGCATCTTTCGGTGCCTCGAATTCCTAATTGGTAAAGGGGGAAGATTTAGAGAAATTCAATTCAAATTTTATTGTGAAGTCCAAGAACTTTCATGCAAAACACAGCTCTAAAAAAAAAGCAACAAATCAAAACATTATTCAATTACATTAACCTTGACCCTGTGGCCTGTGTGGGAAAAACTGCATTAATCTGGAAGATTTTTCTTCCAAGTATTACTGCTGGGAACCATTCTAATTCCTCTAATATCCTCCACTGTGCTGAAAACCCATAGCAAACTGCAAGCTTTGATTCATCAAAGGTCCTCCACAACAAGCATTAGCTCTTCAGGAAGTGACCTCCGCACTCCTGTTTGTTCTTTACCCTTGGTTTAATATCTTGTCACTACAACACACATTCAAATGTTTATTGTCACAAGTTATGGAAATAAATGTCTTTTGGGTTAAACTGAAAGAATACAAACGCAATGTTCAAGATCAAAAAGCCCCATGTAAAGCTGGGTGCTGTCCTCTATCAACCATTCAGAGAACTTTTTCTGGTGGATTTCAAGGGGACAAGATGAATAGCTCTAAGCTCAAAATGTACGGAGCTCAATGTACTTATAAATGACAGTGGTGACAGGCAAAGCCAATGATATTCAGATTTCCATCATCCTGATTCAAGTTTCCCATCTAAGTATTATCACTCTTGCGAACACTTACATCCTTGTTGTCGTCATACATGTACACTGTCCAGTCCTCGTCCTCCTTGGTCTTGTACAAGATCCGGAATTTCTTGATCCAGGCTGAGTAGTTCTCCAGCTGGATCCCCCCAACCTTGAGGTGACGGATCCTCACCATGTCCTGGAAGGCCACCATCAGGAACTGGCCAGCCGAGGCCAGCGGAGACAGCCAGCCCCTGGCGCTGCCTGGCTCAAAGCCCTTGGCTGAGGCACTGGCGTAGTAAGAGTCGATGAATTTGTCCAGGTCATAGGCAAGGCCTGGAAATATAGGACCAGCAAAATAAGATTATTACAAGTCGTAAGATTGGTACCTTTTAGCACCCTTTTACATTGATTTCCAATGTGATGGGGGTTGACATTACAATTGCTTCCCTTTTCAATCCGCATTTTTTACAAAAACCTCACATAGTGTACCCTTCCTATTGGTTAAGGGCCCATCCTGTGGATGGTTCTTAACAGACAATTAAAGTACCAACTGGTTTTGACCACCTTTCCAGTTCCAGATAAAATTCGGACTCCCATTTTATGGACTCTAACACCCACAAATGACGGTCACCAGTGTTATATATACACGTGCATTTCAGATAGTCAGACTTTGTTGGCACATCATAAGAAAAGTCTGGCATCCACTTGCCAAGGAAGAAGACTCAGCAGATTTTGTAAACGTTTTCTGAATGTGTGATTTGAACTGTAAGTTTTACAAGGCTTCCATATACAGTGATTTTTAGTTCTGCTCATAAACAATAAAAACTGATGACTGACTACTGGGTAATATAAACTTATAAAAAATGTCGATTGTGAAGTAAAACCGCCTCTTTGCAGAAAACACTTGGTGGCACACTACTGGAAAGTGAATCATTACTATTGGACTCATACAAAAAATGATTAAACTTCTTTACCAGTCTCCTTCTCTTCCACTTTACTTGGAACTGTAGGTTGGGCCCCCTGATCTGATGCAATCTGGCCTTTACTCTTGGCACCTACTTTTCGGAACTTCAGATCTGCAAGGAATGGGAGGCAAGTTACTACATGTCAACCAATGTCTAGTTCACCATGTGCCAACAGTTTGCACTCAGTTAAAAATAATAGACGAAAGATGTCAGAAAAAGCAGTTCTCCCAGTGTAAACCTTAAAAATATAAACCACCAAGACCTTTCAAGAGCAAATACATGTATAAACCAACTTTCCAAAACCTTGAATTTTTCAAGATATTAATAAATTTGTTTTGGATGTTCTTATATGCACTCATTTTGAATGTGAATTTTAGATATGTAAAATTTGGTATGATTGCCAGAATTGGTCTTGCATTCTTTACTAATTAAAGTGGAATATCTGAACAAAATTTTGTCAACTTAATTTTGTAGAATAATTGCCGTGCATAAAGCCAACAGCATCTGGTCATTTTTCTGACCATCTCACCTTTGTATCTGTAACCAATGAACCTGATTTTCCCAGCAATAGCCTTATGCCACTTGACAGGAATGATCTTGATATAACGAGCCACAATGGGTACAATGTGTCTTATCCTCGCTGCATTGGAGTCATCATAGGGAACTTCAATAACCTGACAAAAACAGAAGAAAAACAACTAAATACGGCCAGGGATATTACGCTGATCTTTGTGACAAAATCTTTCCCGACTGGCTGAAATTTAGACATGCTGTCCCACTGAAAAAAAAACACTGAAATTATGGATAAATTTGTAGAGTGTCAGTTTGTGAAAGTTTAACAAATCAATCAAATTGAAGGGTTGCAATTTGGGACCTTCCCAAAGGACATCCAGTGTTGACATGGGCAGGCCTTGAATGACATTCATGTACAATGAATGCAGGCACGTACTCAAAAATCACGAAAGAAATCCAACTGAAAAAGACTTTCTAAAATGCTTTTCAATTTAATAACGATCTACAGACAGAAAGTAACAAAAGGAGAGGAACTACATGTAGCTAATGCTGAAACTTACTGGTCTACGATAGACACATAGGCATGAATTCAGCCAGAAATCCGAGCAGGATTTTGGATAACCTGTAGGTTATTTCAGATGCCCAATTTTGTATATGAAAATGTAAGGTTGCAGCAAAGTGGATGCCCTGTTTTCATGGAATATTTGGATGCCTACTTTTCAAATGCTTCGTAACTCCCAGCAAATTAGCACGGCTCATTGTTCTTAATTCATTAGCTCCTCAGAACTAGAACCAAGTCTGAGCTGACAAATTCTTTGACCGAGCGTTAGGGGAGAAGCAATGTTTGATACCCCATTCTTGTTGGCCGGATCCAGCTCGTAAGGCAGCCACGAGTCCCCGTCATCGCTGTACTCAACCTTCAGGGCCTGGATCCACCCTCCCCGATTGCCTACGATGACCTTCTCAACATCCATGCCATAGAGCTCCACTGTCTGCCGGAAGTCAGCAATCAGGTACTGCCTGTTGTTGGACTTCCTGGCTATCCATCCGTACTTGCTGCCTGGCCTGAAGTTGCGGACGGCCGAAGACATCTTGTAGTCAACCTTATCGGAAATGTCTCTTGGTGCTGTTGAATTTTCATATCCGAAAAAAAAAACTTGAAATGCTATACTTTTGCTTCATATAACAATGCAATCAAATTGACAACAAAGACAATTACAGACATTCCAAGTACATTACAGGCATTCCAGCAAATTGCCATGAGATTTGTGACTACAAATTATAACCTTCGCTGCATATTCATGAGCCAATTTTTTTTATTAAATTGGTTCAGCATACATAGATAGTTTTATTGTTTGACATCACATCAAATATTTGCACAATCAATTTGCAAACACATTTCAACTCAAGCAAATTTCGCAGCAAATTTTCTTAGCATCAAAATTTGTTTCACTTTTGCCTGCAGTTTGAATTGGCCCTAAATCCCTTCCATGATTTATCAACCCCTACAACTTTGAGAAAATCTAGGCATCTACACTGTTAAAGAGGAGGCCTTGGGTTTAAGTTCTATCCAGGCAAGCCTGCATATTTTTTCTAACAAGCATTAAGTTCAGAGCATATCCGCCCTGACTTGAAGCGCACACTCGTTGGCAAAGACAAGACAGGCCAGAGAAAAATTTTCACTGAGGTTCATACACATGTGCAAGCCAGACGCAAAGACTGCACAATCAAACAGAAATTGGCTGCACGTGCTGGGTGGGTCCCGCAAAAAATGCACCTGAGCTGTGCTCATTTGCAGTGAGTTCCCACCAAAGAAGTATTGTTTCTATGTAAAAAAAAGCCCTCTCTTGATCCAGCTCAGGCTGATACTGCTTGATAATAGATCACACTGATAAAGGGCAAACACAAATAATAGAATTTACATGAGAATTTACAACCCTAATGCAAACAATACATAACTTAAATTCTTATCCTGTTTAATTTTTATCTATATATCTCCTTAAGTTGTACCACTGTGCCTTTGATCATTTTTATGGAAGCGGTGCATTATAAATTTTCAATTATTGTTACTATTAAACTTCCATCATTAGTGATGAACTGCGACGTACAAATGAACACACATCAATGACAGGCAGCTGCAGTCAATTCTATTTTCAACTATTTTCTCCTTAATCAACATTTGTTAACAACCCACCAGCAGAGGGCCTCCCGTTAAACGTAAAGCGACCGGCGATGGCATTCTTCCACCTGATTGGCTGGAACTTAACAAGGGACCCCAGGATGGGTGGATCAAAGAGGAATGTTGCGCACTCGTCTGCATTTGTGATAACGTTGTCAAATTCCTAGAATGAAAAACAAAATAAAACTAATAAACAGGCTCTGTGTTTTGAAACTTGAAAGGGGAAAGTTGAGAAAGATATGGATGATTGGGGTTTGAGGGTTACAAATGGAAGCTTCCATTATAGCAATAGGAATGGCATGGAAATGGCAGTTGAAAGAAATGTCAGAATTACAATCTCAAATGTTAACTTTGGTACAGGTTTGCTATATTTTTTACTGGTTACATGAAAATGCAACAACTCAGTCCATGCAGCATGTGCATTGATAAGATGATGAAAAGCAAGACTGGGAAGATTTGCATCTTTTCCATTCAAATTTAACCCTATCACAATTTTTTTGTGAATCAAAACACAAATAAAAAGGACACGACCTCGGCATTTGAAAACTGCAATAAATTTATAAGTTCAATTCATAAAACATTACTGGATGCGACCAAGAATGGGTAATTCATTATCTAGCACCAACCTACATGTACTTTGGGGCCAACATCCCCAAAAGGCCTGATGCGCGCACCTTGGTTCATGAGTGTTGAGGCTGAGAGTAAAGGGTACATCATGAGTATGGTAACAAAGAAACACATAATCAACAGGAATCCAAATACATACACTGGTCCCATCAAACTGTATGTACGGCCTCCACTCGGCATCCGCCGATCGCTTGTACAGCAGCCGGAACTGGGTGATCCAGGCCATGTAGCCGGGGACGTTGACCCCGCACAGGACCAGCACGTCCACCCGGACAAACTGGTGGAAGTCGAAGATCACGTACTGGTTGCGGTCGGACAAGGCTGCAATCCAGCCCATCTTGGAGTCTGGGCCGTGGTTGGGTTCAGCCGAGGATCCCTCATAGGTCAAGATGGCACTGATGTCTAAGAGTGAGAGTCAATTTGTTAACCCATTACGTCAAAGTCAATGAGGCATTTAAAGAGAAATTTGAAGGACACCTGTCTCACTTTTGTGCTGGAGTTCTAATAAAAACAAATAGCCGGCATATATTTTTGAATTTCTCTGGTGCAAATCCCAGAGGGGAACAATTCAAAACATTTGCATTGCTTTTGCTCTTAACATGCTTAAAGGGACTGCTTCCAATGCCCAACACATTCAGCATCAAAACCCAACGAAGTACAGCGTTCAGAGCAGAAGAAAAAAAATGCTCAGCAAACAGTTTAGGTCGTTCTCTAGATTTTGCTACTTTAAAGGTTGGAATGCCCAATGGAAAATCGCATGCAGTGAACCTACAGTAATAACCACTGAATTCAGAATTAACATGCAATCCCTTGGTGTGGCATTAAAGCAAGAGAACTGCACAGTTTCTCCAACGTGAACTGTACACAACACAAACGTGTGTACATAGCGCTGCTACTGAATCTTTCTTAGCCTTTTTGGCTTGTCATAATGATAGAAAACATGATGTACCAGTATGTTAAATTTGCGTAGAATATACACGTTTCATGTTAGAGTACATCATTAGGAATTCATTCCATCTATTTCACCTTGGCCTGACAATACGCACATGAATTCAAAATGTCTGCACCTGGGAGGCATAAAAACTTATCTGCACAGGGAATGACGAGGTAGTGCCCGTAAATTTATGTGGTCTTTCCCAGCTGTCAAGAGCTGTCTCAGCATTGGTCGAGTCTACCTATTGTATTATTCCATAACCCATGCCAAGCTGAAACATCAAACTGGGCATCCATTGGCTGGTGATGTTGCCTTACCTGGTTCTGGTGTTGTGGAGGGTTCAGCAATTATGACAGGCTTTATGTCATCAATCACCGCACCTTCCGGGATTCGTGGCGGAGCCTTCTTCACAGGCTTCTTGGCTGTTTGATGCACATTTTGAAGAGAACAAATCCGACACATCAGTTTATTTGCATAGGAAGAGAAAGATTATAAAAAAATAAATGCGACTAAATAACGAGGATTCTTTTTGCCAAAAGGCAAGATGACTTTAAGCTTAACTTTTAAACTTGCCTATTAATAAGTGTGCCAAATAAATCAAAGGCATTCAAAGACTAATGAAAAAGTGTGAATGTTTGCAATTTCTGTCTACAACATATTGTGCATAATACTTGTGTAGCACTGTACACTGAAAGTACACATACTTGTTCCATACTTTGGGGGTCTACAGATGTGCTGACATATAGATGTTGTGGAGACCAAAAATATCAGGGGGACAGATTTGGTCCCGAAACTTAGTCAAGACTTTCCTGACAAAAAGAAATTGTCCCCTTGCCACGGGGAAGGCCTACCCTACAAATACAGTTCAGCACTGGTGCTTTGGTTCAATTTGAGCATTTTAAATACTCACAGAAGGCACAGATGAAACTCATTCGGTCATTGCAGTTGCCATCGTGCCACATGTAATCATCTGAGTAACTACAAGAACAAAACAAGCGATCTTGAGTAGAATGTGTATCGTCAGGGTCACTAATATGTGTGCTGCGAGGGAGGTGGTTTTTTTACTTTACGTTCAGCAGTCAAGCTGTGGCAATAACACTGACTTCATGGCCTTACCTCATGTACACACAGTTTTCTGCCTTGCCACCATCTGGCTGCTTCTCCACACCCTCAATCTCAAACCAGTTGGTGTAACCCAACGGGGAGTCGTCTGAGTAGACAAACTTGCCTTCCAACATGAGGTCATTTGCGTCCAACCAGAAATTGGCTTTTGGGATGAAAAGGGAAGAACACCAAATCAGTTACAATACAGAATTGTACAAATTGTATGCCTTGTATACAATGTCCCACTATCACGAACTGCTCCATAATGCTGTGCACGGATGCTTTAAAGTCTTTTGAATTTCCATTTTTAAGCAAAAGTTGAGTTTTTTACATTATCTCCTAAACATTTTCCTAATCATTCCAATCACTTGGAATCATTTTGCTTTTCAAATTCACCCTTTTTAACAAAGAGGATCATTAACTCTCTGTATAGACACTTCCTAATTGGTGACAAACATTAAAAGTTGGGTAGACATGAGACACCATTGCTGCCAACACCATGCACCCCACCCCAGTGGGTGTGACAGCCCTACGTGTAGCGTCTGCAACAAAGTATGCAAAAGCAGTAAATATGTCAGATCCAGTCCGTCATCCCAGCTGCACAAGAAAACACCTGCTTGTTCTCACACGAACACCATCAATCACTCCAGCCAAATCTTGGTTAATACAGGCATGAACTGTCTCACATTTGCTGAGCACCCACGATGATCACATTTTGAAATGCAGCCATGCTGCTCCGCTTAGCGCTCACCTGCAGAGCCCTTGACAGCCTTGGCCACCTCGTTGAACATGTTCTGGTCAACTATCCTCAGCAGGTGGCCCGTGCCATCCCCCTCCTGAGCGCAGTACTCTGCTGCCTCCTGCCAGGTGTACATGTAGCCAGTGAAGTACTGCAGGTAAGTCGTGGGCAGCTGGGTCTGGATTTTGTCGCGGGATGGCTTGGCTAGTGGGAAACAAATCCGAAAATATAAACTGTGAATGGACAAACAACTGACTAATGCCTCTCTCTTGTGATGCTTGAGAATATCTGGAATACTTTGTCTATTGAAGGAAATCAAATTTTTACCTTTAGTCGGGCGAATTTCCAAGTTTTGGAAGCCTCTTAACAATCTTTTTAATGTCATAAGCAAGGCTGTATTTCACTTTGACAAAAACCATTCATGTGTTCAATTTAAAAGCCTGTGTTTGCAATGTGGTTACAGAAAAGGCCTTTGTTTTACACAGGGTTTTTCCCAAACAGGTCAATTCTTACATGTAGACTATGCCTGTACATTTCTTAGCTAGTGACGTGCAGCCAAATTTAAATACCAAGGTTATCACCTAACATATGGGCATTTATTAGTAGCAGTGTTGTAGTCAAGACAGTGCGAGACCAAGACCGAGATCAACAGTCCGAGACCAAGACCAGGGGTCCAAGACCAAGGCCAGCATGTTCAAGACCAAGGCCAGTCTCGACAACTATGCTATTCTGGTGAATAGCATGCATACAAGTGTATCAATATACATGTACATGTAATTAAAATTTGTGCAACTGTTTATAGAAGCATGCAACCAAACATTCTAGAATTGAGTCTTTCCACAAATTTAGGTTACATAAGTGTGACATTTTTGTGTCCTTGTTCCTTCAGGTCTTTGTTATTTGACATGGCAATATCACCAGAATTGATTTCAAACAGTTACTATTTGTTTGGCATGTAATTTGCATTAATTAATCACTCTTGGAAATGAGAAAATGTGTGCTGAACTATGTACAAAATCATGTCAGATGTGATAAGGATACGAAAATATCGGACCCCTAATTTATAGAATGACCCAACAGCAAGCACTCATCAAAATAAAATCCCCCAAAGGTCTTTGTCAGTTACTGCATGATGATGCAGGGCAAACTTATTTTCAAACAAATTATTACGAGTCACCACTAAATCCACTGTTTAGATATTACAAATTATATAAGTAAAAAAGAGCTACAGTGTCCATATTGCAGTATATCCTTAAAAAACGAGGGCCACAGCAGCAAAAGTATTCAAAATGACAAAAGAAAACTACAGGATATGATGTTTATTCCAAGTCAGCATTTTTGGTCTGAATGGGAAGTATTCTGCATTAAACTTTACGGTGGCATTCATTTTGTACACCTACCTGGTTTAGTCGGTTTACCGTTCTGCGTTGCACGAGCACAGATGAATGGTCTGTCTGCATCACAGTCACCATCCTCCCATTTCCACTCCCCACCACTAAAGACATTATAAATGTTAATACACAGTAACTGAACTCGATCAAAAAAGAAAGTCACGATTCACGATTGATGAACTTTTCAAGTAGTTATTTTTATACTCCAACAGTAAGCTCAAGTGACCAGAAAGTCAAATATGGTAACTGAGTAGGTTTGCTTCTTTGCATTGGCTGAGGTAATCACTTTTGACAATGCACACTGAGAACGAAAAATTCATAAATGTATAATTTTTAGAGTCAATGCACTTCCTTGCTTAACTTTACAACATGGAAAAATTCATAGGGTTGTTTTTAAGGGTAACAACACGCTTTTGTACCAATGGTAATAAAATCTTTTAAAAACAGCTGTCATCAAAGCTTCGACTATCCTCCGCTGAAATATTTACAAATCAAAATCTTCTACACATGCAGGTAAGCATTTATTTTGTGCAAAATAGTCTGTTATAGTACATTGCACTGCTATGCCACAACTTTGTTGCGCCAAACCTATGCATGTTATGCATTCATACAAGTTTCATGAAACCGTTTCCCGAAAATCTAGTGAATACATAATCACAGGACTGAGGGCTGATTTTGGACTACCAGCCATCACTTTGCCCCTGGCTTTATAGCCTGCATTACCACACAAGCCTATTCCACTTTTATTTCAAACATTATGGCGAGGGGCATATAGTCTACCTCTTTCTCAAGTAAGCACAACCACCTTTGGGGAACCCTTCGGCAAAATTGGAATGGTCCACCTTCTGACCGTTGGAGTTTATGTACTGCATCTTTTTCTTGTCAAAGTGGGCATCAATCCAGAAAGTATCTTCTACTGATGCAAAGGGGGGTGTCAGGCAGTTGGAAGAGATACAAGTTGGATAAGAGGGACGTATCGACAGGTTGGATTACAAAAGGGCATGGCAAGCAAAAAAAAAAAAACGATTAAATTAAAGGATGTCTATTACAGATGATCAATAAGAAAGAAGGAAATTACGTGTATGTTAGATAAAATTAGAATTGTTAGTACAAATGGCAACAACGGGCAAAGTGAAGATGCTGGAAATTATCAAGACAAGGATTTTCAACTGGACCAGTTATATGTTTTTCTAATTTCTAGAAGAAATACCTCCAGAGGGCTTAGTTGATAGAGAGACTAAACTGTAAAGACTTAGCAATTTCATTAAGTTGTAATCTTTTTTAGAAAACTCAAATGACACTGACTGACAATTAGCACATTAAAGATCACAGACATTGATCACATTTGTATGATTACCAAGCAGTTTACAATGAGCCAGTCATTATTCCAACAGCGCATGTTAAGTATGAGGCTATTCGGGAACAGCTACACGTGCGCACGATAGTCTGTCCAATCAGCACAGCCATACGCTGACTCACGTGCATGCTATGTTCCCAAAAGGGTTTTTGAAATAGCAATCTGGCTCATTACAATGTGGAGGAAACTCTTTTGTGCAGGGAAGGCTTTCTTTAACTCCAACATGAAGGCCTGATGTGTCAAATAAAGGGGCTTGACTGGTCAAATACAGCCCTTTCACTGGGCTCTCCAATAGGAGCAAATGTTTCAAAAAGCATGCTTCATTTCTTTATTTTCTAGCAGCGTGATTTTATTGGAAACATTCAGAAACCAAACCTCTGTACAGCAAAGAAACTTTGACTGTCCACAGGTAGCTATTTCCAGGCCATCATAGGCCAACAAAACAGTGAAATATTCCCACCTGGGTCTGTTTTCATGCTATCCAGGGTGCCTACGACCAGCCCCTGAAACTCCGCATCTGGGATTCTCAGGAGATGGCCACCCCATCTTTCACATGACCGCTTAGCCTTCATCCACGTTTTCGAGGTCTTCCTTATGTCCAAGGTGACTTGGTACGAGGACGCATCGCGTACTGGTTGACCACTACGAGGAGTCCCTTTGTCGGGGACTAAAAGAGAAATTACAGTGAGAAAAGAACTTTTTTGAGAAAGAAGAAAATGGCTCATGTATACAACTTATGCAATGACATTTGGTATGACAGAATAATGTCGGACAAGTGGCATTTTGGAAGCAACTCCATTTTATTGGCTGATTTTAGAACCTACTTTTAAAATTGTGCCAGCTTTCTGAAGTGAATCTAGTAGGATGCAGGTCTTTGTTTGAAGGATTTCTACTCACATATCTCACAGATGAAACCCTTCTTCAGGTGACAACCTCCAGAGGTCCACTGGAACTTAGGCTCTGTCTCAGTGCTGCACACAAATATGATGACGGACGTTTAGTTCACTGGACAATGTTCTAAAACTTTCAAATTCTTTAAAAAATGCTGATGTTAACCAACATCAACAAAGTGTCTTATTGGAAAATCTTAACATTTCTTTAAACTAACGGGGTAGTCGGTATGGTTGGTTTTGCAAAACTCCATTTTTAAATTGAAAAAAGGAGGGGGATGCAAGTATGGAAGTTAACGAGTTGGACAATCTTGTTTTCATGCCCTCAAAAGCATTTGGAGATTAAGCAGGTTTGAGCTAAATCCACAGATGGCCATAATCCGCCCAAAGCTGAAGTGCACCCCTAATCGGCGTAAGAAAGACAGGTGGTTCTAAGCGGGTTCTTGCACGCACAAAGACCATACATGCCAGAGTAAATTAGTTACGCGTACTCAGCGTGCTCCGTGTCAAACGTGCATATACTGGCGCACCTATGCGGTGAGTACCAAAAAAACACGCCCTCTTTTGTTCCGCTCAGAGCGGATATCTTTTCCCACATATGTGGTTTGGTGCTGATCATCCTTCTGCCCTACTGTAAAAAAGCTCATTATATCAGCCATCATCTTTAAGAAACAAAAATTGGTTTGTGTGCAAGAATACACATTCATCTCATACGGATAATTTCCTTATAAGGTAACAGGGTAATTCTCTATGCTTCCATTTCCACCATATTGCAGAAATAGAATCCCACATTTAATAAAGCCATCGAATGGGATTCTAAACCGAAAGTAATCGCACTACATGATCTCTTGAGTCATCAAGTTCTCATTCACCTGAATACCTCCTTGGTTTTCATTTATCCTTATTAAAGTAAAAATGAATTTTGCCCACGTAAGCATATCCAAAAACCTTCCGCATTTTGTTAAGACTTGGACTAACACCTACCCAAAATGAGCACACTGCTTCCTCTTCTGATTCATCTCCTCTGGGAGACCGTTGTTGTAGTCCAGCCGTTTCCCGTTGGAGTAGACCCAATTATCGATCTTCTTGTGCTTGACGCGGTACGAGGCATCTATCCAGAACTGGCCTGTGATGAGGTTCAATGAACAATGGCCAAAAGTAACTTACATGTACCTTGAAATCTTACAACAAACAGTGACATGGAACAAACAGAGACAAGTTGTGTTGACTCTGTCAATGAATGAACTGATAAGACAACAAACATGGGGAAACAGTTAGCGCAAAGATGGTTTAACTTGCTGGTGACTAGTTCAAATTTTCTCGAAAAGTGGTCAAGTTAAAAGAGATGAACTTTTGCCAACCTTTACCTTCAGATGTGACATTTCAGATGATTGGAAATGAACAGTTGCTGTATTTGGTTTAAATTCCTCTGAACATGCCATCCATATATTTGCTGAAAGACCGCCAACAGATTTATTGAGCTGAATTGAGCACTGTAGTTGCTGCCAGATGAACTTGTGTGTGTGTGTGGGGGGGGTGACCTTGAAATGGCCAACTGAACACAATGACTAGTGGCACGCTAGTGATCAGAATCATTTTTCTGAAATTCAATGAAAGCTGGGTGTTCAAAAGTGTGGGCAGGAAGGTGAGGGGCTGGGCATCATCTGATGCCAGGGGTCACTGTTCAGGGTGGAAAGGGGTTCTGGACATCACCTGACATCTTTCACAGGTAGAGGTCCCCCTCCAGACAGGTACATGTACATTTACATGATTTTTTTGCCCCCAAAATGGCAAACGGTCACACCCCTTAACCCCATTTGCAGCAGCAGCCCTAAGCAAGACACATGCTTCAGCATAGAGTTTAACCTGGGTATTTCGAGATAAAAACTCTCAACTTTCGACTGAGGAAGTAAGAGTTCTACATGGCTGTCCAGCATGCTATTGTTGCAATATTTATGGGCCAACAAAGCACACATATGAACAGGACTTCAGTTGACAAGGGAAATGATAGTGCACCATTACATCACCGTCTGCTGGTCAAACCAAAATTTTTTAGTTATTAAAAATGCCACTACCAACCATCAATGTTTTTGTTGTTCCTGAAAAATTCCTCCAGGAAACGTTGCCTCTCGGCATTATGGATGCGAGCCAGGGTGCCCTTGGCCACCTTGCAGGCGTCAAAGGCCTCCTCCCAGGAGAGCCGGGTGGAGTAGAAGTTGAAGGTGGGGGTGACTTCTGCTTCAAGGCTCTGCTCCAAAGCTTGGTCTCTCTTGGGCTTCTTGTCTGAGATTTAAAGATCAAGTTAAAAACAAAAAATCAAATTAAATATTCAGCCAATCGGGAAACATTTCCATGATATCTCATCCAACATCTCAGCAGATTTAATCACTCTGGAGAAAAGCCAACATTGATTCATTTACTAAAGAACAGCTTAAGCATCACAAAAAGGTAGAATAAAAGCGGCCAGCAACCCACCTTACTTCACCACGTCTTAGGCATAAAGATTGTGCCATTTATTTCCTACACTTTCATGATCTAGGATGGTCCTTGTGAAACTGAAGGGGGTTAAAGTTGGATAAATTAATCTGGCAGTCCCCACCATTTAGTTGACTTTGACTTGTGCAAATTAAACTACATGTGACATGTGCTGGGTGGTGCACCCTACTACAGTGGGCTGAATATCAAAACTTGAAATAACTAAAAATTAAAAAGGAAAAGGTCTTGGACATTCCGTTCATACAAATTGGGAGTATGCAATAAATGAAACAAGTATGACCTCATTAATATCAGAGCTATGTAAAAAGTATTCCAACACTTCAGCAACCTCTCAAGTTAACGCTGATTTAAAAACATGTACACTGCCACCTGCTGCTACCCTTCAATCTGTCTTATGTATTCATGAATACCTAAGGCAATCTAACCATTCCTATTGGTCAAAGCCCACCTTATGTCTGGGTTTAAATGGTTGATACAGCACCAACTGGCTGAGTGCCAACTCACAGTATTCATTCAATGTGTGCCAATTTCCATATAAGGAAATATAGAACTACTCATGACATGAACATGCCATAGCATTATTTACGGGGTGTTTGAAATAATAAAAGTAAAGGTTTTGAACAAATTTGTTCAAAATTATTGCAGTTAAACCTTGTTTTGACTTTGTGACTCAAACGGTACAGATGAATGGGAAAAAACATGCACGGATCTTACCCACGATATTCATTCTCCAACATATTTTACTGTTAACGAGTACAGAAGTTTGAGATCCTGCCAGGGGCAGATCCAGGATTCTCTAAAAAGGGGGGGGGATGTAACTAAAAAATGTGGGGTTGTGGCCATAAAATTAGGGAGGTTGGTTAGGTAATCGGAAGCAGAACAGTTCTTTTTTATGCCTTTGTCACATTTATGGGGCTGGTTTGGTCCCTCCCTCTTTCTTTCTTCCTCTTCCCTCTCTTTATTCTCTTTTATTTATTTATTTAATTTTTTTTTGGGGGGGGGAGGTTGAAAAATGGGGGCATGCCCCTCCCATGCCCCCCTTGGATCTGCCCCTGCTTCCTTCAATCCAGTTTGCCCTTTTTAAGAATCTGGGAAAACGTTGAAAGGCACTTGCTTTGAATGACAGAAAAACAAATATTTCATAGTCGATGAAATCTAACCATATTGACAGATGAAACTCTTCTTGGTGTTACAGTCTTCATCATTCCATAGATAATCCTCATTGTGTCTGTAATGAAAGAATAGTGTTGTCAGTTAAGTGGGATAAATAACATATCTACCTAAACTGCTGACTAAAATGTACGGGGAAACTTGTATTCACGGTTGGAGTTCCTGAGGTTGGCACTGTGGTACTTTCCTATCCTTCCACCTCAATTAACTTGGATCGAATCCCACCCAGGTCATCAATAAGCCATTTGAGAGTTAAATTTGAACAAAATCTGGTACACCAAGTTCTATAAATTCACATGATCATCACAATTTGAATTCCCCAGACTAAAGACATTGTTGTTATACCTTGTGATTCAGGGCAAGCTTTTGCATAGCAACCACCATCTCTGGAATGGACTGGTTCCTTTGTGCTGTTCTTTCCATTGAGAACAGTGTATTGTCGCAAGGCGTCTCTTACTAAGGAAAAGCTTGCCCCAAATCACGAGGTATAGCAACAGTGTCTTTAGTCTGGGGAATTCAAATTATGATGTTCACGTGAATTCAAAGGAACTCAGTGTACCAGGTTTTATTCAAATTTAACTTGCAAAAGGCTTATTATTGAATATTTCACCTTTCATGGTTGCTTCTGCGGGTTCAAAAAACAAAATGAGCCAAAAGCACACCTGCCAGATATTTGCAAGCCTTGCAGCAGAGTTGCAAAATCCAAAATGCAACAGTATGAAACAGAAATTACATGACTCTAAGAAATTGCATACGTAAAAATTTACCAGTACAACATTCATCCACACAAAGATAAAGTGCTTGATGAAAATTTTTGAAATCTTAGTTACACAGGGACATATTTACTGATATTCAGTTGAGTGTGAACCATTTCTGCATTAAACGTTTTTTTAAAATTGCACTCTCTCTGCCTACCACAGCTTTATGTTAGCAACCTTCAAAGCTGAAGATTTCTGGGTTTTACATATATAATTGTCTGGAATCAAGGGAAGACTACATATCATGCATGTTAATGCAACAGGTATTAATGGGTTCTTCATTACAAATTTCTTGCTTCATTTGCGATGCATTCCTCTTCAATTATCACCTAAGAGCTTTCAGGCAATATCATCATCAGGCTCTGTGTGTTCTCATGCGTGCACAAACGTTGTCAAGGAAACCACACAAAGGTTTAATCTCTTTACTGATAATGTGTTTCATACATACAATAAGCTGGAGATGTACCAATGAACTACTTATAGCTCACATAAATGACTTACAGCCATAAAACAATAACATTTTCAAAATAGACAAGGTAACAGGCCTATTGGCCATATTTTAAAATCAGGTCCAAAACACCAACACTCGCTCTTCAAAGTCATCTCTACAGTGTCTGTGGGATATTTACTTCTCAACATCATCTATTATAACACTCTAAGACTCTGCTATAGAGTGATATGTGCCTCGTGGAAGGCCTTGTGCAGCAGCCAAATTCAAGTTCAACACATGGTCTACTGGTATATATTTCTGTGGATTTATGTGAGCACAGACTTCAAAATACACAGGAATTTGTTTGTTTTACTGCCTACCCCCATGAATGCACACATAAACATGTACATTGCCAATGACAATGGAAAGAACGCTGGAAATAAACATAGGTTGAATAAGACTAGAAGCTGTGCATGGTGGAAGTACTAAATAGGTTAGGCTTGCGGTTGCACCATGTAGAAGAAAATATCTCTTATATGAGTGTGTGGTTCTGAGAAAAACCGATGGTGAACACTCCAAAGTAGGTTAACACAAGCATAGGTTAATTAATAGCTTCTGCCAATTTGTTGGTGCATACATGACCCTTCTACTGCCAAGTTTTATTATCATGAAATGTCCACTATTTAGTCCAATAGAAGTAGCAAACAAAAGTACATTTGCAGTTGAATAGAAAATGGTGCAATCAACTGACTGTCATATCACCACGTTCATGAATGCTTTTCTGCTTAACCAATCAATCAGAACATTTTTCATGATTCAGAAAGTCTGAACCAGAAGTGGAAGGGGGGCAGAAATGATTTGGCAAATAGATTCAAATAGATTCACTTGTCTTAGCAACAGAACTGTGATTTTGCCACATACATGTCCATTTCCAACCCCCACCCACCATGATAAAAAAGAAAACATTAAATGAAAGCCCAGCCATCTCATCATGAGGCTTGATGTCAGTGTGCAGGCCCTAACCTTGAGAGACAATTGCAACAAATTTCAGTGGTTCACCTGATTATAATATTGGAGAGCTATTTGTACATGTACACATATAACGTATTTGACTGGACCAGGGCTGTGACTTGGGAGACCTTGTCACATCTAATGTAAGTTCGCTGAGGTTTGCAGCCAATTAGATTACACGAGCTATAGCCACTTACAAAGAGCATGCATACACATACTCGTACATGTACAGATTTTTCACATTTGGATTTACTTCTGAATGCATCATTGCTCGCCAAATGTTCAATCACACTGAAATTATCCCACTGAAACTATCAGACAACAGAGGCTAAGTTGAAGTACAAGCCCATCATACAACAATCATGGAAGTAGGCATATTGGATTTTTTACTTCTTATGATAGGAATTGGAGCCGATGCAGCCGCTATCTGCCCCTCTGATTGGCATCGATATGGCCAGGCCTGCTACTTTGTGATCAAAGAGCAGATGAATTGGCACGATGCAAGAGGCATCTGTGCTGCTTTTCAAGCAAGCCTTGTAGTTCCTAACTCATCAGAAGAACAGGCTTTTCTGTGGGGACTACTCCTCTGGGAGTTTTATCCCAATGGCCCAGTGAACGGAGCTTGGATTGGTTGTGATGACATCCAACAGGAGGGTGTGTGGCAGCACTGCCCTCTGAGAGGTGATGGAACAAATGCCTACCAGAATTGGGATGAAACAAAGCCTGATAATAGGTGCCTGGGAGCTGATTGTGCATTGGTTGGTGATTGGAATGATGGCAAGTGGGATAATCAGCTTTGTACTCTTTCAAGATATGCAACCTGTGAGCTCCCTGTCATCAACTATCACCCGCTGTTCTGCCTTCAGATTGGCTCAGATGGTCACATCGTCTCACAGTGCCTCACTGGTCATGTTATGATGGAAATACAGGCTCAGGGCATGGTGTCTTGTGGCAAGGCCTGCCTCTCCCATCCCAAATGCAACTCCTACAATCTGCTGGACCAAGGCCAGGGCAGGATGGTGTGCCAGCTGAATAACATTACTCTCCAGAATGCAGCCGTTCAAGATGTGAAGCAAGTCGAGAACTGCTACAGTGTCGATCTGTAAACTGAGCCAGGCAACTTTAATGACATTTCACAGAGGAACAGATGCCCATGCAAAGATACATGTATGTTCCTACCATCCTGTTGCTTACTGTGCAATTATCCTCATTTTTACTATGTCTGACTGGCTGAAATTATCTCACAAACTTTATTTTTGAGAATCAAAATATGCATCCAGGAGGACATTTTAGTGACACCACGGACAGAGGTTTGAAGAATTATGCCAAATTCTGCTACAAAAAACTGTGGGAGTTCTGAGAAAAACTTTCACTGGCTACTTTATATGCATGCATCCAAATAATATATCTCAAAACTGGGACTGTTTGACCATTCTGTAGTGGCTGTGCACTAAGGAACTGTCCCTTGTTGTGGAGACCAAGACCCTCACCAGTCATCTTTCCCATTCAGCAATATCACCTGTCTCATCTTCAACTCCTCAACTACTGACATCATAGCAAAGGAAAGGGCTGTACGACAGGTCATAGCCTGGAAGCATCACCAATTCACAATGACCAGGTTAGCATATTAGCAGTGTTCTCCAACTTTGAAAAATGAAGATTGGTGCTGGGCTTGGGACCAATGTGGGAGCGTAGCACAAGCTCTTATGGCGTGGGGTCCGGGGCCCGCTTAAGGGCCCCGACAAAATTTTGATTCTACATGCTCAGTGGTGCATTCTAAGGCAATTCTTGGCCAATTCCCTAAGCTTTTTTGGAGCAAAAGTTTTAAGATTTTAGAAAGACTTCAATTTATTTATGCACAGAATCACTAAAAAGAACTTCAATTAAAACATCAGTACCAATGAGTATGTGTAGACCCTCATTCCACAATTTCATTTATTTTCAACTAATGACTTAGAATGACATGTCATCCAAGGGATCTGGGTTGTAAAAGAATCTAATTCATCTTTCACTTCTTTTAAAAGAAAGTGTTTCTTGTTTGTTAAGGTATTCATACACATCTATCCCTCAATTTTATTCACTTCCAAGTATTGATGAAAACAAAACCTACTTTAAAAAGGATCAGGGGAGCTGAAATGTCATGTTAGTTATTGTAAACATTTTGCCATGACGCGGGCAAAATGTACACCAAAAATAGACCACGGACATGTATGCACTCAACGAACGTAATACACACGTACATGGATAGCCTGCACGTACAGACATTGCACGGAACGAGTGGGCATCCAGTTACCAGGCGATCACACGAATACGATGATACAATAAAATAGACGGGACCAGACTAATATTGGTTGTTGATGTCGCGTGGGGCGATGTTCAAATGTATGTTGATTCTAGCACGAGGTAACCTCGTGTTGGAAACTTGACAACTGGTACCGGTAGGCCAAAATTGTCGGGGAGTCTCGAGGTTGGGATCGAAAGTAAAGTGGTGGTTATTGTTTCTAGATTATTTCTGTTGTGAATGTATACCGTAAAACCAAAAAATATAAACATGGCGCCATGGTTTTTAAGCTTGGCAGCGATGTTTAGGCATGGCAGGTGCCGCAGAAAGCTTGCCGGGGTGTCAAGTATTTCCTACATGTTGGAGAACACTGCATTAGCATAAAAAATGGCCCCATTGTCATTTTTATACAATTGACACTTAGAGAAGCAATGTTGTCAGGGAAACAATTCATGTGATATTAAAGAGTATCTATGAGGTCATTTATTGTGTACAGCCCATGGAGATATTTAACACAGCCTTTACATCTCTGCCCTTAATTGCTGTTAGTTACCAGTTGACACTACATGTGTCGTTACTCAAACTGCTGAAATTGCAATAAGAAATTCTAGCAGCGTTAATTGAAAGTATTATTAACAAAAAAGGTCAAAGACAAAGGGCAGCGTTAGGCATTCTCCTTCTACTAGCTGGATTTGAAGTGAGTGTGGCGACTTTTTGCCCTGTTGGTTGGCATCGATATGACAAGGCCTGCTACTTTGTTATCAAAGAAAAATGAGAGTGCCAAAATGCCAGGCAATTTTTTTCTATGTTTAATGCATGCCTTACAGTTCCCAACTCAGCAGAAGAACAGGCTTTTGTGTGGGAGCTACTCCTGCGGGAGTTTGAGCCTGATGGTTCTGAAGATGGAGCCTGGATTCAGTGCAATGACATCCATCAGGAGGGTGTTTGGTGGCATTGCCCTCTTAAAGATGACGAAACCAATGTGTACCAAAACTGGCTTGAAGACAAGCCTAACATGTTCACCCAAAAAGACTCAACTGCAGACCTGAGTTTCAAAGACTAAAATGGAATGTCAGTTTCATGTGTTAGACTTCGTAACTGGAAGAAAACAAGAAATTTCCACAGTAAGAACATGCACTTGCTTTAACCAAGGACCATTTACCCAGGGATGTGTAACTTGAGCTCAGAGCTGGTTCAGTGCATGTTACGGCAGGAACAATATCAAAGCAGAAATTAAATTGGATTTTGTAACACTTTCTCTAATAATAAAACATATATTCCTGTCTACCACTTTGTTTTCTTGTAATATTTTATGTCAGGGTACACCCTTTCTAAAAATATGCTGCTCAAGATATTTCATCCTATACATTCTGAGAAAAGTGTACCACAAACTTGGGGAATTTTGCCTCCTTAAATCTTCATTTCTCCTTGAAACTGATAAATGAAGAAGATTTATTCATCAAAACAAATAGATTTAAGCATGGCGTCGGCGCATCGTCTCGGCATAACTACGGCTGCACTGTACATGCTGCATGCTGCAACACGTGTCATGTGGTTGCGAGTTTTCTTGAGAAAAGTCAAGAGCGCCTACCGGGGTAATAACAATCCGTAACACGCATGGAACCAAGGTCGCACATGTGTTTGCACTGGGGCCGCTCGCGGTTGCACATCTCTGGGTAAATGGTCCATGCTTTAACATGTTCTGGAACTGGCACCATATTTCAACTTTTGTGCTCATTTGCTGTCGAGTTGGTACTGTAATGCTGTACTACTGTACAGCACATCTCAAATCAAAGTTAACACTGTGAATAACAACAGGAAATTTGGTGAAAAGAATGTGTATTCACATAAATATCTGTATTTCACAAGGCATGGAAATATTTTCCCACTTATGTGACAAGGTGTAAAACTGTTTTCCTTCTCAAATGAAAATGTGTTAAAGTTTTTGCACTTGTGTGGAAAGGCATGAAAATGTTTTCTCACTTGTGTGAAAAGATGTGAAATTGTTTTCCTATTTTTGGAAACTGGTTTTACATTTTATGGAAAGAAAGTGAATTCCCTGGGAAGAAAATAAGGGTGAAAAGAATTTTTTCCATTCCTAGTAGTCGGTAAACTTTCAATTGCAAAGTGCTGTACTCAGTATTTCTAAGCTAACAAGTAGTCAGATAGCTGTTACCAACATTTGATTTTTCTGTATATATGGCATGAAATTTCTTATTGTGTCAACTTTGTGTGTAATGGAAAAAAAATGTCTTCATACCAAATTGCGCCCAACACAGATCATTTTACATGATAATGTCTCCATTTTTCCGTACTGCATTATTTAAGTAAGAAGTTATATTGTACTCTACAAAATCAACTGTATGTGGTTAGTATGTTACAAGTTACAAAGATATTATCTGGATTTTATTTTAACACATGCATCATATCAGATTCAAAACACTGAAAACAATATTAAGGCTCCCTGAATTGCATATTGTGCAATATGTATGCTTCTGGGCCCTGATACACATGTAGATGGAACTTATTAGAGTGACGACTGAGAGTCGAATATATGGCAATGTTTACAAAACATTTCAAGTCGGAAGGAATTATCTGTGCACCAAATATTTCCCATTTAAAGCTAAAGAAATTGAATTTAAATTAAATGGTGCCATTAACACAGAGGCGTAAATCAAAAAGCGCAGTTGCTCAGAATTCCATCTCCAAACTTGTGATCTACATATTGTGGTGGAGACCGCCTTTGCCCTTAGCAGTAATTAGAGCCTTTTGGTTAAGAGAGTTAGGATTCCGCCTTTAAATGAGAATGTCTTGAGGATTCACACTGATTGTCTTCTAGAGATCTTTAGAGATAAGAGATCTTTTGCTTTGTCCAACTGTAGTGTATATGTACCGGTAGTATGCATGCTGTGGACGGTGTGAATTAGCATGTACGTCGCACACGCTGGTAAACTGAAAACGCACAAGCTACCAAGAAAGGTTATGATTATTGGCTTATTCTTTTAATGTGTAGCCAATCAGTCCACTGATACAGCAGTGTGCATGCAGCGTGCATTCCTCTAGGCTATAAAAGCCATTGCAGACAGGGCTAAGGCTCTGTTTGTCCAAATGGAGATCGGCATTGCAAGATCAAAAGACCCCAAAGACACTCCAACATGCCAGAGTTAAAGAAGCACAAGGCATACATTTTCTCTATCACACTGTAGTAGAAGAAGTAAAAGCATAATGATGCACTCAGTCACGGCGACCACTGCAATTGCTCCATGCGACAATTCAGCAGAGTGGGTGATTGTTTGCAAATGTACAGAGATAATTCTTTGAATCACAAGAGGGCACTATGGACACTCTGTGATTGTGGAAAAGAAAAAAACCTGCAGTTGTTATTTAATGGTTAAAGGCAACCCCACGTCTGAACAAGTCAATTTTCTCAAGTTCAGTTGTCCACAAAAATCAACTAGAAGGAATCTTTCCCCGAAACCTTTAAAAGAAAAAGGGTTCAGGTTGACAAATTTAATTCATAGGAACCCCAAATCCCCATTTTGTACAATTGGTTGTGAAATACAGTTTTTGCCTACATTCAAAAGCACAATATCATTTGTTCAAGTTTTCAAATCATATTTTAAAGATTTGTCTAAAATTGTGTAGTTTTAGATGCACACTGGTAGGCCTACATGTACTTGTGTCTAACAAGCACAGTCAGGCAGCAATAATGTAAATTTTTCATTCTTCAAGAATAAAAAATGATGTCACATTCCCAATGATTACCTCTCTTGGTGTCTTGCAAACAATTTTCATTAAGCCAAAAGAAATCCAAAATGTTTTAAAAATATTCTGTGACAAGGAGCCCAACGGTTGTCATGAGAATATCTTGACTCTGCCCAGCCAAATTTGAACAATCAATATGATCAATTAATCTCATGAAACAAATGACAGAGCGATGAGGTGGTCAGTCTTCATCATTTCTCTTAGGTTCTCTTTAATAGTCTATAGATTTTGAAAATGCTGAGTCTCCAATACAAGAACCTGTATTTCAGTAGATTACAGGAACTGGACAGAATGAAAAAGTGTATACATTGAGTGCATGTGCTGTTATTAAGTCAGTGCATCCGTGCTTGTAATCACACACACAGAGGGAACTATTAAAACCATTGGTTAGTGCCTACGTGTAGTTTCAGCTGGCTAACTACACATGGATATTATACATACATGCATACAGGCATATGCATTGACCTTCAAAAAGTACAAGAGAAATAACAGTAAACTGCCCACTTACATGTACCTAAGCACTCATTATGTACCGGTACATGCGTACTTCCAATCATAGGAATTGTGTAGTAAAGCAATTTATGAAGTTCCTGCCGAGGTAATCAGTAGGGTATAAAGTTATTTACCTCTTTCAATTTACTGTATATAACAAACAGTAAGCTACATGCATTTTGTAATCAATGATACTACAAATTGCATTTTCTTTGACAAAAAAAAACAAAAAAACCAGTGTCAGCCTCCACCACTGAAAGTAATTTAGTGACGAGTGGCAGCACTGCCGGAGGATCAAGCACCAAACAAGCTACTGTACGTGTATTTCAAACCACAGCAGAAATTACAATGTAAAACCTACAGGATTTTTGTTTCCATATGATCAAACAAAACAATGGGAATATTGAGTGTTCTGCTTCTTACAATGGGACTTGAAGCCGCCATGGCAACAATCTGCCCTTTCGGCAGGCATCGATATGGCCAGGCCTGCTACTTTGTGATCAAAGAGCAGATGAATTGGCACAATGGAAACGGCATCTGTGCTGCTTTTCAAACAAGCTTTGTAGTTCCTAACTCATTAGAAGAACAGGCTTTTCTGTGGGGACTACCCCTCCGGGAGTTTTATCCCAATGGCCCAGTGAATGGAGCTTGGATTGGTTGTGATGACATCCAACAGGAGGGTGTGTGGCAGCACTGCCCTCTGAGAGGTGACGGGACAAATGCTTACCAGAATTGGTCATCCATACTCTAGCCCAGTAAATCGATCTGATTCAACCTACATGTATCAAACAAGATCTGATGCTTTTTTCCAAAATGAATTTTGAATCTTAAAAGTTTTAAGACATAGGAAATGAATCTCACCCATCTTCTTGGCTGCAATATCGCTGCCTCATCTTGGACTCCTAACAACTTTCATCACAATCAGAACAACCAGTTCAGAAGACATGAGACAAATACATGTACATGTAGATCAACTGCCCAGGTCTGGTTCTCCAAATAAACCATTTGTGGTTAATGGTTTGGAAGGTGATCTAATTATGGACATTTTCCAGTGGAACAACCATAAGTCACAGGGAACCAACACAGGACACTTTTTTGGTATGCAGAGAAGCACAGCTGAAATCTCAAGGCTCAACAAGCACAGTTCAGAGGCAGTGGAGTAAAATGAAAAGCTGTGTTTCCAAAGCTTAAACCTAATGTCACTTTGATGTGACAAACCTCTTTTATCATGAGTTCCAAGACTTAAACCTAATGTCACTTTGATGTGACAAACCTCTTTTATCATGAGTTCCAAGGCTTAAACCTAATGTCACTTTGATGTGACAAACCTCTTTTATCATGAGTTCCAAGACTTAAACCTAATGTCACTTTGATGTGACAAACCTCTTTTATCATGAGTTCCAAGGCTTAAACCTAATGTCACTTTGATGTGACAAACCTCTTTTATCATGAGTTCCAAGGCTTAAACCTAATGTCACTTTGATGTGACAAACCTCTCTTATCATGAGTTCCAAGACTTAAACCTAATGTCACTTTGATGTGACAAACCTCTTTTATCATGAGTTCCAAGACTTAAACCTAATGTCACTTTGATGTGACAAACCTCTTTTATCATGAGTTCCAAGACTTAAACCGAATGTCACTTTGATGTGACAAACCTCTTTTATCATATCTGATTTAGAAGACAAGTAATTTTCACAGTCTGTGAGTACATGTATATGCACTTGCTTTAACATGCTCTGGAACTGGCACCATATATATATTTTGAAGTTTGCACTCGTTAACTATGAAGCTGACATTGACATCCTATGTTACTATACAGTACATTTGAAATGAAAGTTAACACTGTGGGAAAAAACAGGAAATTATGTGAAAGAATCCGTTGTGTGAAAAAGCGAGAAATGTTTTCTCACTTTGCAAAAAGGTGTGATATTGTTTTCCCATTTTAGAAACTGTTTTGACATTCTATGAAATGAAAATGAGTTCCCAGAGAAGAAACGTGAAAAGAAATTTTCATTCTTAGGTTAACTTTCAACTGCAATGCACTATACCGTAAAGCTGACAGGTCGTCAGATACTATAGCTGTTTAGCAACAATTCTGAATATGGCATGACTTTATCATTATGTCAACTTTTGTGTGAAATGGAAAAAAATCTCTTTGTATCAATTTGTGTCCAACACAAATCATTTCCATTGATAACATCTCTCTTTTTTGTATTGCATTATTCACATAAGAAATTGTATCGCACTCTATCAAACTGAATGTATGCATGTGGTTACTATTTTTACAATTACACAAATGTCATCAGGATTTTAATTTGAATACATCTATCACATTCAACAGACTGAAAACAGGGTTGTTAAGGTTCTCTGAACTGTATGTTGTACCGGTACAACATGCATGTTTCCAGACCTCTATACCTGTATTTGAAACTCGTTAGAATGATAACTGACAGTTGATGGCAACATTTGCAAAACACTGTAAGTCTGGCAGCTTTACCGGTATCTGTACATAAAACCTTGCAAATTAAAGCTAGAGACACTGAAACTGAATTCAATGAGGCCATTAACACACAGATGTAAATTGAAAAGCACAGTTGCTCAGAATTCTGTTTCCAAAATTGTGATCTACATGCATGTAAAGTTCATCCTGAAATACAGTTTTTGGCGACGTGCAAAGAAACACCACCATTTGTTCAATTTTTTGAAGCAGGTTTTAAAGATCTTGTCTCAAATTATGCTATTTTCAAGTCCATACATACAGGTACCATGGTATACGTACATGTACATGTACTTGTGTCTAATCAGGCAGCAAAATATAAAACTAAAAAGGATGATGTTAGATTGACAATGATTAGTAGTGTCTTGCAAACAATTTTCAAAAGTCAAAAGAAATCCTTAATATTTCAAATATTCTGTGACAAGAAGCCCAATGGTTGTGATGAGTCGACATGTACTGTACCTTGACTCTGCCCAACCAAATTTTAACTGTCATTTAATTCCATGAAACAAAGACAGTAAGATGAAGTTTTCTGTGTTCTTCATCTATGTCAAGTTTTCTTAATTACATTCATCTTCAAAAATCTGAAACGAGAGTCTTCACGACTTGTCTTTTCAGCAGATTACAGGAAGCACGACAGACAAAAATATGAATATGCTAATTTCATATGCTGCTCAAGTCACACCCATTTCAAACAGGCGTTGTAGAGTCGCACAAACCAAATTAAAAGCAAATTTGAATTGCAAATGTAATTACGACAACAGTTCAATGTCTAAAACAATTAGGAGCAACGAGGTGTGCTAGAAGGCAAAAGATTGACACGGGAAGGCACTCGGAACAACAGAAAGACTTGGTTTCAGACGTCGTTCTTTTCATGGGCCAAATGCAATTTAAATACTGGTTCTTTAGCAATTGTGTGGTAAAGCAATGTTTTACATGCGAAACCACAAACTTCCTGCCTGAGAAAATTAGTATGGTAGAGGTACATGTAATGTATCTTTTCCAATTTAAATGAACAATGAGCTATTTTGTAGTTAGTGGTTAAAGAAAATGGCACTTTCTTGCACACCTACACAAAATGTTTTTCCAAATGATCAAGCACAACATGGGAATATCGAGTGTTCTCCTTCTCACAGTGGGACTTGAAGCCACCATGGCAACTATCTGCCATTTGGGCTGGCATCGATATGGCATGGCTTGCTACTATGTGATCAGAGAGGAAATGAACTGGTACAGAGCAACAGACATCCGTGCCACTTTTCAAGCAAGCCTTGTAGTTCCAAACTCATCAGAGGAGCAGACTTTTCTGTGGGAATTACTCCTCTGGGAGTTTTATCCCAATGGCCCAGTGAATGGAGCTTGGATCGGTTGTGATGACATCCAACAGGAGGGTGTGTGGCAGCACTGCCCTCTGAGAGGAGACGGAACAAATGCCTACCAGAATTGGGATGAAACAAAGCCTGATAATAGGCACCCGGGAGCTGATTGTGCATTGGTTGGTGATTGGAATGATGGCAAGTGGGATAATCAGCTTTGTACTCTTTCAAGATATGCAACCTGTGAGCTCCCCGTCATCAACTATCACCCGCTGTTCTGCCTTCAGATTGGCTCAGATGCTCACATCGTCTCACAGTGCCTCACTGGTCATGTTATGATGGAAATACAGGCTCAGGGCATGGTGTCTTGTGGCAAGGCCTGCCTCTCCCATCCCAGATGCAACTCCTACAATCTGCTGGGCCAAGGCCAGGGCAGGATGGTGTGCCAGCTGAATAACTCTTCAGAATGCAACCACTCAAGATCTGAAGCAAGTTGAGAACTGCTACAGTGTCGATCTGTAAACTGAGCCAGGCAACTTTAATGACAGTTCACAGAGGAACAGATGCCCAAACATGTATGTTCCTACCATCCTGTTGCTTACTGTGCAATTATCCTCATTTTGACTATGTCTGACTGGCTAAAATTATCATGCAAACTTCTATTTTTGAGAATCAAAATATGCATCCAAGAGGACATATTAGTGACACCAAGGACAGAGGTTTGAAGAATTATGCCAGCTTCTGCTACTCATCAGTCATCTTTCCCATTCGGCAACATCACCTGTCTAATCTTCAACTCCTCAACTATCAACATCATAGCAAAGGAAAGGGCTGTACAACAGGTTATAGCCTGGAAGCATCAACAATTCACAATGACCAGGTTAGCATTAGCATCAAAAAATAGCTCCCATGTATTTTTTCTTCACCTCTTCTGGCCCTCTTAGCTACATAGATGCTGAGCTTAGATGTGAAAGCAAAGAGCAACCAAAGAGCTACATGTATGTTGTTATTCCCTGATTAATTGTTTCCATAATGTCTGTCATCACCATCTCTTACAAGGGCAATGGTCCACTGCTTGCATCTTCAATGCAAGCAAACCATGGCAGTAGTATAATGTATGTGCCTTTCTGTGTGAGGATAATTTTAAAAGCTCTAATCAATTATTTATACAATTGACACTTAGAGAAGCAATGTTGTCAGGGAAACAATTCATGTGATATTAAAGAGTATCTATGAGGTCATTTATTGTGTACTTCAGCCTATGGAGATATTAAACACAGCCTTTACATCTCTGCCCTTAAATGCTGTTAGTTACCAGTTGACACTACATGTGTCGTTACTCAAACTGCTGAAATTGCAATAAGAAATTCTAGCAGCGTTAATTGAAAGTATTATTAACAAAAAAGGTCAAAGACAAATGGCAGTGTTAGGCATTCTACTTCTGCTAGCTGGATTTGAAGTGAGTGTGGCGACTTTTTGCCCTGTTGGTTGGCATCGATATGACAAGGCCTGCTACTTTGTGATCAAAGAAAAATGGGAGTGGCAAAATGCCAGGCAATTTTGTTCTATGTTTCATGCAGACCTTACAGTTCCGAACTTAGCAGAAGAACAGGCTTTTGTGTGGGAGCTGCTCCTGCGGGAGCTTGAGCCTGATGGTCCTGAAGATGGAGCCTGGATTCGGTGCAATGACATCCATCAGGAGGGTGTTTGGCAGCATTGCCCTCTTAGAGGTGACGAAACCAATGCATACCAAAACTGGCTTGAAGGAAAGCCTGACAATCGCACGACTGGAGCCGACTGTGCACTGATGGTCGATTGGAATGATGGCAAGTGGGGCAATCAGAATTGTCCTAATCCAAAATATGCAACCTGTGAGCTCCCCATCAACAACTATCACCCGCTGTTCTGCCTTCAGATTGGCTCAGATGGTCACATCGTCTCACAGTGCCTCACTGGTCATGTTATGATGGAAATACAGGCTCAGGGCATGGTGTCTTGTGGCAAGGCCTGCCTCTCCCATCCCAGATGCAACTCCTTCAATCTGCTGGTCCAAGGCCAGGGCAGGATGATGTGCCAGCTAAACAACATCACTTTTCAGAAAGCAGCCGCTCAAGATGTGAGGCACATTGAGAACTGCTACAGCCTTGACCTGTAGAAATTTTTGGTGGTTGGTGTTTGATGAGGCAATCACATCTTTGAGATCTTCTTTTGACAATATAAAGACAAAACAAAACTGACTCGACACAAAATATGGCTTTCGTGGAAGTTTTTATCTGTAGCCTCCAAAGGGTTAGGCTGCTATGTCAAGGTTAAAAAAAAAACAGAAAGATTTGGGTAGAAGAGGGAACTGTAGTGTGAATTTCCCAGGTTGACAAAACCTGACTGTTTACCATCAGAGTCTTTTTGTGGACTGCTACAGGTACAACGACATTCAGTAAGTACAAATATTTATCCTTCAAACTTGTGTTTTGGTGCAATCGACTTGTGACTGACTCAAATATAATTCTGGTGTTAGAGGCGGCTTTGCTATTGTATTCCTCAATATTAGCAGTGTCAAAAAGAAATCACAGTAGAAAAAGCTTTTGAGTTTTTTGTAAGTGCCATCAAGAAACCTACAAAAAGAACTCTTCACATACTTACAAATGCTGCTCAGTGTTATCAGTGATAGTGAATATTCACTTTGATGTATTAATTAACACAAAAATAAGTAGATACATGAAAGTATATCGATTTGTAGAACTGCACCCCTATATTTGGCACCTTACATGTACTATTTTTTTCAGTTTGACCAAATAATGCCTGGAAATGAAATGAAACTTCAGATAACTGACCCTTACAACATGTCATGTAAATTGTGAGACAAATTTGACGCAATTGCAACCTTGTTTGACCATTTAAAACAGCACATAGAGAGGAAAAATCGTCTGATGGAAAGGAAGTTGAGTATGCAAAGTAGGCTAATAAATGGGTATTAACTTTGTCAACCTGTACATGTGAACTCTAACAGGTTAACCGTAGATGTTAACAATGGAAGTGTAAACTCACAGCTCACCAGTGTGCCCAATTTTACAGGATTAATTTCAAGCACAGACATTTTCACCTGTTGTTTAACCAAGGAAACATAGTTCAATGTTGTACCCTGTCATTGACAAAGCACTGTTGATGACACAACTCCCAGATAACTAAAAATCAAGTCAAAGTGTACTGTGCAGTTATTGTAGAATTGATTAATGTCATTATTCTACAAATATACCTGGAAGCATGATTGGAGGGTGGACTGCCAAAAATACTGGTAGCTCCCCTTTGTATTTGGAAGTTGACAAATGACCAGCAGTTTGCTTCACATCCACCCCAAATAAGCCATGATATATTTGCTTTAACCATACCTCAGACCTATTCTGTTACCATTAAAAGTTCAGGAGCGAAGGGAGAGCTACACACACAGTATGTGTGCCACCATCTATAATGTGTAGTGTGCATGTTGCATAGCTTGGGTGATGCTCGCGCATGCATACTTCACCAAGGCAACAGTTACACTGAACAGCTTGGCAAAAATAACGAGTGGCCTGCGATGATGTACACACCAGTAAGGGTTCAGCTCTCGATTATGAATATGTATGAGGAATGGTAACACTTTATATGTCTTGGACAGTGTATCACTTTTTACTTGTTTAGAATGGTTGTATAAAAACACTGTAAACAAGACAACATAAATGTCAGACAGGTGTGCATTGTTATCATATTCATTTTATGCTAATTATTCTAAGTGGTGAACTAAAATAGATAGCTTAATTGTCTAGCTGATAGAGTCAACAGGCTGAAATGAGTATGTGTGGTGGTTTAAACTGACGGCATAAACAACTACATGTATGATTTGAGGAAAATAATGATGTGTGACTGTCTGAATTGAAGCACATTGCGTATTTGACTAAAAACGGAGCAATGTTAGCCAAACCATTTTTATCAAAGTCTGATGACTTCAATTTGAAAATTTCATTTGTATGACAGATGGAGCTTTCAAGAGCACTGGAAAACCACAGCTTTTAACTTACAAGAAACTGTACAAGTAACCAAAAAAATATATTGAACTTTTTTTCCCACTGGGACGGGATGGGAACAGGAGGGGACAAGTGCCTCCATCGCTTGCTCCCTTATGATGCCTATGATTAGATGTGACAGAGAGAGGTCAGACCAACGCTGGGCTGATGACCTAGTGCCTGGTGGGGCCTTCTGTGTATGCCAATTACTCTGCATTAATCGCATGTACATAACAAGTGCACGGGTGCAACGGCCTACCCTAGGGAGTAAAAGGAGTTGATGTTAATCCCCCAATGGAATTAAGAGGCAGCAGTTGGCAATTCCACTTGTTTCTCTCTTCGAAGATTTATTCATATTGCTGTTTCACCCAGAAGTAGATAGGTCAAGAACAAAGTATGAGTGACCAAGACTGACACCAAAATTTAGACCTTGACACCGGTACTCAAGTCCATCACAAGTCATTCAATCTTAAGCCAATTCACAAGCTATTCAAATGAACTGGAAAAAAATTCTTTCGTCAGTGGTCACCATGTTACTTATGAATGGCCTTGTGAAGGGACTTGTGACTGGATTTAATGAGAAGGGACACGTGAGAGGACTTGTGATGGACTCGAATACAACACTGCTTGACACTGATACTGACTTTAACCCTGCAATAGAAAACCAAAACCCAGGTTGGCAACCCACCCGGAGGTGAAGTGCACCCCCAATCGGCAAAAAGAAAGACAAGTGATTACATGCTGGTTCTTGCACCCATTCTGCATGTACACAAAGACCATACATGCTGGAATAAATTAGTTCCGCGCACTCAGCGAGCTCCACGTCAAACGCGCACATAGTTGCACGCCTCATGGCGCGCTTATGCGGTCAGTACCAAAAATCATGCCCTCTTTTGTTCCACTAAGAGCGGATTTATGACTTCATTTTTAATACTAGGCCCTTGAGATATAGGTGTACACCCATAAAGACATAGATCCGAAATATAATTAACTCTAAGCTTGCTCAAGCATTTTGGGTACAGTGGCTTCACACAATCAAAACACGTACAAAGGAACGCATGTAATTGCCCTGGCTGTACATGTAGGTGTTCCTGAGGATGTGTGGCAAAGCCTGCTCTCAAGTCTAAGGCCTTGAGATCGTCCCTCGGGCCATTTCCCCAAACTTTGAAGTTATGAAATAATAGTGCGCCATAAACTGAGGCATTTCTATAGCAACACCTTGCATTTACTAAGGATTTCAGCCTTTACACTTATTTATCCTGAACGAGTCAGTAATTACATGTACATCCTGACTAAAGTCTGAGCCTGGGAGCCAAAACTATGGAGTTTGTTTACAGTGGTGCTGTAAGGAGATCAGTGAGAAAAGATCACTACAACCTGGCAAGGTCACCACATGCAAATGAACAAAGATTTCTCGCACCAGGAAATCCCCTAGAGTGTGTGACATATGCTGCACAGACAGCAGTGTTGCCGCAAAGCATTCAAGTTTCCAGAATAGACACCATTGTGATTGTTACAGAAAGAAGGAAACCCTCACGGGCTGTTCTGTGGCCAACTACAGTTAACTATATTTTTACCAACATCACTCAAACGATGGATCGCATGGACCATCTTGTCGACTTTTGGAACCAGGTCACACTGCTGGTTATTGACAGCTGATTCAGTTTGAAATATGGACATTGTGGGAACCAAAAAAGCCATGGGGAGAATTTTTTATTCTAACAACTTGGTGAAAAAAGAATACAGGCACCCTATCTAAAAGAAACACTTTGGAATACTTACTGCAGGAAGGCACAGTTCTTGCTTTCATCCAGGTCTGGTTTCTCACCCCCTATCCAGTTTGTGTAGTCCAGAGAGGTATCGTCACTGCACAGCCAGGTGCCCTCCAGTTTTTTGTCAGTTACACCAATCCACCAGTCAGCTGCACGTAAGGAAGAAATTATATCATTTGGCTTCTTACGGTTCTACATTCAAAAATAGTGTTTAATAATATTAGCTCCATATCTACTGCTCCATTAACAATATCTTCCAGTCGCTTCAGCTTTTTAATGGTCACGGACACAAATAGCAGTACCCAACAGTTATCTAACCCCTCCCCCAAAAGTGCAACCCATACTGAGCCTAAGTGCTGTTCCTGTGCATTTGAAAAAGAAAAACTTTTATGGTTGAGCCGCTCACTTTAACTGGACCATCTACGAGAAATCCCTATTCCCTAGCTGCTTGTGTTTATTGCTGCTGAACAAGTGGCCATAACCTCCAAGCGCACCAGTGTGAATCTGAGGCTACACCCAATGTGTCTCAGAGTTTAGTCAGAGTCGGTGAGAAAATTGCTGACTGAGATGCACTGTGACTTTGTTGTGATAACATTTCCCTCACCTTTGAAGCCGCTCTTAATAATGCTCTGGACAATTGTATCCTGGACACTAGCATCAGTGATTTTGGCAAGTTGGCCATTGTCTTTGCTGCAGTATGCTTGGGCATCTTCCCACGATGCATCGGTCTTCCAGAGAAGGTAATACAGAGTCAAACGACGCCCTCCTTTGGGTTTTCTTCTCTCTACAATTGGAAAATAATAATCACAAAACCCAAAAACGAGATAAGATGTTAAGGAATTACATTGTACAACATGAGACAAAACAAAGCAAGGTTAGAGGAGATATTGTATTACCTTAGCCAAGCAACCAGATAAAATGCCAAGAGTGAGACAAGTTGAGAACATAGCAAGTGAAGACAATGAGACATGGCAAATGTATTGCACAAGCTGGGCAACAGTGGCCTGCGCTTGCTACAAGACAAAAAGGGATGAGATGGGACAAGACAAGAACAAGAACGTGCACGGCAACACAGACAAATTACGACAAACAGAAAACTGTTTCAAGACTACACAACAGAGGATAGCACACAACAACCATCCAGCAAATGACAACTCGAGGCGATACATCCAGGCGATACTTACTCTCCTTGTAGTAGCCCCACAGCTGCATTCTGATTGCTGCAAATTTCTCCCACGACACCGGATAGAACTTCAGTTGGGAGACATTAACATCCTCGGGAAAGTTGAAACTTGTCTTCTTATAGGCTCTGTCCACAACCGGGTCGAAGGCTAATATCTGAAGCATCAAGGAAAAAAAACTGGTAAATTAATAAAGTACTCATACAGGTCTGTGTTCAATATGACAATATGAGGCAAAATTGTTTATACAGTAAATGATATGCATACATAATTAATGCAATCAGTGAGCAAGGGTGAATCTAATGGAGGAAGGATCCCAAAGGGGAACATGCCCCCCCTCCTTGGGGCAAAATTTTAGTTTTTACAAAACATTGCGAGAAAGGCAATTTTCCTCAGACCACTTCATTTCTGTTCCTTCCAAAAGCATGTTAGAAGCCCCCCAAATTTTCCCATTAAAGGATACATAAACAAATTCCCTAAAAAATTTGTGGCCTCTCAAGAATTCGTTCCCAACCCCCAAAAATATTGTTATGGATCTGCCCTTATTGGTGCGCGACTGCACCCTAAGTGGTAGAACGATGAATCTTCATTGCCGTAAAAAGCATTTGACAGTCACTGCCAATGTTCAAATCACCAAGTACACTCTGCTTTCATGAAAATGCCATGAGTCTGTGCACATTCCGTTGCAAACCAGTGAACACATGCAATTTACCCTTTACTCTGGCTTCTGACGTGGCCAAACAGCATCATGCACAAAGAGTATTTAGCTACTTGACGGCCTTGTCTTCTCTGATTACTGGAACACATTTAATACCCAAGCATCTGCATATCGGGCAGCTATTCAGGGAAGACTCTGGTAAAGAAATGGCCAGACTACAATCTCTAGAATACCACAGGCATTGGGTTCCATGCTCCGGAAAATAAGGCCCCATCACTTCACAACTGTGCAACGGAAGGGCATACACTTACATTGGAGCCGTCCTCTAAGGTGTAGTCACCCCAGGATTCGTCGTCACCGCCACCCATGAGCTGCAGCCGGAACTCTTTGATCCATCCCTCGCCTCCCAGCTTCGGGATCTTCTTGCCCCGTGCCTGGATGGAGGTCAGGATGACCTCCTGGTCAAAGGTCACCATCAGAAAGGGGTCGAGGTCCTTGGGGTCAGGCACCCACAGGCTGGTGCTGGATGTTGTGGGGTTGTAGTCCTTGTAAATGCTGGACGGCGCAAAGGTCAGGCGCACAGGGCTCAGGCGTCTTGGGGCCTTCTTGGGTTTGCCTACAGGGAGGAAGAAGACGACTCAATTTTAGGCCTTCTTTTGACTGCCTTTGTAGCCACAACACCCATTTGTAGCATTATCACTCACACTCACGGAGCAATTCTGTAAAAACCAGTGAACTTAACCACAGGCTTGAAGCATAATTATAAGTTCCATTTATTCCGTTATTTTCTAAAGAGGCTCTGCGTGATAGCCATCTTGAAGGGTAGTTGTTTTGTTCCACATAGAAACATTCCTTGTGCCTACCCTGTGGAACAAAAGCACTGGCCTGCAACTCCTAATGAAGTTTCATTCTTGATAAAACAAATTTTACATCTGCCGCCAACATTGTGTACTCTTGCCATTTTAAATTTTCAAATCCTGAAGCCACAATTTGAACAGCTTTTTAGCACGTGCACACGCATAAAAATATATATTACAAACTTAAATAACTGGCCCATAATGGAAATACATTCAATGTAAATGTACATAGATTTTCCAGTGCCATACAACTTAAAGCTCACAAGTAGTGGGCTATGTCATCACATTTAAAATTAGTGAAAATAAAAAAGATTGATTGTTCTTTATAAATAACAAACAACATTTTGGTACACCATTTTGCATTAATTTTGTATTCCATACCAGTTCACCCCCAAACTGGAAAACCCATTCAGGGCACAGCATCATTTTGCACAGTGTTGCAATTCCCAGAATCAGCACACAGAGGCCACAGAAGCCACTGTGGGGGCCATCTTACAATGTTAATCACAATGCTAACACAATGGAGGCTACCACTGTTAATAACTAACCAGTTACAGTGGCATACAAGCCAATGATCATCTCTGCATTTAGCACGGTAAGATGGCGGTATGCACTTTTTGGAGTTGTACAATAGTCACTTCAAGAGAAATCTGTTGGCAGCAAGTATGCTCAGTGCCCTACCTGCCACAACCCTCACCTTTGTCTTTTTGTGGTTTTCCTTCATCTCTTTGTGGTGTCTCCCCTGCAGAGAATACCACAAATGAGTTTGGGGTAAAGTCAAGGTGTCCACGCATATGCAAAACGCTAACAAATAAATTGGCTGGAGTGGAATTCGAACCTATTATTTCCAGAATACCGTACCAGTGCTCCACCAAATGCTACCCAGCCATGTGGGCAATTTTTCCCATCTTCTGACATCTTCGCTTATCTTGTAATTCGAACGTAATTTTTGTCATCATTTTGTGAGATGATTTCAGAATTTCAGTGCCTGCACTTTTTTAAATGCTCGAAATATATCCTGAAAATTTTATAAAAGTTTAATTTTTTTAGTATTAAACTCCAAACACTGTCCTATTTTCTTGCAATTTCCAAAATCCATGCCCCCAATAAATATATGAATTAAAAATTACACAATAATAAAGTTCAACACTGACTTCTTGAAAGTAAATCCAAACCCAAAGAATTTTCTGGTGAAAATAAAAAAAAAACTCTCAAACATGTACAAGTTTCCCTATTTGTTCCACAGAGGATGTGTATACTTGTTTAAGAATTCTTTGGGGATTTCAGCAGATGACATATTAATGCGTCGTGCTTGGTTGGGTCAAAGCAAATTGCAAGGTTACAGAATTTGTGGGTGAACGAAAATGTTCCCTGCAGCCTTTTTCTGGTAAGAAAATCCAATGTTAAGTGTACATATAAAGGCATCAGATCCACTTACTTGGTTTCCTCCCAATCAGGTTCAGCGTGAATCCAATCCGGTTCCTCCACTCCAGGGGGACTATGCGCAGGTCCTTGGCTATGATTGGCTGGCGTAGCCTGAATGTTTGGACACCTTCTTTGCTCCCTCTGGCATCTTTCACATTGAACACCTACAAGACAAAATTCAAACACGGTCAGGCAGGACTAACAAATTTGAGCCAAACTTGTGAAAAGGAAGGAATTCCCAATATAACCATTGAGCTGTGCCAGTAATTGGACTACATGTAATTAGATAATTGATTGGTTATTGAACATTGGAATATATATTTTTGAAAGTCAATGAAATTTTAATTTTAAAAAAATGGGTACGAGGTGTTACGAGTAAACATAATAGCAAATGATACACATGCCCAATGATAAGGCCCAAAATTACTTTTCTGTAAAGTTTCTTCTTTTATCGCATTTGATGGTGTGTGATCTTGCTGGGACTCACAACTGTTTCTGACAATTATTTTGGGAGAAAATGAATGCTCCTTTTGGGCTGCCTTTTTTGGGGTCAACTTGTAGACTGACAAGGATAGCCTGTAAACTCCTTGTTATTCTGCTATCACATCAAAAGCGGCCCATCAAGAAATAACCCTGGTATGATTTTGGTTTCCGTGACTTTTCCAGGACATTTTCCTCTGACAACAGGATTCCAGGACACCTTACCCTTTCCCAATTTTCAATGCCTTTTCCTGCCTGTCGGGGACAACTTCTTGCCTGTCGGGGACAACCCCATTTTTTCCATGCTAAAGTACATGACTGTATACCCTAGAATCAAAAATTCCACGAAGCAGGCCGGATGCCTATGAAATATCAGTATTTAATTTAATACTCACATCCTTGCCACTAGGGAACTTATACAGAGTAAGTTCAGTTTCCTTTGGGGACCTGTAGAAAATCTTGAACTTCGTCACCATGGCAACCTTCCCTTTTTCCAGCGGGAGAGGAGTCACCTGGACCTTCTTGATCTCCTTCGGGGAGTCGAAGGTAACCTGCAGGAACTGCTTCTTGTCGCTGATGGCTGCCAGCCACGCCCCGTTGCCCGATGTCGGATTGTAACCGGGGACATAGGAAGATGAGCGGATGTTTGAGATAAAGTTCCCGAGGGTGAATGTTCGAGCTGTGAAGGTGAGGAGAAATCAGCAGGTAATGCGCAGGACTAGCACTAATTGTACAAACTCACATCTTTTGCTCTGGGCAGGTGCTCTGAAGGCAACAATGAGTCTTTGTGATAGGGTTGCGCATTATTGTAATTATTCAAATATTCAATACATTATAACATATGTGAATATTTATTTTCAAAACTGAATATTCAAATTGACATTCCATGATAGAGAAAGGGGGAAAAATTGATTACTTTTATACAACATTACATACTAAAAGCACATTTCGAAGTGCTGTGAGTAAACTTTAGGTTGTAGAAGGCATATGTCTAACAGTGAGGCCCAAAACTTACTTTCCAAAGAGTTTTCTTTTAACGTTTTGTAAAACATGCATATTTTGCTTCTGCTTCTTTGGGAATTTGATTAATGAATGGCCGAACATTTGAATATTTAATGGGGTTTTTAGTGACTCAGCATTACTTTGCAACTCCCAAGTGGCAAAATGGCACATGCAAGACTTGCTTGCTTGACATGCTTGGTGACATTCAGAACCTGTTGCTCAGCAAATTTGCATGTTCAGTAGAACTCAAATGCATGACATGTTTCTGCTAAACAAATACATGAAGTTGTTGCCTTCTCAGTAATTCCACAAAAGCCAAATGTACACACTATTATAACCAGCAAGCCTTTTCTGTTTAAGAAAACATTTTCTTCGTTGTTTCACTGTACATCTGGGTTTTTTACGTTACTTCCTGTATTTAAAGACTGCAAAATTGACCAAAAAAAGCCTAAAATTACAACGACATATGACAAACACTGCTGCCATTTTGTGGCACTTCCAAACCAGCTCGTATCTGCCAAAAACTACATGTAGGAAATATCAAATTTGATAAATCTTACGTTCAGTTTCTTGTCCCAAAACGACAATCTTCATGCCAATTTGGCCCTTCCACTTCCGAGGCAGGAGGCGTATCCTCTGCGTCCGAATAGTGAATGGCAGCTTGAAAATCAATTTCCCATTTGGTCCTTCTTCAGCATCGTCCAATGTGAAAATCTGTTGTTTTTGATGGGAAGTGGACATAAAAGGAAATGGGCTACAATGATTTGTTTAATTAATAGCGGGATTGCGCCTGCTGAGTCACGTGACCTATAGTGGGCACCAAACCTCAACAAACATGGCGTCCCCCCACAGCAACGTGTATTTTAAGAGTTGTTTACTAAAAATAAAGCTGATTTTCAGTATGGTAACCATCTGTCATCTGTCATTTGATATGTATATGACACAGTTTTCAATGGGAGGATGCAATGTTTGTATGTTTGATACCCACTACAGGTGACGTAACTTTTTGGGAGCAGTTGGTCTGTCACTCTGTTAAATGTGCCTTACGAAAGACATATTCACATCTCAGTACACTGCTCCAGCCTAAATAGGGTCTGTCAAGGGGTGCAGGGGGTAAAATACACGAACATTCTTTCAGGGAACTGCATGCATTCCTGGGTGCAGGGGGTAAAATACCTTCTTTAGGAGAACTACATTTATTACGTTGATCACCAGGCAAACCAGGAGAATGGAATGGGGATAAGCACACCCCCCCCCACTTATTATTCTGTGCTCCCAATACATGTTTATGGCTGATCCTTTTGAAATTTGACTCTTTAATAATTACCGTACACATTAATTAATTTTGGAGTGCAGTAATGAGAACTATTTTACCACGACTAATGTCTTATACTGTTGTGTATACTGCATGAAACACAATAAAAATAAAATATCAGGGGAAATAATGTAAATCGAGAACTTTAACCACAGCAATATGTTCCCAAACCTATGGAGGGGTAGCAACATGCACAAATGAAAACAGCTTTGTATCAAGAAAAAAATTAACATAAAGAACTGTACTGGTGATCTGAACTTTCAAAGGCAATTGTTCTTCATTCTATATTCAATCCCTTCATTGCAATGTGAGCATTCCTCACATAACCATCACTAAGTAGGTACACTGTAAGCCTCAGTTTTGTGCTGATTCAAATGAAACTGCTATCCTGCGCATGTCAGTACTGTTCACAAATCACTCTGCAGGGGTCCTAAAGAGTTCAGACTCAATTTCCATAAAAATACGTCCAAATCAAGAGTCCACAACCTCACCAGTATGTGTGGTAACCCTATAAGAAAATTAGCCCTACCTTTCTACCATCAGGCATGGAGACTGGAAGAAATTCTCCAGATCCATCCTGCTGGTACAGCAATTCCAGGGCCGTCACTATTGCCTCCCCCTCATCGGTCAGCACCGGGGCAATGGTCAGGTCACTGATATCCACGGGATCCTCAAAGGTCATGTCCAAAAACTGGTTGTCATCCTCGGTGGCTGCCACCCAGGAGCCGTCGCCGCTGGCTGGGTTGTAGCCAGGCTTGAAGGAGGAGATCTCGACAGTGTCAATGATGGTAGCCAGGGGCTTGGGTAGTTGGTCTTTGGCTTTGTCTTGGCCCTTGTCCTTGCCTAAAGCTGGAATTCCAATTCCCTCATCATCAGCTGGTTTCCTGGCTACTTCACTTCCCACTGGTGAGGTAATGACAACAGCTTCAACAGGCTCAGCAGTTGTTACAAGAGCGGGTACAGTCACAGCTTGATTTGGCTCTTCAGTTGCAGGTTCCTCTACCTCTGTTCCCTTCTTCTTTCCCTTCCGTTTTGGCTTATCCTTTCCTTTTTGTCCTCCCTTATCCTTTGCTCTATTCTTGTCCTTTCCTTTTCTCTTCTTTTTGCCTTTACGCTTGGGTTTATCTTGCTGCTCATCAGCTCCAGGTTTCCCTTGATCCACTTCTTCTTCCATTCCAGGTGTGGTTGAGGCAACAGCTTTAACAGGCTCGGCAGTTGTTACAAGAGCAGGTACAGTCAGAGCTTGATTTGGCTCTTCAGTTGCAGGTTCCTCGACTTCTGTTCCCTTCTTCTTTCCCTTCCTCTTTGGCTTATCCTTGCCTTTTCGACTACCTTTATCCTTTGCTCTATATTTGTCCTTTCCTTTTCTCTTCTTCTTGCCTGTACGCTTGGGTTTATCTTGCTGCTCATCGGCTCCAGGTTTCCCTTGATCTTCTTCTTCTTCAATTCCAGGTGTTGTTGAGGCAACAGCTTCAAAAGACTCAGCAGTTGTTACAAGAGCGGGTACAGTCACAGCTTGATTTGGCTCTTCAGTTGCAGGTTCCTCTACCTCTGTTCCCTTCCTTTTCGGCTTATCCTTGCCTTTTCGACTTCCTTTATCCTTTGCTCTATTCTTGTCCTTTCCTTTTCTCTTCTTCTTGCCTTTACGGTTGGGTTTATCTTGCTGCTCATCAGCTCCAGGTTTCCTTTGATCCACTTCTTCTTCCATTCCAGGTGTGGTTGAGGCAACAGCTTCAACAAGCTCGGCAGTTGTTACAAGACCGGGTTCAGTTGGAGCTTGATTTGGCTCTTCAGTTGCAAGTTCCTCGACTTCTGTTCCCTTCCTCTTTCCCTTCCTTTTCGGCTTATCCTTGCCTTTTCGACTTCCTTTATCCTTTGCTCTATTCTTGTCCTTTCCTTTTCTCTTCTTCTTGCCTTTACGCTTGGGTTTATCTTGCTGCTCATCAGCTCCAGGTTTCCTTTGATCCACTTCTTCTTCCATTCCAGGTGTGGTTGAGGCAACAGCTTCAACAAGCTCGGCAGTTGTTACAAGACCAGGTTCAGTTGGAGCTTGATTTGGCTCTTCAGTTGCAAGTTCCTCGACTTCTGTTCCCTTCCTCTTTCCCTTCCTTTTCGGCTTATCCTTGCCTTTTCGACTTCCTTTATCCTTTGCTCTATTCTTGTCCTTTCCTTTTCTCTTCTTTTTGCCTTTACGCTTGGGTTTATCTTGCTGCTCATCAGCTCCAGGTTTCCGTTGATCCACTTCTTCTTCCATTCCAGGTGTGGTTGAGGCAACAGCTTCAACAAGCTCGGCAGTTGTTACAAGACCGGGTTCAGTTGGAGCTTGATTTGGCTCTTCCGTCGCAGGTTCCTCGACTTCTGTTCCCTTCTTCTTTCCCTTCCTTTTTGGCTTATCTTTGCCTTTTCGACTTCCTTTATCCTTTGCTCTATTCTTGTCCTTTCCTTTTCTCTTCTTCTTGCCTTTACGCTTGGGTTTATCTTGCTGCTCATCAGCTCCAGGTTTCCTTTGATCCACTTCTTCTTCCATTCCAGGTGTTGTTGAGGCAACAGCTTCAAAAGACTCAGCAGTTGTTACAAGAGCGGGTACAGTCACAGCTTGATTTGGCTCTTCAGTTGCAGGTTCCTCTACCTCTGTTCCCTTCCTTTTTGGCTTATCCTTGCCTTTTCGACTTCCTTTATCCTTTGCTCTATTCTTGTCCTTTCCTTTTCTCTTCTTCTTGCCTTTACGCTTGGGTTTATCTTGCTGCTCATCAGCTCCAGGTTTCCTTTGATCCACTTCTTCTTCCATTCCAGGTGTGGTTGAGGCAACAGCTTCAACAAGCTCGGCAGTTGTTACAAGACCGGGTTCAGTTGGAGCTTGATTTGGCTCTTCAGTTGCAAGTTCCTCGACTTCTGTTCCCTTCCTCTTTCCCTTCCTTTTCGGCTTATCCTTGCCTTTTCGACTTCCTTTATCCTTTGCTCTATTCTTGTCCTTTCCTTTTCTCTTCTTTTTGCCTTTACGCTTGGGTTTATCTTGCTGCTCATCAGCTCCAGGTTTCCGTTGATCCACTTCTTCTTCCATTCCAGGTGTGGTTGAGGCAACAGCTTCAACAAGCTCGGCAGTTGTTACAAGACCGGGTTCAGTTGGAGCTTGATTTGGCTCTTCCGTCGCAGGTTCCTCGACTTCTGTTCCCTTCTTCTTTCCCTTCCTTTTGGGCTTATCTTTGCCTTTTCGACTTCCTTTATCCTTTGCTCTATTCTTGTCCTTTTCTTTTCTCTTCTTCTTGCCTTTACGCTTGGGTTTATCTTGCTGCTCATCAGCTCCAGGTTTCCCTTGATCCACTTCTTCTTCCATTCCAGGTGTTGTTGAGGCAACAGCTTCAAAAGACTCAGCAGTTGTTACAAGACCGGGTAAAGTCACAGCTTGATTTGGCTCTTCAGTTGCAGTTTCCTCTACCTCTTTTCCCTTCCTCTTTCCCTTCCTTTTTGGCTTATCCTTTCCTTTTCGTCTTCCCTTATCCTTTGCTTTATTCTTGTCCTTTCCTTTTCTTTTCCTGCCTTTACGCTTGGGTTTATCTTGCTGCTCATCAGCTCCAGGTTTCCCTTGATCCACTTCTTCTTCCATTTCAGGTGTGGTTGAGGCAACAGCTTTAACAGGCTCGGCAGTTGTTACAAGACCGGGTTCAGTTGGAGCTTGATTTGGCTCTTCAGTTGCAGGTTCCTCTACCTCTGTTCCCTTCCTCTTTCCCTTCCTTTTCGGCTTATCCTTGCCTTTTCGACTTCCTTTATCCTTTGCTCTATTCTTGTCCTTTCCTTTTCTCTTCTTCTTGCCTTTACGCTTGGGTTTATCTTGCTGCTCATTGGCTCCAGGTTTCCCCTCATCTTCTTCTTCTTCAATTCCAGGTGTTGTTGAGGCAACAGCTTCAAAAGACTCAGCAGTTGTTACAAGAGCGGGTACAGTCAGAGCTTGATTTGGCTCTTCAGTTGCAGGTTCCTCTACCTCTGTTCCCTTCCTCTTTCCCTTCCTTTTCGGCTTATCCTTTCCTTTTCGTTCTCCCTTATCCTTTGCTCTATTCTTGTCCTTTCCTTTTCTCTTCTTCTTGCCTTTACGCTTGGGTTTATCTTGCTGCTCATCAGCTCCAGGTTTCCCCTCATCTACTTCCTCTTCCATTCCAGGTGTGGTTGGTCCAACAGCAGGAGTGACTGGAGCTTGATTTGGGGCTTCAGTTGAGGATTCTCCAATTTCTGTTTCTTTTTCCTTTCCCTTCCTATTACGTTTGTCCTTGCCACGTTGCCTTCCCCTATCCCTTGTTTTATCCCTTCCCTGTGTCTTCTTTTGGCCCTTTGGTTGGGATTTGCCTTGCTGCTCACCTGATGTAGGTTTGCCTGCATCCTCATCTCCTGGCGTAGTCAAAACAATATCTTGTGTTGGTTGTTCTGATGTTACTTCAACAGGCATGGCAGTGACTTGATTTGATTCATAAGAAGAGGGTTCCTCTGAAATCTTGGTCTCTGCATCATTTTTTACAGTAGTCACCACAGGAGCAGATTTTGGAGCTGGGGTGGGGATGGGATTGTCGGCTGCTGGCTTTTGAGTGGCTGCTCCCAGATCTGTTCCAACAGACTGGGGGGTAGTTGGCTCCAGCTCTTTATCTGGGACAAGTGGTGTAGTCTGGACAGTAGGAATTCCCAGCTCAGTTTCACTTTCTGCAGTTGTAACTGCTGGTTCAACTGCTGATGCTGGCTTAGCAGTGGTAGAAGCCTCCACAACAACTGTGCGGGTAACCAGGCTGGAATCTGCGACCGGTGCAAGGACTGTTGTTTTGTCTTCTGGCATCTCAGTCTCAGCTTCCATTTGAAGAGTTGTCACAGCTGGAGCAGCTTTTGGTGCTAGGGTGGGAATAGGAATATCAGCTGCTGGCTTCCCAGTAGCTACCCCTAGATCTGCTCCAGCAGGCTTTGAGGTGGATGCCTCGGGCTCTTCAACAGGAACAAGCAGCGTTGTCCGGACAGTGGGGAATTCCAACCCAGATTCACCTCCAGAAGTAGTCACTTCTGGCACCTCTGGTTCAAAGGGAAGGGCTGGCTTGGTTGTGGGCGCTTGGTTAGCTGGGGATACTGGAGTTGAAGGCTTTCCTTTCTCACTACCCTCACCTTGGTCAGCAACAGGAGGCAAAGGTTTTGCTGGAGGTGGAGTGGGCTTGTCTGGTCTGACCGGCAAGAGGTTGGGCTTATCAGCTGAGGGTTTGCCCAAATCTGTCCCTTGGTCTGCAGTGGTTTCTCCACCAGACGGCTCTGTTGTAGGAACCATTTCAGCAGGCTCTAAATTGAGAAGGTCAAAATCAAAGGTTTTAATCAAGGGAAGCAAACTCGCTTGAACCATAATGCACACAGAGTCATTTGAAATGTCTCATTTTGCATGCCTCTTCAAGAACCCTGAGGTAAAGGCTTCACAGGCAAGCAAGTACACTTCTAAGGGACTGACAATGAAAAGAAGTCATCAACAGATAAAAAATTCAAAACGATTACTGTTTTCTTAAATGAAGGCTATGCAAATGAGGTAAAAATGAAGATATACAACAGATAAAACAGCAGGATTTCACTCACAAGAAAGAAGTTTTAATCTGTAAGTGCCATAGTTTCAAAGACCTCAAGTTTGTAACATGGCTAACCTCCAAAGTTTCTTAAAGGAAATACACAAAAATAAAGCTACATTTCAAATGTAGACGGTGAAATATAAAATCCATCAAGTGTGAACTGAAAGAGAGCAATTGGAAAATAAATGTTTCAATACAGCTGTCATTAAAACATGCAGACATTAACCTAGTGACTGGAGCAAAGGCTATGCCCACTCCATAGACCTTCATCGTGACACTAGCATGTTTGTCTTGTTCCCTGTAGGCCCGTTGACAAAGGTAATACAACTTCACTTTCAACTTTACTACACTTCCTTCCAACCTCAGTTTGGTTATGTTGCTCTGAATGGTAAAATGAGAAAGACGGCTACCTCATAATAAAGGTACATTTTCCACTATCTGATCTTGACAACTTAGTAACATTTCCTGGATTTGCACCGGGGAGATGTTAATTAATTTTTGATTTTAGCCCTGTCCAACATGTACTATAAAAAGTGAGTATACAGTGAGTAAGTATACAGTGTTATAATACACATTGGGCCGAGCAAAAATTTTAAAATTAATTAACATTTCCCCGGTGCAAGTCCATCCTTGGAAATAGTTGTTTGTGATACCCGCTGCTACATCTGACTTGGACCAGCCAACCGACACTGGCAAGCTCGGTGGTTGAGTGGTGGTTGAGACATCTGCAGTAGTAAGCAGGAGGTCGTGGGTTTGAGTCCCACCTGAGTACGCTTGTGTTTTTTTTTTCACAAGTCTTCGGGGCATACACTGAGTATACAGTGTTATAATACAGGGCAGAAAAATCCAAAATTAACTCACCAACATGTTGGACCCTATAACCAAGCAGCTCTACCCGCATGGCAACACAACGGTGCCAGGAGATGGGGATGATCTTGATGGCTCGGACACAGATCTGACTAGGAAGGAGGTGGCACACAATATCCGTCCCATCCATGTTGCTTTGGAACAACTGCAAAATAGAAGCAATTGCACGACTAAAGGTCAAGAGTGTCCCCAGCAATAGACCGATTGCATCCACTAAATCATGTGACCTACAGCGGGTATCAACCCCGTACCAACTTCTGTTTTGAGTGTTGTTTACAAACAACAAAGCCAACTTATGTTATATTACCTAGCACATCAGTAGTCTGAGTACGGTACCTACCGTCAGCTTTATTTTTGGTAAATGATAATTATGAAACACTTTGCTTTTGGTGGATGCCATATAGAGCATGTGATTTTAGCAGGCACAATCAGCCTGTTGTTAAGCAATGCTGGATTCTTGTTGAAACATTTTTCCCAGATGGGCCAACATCTTTGCACAGGTACTTTTTGACCGATGACAAAGAGCAGTATTTTCCCTTAACTTTTTTCTCACTTGCCAGCTAGACCGGCAGTGATGGCTTTTTACTTGTCCACCAGCATTTTCACTTGTCCACGTCTTCCCCCAAATTTTAACACATGTACATGTACCCCAGGCAAAATGTACATACATGTACAGTGCATGTTCATTCTATACTGTGTCCAGTACCCGTGAGGTGCATTCCATCAAATGGTTGTATCTCTGCGTGCAGGCTCATTAATATTTTGTGATCCCAAGGGGTGTTTACAATAAGACATGCCATAATCAGGACAGATCATACAAATATTTTTATAAATCCCTAATTTGGGACTGATAATTTCCAGTTCGGGGTAGTCAGAGCTGAGCGCATAGTTTTACTAGTATTGTGGAGGTATCTTAGGGGAGAGGCGATTAAAAAAATTTTTGTTGCTAACCCCCGTGAAATTGAAACGAACAGTGATTTTGGGCCACAATCTTGAATTTCCAGTGAAAAATCGGAGGCCAACCTCTTCCAAAGAGTCAACAGGTGGCGCTATTTTGGTCTGATTTTGAAATGTTTATGTTCTGTGGGCGCGTATTTGGTGTTGTGCAAGCTGTAGCACACGAACCAAACACGAAATCACAACCGTGACATCGCTAGAGTCACAACTACCAATCAGAAAAATCAGTATTGCATATTCATAGCAACGTAATGCGTATACATACACACTCGGCACGTAATATGCGCGGGATGCATATTCATGTCTTAAATGTACCTCTACGATGCAATGCATGAATGCACGTGCTGATTTAGATCTTGTATGCAGAACAAACATCAAGTCATAGCGTTGTCGAGACATACCGGCCACAGGCGGTAGTACAGTAAACGGCCCACAGTTAAGTGCGATCATTGTGTAAACAATGCAAGCATGTGCACACTGCACTGCACATGAATTTTGCTGGTTAATGCCTCGTACTGATGATAAAAAAGGTGTTATACTGGCATGTCATTTGCACCATTGTACTTGCACATTGGAGTACATCAGTTGGAACTCATTCAATTTATTTCATTATTTTCCACAAATGTTCGTATAAATTCAAAATGTCTGCACCAAGGAGGTATAACAACTTCTCCACACAGGGAATGAAGAATTTACACTTGTGTAAATTGATACAGGTGTATGTCACAGACAGACCTTGACGGTGCCATCCGCCGCTTTGTAGGGCAGGAACAGCTTCCCATCCACGCTAGTCTCCATGGTGAACTGGCTGACATAGGACTCCTCCGGCAACAAACTACCCTGCGTCAGCAGGCCCTCCACGTCTGTCAGTGCCAGCAGGTCGATCGTCAGGTGGTAGTGCTTCCCCCTTGCCAGGGAGCGGGTGGGTGCATGGCACTCGGCCACCCAAGCTTGGTTGTGCAGGTTGAGGCGGGCATTTTGAGGCTGGTAACCCTGGTGAGTTCGGGGTTCAGAGTTTTGAAAGCTGTGGTCAGGACTTTCCAATACACACAATCTTACCCATGGTTGTGTTACCTACCTAGGGTGCACATTCCTTTGTTTTCGTGTAATTAAAGAAACACGGCGAAAACACTCCTTTTTCTGGCACTATGAATACTCTTTTATGCTGGAATTTGGTATTTGTTTCCTTGACCTTGACCGTTCCTCTTCCTTCTGCTACGGATAACTAACCTAAAAATGCCTGTTAAACTCTAGAAAAAGGGTAACCTTATGTGGACCTGGTTTAGTTATCAATCTTGTGTGGACGTGGCTCAGAGCAGTCCACACAACATCATGTTCAAGGGTCCACATTAGATTATGTCACGGTTAAGGAGAGGGCTTGTGGTGGTACCATGTGGAAAGATGTTTTTTAGAGGATGTGGTTCCTGACAAGAACCGGTGAGTGTATACTTGACATTTTGACCGGTGTGCTCTGGTCCTCCTCAGGACTGGAGGGTTGCTGGTACACACACAATAATGATAGAAACTTTGAGGACGGGGTTAAATGATTTATGCTACATTCTCAAAACACAAAAACAGATCACATGAAACTTGCAAAAACCACACAGTGAACTGTAACAGGGTCTTTTGAAAATCATTCGTAATTACCTGGTAACTAAACTTGCACAATACCAAGAAAAATCAGGACGTAATGACTGGAGGGTTCAGGCACCTTATTGAATTATCTATTTAGTTTATGCGGAATATTTTCAAATTGGAAACATCACTCATTGTCGGGGGAAAAGATGACATTAAGTAAGAGCCCTTCAAAAAAAAGATTGTTGATGTGAGAAATACATACGCAACTTATACCCCGATTATGGGTCAGAGTTATTCTGGAAGGCAGTGATATTTGACTGTGAGCGTACAGATGACTCTTGAGCCCAAATCCGGTGCCAATTTGAGCTTTCCTCCACTCAAAAACACAAGGGCATTGTACCACGAAATTCCATATCATTTTAAATGTTTGAGTTCCAGGAGGTACAGCATCCATCACACAAAAATGTCAAACTTTATCACTGCAATCTCCAGTAAGATTCCTTCTGTGTTTCTAGAACCACGATGGAACACAAAATGCAACATTCCTATGAACCTCTTCAGGTTTTGTTCCTTGAGGGTAGCGGAGAGAGAAAAACAGAGCATGGCAGATGTACCTTCAAGTATATGCTTGCAGTTATCTGTGCTCCATTAATCTCCCCTGACTCCATTCCCAGGTAATGCACGCCCTCTGAAATAAAAATATTTTATTTCAATTGATATTTGAAATAAGGGCTGAGTACAATCCTAGAACAGCCTGAGATGAAGCTGTTACATCTCAACTTTGTCCACGACCCAACTTTGCCCAGTGTCTAGTTTGGGGGCAGGCCCTATTGCACCAATATAAACATGCCCAAATTTGGTTGGGGGAAATAAATATCACAAAATTATATTGAGGAAAATACAAGAGAAAAAGAACCACAGCATAGTGGAAACTGATACAGAGCAAAATTGGAGGTACATATGGAAGCAAGCCATCATGTTGCATGAAGCCCTTTGGAAATCTAGGATTTTGAAGGATCCAAGGCAAAACTTAAAAGGCATGGTCCTATCAAAATCTATGTATGGAATTCCTCTTCCTTTCTCCTGCTGACAGCTTGATTTCAGCCAAGAGAAACTTTTTGGGCGTGTGCTGAAAGATCCAAGGGAAAATTCAAAGCAAGATTCCTAAAAGAATAGTCTATGGGGTTGGGTTTAATTGAGAGTTATGAAAAGCTTTCTTTTTGAAATGAAAGTGCATTTTTTAAGAATGACAAAAAAAATGACGAGGAACTTCTTTTTTTGACCTTTGATCTGACAGGTGGGTCCAGGAACAGGCCTTGCGACCCCATACACTTTGACCTCTGATACTTGTAGATGGGTTAACTCATCAGGCTTGTCCGGATTCAGTTGAATGCTGACGTAACGGCCGACAGGCGGAACACCATCTATGCTCTGGCACTGAACCTGGAAGAATTAATATCAAACCAACTGTTACCGTGCGGTTCCACTAAAAAAAGGGTGAAACAAGTTCAGTTTAAGAAGTTGGAGCAAGGTTAAGTTCCGATGAATTAACGGTCTTTCCGCCACCAGCGCCTTCCTCTAATTCAAAAGTATAAATGAAGGAATCCTCTGTCACTCTGAGGATGTCTGGGAAATAGTAATCTTGGATCTTACTTCTACCCTTCTCATGTCGCCGAAGACATACAAGATCTCCTACTTTGAAAGTGTTAGGGTTTGCTCAATCTGCGGTCAAAGTGTTTCTTACTCTAACCCGTCTGGAATTTGTGAGGAACATCATAATTTGAATATCATGTCTCAGAGTTTGTAGAGTACTTGGCTACTGCAGTGTTTGTGTTAATCTTCGTATATTCATCAAAGTAATAGTTCACACACCTCTAAGACAAGTGAGTGTCTGTAAACGAGCCCTATTTCAACTGGACTTCGCTATATGCCTTGAAGGAAAAAAAAAATCTCTAGCACATGCACAGACGTACTCCTATGCCCTCATTGCCAGTCATCGATATATGCATGCACAGAAGGAAGAAGCTCTACCTGGACAGATTCTCCCGGTTCGACCTTCCTGCGGTATATGGCTGAGCAAGGAGGGTTGTTGTTGACGTCAGGGTTGTCACCAACACGGACCACAAAGTGGGTCAAGATCTTGGGCTCGGCGCACACTGCGTGAGAAAGAAGAGTCCCTCACAGATAGTTTCATTTAAAAAATAGATGTATAGACGGATGGTTTTGTTAATTGACCAGTTTTATAATTAAAAAGCCAAGAAAGTATTCCAGTCTTGCAAATGTTGCAGTAATTTTGAATTGGTCATGCCAAAAATTACACTGATCATGCCCAAACACTGGTAAGTTTTACAAGAGTTGAGCGATGCCGCCCTGAATATTTGACGTGAGATCAGAATAACTTTGACAATGTGCCACTTGCACGTAGCTCACTGTCAGTGGAACAATTATCTTACACATAATTCCAGGATTGTTGATGGCCACAAAGTAGATCTGGTAGTGGTCCTGGAGATCCACGGACCACCAGGGCTGAGTCTGGACTTTGGTGATGACAACACCCTCGTCTGTTGACCCAAACAAAACAAAAGGAAATTAGATGGACAAACCCTTGGAAAACACTGGCAAGCCCCATCCAAAAAACAAGCCATGTTGTTCTTATGCTTGAAATGGAATTCAAGATTACTGGCACAGGAGAGAGGCAGTTTTTAAAGCCACAAAATTGTTTGTCATAAGGAAGGGCTCAAGACCCTCAACAGTCAGGTACGTGCCGCTTTATTACGGCAAATATTTAAAGCCTCCTCTCAACTACAAGCCACTCAGAGCTGAAATGTCAGTCCGCTGCACAGAGGATCAAAATATGACTCTTGGAAAACTTTGGCTGGGACAATGTAATAAGCCACACTATTCCGGAGGCTGTCATGAATTATCAGGATTTCCGGAAATGGTAACCGAGTACTTTTTTAAATGAAGAATCATTGGTCTGAGGGAAGGGAGTGCACTCTTTCCTAGAAGATATGCCCCACCGGTAGTTAAGTCCCATTTTCAGGTGATCAGCATCCTGATCTCAAACATGAACTGCATGTACGGTATCTGCAGACAGGTTTAAAGATGAGGACGTTATGTGTAAACTAACCATCTTTGCCATCAACGGCACCGCTGGCTCCAAAGATGGGCTCAAACATACTAGACTGCTCGGCCGGCTTGTACAATGCAAGATTTTGGATCCCACCTCCTGTGCCCACCGGAACTGCTTGTTGAGAAGTAAATGTATAAATTCAATGACAGTGGCCACAAACTCACACACAAATAACAAGACCAAGTTTAGTATCCGAGTTTTTACAAAAAGAAAGAGTCAGGGCTTTCACATGTATTTCTTGTTGTTTATTCCCATGATGGCCACCATTCTTTTGTCAATTGCCAGGGACCACTGAATGCTTCCACTTAAAAATGTAAGTAACAAGTTGGACACCAAGTTTGCAGCAAGTCATTTCATGCAACCGAGTCCAACTCAAATCACAAGTCATTTGGTCCAACGCAGAGTACGTTACAAGTCCTTTTGTCCAAGTACATGTACTCGTCAAGTCGCACACTAGTTGTGAGTAAACAGTCACGAGTACGCAAGGCAGACCTGGCTAATAATTAGAAGTTAAAGCCATGACCCTAATGACGTCTGATTGTTTTCATGCACACAAGGTGTAAATTGACAGCCCGGATTTAAAAGTTTGTGGGGTCGCTCGAGTAGCTTGTAAGTTGTGTTAGTAACAAGCCAAAAATTTTTCAACTCCAAGTCAAGTCACAATTAAGTCAAAGCTCGCAGTTACAAGTCAGTTCACAAAACACAAAAATAGTGACTCCAGTCCTAGTCTTAAGACTTGAGCTAACAACACTGGCTGGACAAGAGAACTGAACATACATGAAGTGGTTTATTTTATAGCAGCTACTTCCATCGGCCCGGGCACAATTCAAATTTAAATAGACTGTTTTTATTACAGAAAAGAGCCTTGCCGATTTCTATGATCATACAGATCCCCTTTTTATCAAATATAAGACCTTAAAACTTAATGTAGAGTGTTCAACTTGGATCTTTGATGTATCAATGTACTGGTAAAACCGTCTTCTATGATGAGTACATCTAGGAAGAATTGTGAAAATTCATTCTCCCTATACACGACAATTTTCTAATTTCCATATTTCATGTAACCATACTTCTCTTCCTCAAAATACTGATAAACAGAGGGGACCTAACTTCTGGAATTCCCTCCCTAGTCAACTCAATGCTCCTCCTAATTTATCTATCTTTAATCAATTATTTAAATCTACCATAATTCAAACATACCATTAATTATGCCTGTGACTAACCTAACCTACATTATTTCTTGTGGTCTCGATAAGCCTGCTGATCTGTCCTGTGTTTTTTGTCATTTGTATTTATACGTAATGTGTATATGTATTGGATGTTTTACGAATACATTTTCCAGTTTATGATAGTGTGTAATGTAACAGGGTCATGCTAAAAAGCTACAGCTTCCTAATGGGCTCCCTGCAGCATCTATAACCATATATGTAATTTGACTATGGATACTGTAGACAAATAAATTGAAAAACTAATTGAAATGTTCAGCCACAGCAAATGCAAATGTGAAAGCATGCTTGGAGATAAAAGCAGTTAACTACATGATGTGGAAGTGACTGATAGGGTCTAATGTTTCAAGTTCTGATTGGCAAGTACATGTATGTCACTGTCTGATGGATTATTATTATTTTTTTTTTTGGCTTTTTTACACAAGTCATTGTCTGGGGGAAAAATAAAACTTCGAAGTAAAATATATGTGGGTTGAATGCTAAACATGACTTCTTTCATTTTGCTTGACAGGGAATAAGCAATGACAAATGATCAAGGCCTTTGAAAATCACAATCAGCGATTAAAAACTTATTAAACTTACACATTTTATATCAGATGTCAAGTAAATAGTAACATCAAAACAACAAGAGATTTAGAATCTCCAAGCAACATCTTCACCAAAGATATCGGGAGAGGCATGCATTTATTTTACCCTCTGGTTCGTGGCCGTACAACTCAACCCGCATGCCAATGCGGTTGTAGTAATCTTGGGGTAGGAATCGGACATAGCGGGCGTTGACTGGCTCCTCTAAGTTGTGGTGCACGATCTCGTCACAGTCCGAGTTGCCTTTAAACAGCTGAAAGAAGGCCAAACGTGGGTCAGTTCACAGCTAGGTTTGCCACTTCGTAACGATTAGGAAGTTAAACATGGTCACGAGTGAAACGCGGCCGACCACGCTGGCAATGGTTCCTGCATGAATTAAGGCCTTAGAACATTGGTTTACGATACTTATCGGGAAACTTCTTAACCTGGATGATACGCCTAAAACATTGTGCTTTTTTCCAAACAATGTGGTTTTAATGGTTTGATTTCGCAGTTGGAATTACCTAGAAATCGAGTACTGAACAGCGTACACTACATTGACAGATCACCACGTGGATTGTTTTCATTTAGGACGCCCTCTCTCGCCAGCGATGTGATATCAGTGATCCCTTGGGAAAAGTTTGGGTTGATTAGGGATGGTCTCAAAAATGTTTTTTAAAACCTTTTTAACTGTGCGCAAGCGCGTTGTTGACTTCTGCTTTTGCTCCACCTTCAGCTTCACTCGCCTGTTTTGGTGTGTTCCTTCCTCCACGGGTTAACCTAGGTTTGAGTTCGTCATTTATGATTTTCATCAACTGGGCTAAGTTTGCAAAAATGTGACATTATGTAAAAGTCCTAGTACACATGTCATTTTAGTGACAACATAGTAAGAAGACACTGTGTACATATCAGACCTTAAAAAAGCTTCCCCCGTAAATAACTACAGGGATTTTGATGGTTTTCGTAATTTAGTGATTCATGTATTACCATTCCTCTGCTATTCCGAACTCCTTCCCTGTCCCCTCCGTAGAAGTTCCAGTTGCTCCCATCCATGCTGTGCGCGAGGTTGTATGACGTCACCCACTCGTCCGAATTCCCGGCTCGGCCCTGGGTGGCTACACCCGTGATGATGGTCGGGTAGACCAGGTCGATTTGCAGGTACTGGTCCCGGTTCAGCTCCAGGGGGGACCACCCTCCCGCCCCAGCGTCGGACGGCAGGACGTTCAGGCGGGCGCGATGCGGGCCCATGTGATGGTCGATGTAGGATGAAGCCGACATCTGGCTGTCTGGAATCCTGCCGGAACTCACGCCCAGGGGAATTGTGTCCGGTAGAGCTTTTCAGATGAGTATTAGACAATTGAAAAATGAAATAAATGGCGTGCTCATGTGGGGAGAATAGTTACACACCAACTCGAGAACCTGGCTCAAGTTGTACTTACCCCCTGTCGTTCACGCTCCATTCAACTCTCTCAGCTCCAGATTTGAAGAAGCAAAGTGAAACACCAGTGTTTGCACATTTCGAGAAGTCTGTATCTTTCACGAATTGGTAGGCCTATGGCCAAAACAAACATGCAAAGTCTACCCGTCTACAATACTATCAAATAATGAGGTCCTACTATTCACAATGGTCAATATAAGGCTTAAACTTCCATTTGTGAGCCATCCCATCTGACACACTACTTGTTACTTCCCTTTCTCATTTTCACAACCTTGCAGAGTGCAAGTGTCAAAACTTCACCCTGCACTAACCAAGGAAATTGCAAATACACGGGGAAAATGGCTCAAAGAGATGATCTAATTTGTGCCAGTGCTAGGGCCCTGCCTGCTTCAAAGGTGAGTCCAATGGGTTCCCAAGATTCATTTCCATTTCTGATGGAATAAATAACCTCGGATCAAGAGTTGCAACGGAATTCATTAACTAAAAAACACACAGAAGTTTGTACCTGGCAATATCAGTGGTATACTGAATAGTGGGTTGTTAAATCAATGTAACTGCACTACATTTATTACCTGGATCTCGTAGAACGTGAATTCCATGTCCTTCACGACTTCTGTCTGCAAAACAAATGAGGTGACGATTCGAAATAGATAAGGCAATTTGTTTTGTGTTTTCTTGGAGAGTCTACGTCCGTTCATGACATGGCTTTTTTCAAATCATCTCACAGACATTTCGCTGGTCTTTCTCGGGGGAAAATGGCACTGTGCGAAAACGTTAGTCTGGTTTTCACAAAATTGGGGTGAAGATGTCCACAAGATATACTGAAAAATCCTGAAGGCTTGGTGCGCGAAAAATTGCACTGCGACGATATCGGAAAAATGTCGACAGGTGGATTTCCCTCCGCGGCTCTTGTATAGTTATAAAAAAACTGTAGGCCTATACATGTTTACTTGTATATGTACTTCTCATAAATTGTATAACTACAGAAACGTACCGAGCTCTTTGTTCAAAACATAAGGCGGTCCAGCTGGATCTGAAGCAAATAAACAAGACAAGCGAGTCAGCATTTTTTACAAATATTTTTCCATATAAATTGTCATCGGAAACACGAATTGCAACTTAAAAAGAAGAGAGTAAATTTGATGGGTTGCAATCTACCATTACAATAGGAATTTACCTTTACGACATAGATTTTAATGACATTTTCGAATTTATTTTGAAAACAAACAAGAGTAAAATCAAAACGTTTCGATCCTAGCAGAATCGTTCTCAAAGGCAAAATGAATATTCATCATGAAATTTCCAACTGTTCTGCCTGTCTATGACGACACCGGCACCGGTCTTGAGAGTATTTTGTGCAATGGCAGGGCGTCAAAGTCAGCCGTGTATGGTTTTCATTAAATCCTTTTTGCAAAATTGTCGTTTGTTCTTTGTTTTGCTATTTACAGAGGTTGATCCACATTCTTAGCGCTTGAGGACCCACGAGGGGTCGTTGTAAGCTATGGTATTGATTGCAAGTTCATTTCAAGATTAGATTGTTTAAAATAATCTCAACATGTTATCGTTATTACTGTTCTTGCCATCTCCACAACCGGCGATTGTCCCACATTCTGTGCAGTGGTAGGGATCGTTGGCACACGGGCATCCCCCGTTGATGCAGCAAGCGCAGGTGTCCCTGCCCGAGTTGCCCGGGCAGGGGCACTCCATGGCCCCCGTCCAACCATTCACCACGCGGTCCTTGATGACTGGGTGCGCTGGTCGTGGTAAAAAGTTATCAAATGACTGAAAGCTTTCCTTTATCACTTGAGAGCATTTAGTTTGAGTACATGTGCACACTTGAAAAGTGGCAAACGTTGTATAGAGCAGTATGAACGAGTTCATATGACGAGTACATACGTGCAGATTGAATCGGAGACCAGAGGGTACGGTGAAGAACTGATCATAAGCATCAAAGTTCATTAAAAGACCAGCTCACTTGTTTTTTTTCGAAAAATGCCTGTATCCCTGATACCATACTTACACAAGTCTAAAAATCTTATCCCTACAAAATCTTAACCGGTGTTTGACTTGACCTTGACTCTGTTGGTTTATTTATTTTAAATAGATTAGTAATGTGTTACTAAGCATATTAATTATTTCAGAAAATCTTCAGGCCTTTTATCCACGGTCAGATTATGTAAGTTACTTCTTCTAAGGTTTCTAAAGTTATACTATTATGCGTATGTGATTCTTAAGTGTATAAAGACGTGAACAAAATGAATGAGAGAAAAATATGAGAGAATTTTTCTTATTTTGTTTTAAATAACTACAGCTGTACACATTATTATGACACCTACGTATGCCGCATGTATACTCCTGTCCACACTTGACACAGACATTATGAGAGCCGATCGGACACTGGGCCCCGCCCACAATACAACAGGCGCAGTCCCTGCGAGTGAAGTCGAACTGACAGGTACACCCAGTTCGGCTCAGCGTCCAGCGGTCGGCGTACTGGCTAAAATCCGCCGTCAGCCCTAAAACAAAAAGGAGCGATTACAGATCTGTTAAAGTCTGCCTACCGGCTACTGGTATAGTTCGATCATCATCACAAGTCCATAATGAGCCGGCCTGGGTTGGAGGGAACACACACATGGTTAGGGTTACCGTTCGTAGTACCAATTTGCCGGATATACGCTTTTAAAACTCAGATAAGATGCTCAGATAACATTCTAAAATCTTTGAGTTGCACGAAGGTCCAACAGGGAAAGTCTGGGAAATCTGTAAGGCCCGTTAGGCCTATAACTTTACTTTTAGCATTTTTACTTAAATGGATATATTTCATCTAGTTTTGACTTACAAAATAAAACTGTAGGCCCTAAGCCGTGAATTTTTGAAAGCAAAAACTCTACTGAAGATACGATATCGGTGTATGTAGGATGTAGTTCCTTGCCCTTTCTTGAACCCAAAACCAAAGTAGCTAGACTTTTTCCTTCCTTTTTTGCAAACTGTAGTCGTTCAGGAGGGAGGGAGGTAGCTCCCCGTAATTAAAGTCTCGAGTGGGAGTCATTTTTTAGAACGGAGTGATTAATAATAAATATCATCTACTCACCTCCCTTACTGAAGGCGCGTGGCTGAGAAAGGGCGCCATGAAGACAAAACGCCGATAGCATCAGTAACGGGTGAAGGGCCGCTCGCAAGCAAGACATCGCTGTAGGGGCGAAATGAAATGTGAACGCAGACTGCAGTTAAACACTAGTTACCATTTTTATCACCACACAGGATGGTGCGGGAATCATTACCGTGGTCAAATCAACACCAAGTGTAGATTCGAAACAGAAAGTACGCCAGAATCCAGGAGAATGCACCCCATTTCAATTTTGCAAGTCAGTGTTGCAATACAGTGACTTGATTCATGGAGGAAGGGTTATCCTTCCTCCGTGCTTAATCGAGGTCTGTGTATTCTTATCCGACAAGCATGCCGCAAACATTTTACTGTTTTCTGATCTGTTGGTGCCTATTCTTCAACAATAACATAGAGTTAACTAACTGTAAAATTAGTTACAGTCTCAGATTTCACTTACAATAGCATTTATTACATGATTATGCAATTAAGTACAGGTGCGTCATGAGAACAAAAGACAAAAGGCATTCCAGTAGCTGCAGGTGTTCTTGATGACGGTGTGTCAACAGTGGACGTGCAGTTCATGGCCGATAGCTTTCATGCTTGAGAGGTGATTAATATAATGCTGATGGCTTTTCACAAGACCTGAGCTTATTGTCTTCTGTGGGAAAATGCAATTTAGTGCAGCCTTACGATTTTCACACCACATACGACTACGCACGACCTTTTAATTACACGGAGTGGCTAGTGAGGGGAGAGGCAAAAGAAGCGTTAACTTTTTCAGTCAGTAACAACACAACTGTTTCTACATGACATACAATGTTAGACGGAGGCCATCAGGGTCATGCCTCACCCTGCAGAACCAATAGCGCGTCTGGGGGGGGAGGGCTGGGGCAACTTGCCCACCCCCTTCCAAGGTGTTTTTTTTTTCTCCAAAGAATATACCAAGTAAGAAGGAAAGAAAGTAATCGTTATATCAGCACCAAAACCCGAAGAAAATAACGCCACGAAGTAAAAGCAAGGATGTGGGGCTGTGAGTAAGGCTTTTGATATCCCCCAACATCATGTTCAATGAGCAGAAAGTCGCATACGCTTTTGAATTTGCCCCCCCCCCCGCTAAAGCTGGATACGCCGCTGTTCACCCCCAAAAAGAAGCGGTGGTTTAATTGTGACGACAGGTGATTTTATGGGGACTCTGCCATTCCCTTCCTCCCAAAGCATGTAAACATCGCTGAAATTTATCCTCCCACCTAAGAGAGGCTACACATAAAGAAATTCGCCCCTTGGTAAAAAGAAAGTCCCTGTCACGTTCATTTCGGTTCTGCAATGAACTGCACCAGATACGAGTCCTCCTTTCACATCTGAAAACATTGAGCCGAGACTTTCACGTGTCATCAGTGCTGAATTATTTTACCTTGTGCACATTATATAGGCACAGTTAGCAGAAACTAGCGGAAAATCATGCATAAGTCTCTTTCCTATATCTGCATGGCCTTGTATCCGTTAAACTATACATCATTCGGACCAGCTGAGCACTGCAACGCAGAAGTCCTGTACCACTTAATTTGAAACTCTATGTTATATCCTTTTGTCGATTTATTTTCACTTGCTTAAAAAATGAGTCCCTTTTCTTTTGCAGGATTGGAACAATAGGTAAGATTTGAGGAATGGGTCGGGCAGATCAGTTTTCCTTTCTGCAATACGTAACTCGAAGTATAAGAGCTTCATTAATTTTTCTAAACGAACTTGAAAAAACATGGCTTTCACTACAACCACACTTGTGCGCTACATAATATTTAAAACTGAGCTCGAGTTTTTCAACACAACTTTTTTATATTCTTACTCCCCATAAGGAGTCAGGAAAATGGCTTTCCGTAAACTTATTAGTAAGCCTATAGCTTGAATTCCACCTTAGTAATACTGCGCCAGCCAATTTTTAAAAAGAAAGTAAAGACTCGCACTTTAGTTGGCAGGTTAACAGTAACAAATGGAGAAAATTACAAACGCAGCATCAAAACTATGACCCGTTTGGCATTTCTTCAAATCAGGGCTGTTATTGGCTTATAGCTCCATGATTCTACACTAATTCTGACAATTTGTTCATTTTCATGACAATTATATAATTAAAGATCAAAGTAATCAACCTATAAATAAAAACAGCAAACAACAGAATATCAGAAAGAACTCACTGTTTGCAGCGTCGCGTCCACCGAACCACGGCTGTATCAATATCCGAGTCACTCAAGGAATCAGATATCTTCAAGAATGTTCATTGTTTTCAAAAACCTCAGAAAAAATGATAATAGTGATATGGTGATCCAACTTCACTTTCTCAAAAGTGCCTTCTGAACTTTCAATTTCCAGAGAAGGTTAATGAATTTTGTGTTTGGCTTCGATTTAAATAGATGTTTGGCTTTCTGGAAAAAGTCTGATTAAATCAGCCGGTGACCATCTCACTGCAATGCTATTGGATAGTTCTGAGTCAATACGTCAGTTCTGATCGATGGTTCAATTAGTGTAAAACTGCGCATGAGGCAACAGCTGACCACGTAAAGCGGTCATTCCACCACAGATGGGGATAATTTGGAGGAAACCTTCAGTTCACAGTAAATTGACAACGACCTCAAAGTCAATAGAAACAAATCATTCGCAACAGCTGTGTGGACTATTATTGCCGTCATCTAACACGTTGGTGGTGGATTGTTAACTGGTCTCACCAACAGGTTGCATACCTTTTAGGAAAAACACGCACATTTCGCGCCATCTCAGTCTCCTATCTAGCCTCCTAAAACTTCTTTTTTGCGAGAATTTCCGTCCTAAAAATTAAAATAATGAATTTCCTTTGACAATAAAAATAACAACCAAAGTGGAAAGCCCAAGAACTTCAAAACAATCTGTAAAGGAATTCCCGTCGTTCAGAAAGTATATTTCACATCATTGCACCATTACAGCAATAAATGGACCTCTAAACTCGCAGAAACCCCTCCTTCAAAATCTCCGTGTATAATATAGGCAATACTGCATGCACTAACACGCCGATTGAGATTTTTGTTCAATCAAGGACAAAATGATCCCTTCATGTTTTTTTATTTATTCATTATTTGTCCAGGGTAAAGCCCAAAAGTTATAAACTGCTCACCCTGAGGAAGAGGACTATGAAGAAGTGTTATTTTAGCAGTGGGAGGAAAACCCAGACGAAATAGTCTAGCAAAAACCAATGGAATCGGGTGGGGGCTGTGAACTCAATCCATGTGTCGGCCCAGGAGGGATTTGAACCCTGGGTAAAGCAGCGATAGAAGGCGACGTAAGTACCGTACCGCTGCGCCAAACGAGAGGGGGGGGGGCTGATCGCACACCCAAGTGCCGTACCCGGAACCAGACACCGTGGCAGTTTTCAAAACCCTGGCTCCGTCTCCATATTTGGATATACGAGTAATTGGACACAGGCTCTGATCTGGGACTGGCCGGATGTACGTACCCCAAGCTTCTCTCCAGTAAAAGATTAAAAAAAAAAAGGTTAAGTGCAGGCTGATAGGTAATAGCGCCCCCATTTTTAAAACCAAGAATGACATTTTTCGGTTCATTTAAACAAATTGCCGAATCCCAGAAAGCGGCGAATATCTATAAATACGTGAATTTGCATCTTTTCTTATGGACATTTATTGTTCCCCCTTTTAACCTGTTATGATCTCAATGTTCCCCCTTGTAAGATCTCAATGACCTTCTGATGGAAGAGTAGACAGAACAACGGTAGCCAACGTTTTAAGTACCACGTTGGGTAGATTTAGATTCACGATGCGCGTGGAAGGTTGCGCACAGCCAAATTTCATCAACGATTGAGAAAACCACCAAAGCAAGCTTTAGATGTCACCACTGACAAAGCAACATTTGTTCAACGGTGCCCATGCCAGTCAGGTTGGCAAGGTAGTTCTTTCCTCGCCTTCCACCTCTGTGGTCCCGGGTTCGATTCTCGGTCCACATGTGGATTGGGGTTTCAGTCCCTACCTGACTCCGTGGGTTTTACCTAGAACATTCATCTGAGGTTTTCCTCCCACGTCTAAAACTGTAACTGCTTCTTACTGTCTCCTTTTTACTGATGTTGATGAATATGGGTCGTTTGGCGGCTGCCCGAGGCGCCCTTGTATGCCATTGGCTCAACTATGTTTAAAATGTATTCATTGTTCCATGCTTAATGTCTTCATTGTACAGCGCATTTGAACATATCTGTATGAAATGTGCGCTTTATAAATGAATAAATTATTATTATTATTATATTATTATGAAAGAAGTAGTTCAAACAAATATAGCAATGCCTTATAAATCCTTTGTTCCAAACTTCATTTTGATTTTCCACTCGGAAGCGAAATTGAAACACATATTATCGCCCTTGTGCAAGGTGTCTTCAGAGCAAGTATTTGAAACCAAAGTGCTGTACAGGATTCTGCATTCTAAATTTCACTTGAATTTTCCACACAGACTCGAAAGGAAAAATGCATACCAAAACTCTGTCCGCCCATTCTGCGCACGGAGGAAGAACTGCAAAGAAAGGAAGATAAAATGGGTAAAATAAATAACCTACAGAAACTCAATTTCCATGATTTTATTCGTAAAATGATTTAAGTAGTAGCAAGAAGTTGAGACGTTTATTTATGTGTTTTTTTCATAAGGGAAACCATAGAGAAATTAAATTATAGCACTCCAAAAGAGTAACGAAAGATCAAACGGCCGACGACCGAGAAAACAAACAAATAAACAAAAAACAAACAAACGGGAAGGGAGGAAAGCATTCCAACCCCCCCGCCCCATGGTTGGATCACTCTACCCCCCCCCCCGAAAAAAGGGGGAAAAAATCTGTGTTCAAAGTTTACGCAGTTGTAACTGACGAGATCGTCCCCAAACACTGTAGAAAGTGAAATCGCATGTGAGGTTATCACGAGGGGGCCTAGCCTTGTCACGCCGCTGGTGAGCGGTTTCACACGAGCGGATGATCACGCCCCGAGAAACAGTTTCAACAATGCATTCATTCACTTGCACCTCACATAATGAAGGTCTTTTCCAAACCACGGCTTCCCAACCGCAGGTCATTGTAGCTGAAATAGAAACTAGGTGTAAGTCCCATAAATATTGATATTTAATTAAAACGGTTTGAAATTCTAGTGAAAAAGATCATAACAACATGTTTATCTGGTAAAACAGGTTTTTTTATCCAGATAAAAACTTCCGAAGTCAGTGTTTTTAATAGTGCGTGTAGCCGAAATGGATACGAAGCTTAGATTTGGAACCCCCATTGATTCACCACGCGTGTGAAGTTGGTTTGTAAGGCGTGGACTCAACCGCAACGTGAACGCTACATTCAGCTGGCGATGCTAGGGATTGTGGTGACAGTTTCCGGTGTGTGTGTTGCACGCTTTTGTTGTCTTAGATCTAACCATCAAAGATCGTTTGGCCCAAATTGTTCCCCGATCGCAGAGTGTTACTGGTGAATTGCTACCCGAGATTGATTCCAGTGTGAGAGAAAGACGAAAATGGCAACAAACGGCGATCCGGAAAGTGAGTAGCCCAAGTGCTTAAATTTCTTTGCTCTCTAAAGCGAGAATAAGGAGATCGCTGCTGTCAGTTTCATCATTATTGTCATGACCATCAACGTGCTTTGTTTGTGGACGGGCCATAAAGGCTGGCTTTGTCCTGCGCTGCGTGAGTGACGTGCAGCCGGTCTGCAGTGCTGCTGATCTTGGCTGGATCGTTGTTTACATATTTACGATGATTGCATCGTGCTTGTAGTTGTGACTATTGTTACGAGATTTCAGTTTTTGTGACTTCTTTTTCAACCGTGTAATCATACCGCACTGCAGTGCAAGGAAGGTGCTCAAATCAAGGGAAAAGGAAGGAGGCTGGATGAGAAACTAGGCTACTGTATTCCTTTTGTATCTAATGCAGCTTATGACTTAAGTATACTGCAAAACTGAGCCTAGGCTTTCGAGTTAAACGTAGGGTGAGTGCGGGAATTTTCGACCAGGAAGAAAATTTGACCAACTGCATTCAAAAACTACACTGCTGGTCAAATTTCTTGCTTTTCTCATGTGGTCGAATACCCCCACCTTTACCCTGTATCGTATACAGGCTTTCCAACAAAGGAGCCGAGTTTGTAAATTTAGTTTCTTTAAGTGGCAAAGTGTGGCTTGTAAAATTTTGCCAACTACAGGGTTTGCATCCTGCCTCCTTTTTTTGTCAGTTGAAAAGTATTTCCAAATTTTCTGAGAAAAAAATGTCGAAAATGCATGGTAAAGAGTTGCACTTATGTACATCATTAAGTTTCCCTTGCAGTGCAGTGATTTACTAGCCATCAGAAAATGATAACATGTCCTGAAAAGTCAAATTTAACAGAGAAAATATTCAAAGAAATTTAGTTTGAAAACACTCAAAATTTTTCAGACCAGACTCCTAGGGTTTGTGCACAGGCTGTCAATTGATTCCGGATATGGAACTCTTTCCTTGCACTAAACTCTCTACACAACCAACATCTACAGTGGAGTCAGGATGCTGCAGTCTTACTGTGTTAAGTATGAAGTCATTTACAAGTTCTGTCTTTTTCTGAAAGAGGGAAATTCCACATACATGGACTACCCAATAAAAAATTGTAGGAACTAAAATAATGCTTGTGTTATTTTAACAGTGTTTATCTGTTCGTCCTTTCAAATGCTGTCTGAGTTCATATGTATGTTGAGTTGATGAAATGTTGCCCATTTCACATCATTTTGTAAGATAAATAACACTTAGGGCTGAGCTCGCACTCCTTCAGCATTCCATGCCAAGGACACACTATCGTTTGTTCAAGTTCAAAGATTTTAATGAGATCAAGGTCCGCCCAAGAGCTGAGAAGGACAAATAATGATTTAACCAGTCGAGGATTTCCGGGACATTATATGGTGTCAACAGATTCAGGAAGTCATCGCCACAGTGAGGAGAGGGTCTTCAATACTGTTCAGCTTGTGAAATTTTGTTCTTAGAGGATGTGGGATGTTACTGATACCCATATGGAGCTTTTTTCCATTTTTCAAATTATCAGTTTGTCTGCAGCCCCCAAAATATCCACCGCTTGGCTGAAAACCTCAAGATTCATCATTTGGAGCTAGGCTCTGCATGTTTCACTAAAAGAAAAATCAAGCAAAAAACACAAATAAAATGAAAAACCCTCACACAAAAAATAAAATAGCTTAAAACCAGGCAAATTGATAAAAAAAAGGAAAAGGAGATACATTTGTGTGTTCCTGAGGGGATGAGAACATTTTCTACTCCCATGGTGAGAATGTTCGCCGGCACTGGTTGTTATTTGGCACACTAACGGCTGGTACAGCAAAGACACGTACATGTACGTACATGTACATGTATGTACATGCTGTACATAGGGCTTATATGCAGCTGTCGAGAAACTCGTACAATAATTCACTCTGATAATGAGAGAAGCTGTCATTGCAAAGCATGTATGTTCTAAAGTTAAGCATTTTCTATTTGGCCAAACTTTAGTTGAATAATTGTTTTTGCTTAGGCAGGGGGTCAGGGTACATGAAGATGAAAACAAAAAATTTCAATCATCGAAATGGTCCAGTTCAGTCCCACTCCACAGTCCTCCCCAGACAGGGTTAGCATTGTTTGTAGTTGTTTGGAAACTTTGGATAGATACACCGGTATGTTGACTACTGTGCAAGTACACAGTAGTCCCAACAGGATGTATTGAAAGTTAAGAATAAAAGTTGGTTGGTTATTTTTAGATGCCGTCATGTGACTGATGTATCAAAATGATTCACAGCCGAAGGGCATTGCGTAAGTTGTGGTCTCATTTCAGATCAAGCATCTGCCAGCTCCTGTTCCATGCAGTTTTTGCATGTGCAGCAATGCATCAGGGGAACAGAAAAAGTGAAATAAAACTACACAGTATAGTGTGTGCACAAAAATCAACCAGTGCTGTAGGTAGCATTGTACTCCTTAACATGGGTTAATGTTTGTGAAATGACAAAATGTACATGTACACTGTACCAACTTCTGGTGACACTGAGGCAGTTCATGGATACTGCAGTGAGAACATCTGTTATAACCACACAGAATTTGTCAAGACCAGCGGTTAAAAGCAACTAGATAAAAAATGTGATGAAATACTGGTACAGTTTATCGACCCCTGTTCAGGATATCCCTACTGTTGTAAATGTACATACATGGACATGTATACACATGTCCATGTATGAACATGTCCATGTATGTATACAATAAGGTTGAAATAATGTACGTGTATTTCTTACATGTTTAACAAACTGTTTTGAATCATTTTTTCTGTCAAAAAACTCTTTGTGCCCTCTAACCCAACTGTCAACATAAAACCCTGGTTTTCCATGAATTACAAGTTCTTGATCCTGGACCAGACAGTCTTCATACAAAGAACTATCATATACAGGCTATATGTGTGGTTTTTGTCCATTAGTTGTGTTGCATAATAATGCAACATGTCTATTGTGTTGAAAAGAAATAATTCAATTTAAATTCATTACGATTAAATCTCTGAAGTGGTTCCAACCACATACCACTGTACATATGTACAGTATATGTAATGCACACATAATGCTTATTGTTTAAAATGATGATATGGTACCTTTTTGAAAGTGGTAGTTGTTGAAAATTTGAAATATTTGAAGCGCTTGGAATTGTTGTGGGTCACCCTCTGACCCCTTGTCACCCAACTGGGAACACTGGAAGAAATGACGTCACACATCAACACAGCATGCCAAGGCTGGGAGCAGTACCCACCAAGCAGGCCCAGAACCTTGTCAAGTTGCGACCTCGCACGTAGACCCTGTCAAGAGATTTATCTCAATGGATGTTAAGGGAACATCGACCAAGATCCAATACCTATCAAAAAGTAATTTTGGAAAGAGATGACCACCAAAGCACATGCAGGCCTACTTTACCTACAATCTATACATATATGCATTCTAAAGATGTTAATGTTGCAGGGTTGAAGATTATTTTGTAGAGGTTTATTGACTTAGATTTTACAAATTTCTGACGTTGGCAGGAAATAGTTCACAAGTTTTGTAGTTTACTGTCCAGCACCACATTACACAGCTGTTATTGTCCTACCGAATTTAAAACCACAAGCCATCCAGACTCAAGTCAAGTCACTATGAGTATGACATACACACCTGCTTTGTTGTTGCTTATCAGCTGTTATGAATTTGTGGCCAGATATTGTACAGAATTGTGCACAGTTTGACTGCTGATGGAATTGTATAAAAATGGAACAGTTACACTGCTGTTTATACCAGACTTACATTTGTACAATAGTGCCCATCCACCCCCACCCCCTTGGATATAGATACATGTCTAAAGCTATTCTAGGAAACAGTCTTCGAAATGTATTAACAGTTAACCTACAGTCTGTAGTGATGGTTTAGTCTTGCATGCAAGGATCTTGTCTCTGGTGTGTTGGTAGCAGTTACAAATAAGTTTTCGGAATTACTGCTCTTGACCTCAAAAATGTCTGGCCTGCCCTCCCTTTAAATTCCTGAGGCAGTCCAGGGCCCAAGCTGCCAGCTTCCCATGACCCATTGATCAGGGACACACCTACCCTCAGGCAGTGAAAGTGCCCCTTGGTAATCAACTTGGACTGGGGGTCGCACCCTCTGATCTCTGGGAGGACCCTCCATCAGCAAGCGTTGTTTTGTTGTGGGGGGGGGAGAGGTCAGGTAATAGTGACAGTGTAGGTGGCTGTGCCCTTGGGGGTGGTGATCGGAATCTGTACAGTGTAAGTGATTTGTTTACAAGTGCAACAGGTTGTTGGTTTACAAGGTGTCAACTTTAGCCGGCAATGCAACTGCAGGTGGTGGGGTTGCAGATAAATAGAATTGCTGGGATATTAATTGGCTGGTAAGCAGATTGCTCTCAGACCTTAGTCATGAATTAAATTGTGCTTGTTACTGGAGGAATAAGGAAGGGAATGTGGTACATTACTCAAGTTTGCTTTGAATGTTAGCTCAGTAACATACATGTATTTAGTATAGGCCGACCGCTGTTCAGAGTTACTGGAGTACTTGTAAGCTGTATTCATTCATGTCTTGGCCATCTTAAAATAAATTTTTAAAACTGAGGTAAAACTTTTCTTATTGGGGACACGAGTTGAAACAATAGCGATGGAATAAAACTACACTACTTCTCAATTTTTGTGTAGAATAATTTTGAAATTGTGATAAATTATATCTAAATGTTTTAAGCCACATTTAACAGAGCACATTGAACATGATAAATTCATGGAACAAGACAGGAAATGGCTTCCCTGCGATTTAGACTTGTTCCAGTTGTGTTAGAGTTGGACTTCTAATTAGAATAAATAACCTTTTAAAGTTAAAACATACTGACGTTTTTCTCTGTGTATGACAAAACATTTACTATAACATATTTATACATTTTGGCACAATTTATACAATTACTGACGCTTGTTCATTAAAAATCTTAACCCTCTGGAACTCACTTTGTAGAACTGATTTGGTAGGATGCTGTACATGTATATATGCAGAACTAATTCTGTAGCATTGTTGACTGTATACTGTTCTAGTACATACCGGTAGGGCCTGATGTGCAGAGCCCAGCTGCATTAGTTTCTATAGGCATACATGTAGCTAAAAAAATGTAATTCCTATTTGAAGAGTAAAATGTAAAGAGCATCTGTGTTCTAATTCATAAGAGGTAGATTTTTGAAGATTCAGCAAGTTTCTGTGCAAAAGTTTCTTTTACGGGTTTTTTTAAGAAAGTGGCTCTGAACATGCATAGCCACTCAAAATTTCACAAATGACCTGTTACTTCAAGGTATGTATGTAGACAGTGCAATTTACATGTACTTGCACTCCTGTGTTAGTCATAGAACTGAAGAATGCCTACCTATTGTACATTAACTCTTGGATGGGATTTTTCTCAAACATTCCCAAAGATTGTGAGATTGCACTTTTTAATCTTCCTTGTCTGTGTTCTACCAGCCACCCTGGCTTGGGGGGGGGTCCCTTATCAAGTTCATTTGGCAGTGATTTCTTGTACTCCTACTGTAGGAACTTTGCAACAGCAGCCAGACAACAAAGCCCTGGACTGTGGCCAACTGTGAAGGGCTTTGAAGCTCTCCCCTTTACCCTTTTTTGTTATGGCACATGCAGGGTATCTTAACAACCTTATGAAAAGAAAGCCCCTTTGTCAATCTTATTTCTCCCATATAGTGGACCTGTACATGTAATGTGTAAAATGCCTAAGGCAATAATCACACAAAGGCCCCTTGTTGCAATATCAACTGTGGTTTTTGCTTTTGACTCGCTCAAAGATTTACTAAAATGTCCAGTCATTGTGGAATGTTGTTGACAACCAGCTTGTCATTGGAAAAGTTCCTCTTTGCTATTTGTACAAATTACATTTGTATCCTTTTTACTGGGTGGTGAGGTCTGAAAACTTCAAATTGTTACATGTACTTGTAAATTCAGATGGTGGCTTTGAATATTTGCAGTAAGAGTAGATACTGGCAGGAGTTTGACCAAGGGACACAATTAAGTGATCTGTACCCCAATTTGTAAACCATACAATTACTCTGTAGCCTGTAGGGCCCTCTCCCTGAGTTATTGGTATTTACCACTCAGAAATTCCTTAGAGGTTTGGAAATTAATGCTGAGAAAGTGGGAGATAAATGTTTGCAGCTGAGAATCATGAGTTTAGGCGTGGAGGAATTCAGGCATACAACTTTTCCTCGGATCAGCTTATTTCCTCGTTTTTTACTTTAAACTCGTGCCACTGGAAATTGACAAACACAGTACAAAGTCCTGTAAAGATTGGAATTTCCTCCTTTTTTGTCAAAATCCAAGTTGCATGACTGATTTTTTGTCTAGAGCTAGGTCTTCGCTCCACTGGAAATGTGTGGAGAGGCGTAAACACTAGACCTAGCCGTAGCTTTTGAAGCCAATGACTGAATATCCAATGTACCAGTTGGCAAGTTGAAGTGTATTGATAGATGTACATTGTACATGTATTTTATTATAGATACTGTGATAATGGTAAACATTGGGGCTTTTTCAGGCATGCAACTTGGACTTTGACAAAAAACAAGGAAATTCAAATCTTCACAAGAGTTTGTATAGTGTTTTTCAATTTTCAGTGGCATGAGTGTGAAGTGAAAAATGAAGAAATCTGCTGATAGGAGGAAAAGTTGCATGCCCACTTTTTACAGGGAATAAAATGCATCAGAATCAACAAATAAATCACAGACTAAAACTTTTCAAATAGAATGCCTATTATTTTTCTTCCAGGGTTGAAAACTACAATTTGTCAGGCTTGTTTTTTCAAGATTTCAGGAGGGTTAACTGGATTGTTCCTAATTTTTAGAGTTAAAAATCATCCAGGTTTGGCTATTTTTTGCCCTTAAAAATAAAACTGTTGTTTACATGTATGTAGTCATGCCTTGTCAGCTCTGAAAAGCACTGAAAAGCGTTACCATTTAAGTTTGTCATTTACATGTATGTGTACTAGCAGCCCCATCTACTTGATATGTTGTAGATTTTCCTTTATCCCAAGTCTCATCGCAGTCCAACTTCTGAAAGTCTGACAATCTGATGTGGAAACATGCTCTGGAATTGGTCTGCAACTCTTCATATCCTTTGAATCCCTAGGTTTAAAATGATTTTGAGATACTAAGGAATACAAACCAAATTATTGACAGAAGATGTGGCAAAAGCTAAAAAAGTAAAAAAAAAACATTACAGCACACTAACAAGAAATCTCAAAACAAAATGCTGGCAACCAATTTGATGAGGTAAACTGGTTGCATGCATTGAGTGGTAGTTAGCACAATAATGATGGTCTGACTTAAGCAATTCAAATCAGGACTATGTGTATAAAAAAGAGAAGGAACTTGGAACAGTGCACTCTGCTTGTTGAACAAGCAGAGTAAATTAAATGTACAGTAAATTACATGTACATGTAGTATGCAAGGTGAACTGGTAATCTATGTACCCGGATCTTAGATTATCTTGGAATGTTAGGCCAGTGTGTCCTTGTCAGACTTGGTAATCCATGTTTAATCCTTGGCAAATCCCTTCCGTATTCAGGCTGGGGGAAAAGAGAAAAGAAAAGAAGAGAAAAAGGATTTTCCCAAGGAAAATGTGTTGGTGGTAAGTTATAAAAATACAAGAGAAGCTTGTACATATACAGTACATGTACCGGTACCTGTGCGCGTGTAAAAGTTCACCATTCATCTATAGGGGGTCAAACTGAAAGTGTAACTTCTCTTTGAAGCTTGGTATTTCAGGGGCTTTTTGTTTCTAGATTGAATGAAAAAAGCAAGAATGGTATACCCGGTAAAAAGTTTCGTGTCAAGATCAAGATGTTTCATGTTTGCTCCAATGAAAGCTGCAGTTGTTTTAGGTGTGTACAAAACTCGGGACTCATACACGTACTGTACTGTTTGTAATGGTAGCTCTGTGACTTGTTCTGTGACTGATTGACATACATCAATGTACATGTATGCCTGTATTAAAAAGTCTTGATCTGATTGCACTTGGGTATGTTGTACTCGGTACCAGTTATATTGGAGGTGTGTGTACCTGTGCTATACAGGTACTGACGTTTGCTGTTCTTTTTGTAATACATACATTGGAAGGGGAACATCAAGCATGTGAAATTTATAGTATTTACAATATGCCAGTAGTAAGCAGTTTTGGTATCTTGGAGGGTAATTTACATGCACCTTTAAAAGGAATTGTAATAAAAACCTTTAAAAAACTAAAAGTGACAAGCTATTAAAACAGAACATGTTCAGCTGAAGTTTCATCTGTCAAAGCAAATATACAGCCCAAAACACTCCATCAATTCCAAGGATGAATGTGACAGGAAATTATTTTGGGTCACATCTGTTCAGTTTAAATGCAAGTGCTTCCTTCTTTGATTTGATTTGGCAGTGCAGCCAAAGATGAATTGCATCGTTAAAGAGAGAGAGGCGAAGATGGAACACTTTCCTTTCCTGCCACGTTACCATACATGTATGCCTAGAGATTGCCAGGAGTGATAAATGCTCTAATCTCAGTAAATCTCTGGATTTAAGGCAGAGCTTAGGCTAACAATGGTACTTGACTTCACACACAAGTGGTACAATCCATGCCACAAAAAAAGATTACAAGATGTAAGGTATTTGGTTTCTTTTCTGATGTGGTGAAAACCACAATTGCCCACTTCAGATAAAAAGGACAGCCTCTTAGTATAAGTAAACCTACATGTATATGTTGTTAGGCTAGTACTTCTTGACAGAAGGGGTTGTTGGTGGACCAAAGTACAATGTACATATGTGTGTGGAGTGAGTCCAAAGCCCATCCACTGTAGATCTCTCTCTAGAGAAACCATGGTCTTGAGATTAGAGCCCTAAAATCCCTAAAATCAAAGGAAATGTAGGATTTATAATATGGGCAATGCTCAGAAGATATCAAGAGCAAAGTCGGCAGACCTGTCACAGTTGTGTGGCAAACAAAGGACCCCTTTGTATTTCCTACTTGTCATTTGGTGAACTTTATGGCGATGTACTAGTACATTACATAAACGTATAAGGGATTATCAGATCACAGGTCCAGGCTTGGAAATTGAAATGCCCGTGCACCCTTAAAATTAACCTTCTGTCTTACATTTGTACAAATGTATGTACAGTGCTTGCAACCTGCACTTACAATGTCCATTTGAAGGTTAAAGAAAAATCTCCTTTTGCCTATAACTTGTATGGGTGGCCAAAGTTTTCCGAAATATCACCTTTTGGTTAGTTTTGAATTTTACCTCCAGTTCTTTCAAAATTGACAATTGTCCCTTTGATTTTAAATTGGGTTGTATTACTCACACCATTATCCAGTGTTCTGACACTGTGACAGCTGTGTGGAATTTGTAACACTTAATGAATTTTTCTTTTACTTTTGTACTGATGGCCAACTGTAGTTTTAGCGGCCACTTGTTGGAAAACACGACTGTGACATCAAAAGAACACCCCAGAAAGTGCCATGAGACCCACATTTCATGCACATTTGCAAGCTCCAAACCCCAATCTCAATGCCAAATTAGTTGCATCAGTTAATCAACTTGCTAAAAAGGAGGATGCAAGTGATGGGGGCTATACATGTATGTGTATGTTACATGTATACCCAGAGTTCTAATTTGGGAATAACAGTTCCGTTAAAACAGGGCAGAAGGAATCGGACATACCAGCAGTACTCTGATGCGCTGCCGTGTCTGTGGAGTATCCCTACGCATGCAGTATCCATTACATGTGCGTGTATTGGTTACATGGATGGGGAGGAGAGCTGTTGGTAAGACAGTAAAGGAAAAGGATTGACTCCACAACACTCCCTAGATTGGTCCACCTGGATCACAGTACCCTTTCCATGTACGCATATTCTAATAAATAATGTGTGATTGCCTTCAGACAATATTTATTGTGAATTAGGTTTCAATAGATTCACTTCAATGGGATGGGGATAAAATACCCCATCACATTGCTCATGTACATACATGTACACTGTAGGCCTAATTACATCACATGTACATGTACAAGAATGCATTAATGTGCTTTGGTGGGTGTCTTTATCTTTTGTGTTTTCCCTGGTTGTTCCCTTGCTCCGCGTAAATTTGCTGTCAATTCAAAGTCTCATGCATACATGTACTTGTAGGCCTACACTGTATGAACATGTACATGAAATAAGTGGTTCCAAAACAATAGCGTTATATTACACAGAACAGGCCACTTGAAGAGTTGCCAAATTATTAGTTGTTGATGAAACACATGTCAGAATCCAAGCTGAGGTCAAGTGGATCCCAGCTTGTTGATGTGGCGCAGTTAGTTTAGTAGCATTGCATCCAAAGCAGGAAATAAAACCAAGCATTAATTTTTTCCAGGCCCCCCCCCACCCAGCAGCACTGTGCCATTACGGTGAAAGTGTGTTTGGGCAACTGTTGGGGAAATTTTATCTAAGACACTGATACCACAGAGGCAGGAAGCGAGCGGAGGTTTGGGGGGAGTCAACATGGGCAAACTGCCCAGTGATTCCTATGCTGTGATACTGCTTAAGACACACAAACATAACTCGGCACCACCATGAAATACCGGTGCTTTCCACTGTTTTGGCAAGAAGTTTCACTGTTGCATCACCAGGAATTGGGGATTCAGTGAGGGTAGAACTTTCCTCTGCGCAAGAACTTCGATGAGCTCAGGAATCTCCATGATGGCCTTCCTTGTTTTTCTGCGAAATGCAAAGTGTTTTAAAATTAGGGCCCATGTGGTGACTATCGGAGAGACTCGCTTTCTTCCCACCCTCAAAGATGACTGTCGCCTCCTGGTACATGTACTCTTTCTCAAGAGATACCAAAGCACTTTTTTGCCAGCAGTGAAATTCCCTCTGCAACAGAAATGGCCGTTTACATTGTATACAGTGTAATTTAGACGTGAGATACATGTACATACATATGAACACTTACATGTACAAAGTATTGTGGACCCATTTGGACAAGTTTTTGTTGTTGGACTTAATCCATAAGCCTACTAGTACGGTACATGTAGGCCTACATATTATATGTATGTCAAAAATGCTTGAAAATCCATTGAAATATTTTTTATTTATAAATGATCCCCTGTACATACACTGTACATGTACATTTACTTGTAAGCATACTATAAAGCATACATACATGTACATGCATGCAAATGTATGTATTCTAATTTACTGATTAACTTCCTGCTTCACAAGTATTGGTAGATCGTTTGTGATCTTTTCATCCCTGGCACAAAACAAGCTACTCACTTTCAGCTGCCCACTGGAAATTTCCTTTTTCTGAGGAACATTGTATACATACCAGTAGATTCCTTGGAGTCAAGTTTCCTTGTACATTAAAAAAATTACACTTTACAATATGAAGTTTGTAGCCCAAATTATTAGGGTGGGATGATGGTTAGCTTGGGTGTGTTTGTGTGTGTTTGCACTTGCTTGTTGTAACCAGAAACACCATTTTTGGGATCTTTTGAATTTGGCCTGATTAACCTACACTCATTTGATGCATACATAATGTACATTAAGTAGAGACCCATCTTGTCTGTCCTCATGATGATAAAAGTTGGTAGGAATGAGTGAAGTTGTGAAATTTGAGGAAAACTGTTTTTGTTCTACCGGGTGTATGTAAACTTTTTGTCCCAACTGTATGTCAAATGTATTTTCTGGCACAGTGTACCAGTACATGTACATGTACATACATGTAACCTGTACAGTTGTGTTATGCAGATCCCTGCATAGTGACTTGACTTGTTTTTGATGTGTGTGTACAGAGCAAACACGAAACAGAAACTTAAGCATAAAACAATATGAGGATGCAGTTGTGTTCATATGCAGAAGCTACATGTTCCGGTACATGTACAATTTACAAATGTACATAGTGTATGCAGAAAATAACCTGCAGATTTACATATACATGTAAGTGAACGTCCATGTACCTGCAGATGAATGCATGTTAGTTACAATGTATGTACATGTACACATACGCATTTAAAAACTACATGAACATTTATACTTAAATAAATAAATTCCAAAAATCTGAAGTACATGTACTTCAGGGATGTGAGGACTCAGCTTTTTAGCTGATTTCGTCGTTTTTGTTTTAGATGTTGACCCTGAATTCAGCTTTTTTGTACACCTGGTCTGTACAAAAGTATGGGGCCTTTTTGTATTTCAGCTTTTTGCTAGCTGTTTTCAGCTTTCTTTTTAAATGACCACTGACCCCTCCCCCGGTACTAGCACGTGTAATAGAATTTGGGCATCGAGTAGTTTGTGTGCTCATTCCCTTTCCAGCTTTTGGTGGTTTGAGGGGGAGGGGGCACATTCAAAAGGAAATGCAGCTTTGAGCTCATTTAACATGATGTTGGGGAGAAAATACAAAGCCTTACTCCTTCAATGTCCCGACATCCTTGCTTTTATTTACTGGTGTTGTTTTCTCAGTGTTTTGGTGCTAAAATTTGATAAATATACGGACTACTTTCTGTCCGACTCACCTTTACAGTTTTCTTTGTGTAAAAAAAAATCTGTTGGGGTAGTATCGGTAGATACCTGGTACTATACATGTAGGTTTCAAACGTTGATGCAATGCATTGAATTGCTTGTAACCTTTCAACAGGTACTCAAAAGTCTCAGCTGTCAGTGAATGTTAATTGTTTTGCCCAAAGAATTGTGAATTTGCTGATCATTTACTGAGTGTTCTAGCCTTTGTTTATGTACGTGTAGCTCTGTACATACATATGTACATGTAGCCTAGACATTTCGTAATGGGAAACAAGAAGTGAATTACACAGCAATATCACCGGTCCATCACCAGTCCTGTCATAAATTCAGCCGGAAGTTATTTCAAAAGACCAAGTGCTTGGGTAATGGCAATCAAAGAATGCTTTTGACACAGTTCACAAAATTGGCTTAGCCTCTGACTTGACTTGGGACTGGAGAGATTTTAAAGCCCCCGATGCCAAACTACCTATAGACTTTACTGTGAAAGTGAGATTACACTAAAAGAATGAAAGAAACAATGGAAACTTGGTGAACCAATTAAACTCATTGGAAAAATTTCTTGAAGGTTTTGTTTAAATTAAAAAAGAAAAAAAAGAAGTCCACAAGATTGCTTGAAGTTAGAAACCCGTAAAAGAGTTTAACTTATTCAGGGTAGCTAAACAGAATGAAATTATTGCACAAGAGGGTCCCAGTAGTTGGGGTGAATTGCCCATTACCCATGTCAAGTGATAACAACCTCCTGTCACTCTTTGAGATCATACTCTGCATGTCCATTACATCAGCCAGGAAGAGCTTTAAACCATTATTTTTGTGAGAACCAACCAGCTTCGGCAAAAGTTGAGGTGTGTACATGTACATGTATGTACAGTACGCGGTACGTGCAGCATTGGTAGCGTTCCTTATTTTTTCACTGTGACTGTGACCTGTTGGGTTTGAAAGCAGGTCATCCGTGCCCACTTGAGGAAAGAAGTGATGAAATGTGGTGTACCATGGATAACTCATTTCCTATGTACATGTATGTTTAGACAAAGCATGGCACAGCACATTGTAGAAGTGTGAAATGAATTAAAATGTGACACATTCTGGCAAATGAGACGGAACTTGGCACAGGTATTTTGTTAGTGAAGCATGCAAGAATACAAACTGGGTTAAATTTGTCTCAGTTTTCCGACTCACTGATATTTTGGAATCTCATATACAGTAAGTTGTGCACTAACATTTTAAAGAACAGTATAAAATTATGGAACAAAAAAGAGTGAATGAAAAGCACTTGGTCACTTGTATTGGTGCTTGCCCAAATGCAAAGCTAAAATGTTACATTTTGTATCATCAGTAAAGTCAAACTTGACATACAAGTGCCTTGTGCTCGCACACAACCTTAACTTGTTGACAGAGTGGTCAATTGAACTGCAACAAAAAGAATTATGTGCAGAATTTTAATATACTCAAACCAGCAACCCTCATGTTGACCTCTACCTTTGTGTCTTGTTTTGCTTTCTCATTGTTCAGAATATGGGTGTCAATAGGTGGGGGAGAGTGGGGATGTGTCCTCACCACTTGGGGGGGGTGTGAATATCATATATGTTCCCCCTCCTTCACTTTTTCCCCACTTACATGTACATACATGTACCTGCACGGTACATGTGTGTGTGACATTTTGAAAGAGAAAGATTATTTAACAATGAAATGAATCTCGCAGAAGCAGTTGCTTTTAAACGATTTTGGTTAAAGTGGTCAGAAAGTGTCTGAGATTGGACCACAGAACATCTACAATCCAAACTTCCTGGGGTCCTTAAGTGGGCCCTGGATCCTATGTTGCTAGGGCTTCGTGCTGCATGCTAGCATTAGTTCTGATCAAGGTTTCCATGTGACTTTTGAGAAGAGATTGACACTCCTGGTTTGGAATTAGAACTCCTTTATGCTCAAAAACAGTCAACCTTCAATCAGAGAGCAGGTTTAGTGGCAAAATGACAGTTTCTGAGCACTGTACATGCATGTGTACATACTGTACATCGTATGTATATACATAGGTTTATTATAACTGGAGAATGCATCGAGAGTTACATGTAGCTGGTACATGTATGTTGCCACAAAACCCATGCATGGGGTTATCTACTTACAATAATAGAGCTCCATGCTACGAGTGAAATACAAACTTGCATGTGCAATACGTGTAGTGTACATGTACATGTAGGTCGGTTCCTGATTCATATGCTGTTAAATTTTGAAAGAAATGGGTGGGAACAAGTTTAGAAGTGATCACTTGTGCTTTCACTGGATCATTGCATGCACTAACCAGGAAATAATTTGTCCTTACAAACAAGCTGCATTTATGGTGAAGTGTTATGTTTCTTCCACCAGTTTGTTGCCTTTATAAACACCTTTTCCCCTGGTCTTGGCTGTTTGTCTCCTTCTTTGACTTTATTTCGAACTCCACTCTCAGTTTCAATTCATGGGAGCTGATGTGCATTGGATGAATTGCAAATTATGGAGCAACTCCGGGCCGGGGCTGAATGTGTCAACCATTATAGCAGCCTGAAGCCAAAGATGGAAACAAAGCCAAGATTTGGGAAACTCCTTGGTGCCATGCCCATGCTCACTCCTTGCTCTAACAGGCCATTTTCCAATTCTCTGCCGAGTTTCTGGCTTGGTGTTCACCCCAACTCCAGAGTCGTTTCCAGACACTTGCCTGGTGAACAAAATGAAAACAAAAAATTCATGAGCAGTTGGCCTGACGTCAGGGAAGCCAGTGAGCTAGTGATTCTCATTAATGGCCCTAAATCAACAAAACTGAAGTTCAGACCTGGGAAACGGCCAAGTATTTTCCCGTGCAGGGCTTGTTTTTACAATTTTGTTGATGGAACTGCCCATGTATGCACAGGTACATTTACCAGATATTTCTGACACTTTGTGACTAAAATACTGTGGCTCCAATTGTAGTGGTACCACACAAACACTAAACATTCCACATCTTAGATTGTACACATTCGACACCTTGGAAATCTGCTTGGGACACTGGATATATAGTGTATTGACACAAAACCGGAAAGATAAGCCAAAGCTTGAGTCATTGTGCACCGGTTTTATTTTTTTGGGGGTGGTGAACACTGGGTTTATAAAATTAAAAGGGCTGGCTGAAAAAAATTTGGCACAAGGCCAAATAACAGTCCATCCTGTTCAAGCTCTCCCCTTCAAGCTCTCCCAGACCAGTCTAGCAGGGTTGCAAAAGTTGGTAAGTTTTCCAGCGCTGTCTTCCTCTTTGTCCAAGTTCAACTTCCTTCTACATCCCACTCTGGGGCCATTAACACATGCTGACTCTGCGTGCTGTAATACTTTGTGGCATGTGAGCAAATGCACTGAGCCTTGAATGCCCGCTTTGTCAAAACTGCCATGTGCCAAACATGTTCTGATACATGCGGGTAATGCAAAAAACAGTATTGTTTGAATTTGTGTTGATTTAAAATTATTTCCTCAAAGTTACCATACACGTACATGTACATGTATGTACAATGTTTGCAGGCTGCATATAACCTGGTCATACATGTATGATTATGGCCTGTATTATCAAGCACACGTACTTGGTATCTGCCCAAACTACACTTTAGGCTTTTTCACAATAGACAAATCTCGGGGTTGACGCAGGGTGGAAGCAGGGTTGAAAATGGGCGGCGATTCACACTTGAAAAATTTCAACCCTGCGTCAACCCTGAGATTGACTTCAACCCGGCTTGAATTCAACCCTGCTTCGGACAAGGGTTTAGATTTTCAACCCGGGTTAAAAATTGTTTGTGCTCATTTCGGGGTTGAACTCACCCAGATAAGCCTAATCCATGCAAAACAAGTGTGAAACAATGCTGGGTTGAATGCAGGGTTGCCAAGGGCTCGCCCAGGGTTGAGTTCAACCTGGGTTGAGGGGCTGTAGTGTGAAAAGGCCAGGTGTGGTTAGATTGCTGCAAAAAAGACTTAAATTTGGCCCTCTGCATTAATTTCTTTGTTTACTGACACAGTGCACCAAAATTCAATTTCCTGAAATCAGACATTCAAGCCAGTCCTAATATTGTGATGTAAATAGCTGCCAACAAAATTAACAAAGAAAATGTTAAGTTTGTGAATATGATTTCATAAATATTGTTGAGTTTATGAGTATAAATAAGTAAATGCATACATGTATATTTTGAAAATATGTACTGCCTGTGGTTGGAATTTGTGGCATTACATTCGAATGATTTCTCAACTGCACATGGGATCTAGCAAAATGTATTCTGTGTGTTTGTCTGCCATGAGGCTTTGCTGTTCTCAGACCCAGCTGAGGGATAAAGTCAAGAGTAAAGGAAATTCAGAAAACAACTCAATGATGAATTCCCAATCCCAAGTTATTTAGTTGAAAAAGGTACAGTGTTAGGTTGCATTTCTGCAGAATTCTCTTTGTCATTTCTCCATGGCAACACCGTCGCACTTTACGCCCTGACCTCCGAAAAAAGAAAAAATCTAATTTCTCTGTCAACTCCACAGGAGTTTTAGTGACTGGAGCGTCAGGTTATCTGGGCTCCCACATTGTCCAGCTGGCCCAGAAGGCAGGCTACAAGGTGAGGGGATCAGTGCGGGACCCCGAGGATGAAAAGAAGGTCAAGCACCTCAAGACGCTGTGCCCAGAGGCTGCCCACGAGGTGGAACTGGTGAAGGCGGAGTTACAGGATGCAGACAGCTGGAAGAGGTAGATTATAGTGTCTGCGTTTTCTCTGTCATTGTAGTTTTGCCTGTCAGTAGAAAGTAAAACTATGGGCAGGCCTTTAAAAGTAAAAGGCCTCAGTGGAAAGCAGTGCTTTGCTCTGATGGAGCTTACCCTCATTAAAAAAGACTTCAATAAATAAGTAAATAAGTAAATAAAAATAATAGAGAATGATATAGTACATGTATTAAAAATGATCTGACAACCTTCAAAATACCACATAATATAAAAATACCACTGCTTAATACATAATACCCTCTTTAAAAGTAATTCGGCAAATGAACAATTTGACGGCAAATCTGATACCAAAAGATGTTAGTATTTCTGCAAACTACATGTATAGCTGCAACACGATAATCGTTCACCCAGGCTTGGCAGTCACGCAGTCGCACAAAATGGCTATTACCCTCACCAGTTTTGACTTTAGTTGTATTCTCATCTTGAAGGCACTTAAAGATTCAATTTGGTGAAAATACCATATAGGTATTAACTATTTTTTAAAATACAGAATAGAAAAATTTTGAAGATATTAAAGGTGTTGTGAGAATGGAAAAAACACATCCATGGAATACGGGCATATTTTGGTGAAAATTTGGCAATTCTGGATAGTAGCCAAAATTTGATGAGATTCAAACAAAGATGGGTTCTGCCATTTCCCATCTGACTTTAAAACCGAAACTAACATTGCTACTTTAAAGGAGAATGCATAATTTCTCTCTGGTTTATGCACAAAGAAAAGAATGACCAACTTACATGTACATGTTAAAATTGACATACGTCTTCACTTTGGCTCATTGGTATATTTCAGGGTCAGATTTCTGACTTTTGGCTCATTTTGCTTAATCATACCACAAACACATACATGTACATGTAGGCATACATAAACACAATGTATGCATGACACTGTGAAACAGGGAGCTTGGGTGGCATTGCTCTCTAGCGTTCAGGCAAAATGGGAAAATCAGTTACGTAGGTAGATCCTCACAAAGCAATTACAGGTTGTGTTCGTAATTCCTGCCGCGTAATGCATTTCAGTCTGTAGAAGCAAGATACATGTAACCTTTTTGTGTTTTAGCCATATTAGAGAGCAAAGTGTAGTACTAGTACTGTACATGTACAATGTAATTTCATGTTTTACTACCAGCACTTCGAAGGAGGGGGAATGAGCACAGGCAGCTTTTACCCATTATTTGTTTAAGCCAGAAAAAATTCATTTCACTGTTGCATCAAACGTTGTTGCATACTTCATATAACCCCGTACATTTACATGTATGTGTGCAGAACACATTGTGCCGAACCGGTACACAGTAACATCAGAATTCCAGATCTGATTGCACAGCTCTGATTTCACCAATGGTATTTGACTGTTTTTGATATCAGTTTTTGAATAGAATGTCACGAATGTGCAGTTGTATGGGCTTTTTTTCTCTTCCAGGCATTCCTGAAAAGTAAGCCAGCTGCCCCTAGATAGCTCTCTGCATACTTCATATGAACCCAGCCTCCTTCAAACATTATTCATTGGAAACGTGACCCCTTTGCTGGACTTGTACATGTAGCTTTTTCCTGTACCCTGTACCGTAGGGTCGTGGACTTGGAGTTTATCTCGTGAGGAGATTCGATGATAACCTTGCGCAGGTTTTCAGAGCTTCTCATCAAGGAGGAAACACTGCAGTTATACGTATATGTGCACTTAGGCCTACAGATACATGCCCTCATTCACCAATCCTGCTTACCCAGCATTCATTATACATGTATTTTGAGCAGGCTATCAGATTTGTGACTAATTACACATGTATATAAGTACTCATAGACAAGTGTTTTTGTTACATTGGATACATTGTAAATTACCAAGTTAAATGTACATCACAGGTAATTCAATACAAGAACATTGCAGTATTGGACATAATGCACCTTTCCAGCAGTAGTTGAGTTTTCCATTGCGCAGTTTAATTTCAGCTAGCAATCTTTAGTTTGTTTTTACATAGATCATTGGATTTCTTCTATCCTTTTTCCTCATCCTTACAGTGCTGTTGAGAGTTGCACATATGTGATTCACACAGCCAGTCCATTCCCTTTTGCTGCGCCGCGCAACCCAGACGATGTGATCAAGCCGGCTGTGGAGGGCGTGACCAACCTTCTCAAGGCCTGTGTGGAAGCCAAGACGGTGAAGCGTGTGGTGCTGACCAGTGCTGGGCTTGCCATTTGCGGTGAGTCACACAGCTCTGAAATCCTTCTGTGGCATTTTTAAACATCTGGATTTTGTAATGGTGGGGTTTCTCATCAAATTCCTCTTCATTTGTCAGAGAAATACAGAATGGGACTCCCTGACATCTGGAATCTCCCACCTCAACCGCCTCCCCCCCCCATACCAACCGCCTCCCACACCCACACCAACCCCAACAGCCTTCCAGGGTCTGATTTGTCGTCCAACTTATTTCCCCATCCCTGTCAAAGGGGCTATCATCTGAGATTGTCTAATACATTTTTAAAAAATTGTGCCAAGCCTTGCAACCAGTGTCTTTGGGTCAATTTAACACAAGTTTAACATAAATCTGAGCGTTCTCACCAACTGTTGGTTTGTGCAAGAGTCGCACACCACCTCAGTTGAACAAAGAAGGGATAAGGTAGCTCAGCTGCACCACTGCAATCAGGTCATCTGATATGAAATCAGCTGATGCTTCTACCACAAGTCTCATTACCTTATACTTAACATGTAAATCCTTCCCCTCACCATCTTCAACATTCCAGGCTCACGCTGCCGAGCCGCATGCCTTGGGGCAGCCACCAGAGACCAGGTTCCAAGCTGAAATACTGTTGGCGAAGTCTGGGGTGGACATGAGTATCAAAAGATCGAAGCTGGGTTGTCTTGTGTGTGGCATCATGGGGCAAGCCCTCTCCCCTCCCCCTGAAAAATGCATAAGGACCAAAAAAGGGAGAAAAAGCAAAAGAAAATTGTAAAAAATAAATGAAGGAGGATAAAATCACTGATTTGCATGAACAACGTCTGCATTCACCCCTTTTCACTGTTAATTATTTTATCGGTTTGGAGCTGATCAGTGTCCCGTCCCTTTCCCCACAAATTAACCCCCCCCTATAAAGTGGTTTTTCACCCTAAGAAAGCCTAGCAATGCCCACGCACTTATATAAGGAATACTGAAGCATCAGCTGTGGCTCTGTGGTCTGCAGATGCCATTTACAGTGTTTTCTCTACACATGTTCATGTACATACGTATTCAACCTATTTACTACAGGTACTTTAAGAGGTGTGGAAGTGTCAGAGAAGGACTGGCCAGAGACGGACAAGCTGGATGCCTATGCCAAGAGCAAGACGTTAGCAGAGAAGGCAGCCTGGGACTTTGTCAAGGAGCTCAAGGGTGAGTTTAGGCCCTCCTGTTCCTAATCAGGAACCTTGAACCTGGTTGACGGAAAACTGCATGCGGTGCATGTGTTAAGGAAGAGATACACAATTCTGATCCAGCACACATGAGCGTGAAATTTGCAAGGTGCGAATGGCCAGCCAGTCGTTAAAGTTAATTATTTTATCAGGGGCAGTTCCACACGTTTTGGTGCTCCAAGAATAAAATAGCCATATGTTGCAGTACATTTTTATACAATTTAAAACAGCTGTTAAAAAGATCATCTTAGTCTATTTTAAAAATGTCTAATTTTAATCACCTTACTTGCTATTTCCTTAGTAATTTCATTGATCTTTCTCTGTATGTGTGTATTTCCCTTTCAATGACCCTGACGGAAATGAGCAGATCTATAAATACTTGTTTAGATTATTCTTGGCTTTGTAATCAGTTCACTTTTGATGTACATGTATTAACTTGTCCTTTGGCTTGTTTATATTTGCCCAAATAAAATACATTAATTAAAATCAAATTCAAGTGGGTATTAATAATAATTTTCGTTTTTTTGAATGCGTGTAAGTCTGACCGTCATTCCCCAATTTTGTTCTTTAGAAGAACACACTTGTACATGTAACTGTGTAGCCCCATACACTACATGCTTTTTGAAGTGAGTTTCTTTTGTTAACCACTTCATGCTGAGGCATTTTTCAATGTTGAGGATGCTGGGTCGGCATAATTATCATTTTTTTCCGTTTTCAAAATTCTTCAAAAATTCATCATTTCATTTAACAGACGTTTATAGCCGCACGAAGTAATCTTTAGGCACTACTCTAAGTTGACAGGTGACCTTCATTGACGCCCGAGAATTTCAGCCAGGCCTGCAGCCTTCTAAAACGAGCCCAGATTATGCAGTGTTATGTAACTTTCTTTTGTTCACGAACCTGGCTCAATGCTCTGCTGACCTCTTTTCAATAGGGGCCAGATTAGCGTGCAACGGTGCTGTGTGGCTCATCGCTGCGGTGGTGGAGAGGTTTTGTCCCCCGTGGTAATCCGCTCGCTCTAAATGCCCCAAACCCTGGTATATGGTTTCAAAACAAGGCTGGATTATCACCACTTTCGAGAGTGAAAAAGTTGATAATGCCCAGCAGCCTGGCCATGCATATAAAGCATACGTCTCCAATTCCGGAGTCCCCGGCATGAAGTGGTTAATTTCTGAAGTTATTTTCTGATTTTAACTTATTTTTAGTTCTAGCCACTTTCTGGAGCTCTTAAAGGTGATGAACCTGTGCAGCCTCAAATGTACCGTTATAAAAAAATTGTTGTTCAGAATTCAAAGAATGGATCGTTATTTACAATGTGTTGCCACAAAAGTTCTGATTCATGCAACCCTATTGGACGTTTCTTGAAATCATGTATAGCAGCTATCTTCTTGCTACAGATGAGGAGAAATTTGAGCTAGTGGTCTTGAACCCTGTCTCCATGCTGGGCCCAGTCATCAGCACCACCATGTGCACCAGCATCGAGCTGATCAAGCGGCTCCTGGAGCGTAACCCCATGTTCCTTCCCAAGATGAACCTGCCCATGGTGGATGTGCGTGATGCCGCAGCAGCCCATATCAAGGCCCTGACGATACCGGAGGCTGCAGGTGAGGTCATGGGAACACACTTATAATTTGTCAGCTCAGTGCCAAAAGGTCATTAGGGCAAAAATGTAGTATTTGAAAATACTCTTAGGGCAGTACTCTGAGCTTGAAAGAAATATTTTATTGAAATAGACTACCTTTTTAAAATTTATTTATAAAACTAGTTGTTTGGCCAATATATCTTAATTTCAACAAATTTTCCTGCCCAAATTCATGTTTATTTTTTCAGTAAGGACCTTTTAGCACTGACACACCAAATTAATAATCATACTTTATTCATTTATCAAGTTCAAATGTCATACTGCTATGTTCAAGTGTGTTGTACATAAAAGACATCCGTCAGTTTGACTGGTCAACATGTCCAAGCCAAAGGCATGTAGAGACTGTAAGTGGTCATTTTTGCTGAGAGAGTTAAACTGGAAAACCGGGAGAAAAAGTTGCATGGCACTGGAGACAGCCCAATGAGCAACCCTACTTATATTAGTGTTATGAAATTTAATTACAAATATGGCAGCGTGAATTGCATGTGATCTTACAAAAAACGAAATAAAAAAAATTATAAAAGGAATACATTTAGTGACACTAACCTGTTGAAACTATTGAAACATATGGATTTTTAAAAATTATATATGGCCCAGGCCCGGAAGTTGAACCTGAGAGTGAGACCTTTCCATATCGTACTGCCAGTAGTCTCCCCTGCCACCATGCTTTGTACAATGAACCCTTAATGTATTGAGTGATGTTCTTGCCTCAATATCTCACTCAATACACAGATGGTGTTCAAATCACTTGGCTACGACTTACTGTTTATACACACATCAGTTGGAAATGGCTGTGGCTTACAGTGGCCTCCATAGATGCACATGCTATCCTTAAGCTCATTGGGCTGCAACTGTTAGTGACAAATCACGAACGGCATCCCTGAAAGAGTTTCCAAGATGTCTTGAAACATTCGCAGGGGTTCTCAATTTCCTCGCTTGAGTGGCTGGGTCTTGCTTTTGTGTTGCGGGAATTTTTAACATGTTCAAAAAATTTGTCCAACAAATTTTCTCTCAAAATAGTCACAGAGTCGTCACAGGTGTCTTAAACCCTTTTCTGTTTTAATAGTTTCTGTGAGTCAGAAAGTGCGAGAAATGTGAAACAACTTTGTGAGGGGTGCGACCTATGAAACAAAACTGGACTGATTGAATACAAAAATGACAATCAGACATTCCAGTCGCGGAATAGGCATGAATGTTATGCTACAGTTGCACGACATGTATGTGAACTCCATGCGAATACTGGTCGAAATTTCGCTTGGAGCTCGTGCGGCATACACAAATGTTTTGCAAGTACCAAATCAGTGTGAGTCCAAGTGAAAATTGTCACTAGATTTGCGGATTATCTTGCAATTCTGTGTCACCAACTAATCGCAAGCTGTCACAGCCCAGTGATCCATATACCCCTGGTCAGCCCAGTTGGTATCTAACCCTGCTTGAAAAAGCCTGTGTGTTTAACATATACACATTGGTGACAACTACCTGTAGGCCTACCAAACTGACCACAAGGCAGTCAGTATTGTCAGCAACCAATATGATTTGAGAGTCTTTAAGGGTAGTCCCCTTCCTTATATGCATGAATGTGGGATCAGATCTCCACTCTAATGACAGGGAAACACCCCAAGAAATGCACTTTGAAATCAACACAGGAAGAACAAGAATAGCACACCGACATTAAGTCCGCACATACATGCAGCATGTTTGCCTGTGCTAGATATCTCATTCGCTCTTGCTCAGTCTATCTTTCTGCCGTGTATAACTTTGGTCTTATCTGTCTCTTACTTAATGTTTTTAGATATTTATACGCCGTGACCTTTTTTTCCCCCTTTTTGTTTCAAAGGGAATCGTCACATCTTGTGCACCCAGAACATGTGGTGGTCAGAGGTTGCAGCCATCTTGAGTGCTGAGTTCAAGTCACAGGGTAAGAATGGACAGTGTATTACCAGATGCTTTGTTATCAGACAAAAGGAGAAATTGCACCATAACTGTCTCCACTTCTCTATATGGAGTACCAAAGTGTGACGTCATTTAAACCAGGAAGTGTAGCACAAGCGAATGGAGTATGCATGCATGTGGGTTGACACACTGGTTCTTGCGCTAATGCCTTTCATATACATAATTACGTATGTGTGACGCTACCATTGTATGTACTCTATAGAGGTTGTGCACGGCAGCATTCACGTTCCTTCACTAGCCCCTGCTCTTGTAGAATATGTAAATGATGCTGACTGGCTACTTAGGATGAACATGCATACGTTAAGTGAATTGCATGCATATTTCAAAAGCGATATGCTTGCACCCAGGTATTCTCCTGCACATCATGCATGCGTAAATCTGCATCGCACGTAAACACATCAACTACAGTCCTAAGTTAGATCTCCCATATTGTGGGATATTTGAATTACACAACACCAGGGGTTAAGATCTTGCAAGGCATGTTATGAACCAACATGGCACGGCAAGATTATACCCATGGGAATGAGGTTGCACATGAGTAGACCTTTTGTGCTATCCCTCTGTAACAAAAGTAGTTACCGGAAAGCCGGTTGCCATGCACAACCTCTGTGGGATACAAATTTAGTTGGTTACTTGTTGCTACCTGTCTCCAGAACAGTCTTTTGTAAAACTTTAGACCTTTTGCTTGGAAGTAAAAAGGGTCACCCCTGTACATCATGTATGTGTCATAATAGATGTCAATGAATTGGTCACTGTGAACAGGGTTTGTTGTTAATCATTTGGATTCCAGCAGGATTTGCTATTTTCTTTCCAAAGGTTACAATGTCCCTTCCATGGGGGTGCCCAAGGCAGCCGTTAGTATGGCAAGCGTCTTCAAAAAAGATGCCAAGCAGGTCCTTCCCATTTGGAACAAAACGACCAAGTTTGACAACACAAGGGTGAGTAATCTCAGACAGTGGACTTTTCTGACAGAAGTCAGGGAGACAGTGTGTAAGCTTGAGATTTCCAAGAGGCAACCAAGAATATGGCCTTTTGCTTCAAGCCAGGCTTTAGTCCATCCCTGATAGGTTTAAAAATGTGACCTTCAATTTCAGTTGGCCTTCACTTTTCAAAGGAAACCTTGCCTCTTGAATGAAATTCTTGGGCTATTGTTGACAATACTTTATGATTTAATGTCTTGTATACTTCGATCAAAATTTGAAATGGAACATTTTATGTTTGCTAATGTGCTGCATAGATGAAAGAAGTTCTGCAGATGACAGAGCCACGAGACATGAAGATAGCTATCATTGAAATGGCTTACAGCATCATTGAAGGTGGCTTTGTCAAGCGTAGCAAGAAGTATCGAGGAGAACATGGCAAGGAAGAGGGAGCCGCCAATGGCCCCACAAAGAATGGAGAGATCAAGGAGGACAGCAAACCCAAGGAAGACGGGGAGGTGGTGACCACAGGGGATAAAGAGGAGGGGAAGGGAAAGGAAGGAGAAACAATTGCTGAGGGAGAAGCCAAGACTGGAGATGACTCAAAGAAAGAAGCTGATGGCGATGCCAGCGAGGAGAAAAAAGAGGCACCAGCGGCTGCAGTTTCAGAGAAGGAAGAAGGAGATAACGCTTCTGCCACCGAAGGAGAGAACAAGACAGATGAGGCCAAGGAGGTGGAGAGCAAAGCCAGCACAGAGCCAGCCAAGGAGGACAAAGCTGAGGAAGCAGACAAGAAGGAGGATACCCCAGAGGAAAGCGGGGATAAAGAGGCAGCAGCTGAGAGCAAGACGGATGAAGCAGAGGTAAATGGAGAGGTGGATGCAGGCGGCGATGCTGCAGCAGCCGAGTAGCTGATTTAATTGCGTAGCAGCTTTTAAAAGTATAATTTGGGTCAATTTTACAGCAGTACTCTGGTAAGAAGTACTGTTTTGGATGCATTATGTGCTAGTCATTGCTTCAGCCACATTAAGCAACAATATCAGAAACCAACTTGCTGTGGTTTCAAATGTGCCTGGAGAGAGAAAAAAAGATGATGCCATTAAGTGCCATTAAGAAAAACACATGGAATTGCCTTGCAAAGTCTGAAAACAAAAACAAATTTAAAAGTAATGCTTAGACATTTTTTTTAAAATAGATTTATTGGTGCTGTGTACATAGCGTCATTACTGGAGATGAAAAGGAAAGGAAGGAGATAGGGCTATTGATAGTTGTAGAACTCGTGTGCACAACAAAGAGAGAAACTCTTGCTGGTTTGAAAGCTGATCAACTCACTCCCTTAGCCCCAACTCTCCTAGTTTCTTTAAAATCCACCGGGAGGTTTGGGAGGATTATTAAAGGATTGTGTGAGGTTTATATTGCTTGATCACTACATCTGGAAAAAAGAGTGCACTGTTAGGTCCTGACACATTGGAAATTCCTAGCAAAACTGCATTGCAAGGAGAGGCTGAGCAAGGCCAAAGGCTTTAATGAATGAATGGCGGCCTGGCAATTCCCAGGGTATTAAATTTCATCCTGCACAAGGTACAGAAGTTCAGTAGGTATAAATACAAATTTGTGTGTGCACAAACCTTACATGCCTGGTGTAGACCTGTGAACAAGAGGTCCACATTATGCAGGTTGTGAGAACCTTGGGTGGAAATAGTTTTCCTAGATCAAGAAAAAGGAGTATTTTTACTGAGTTTTCTAAACTACACGAAACAAAGGAATGTCCACAATAGGTAGGTAACGCCAGGTTGTGTCTGTGGTGAGGCCTTCCCGTGTTATGGGGACAATTTCTTCTGTTGGGAAAGTCAGGATCTAATTATTGGGACAAAAATTTGTCTCCGTAACATTTTTGGTAACCCACAACATCTTTATTTCAACCCATGTGTAATCCCCAAATCCCAATAACAAGTATGGGTGTGCTTTGGGGGGTGGTTTCCTTTTTTAAAAATTGTTACATACATTTAGTACAGGTCCTCGACTAGATATTGCTGCTAATGATGAGAATCAGACAAGGCTGAGTGACTTCAATCACAATCACGCAGTACACAAGATTAAACACTGTAAAAGATTCATTGATGCGACCTCATGCCATGCATGGATATGGGGGGGCGGAACGTGTACTGTCGAAGCATGTACTCCATACTCAAGCAGCCCTTCACTTGCAAAGAATAGGGAGGCTTATGGGTCCCACGTTCTGACTGGGTATCTGTTGCCCTTTTAGAGGCCATACACTCCAGTGAAAGTAAGAAATCAGTTACCCTGGATGGCATTAAACGCATTACAGTATGTTGTGTTCCTGCTGTACATGGATTGATTACCATGCATGGTGCGTATTCAACCATTTGCCTTGTCTGACTGGCTTATCCATTGCTCCTGGAAGAGGGTAGACTGCTCTTCCTCCTCCATTGTTCGAATTTTGAATGGTGACTTGGTAGGTGGGACCGGATAATGGGCCCGCCTTTCCGTTGCAGACTGCTGAGGGATATTAGTGAACAGAACTCTTTGGAATTCAGAAGCATCAACTGGTGTTTCCCTGGATACTGGATAGAGACAGGCTGTCTGTTTCAGTTTTTACTGAATGCTTATGTAATTGCCCATAAAAATCGGTGGGACAGGATGTGAAACTTCTGGCAGCCGGATCCATGCAGGGAAACACTTAAAAAGTCTCAGTCAATTGCATCTGCGTGGGAGATTTTGTACTGAAGTGCATGCACTCTGGTCCTATTTGAGTTCGTAGAACTTTCCAGGGGGCAACATTTTTTTCAAAAGGATGTACGTTCAGCAGCAGAATGGGATTCAAATTCTGTGAAGGCTAGTTTCCAGACAATGGCAGTGAGCTCATAGACGGATGCAAGCATGCCAGACAAGGCAGTTGGCGAGTTTTGTCATTGCAATCATGATCGCACCGGTACGTGTACACTGCTGGGGCTTGGTCATTTCTAAAGAGTGGGCGTGGTGTTAGTGTTCGCAGTGCATTGTGGGATTGATTGTGTAATGGAGATATGTTGCCGTCTGGTTTTCTACCTGAAAATGATCAGTGTACATAGAAGTACAAAGACGCACTTACTTGTTTCTGGGTTGAGGGGACTACACACGTGTTGAAACATAGCAGTTCAGGGTGCACACTGCACATGATCGGTAAAGTTAAAACATGGTTCATTTCTGCCAGTTTGTGTCAGGGTTGGACAACAAAATCTACAGATGAAATGTTGTCTGGGGATATGCTTTTGCAAGTTTGGTCAAGTTTATAATGGTGTCCACCCACCTGGTCATGCCATTGAGTGCACGTGCCCATTGGCTGGATATGCCACTTCGTGCTACTGCTGATTCCATTGGATGTCACAAGTGGTCTTTGTTGAGGTAGCAACAAGGTTGTACTTGCAAACCGTATTGGAACTGGCACTGATTTCCCCTGTGAATGAGGAGCTGCTGAACTTTTAATACTGTGAAGCATCATCAAGCCAGATGGAATGGGCATTGGTGCCTTGCATTGTCCGCATTCTGCATCTCTTCAAAGCTCTATGAAATGAGATACACCAGACTTTATTATGGAAGTGTTCTTTCCACACTGTGTTTTTATTTCATTTTTATCAGTAACTGAATGGACAGAGATTGTGCTTTTAGAATTTTTCAAGAAAGGCTTCTGGGTAATAGAACTGGGGGAAACTGGAACTTGGTACCTGCTCCTTTGGTCAGGTATCAGGTAAACAGCCCTAATGTCACTCAATAACTGTGTTTTGGGCCTTAAATGTGCCACTCTCTCTCCCTTTTTCAGTTGGTTAATATTGAAACCAGGCTCAAGTGTCCCCACTCACCCATACATGTACATGTATTTATAATGCTGGGTTTTATTAAAGATATGCTGTACTTTATTCCTTCATTTTTTAAAATTGTGGGTGAGATTTTGTGTGGGGGGGGGTTTGGGGGGCGGAAACCTTGTTGATGATCAACAAAAGAGTTTTGCAGATTTTGGAAATTAAGATTGCACTTGAGTTGTTATTGAATTTAAATGAGTATCTGCTTGCTTGGTTCCTCTGGGATGTTTGTTTTTACTTTGATGCACTGTGGTTGAGTGGACATGGATGAAAAGTTACATTCAGACATTGTGCACTGAAGTCTGAAGGCCATACCAACTACAAGTTGCCTCAGCGATGTACTTCCAGATCTTATCGTTGTTCTGGACTGTCATCACTGAAATAAAAACCACAAAAAAACTGAATCCCATTCATAGATTACGATTAAAAAAGGTTTTTGTGTACATGTGATGGGGATTTTGTAGTTGGTTAAACACGATTTACACAGTCTACTACAGCAATATGCAAATATCTATACGCTCACCCTCATAATCTGCCCATGCCGTGATTTGCCAATGTTTCAACCTCATTCCCAGACTAAAAGTCTTCATCCTTGGGATACTTTCTTGTCTTGTTATACTGACTAGTCTGCTTAGAATTCAGTAGCTTGCATTATTTACTCCTTGGTAAAACTCCATTTTAAAGGCATTATTATTATGTATTGTATATTTCTTCCATTTATTCAGTTATTATTTAATAATTATGAAACGATTGCATTTTTGTATCTTTTATGTTTAAGGAAAATTTGAAATAATGTGGATGTGGTTTTAATAAGTACTTGCAAAAGTTGTTGAATTTGTTTTGGAAACAAATCAATTTTGTACTCCTCCTGTCTTCTTGATGAAGATAGTGGCAATTTCTGACCAATTTTGTAAATGCGAGAAATGTCCATCTTTTTGAAATGGCATCTTTTTTTACTTGTTTAAAAACGAACTATGCACGGCAGTATTGTTGTAACCTCTGGTGCCCGGTTTTGTATGCATTCGGGAGATATTTTGCAAGATTCCAACCACTTGGTACCAAATAAAGAGCCTACAATCAAATTTGTAATTCCTGCTAATCTGCCAAGTGCTCGCAGGAATTTGCATTTCTTGCATGTATTCCATCTTGCCCATGTAACTCTGTGTAAATGTGTCGTTATAATTAGTGTCGTCAAGGTGTCAGTCCTTACTACCGTTCTACGAAAATACTAGCCGCTTTTCTCTGTGTTGGACTAGAAGCTCTTTGGCTTCTTGGCTATGTAGTTCTGCGCTTGTTTGAGCAGATTACTGGAATTGGTTAGACTACAAATACATATTCAAAAATGCACACAAAAGAAATGAAGTTCATTGTCCAGTTCCTTTCTTGGTTGTATTTGTGTTATTGGAGCAGTCTGCTAGATGTAATGTAAGTCAAGTTGGTGCTCTGGAATTGGAGGAAGCAACGAGTTTCATCTGTTTTTTTCGTTTGTTTGAATGCTTCGACTGGGTGTTATTATTTCACGTTTGCGTTCACAGTGTCTATAACACTGCTCAGAGAGTTCACGTCTAAACACTTGTATACCTTTTGTAATTCTATTACTTTTTATAACTGTATTTTATTGAATGAAAAATATTAATATTGGAATACATTGAATAATGCAAGTAATATTTTGCACCTATCGCATTTTTTTTATTCAGAAGTATCTTACTAGATATAAACAGAACGTAAATATTAAAGTATCCCCGGCAGCCATACAAACGTATTGTAGCATAACGACGAGGATTCCTCATAAAATTAAATGGAGTAGTTTTACGCTGAAAATGTTAAAACGTTGCCCACTCAATTCAGCATTAAACATTTATCAGTATAATACGAGTGTTTTTGGTTACTGGAAGAATGTTGGACGAACACGGAAGTGCATTGTCTGGAGTTATGCGATTTTCATTGGTGAGAAAATTAATGACAGCCCTGTAAAGGAATCTTTATTTGTTGTACTTGTGCTAAGATGTATTTGCATGCATTCTGGTCTGGAATATTAAACGTCTGCATTGCTAAAGTTTGCTGCGACTCTCTTTTTTCCCCCTTGAGTCAAGTTGAAGAGGTCATTGAAGGGCTTACTGACGTAAGCACATTTATGGAATCTTTCCAATTTGCATGTTTTTCTAATCAGTGATTAGTTTACTTAGTTAAATAGTTTTTATCCCTTGCCAATTTCTTCTAAAAATTGTTCAGTTTAACACTAGATCCATTCAAATTTTCCATTGAAATATCCGATTGCAAAAGTGACATTTGACTTTGGTTCTATTGGAATTCTTTCGAGAAACAGGTCTAATCTTTTCAATCATTCAAATTTGTCGAAGCCTCGGGGAGTTGTTTATCAAAAACTAATTGAATCAACCGGCAAACAGTTAAAACATGCTCCCATTCAAATTCGTTCACGTGGCATGCATGAATATAATGCGTTATGTACGGTATATTCCGAGGGGGAAAATTCTAGTGCATTAATTCGCCCAACCGTTGTTGACATTTCATTTGAAATAAACTAGTTACAGAGAATTCACCACTTGTGCACACAATCACAAGAAGATATCCTGCCTATGTTTCAGAAAGCCCTATAATGATAGAGCTGATATATACAGGCCTGTATCATACGGAACATGGAGGTAATTACAGGGTCCCCCCACAAAAAAACGCAACCTAATTAAAATTGAATTTTCCCCCAAACTAGCGTAGCGCCAGGAATCGTTGTCTTCTCTTCAAATCAAAGCTTAGAATGTAATCTTTTCAAACCCAAAGACCTGATTTAAATCCATGATGTGTTGAGGAGATAATTTCGATGATGTAAGACAACTGCATGCTTTGTTGTTCTGTCCAATGAGACGGAATGTTTCGTTGCATTCTTCGTTGTTCTGTCCAATAAGACGGAATGTTTACGCCATTTAACATCCTACATGACCAGATCGTTGGATAGATTCACATAGAATGAGGATACTGAGCTGATCCACAGATGTGTTGTGTTACGCACAAACCTCTTATTTTTCCACCAACACGCACAGGATCCGGAACTGGTCCAGAGTGGTTAATGTTACAAAAGTAAATAAGATCGGCACATTGTTATAAATATTAAGGTAATCTGCACAAGTTAATGAACTTTCTTCTGAAGCAAACTTATCAAACTCTGAAAGTGCAAAGTTAAATTTCCGCTGCCTTCTGAGATGAACTTCTAACTTTATCAAGTTTAGGATTAGAAACAAATTCCAATTAACTATAAACTCAGTTGTGTATATGATATTTAAGGTTGTGAATTCACTGATTGCATTCACTTCCGAGCGATAGAACAAAAAAACTGAGTTGTATTACATAATTGACAATATCCATAAAGAGAAACCGGTACTTAAAATGTTCTGTAAAAAGAAATCTGTGAATGAAAAATCCATAAACTGTAATCCGTTAATGCGAGAATTCCTACATGAAAATTTGTGAATTAAAACATTCTGTAAATAGAAATCCGTAAATTAACAGGTTTTCGTTTACAGACCTTTTTTGTCTGTATTTTTACGGATGTCATTTTTGGTAATTCCGTTAAAATACGGTGTTTTACGTAGAATACGTTTTCCGTGAAATTACGGAAATGTTCCTGAAATTTTGCTGCCGAGACTTTTTCTGTAAAATAACGGAAATGTTTTTACAGTGTATCTCCGCAGAGCAATACGAGCTTCGAATAAATCTTACTTTGAGTAGAAAACACTGTAAACTTGAACACGTAAACGGCATGAATAAAAACCATAGTCAACTTTTCGTATTTTGTGAATAATAAACAACCGATTGCTTAATAGTGTAAAAAATGCCGCATGAAATAAAGTTTTTTTTCTGATTCGATGAAATTAAGCGTCAATCGGCACAACAACACTACTGTCTTGCGGTGACCGATCACCACCTCCCCTTGAAACTACATGTTGTAAAGAATATAATCCGGCAACGATCATAATGTCTTGTTGCACGAAACGTTGCCGGCGTTAAAGTAATCATCTGAAGCCCATTTCTGACAGGAAAAAACACTCCGATGTCAGAATTTGCTCAGCATTTTAAATTTACCCGAAACTACAGGCCCAAGCAAGAAGAAAACGGAAAAACGCTCGTACTTCACGTTTTCAGCTTGGTTGTAAGATTTGTCGAAAACTAAGCCCTATGGGAATGCATTTCATCAGGTTGATCGGGTAAAAAACAGCACGCAACAGAGGGGTCTTTTGGATATCCCTGATGTACAGAGTGAGCGTCACAGCTTGCACTGCATTCTACATCAACCTTTGACAACGTTTATGAACTATGACAGAGGTCGAGTTCATGCATGACAGTGGGCGTATTATCATAAAACATAACCAGATCATAACAAGAAACGGCCGCCATTTGCCACCGCGACGTAGGCCTACGTGCAATTTACATTATGCGCGGGCTCGAGGATAATGTGCATATATCAATACGCTGGGCTTGCAACCTCTAGCTGTCGCGCATGCAGCACGAATGCCGCACCCAGGCTGGCTGTGCGCGGTCCGGAAGACGTGCTGTGGGAAAATGATTCAAGATATCCGTTTTGAGTCGGTGATATATTAAGGTATGTGCATTACCTATATTTCCCTCAGTTTCCTGAGAGGATGGTCGAGGGATATGCCGATAACATGAGTGTTTGCCGACCCGGAACTGGAGGACATTTGCAGGAAATTGTTCGAAGCGTGGCCGAGATGCCAGATATACATGTAGATGAGGCTGACTGAATTTATTATTCACGGTCCTGCCAAAACCATTTTGTGACAACCCTGTAAATATTCCAGTGCACATTTCATAGAATAGTATTCTTTCCGCTTTAACAGTGTAAAGCGAGTAGAATGACAGGTTTGTTAATTTCAGGCCTACTAGGCCTATTCAAAACATTCGTATGTAAAAACATACATGTAATATTTGCCATTGTGAGATATAATATACTGCAAGGGTTAGTTTGTCTGGACCAACAGCCAACACGTATCCATGTTCGTCATGTGTGAAATCAGACATAAGAATATTTTAGAATATACAGGAGAAAACCTTCATGGGGACCTTTTTTTAATAAAAAAAATTATTGAAATCACTTTACCTTTACACGATTCAAAAACTGCAGATCGATGGGGGGTGCCACGGGGACCATACCCGAAAATGAGCCAAATCTAAGAAGAACGAATACTAATTTTAATGACAGACATCCGTTTGTGGTGTTTGTTTCATTTCGTTTTCTTAAAAAAGCGCGCTAAAAAACCGAATTAAGCCTTGTCCCTCAGAAAGGTCAACAAGGTTACATGAAACAAATTCCATTTTTTTTATCCCCTCAAACAAGTCTACCCCCCCCCCCGACAAATTGGATCCGGATCCACTCCTGGGGGTACTCTAACCCTTCAAGTTCAAGCAAGCAGAATTGCTTTTGTAATGGAAGATGAGTCAGCAGTGAGAAGGCTACCTTCAGTAGCACTGAGGCTACCAGATTATACAAACTGGCAATTCGACAGTTGTGAATTAGAACATGGAGGAAGGACACAGAAGGAGTTTGAACTGCCCGGGCTATAACATCTGGCCAAATACCGCTTTCTGGCATACCTGGTATGTCCATAGCCAGAGCGCAGCGCACGCCTGCTACTCACCACCTGTTTTGCAACCATAAGCCCTCTTTGTACCCTATGATCGTCGCCGCAATTTTTCGTTGGTAATCTGCATCCCTAAAACGTTGTGTACTGCAGCATAGGAAGTTGAATATTCATGCCATTGTTGGTGCTTGATATGATCCGACAACAACATCAAATTTAGTGCTTGCGTAGTTGCTTTTACTAGGCTGTGTACCCGAAGTGTTCACGTGCAGTTGTTGCCCTTGTCGAACGTATTCTTCTGGACTTCTTTTTGGAATAAATAGCCAAGCTGTTTGTAAGATTTTGTGTTTTGTTTGAATCATTTTTATTCTGGCATTTGTACAAAGGCATATTTTATGAGATTTCGCGATCACTCTTTGTGATGAAATAGCGCATTTTGTTCCTAATGAACTAGGCTTTCCAGAATTAGTGAAGATTTTGATGGCCAGTCTTAGCCAAATTCGTACCTAGTCTTTGAACACTGATGTATTGGACGGAGGAGACTAGAATTACAAACTTTGCATGGATATTAAATGAAACAGTGTGTCAAAATTTAAAAAGTTTATTTAGGATGGCAAAAGTAGGTCTAATATCAGGGATTTTTCTCTCTCTATTTCCTGGTCACATCGATAGTTTATACTTAATTGCAAGCAAAAAATTAAAAGTATTGCCAGGATATTACTGGCCCTGCTTGTCTGGCTAAGATGCAGGCAGCAATAAGGCTTTTTTGGAATGTTTTCTATTATTCGTCAGACGCGGCGGCGACCATCATTGGACGCTTTGAAGTGCCTGAGTTACAACTCCTTCTGTGTCCTTCCTCCATGATTAGAACGAACGAGCGTCTACACTTGCGCCAAACGTTGCGTATCCGTGAGAATCGCTCCCAGAGCGAGTTTGACGGCCGAACACAACGCACTCGTGTGTTATGTTGATGGTCAGTTTTTGTGTCCGTGAAAGTGGAACACATGAACGCATCGTGTACGCATCGCACCTCCAAAAACGTACATATGGAAAGGCGCCTTTAACACTGTAATGGGCTTGGCAACGTTTTCAATCCACAAAGTATAAGGAGCTCGTGCTCTATACATAATGCATAGGTCTACATAGTACTAACCGATCGGAATAATTAATCAGGAAATGAAACCACAGCGGTTACAGTCCCATCGTTTCAGTTTCCCAAGCGCATAATAATTTTTTCTCATACCACGTCACGTGTGTCAGATGTAACACGCACGACTCGTGCTGTTTTCAGACTTGTGTTAGCAGTGGTGTAAATCTGTCCCAGAAATTGGGGATAGGGGGTGAAGAAAGGTGGGGCAGATGACTTGCCTGACCATGAAAATTTGAAAAAAGAGGGGGGGGGAATGACACCATTTGACTCTATAAACATGGCGATGTTCATGATATTGATGTACAGCTGTATATTATGCATTTAGAATGGCATTTTTATGGCTTTTATAAATTCTTTTCTCTTTTTGAGTGATACTGAATGTATTTTACTCGTCGAAAGTCTGAAAATTTGTTTACAATCTGCCTCAGCTTATTGCTCACCACAAAAAGGTGGGGGCTGATTCAATAGCCCGTCTCACACCTCAAATGATATTGGGGATATACCCTCCATCCCGATTTAGGCCTATGTTTGTTAGTATTCTCGGTACTGGATAGTATCACTAACCGAAACTGTATCACAAATTGAACAAAAACACTGCACATGTATTTGGCAAATGAACACGATGTTGCTATCACTTTGCCAACATGTTTCCTTGCTAAACGTTAGGTGTTGAATCCTATGAATACTTAATGACATACGCATTTAGTATTTTAACACAGTTACAAGATGGTGACAAGAAAGCGTTTGAACGCTAAATACGTGCAGATTTTGCTTTGAGACATAGTAAAATTGTTTAGTGATGTATCACTTGTCATGGTTTAATTAAAAGGTCTAGCCGATAACATTGCACTTCTCTACAATCATAAATCAACCGATAATGGATCAGTATGGGGAGAAGGTGTGAATGTTACAGATTGATTAAAGTCGATATTTACGTTCCACTGCGCAATAACGTTGCTGCACACAATAAAAAAAGCTCTGAAATTAATGAATGACTCAATGGGTTGATAATGGTGTTCTTCACAGTTTTCCTTATAGATTCACCAATATGACCCCAACCAAGATTGTAAGTGTGTCATTTCCATACGGACTAGGATGACGTGGAAATGAAGGAAGGCCGTACATTTCAAATTGGTATTTCACCCTAAAGTGATATAGAAATACATGTAGAGTTTAAATGTGCAAATGGTCCTCACATTTCGGTTCTACTGCATTACATAAAAGAAAGTTGCTGCTTGATACCTCCTGTCTAGAATGACAAATGTCGGAGAGGGGCGTGTTATGAAAGGAGTGGCTGAGGAATATTTTGCACTGTGGGACGTTCGGGTGTTACTCGGAAATACGATGATGCTATTGCCTGCATGATAATCTCAATTTGATTCGTGCGGGTTTAATACCATTTGATAGGAGAGTCATGGGGGCCGAAACGATTGTGTTTCGTGGTTTATTCAAAGGGTTTACAGGCGTTAATTTACCCTGTTCTCGTCAGTCACTGATGGAGATCCACGTTCGACTGTTACGCTCTGCTTATTACATGGTATCAAAACTGAGCCATGGAATGTTTCTACAGCACAGTGGATGAGGAAGCCGCACGCGATGCCCATCTTTGGGGAAGAATAAATTGTTGGAACACACTGAAGCTTTAAATTTCACAATACAAGCGATTCATAAAAGAGCGCCTCCAAGAGTTTGCAACGCGTTGAACAATCAGAGTGCGAAATCTGTTGACCCTTTCCAAACGCACATTGGGTCGACAGATTTCGCGCACTGTGATTGGTCAAAGCGTTGCAAACTCGTGGAGGCGCACTATTGTGAACCACGCATAGGGTATGAATTTTTCACAAGCAAGAACCTTCAATCACACAGCGACGTCCCTGCCAGGGCAAAACCACCATTAACAACCCCCTCTTGCCAATTGGTCAGCACACAAAATTTTGGTTAACTCTGCCGTTGTTCATTTTCACATGCATGCTCCAAACTATACTATGTCAATGAGGCATGGTGAAGTTGTGATGTGCTTACAGGACTGGTGTTCGTTGGGCCAGCAGTCCAATACAAAGGGTAAACGGCGGCAAATTGGCAGATCCTAAGGAAGCCCCGAAAACCCTTGCAGCAAGCAGTCGCAGAATAAAGAGACAAAAGAAGTTGCTGTTTCAGTCCATTGTGAAACTGTAAATGATTATAGGGGGATGGAGCTTGTTGAACATTTTCAAAATGTAAGAAGTTCAGTGTCGAATAATGCAGTAGCCAGTGGATAAAGATAAAACTTGGTACTAGACCTCCACGAGGGAGACACAATTCTTTCATTTGTTCCTTATCCTTATGTTGTCACAGTGTTCTGAACAAAACCAACCACGACGATTCCGACACGAAACATGGCCGACTCAACATCTGATACAACCGTGGTACCTATGACCGGGGTGGAGGCTGCAGGTAATGACTCGCCGGTGGATGTCACAGACCAGCGAACCATCAAACCCTTCTACGTGCTCCTGAGCGAGTTGAGCAAGGAGCTTTTGAAATGTGAGCTGCAGCAAGCCCGCCTCCTGTGCAGCAATCAAGAAGGGGTGCCAGCTGGCAAACTCGAAACTAAAGACCCAGTTGAACTGTTGAGGTGAGTTTGCGTACATCAACTTCTGAATTGCCAGAGCTGTCGTAAAGATGAAGTTTACGTGAAGTGAAAGAACGATCTCCCCCAAGATTTCTAGACAGACGAGTCAAGGCTCGTGATTGATGACGTGGACGAGTAATCAGCTCACCAAGTCGAGCTCTTCTTTCGCTTTGGGTCGGATAACACACTGTCTTTTTGTCTGGGACTCTCCGTATTTTGGCGATATTGTGGAGATATGATCTCGTCGTATTTTGTGAACGAACTTTTTAGTTGGTTTTCCGTTGCATGTTGATTTATTCCTCAAGGTTAATTTTGGTATTAGGGTGCTGGACGAATGTGGAATTATTGGAGAGGACAACACGCACTTTTTGAAGGAGCTTCTGGAGAAATCCGGCTGCGACTATGGAAGAGTTTGGGTAAGAATGTTTGGAAAGTTAATTCAGGCCTACATAACAGAAATAGTTTTATATACATGTATACAGATAGTTACGTAATCTGAAGCTATAGTTTTTGTCATTATGAATTACAGACAGGGGGCTGTCCTTGGTATGGTCCAAATAATAGACTGCCATAAATTAGACTCTAGATTTTAATGATCGAACACTGCGTGTCTGGTACTTTATAGAAAACTGAAAAGCTGGTTTCATTTTTTGTGCAAAAGCAACTTAAGTGCCAACTGCATCACAGAAAGTAATGCCACTGCGGGTTTTGCAAAAAGCTGAACACGTTCATTTCGCATGCAAATAAGAATTGGTACTGCGGCAAGATTTGGTACATTCAGAGAGGAATATTAATTCGACCAGCCATTGACACTTCGCTTTGATGTTGTTAATTGCCTCCATTCTCCCTTTGTGGCTTTCTCCTTTGTATCAAAAATCATTTGTGAAATGTACATGTTTACCTTAATGAGATATTGTAGAGCCAAGTTAAACGTACGTTTTGCAAAATGGAAAATTGGAAACTACGTTTATTATCAAGATTTTTTTTATTATTAGCCTGTTTGCCTATTTGTTTTTATTTTTAGTTTCTGTAGTCGGTTGGTTTCAACGGTCCTTCATTTCTTACTTTCTCTAGGTTGAAGAATACGACAAAGAAAGGCGAGAGCACCTGAAGAACGTTGAGATCTTGCTTGGACGGAAGGATCCGTTCTTCGTCGGGCGGACCACGTTTGTCAGTCGGATCCTGGAGGTGTTCCGTGACCAATCCCACAAGCGATGCCGCTGCGTACTGGTCTACGGACTTGCAGGCACAGGCAAGACCAAACTGGCTGGGGAGAGCTGCGCAATATACAAAGAACAGGTTCGATCCGGTGCAAGGTGAGTCAGTGAGACAGAAGAGGAGAGGGTCATTTATCGATATTCTTCATCGCTCACTTTTGCGAAATGAAACTTGCATGTTCTTTACCGATGCCACTATGTTTCATCATAGGCTATTCCGTGTCAATCTTCGCAAAGCAACCGAGATGGAAGAAGTTGGGTTATGGATCCTCAACACTGTCACCGGCAAGCAGATCACACAGGGACAGTTTGACATGGCACTGGTTAGGTCATGGATCATGAATTGTTCCCAAGGTATCAAATTCGAGCAACATGTAACGCAAGGGGACAAGACCTAACCCATTCCAATCAGCCCAATTCAACCTAACCTAAGTAACCTAATAATGCATTCAGTTTCAACAGGCCTACTGTAGTCCTCATGAACAAGTGAACTTAAACCACACACTGTCGTTAATTATGTTTGCACTCCTGATGCGTGAGAAACTAAGTTTGCCAGCCCTCCCTAAAGACTGTCGAGCTTTATTGTCTTCGCAGATATAAAACATTGCAATTTTGTCTCGCTTCAGATACCATACTGCTGTTGGACAATGCTGATGACATCCTTAATCCGTCGTCCTACAGTAAGGATCACTTTGTTAATACCCTCACCGACCTCCTGTCTATTACCAACCACTTAGTGAAGATCCTTCTTACTTCTCGCCATCCTGTTGATTTCGTGGGCCTCAGGGAGCTCGACAATTTCGTGGAGATAAAACTTGAGCCGCTGCCTGTCAACGAGTCCCTGGAGCTGCTGACAAAGATGGTCACCCATGCTCAGAAACTGTCTGGTCCGGTTTCTGTCGGCGGGGAGGCACTGCGAGATGACGAAGCACTGATCGAGGTCGCCAAGCTCTGTGGCAACAACCCCAAAGCCCTGCGCGCCGTGGCGAGCCGACTGAGCAGTGGGTTCAGCCCTAAGGATCTCGTTGAGGCTCTAGAGTGTCCGGAAGACGCCCAACGAGTATTGGATCCGGGATCCTTAGGAGCTTCAGCCGCCGTTCAAGATGAAAGGAAGGATTTCGAAGATCAGACACTGGTTCTTCACTCCCTCAATGCCATGTACGAGCAGCTCCCTCCTCACCTGAAAGAAGCCCTGTTGAAACTCTCTGTCTTTCCAAGCTCCTTTAGTTTGAGTCAAGGGGCGGAGATTCTCGGAAAGGATCGACCAAGTGCAGCTAGGTTTGATCTGGAAGACCTAAAAAAGTGGAGCCTTGTTGACAGAGATGACTTCAGTATCACTGACACAGGAATGACCGAGAACGAGCCCTACTATTACATGCATCCGTTGGTGCGATCAGTTTGTTTAAGTAAGATACCATCGAACGAGATGTATAAATTAGCTTATGAAGACGCGCTTCGCCGGTTCTTAAAGCACATAGCAGACCTTTTGAAAGAGCTAACTCAGCTGGGCCACACAGACTTTGTCAGAGCGTTAGCAAAATTTGAATCAGACAAGACCAACGTTTTGCACTACTTGGAGCTTGGCATGGGTAACAAGTTTGGTTGTCGGACTTTAGGCGAAAAGGAGAACACCAACTCTCCCATTCCCTTTCCTGAGACAAAAGAGGGGTTGTTTAGCATTTTCGAGACCTTTCTTGATCCCTCTAAACGATTGGAATATTACGAAAATATGAGCATAAGGATGCAGGCCAGCGGAGAACCCGAAGCGTGGGCTTACCTACGAGGGTGGATGGGTGATGAGCTCTACGTTAGGGCCAAATATGACGAAGCGTGGAAGGCAGTTGAAGAACCGCTCAGAGTGTTGGAAACGCGAGCTTCTGGCCCCTCTGGCCGAACGGATGATCTGGAGAGGGCTCGGGCTCAACTTCTGTACGTGAAGGGCCGTATCCTGGTGGCCAAACGCAAGTACAAAGACGGTATTGCTGTCCTGAAGCAAGCCTTGTCGATACAAGAGCGTCTTCTTGGAAATCACACACTCACAGCCCGCTGCCTCAACGGTTTGGGTCATGCCTACTTTACTAAGACAGATGAGTACCGCCACTCAACTGGCTCCGCGGAAGCCCACGAATACCACATGAAAGCCTGGGAGATGCTAGTGAAAATCACTGGTGGCAAACCAGAGAAGCACTTCGATGGGCCCATGTACTTGCTCAACATTGGCGCCACCTTTCATGAGATGGGAAAGAAACGGAAAAGCAGCGACAAGGAGAAGGCTAAGGAGTACTTTCAGCTTGCCATCAAGAATTATGAGGAGGCATATGACCTGGAGAAAGCCCTAAAACTGTCCAATTCTCCAAACACTGCGTTCGTCCTCAAGAACATGGCTATGAGCTACTGTGAAATGGAGGTAAGTGTTGGTATGACTACCGTTGAGGCGCTCGATGGAACAGGTTGTTAAATTTTTCACGACCGTTATACACATATCTCTAAAAATGCACCCCACGTTTCGACGTTGGGAAAAACAGTCTTGTGTATTTGCCATGATAAAATTTCGTGACGGCTGCATGCTGATATCTGGAAGTAAAAATCCAATACGTTTTAAATTAAGTTTGCATTCTTCTAAACTTTAATCCGAATTCAATTTTGCAATGGATGAATCAACAAAAGAGGAAGGGAAGCCGTCTTATTGTAATGTTAAAAGCGGAAATTGCAATATAAATTTTTCAATTATGTGAACTTTAGGAATATGAGAAAGCTGTGCCGTTGGCAACGGAAGCGGTTAACATCCGGGAAGAGACCATAGGCGTGCATCCCACCACAGCCCGCAACCTCTTTTTCATTGGTTCCCTATACGACAGTTTGGGGGACGAATGCAAGAAATTAAAGAAGCCTGAGGGTAAGTGGACTGGCAAATACGTGGTTGTAATGATGTTGTAAGGAAAGAAAACTTTCGAGGGTGAAAGGTTTCGCTCGTTGACGCAAGGCATTTATTCAGTGCAGAGTGATGTATGATAAGAGGATTAGGGACTTTGGGTTAATGTTGACGACGTTTGTAACACTAAAAATCATTTTAAATGTCTGAATGGCATATTTATCCATGTAAATTATGAAATTAGAACATGAGGTTACAAGTACTCAAGATATCAATACCTGCAGATGTGTATTGCTATTTTTAAGAAGTTACTTGATATGTATTTGAATCGTCCTGTACAAGCTACACTAAGTTTACTAATTGTTACAATATTAAAATATTGCCTGTACACATTTTTCTAGAGAGCACAAAAACTGAATGTCCGACAACAACTTCTTCGAGAAACTGCACACTGAACAATGTTGGACGAATATGTTGGGAAGTTCATCAGATTGTGATGGGGATGGGCCAAGCATCTTCTCTAAACTACTGTCAAATCTCTTCTCTACCCTTCTGTCCTGTCAAATATCTTCTCTACCCTACTGTCAAATCTCTTCTCTACCCTACTGTCAAATCTCTTCTCTACCCTTCTGTCAAATCTCTTCTCTACCCTTCTGTCAAATATCTTCTCTACCCTTCTGTCAAATATCTTCTCTACCCAACTGTTTTATCCCTCCTCCACCCTACTGTGAAATCTCTATTTTCACCACATTCAAGCAACAAATTTCCTTTCCTGTGCCGAATTTTTGAACAGAAGGACGTGCTGTGTGCAGTCATCACCGTCTGTACATAATGCGAATTCATCCTCTTTTCACACGTCCCAGACATAAAGAAGGTTTCGGAGAACTACAATAAGGCGCTGGAATTCTACAACAGGGCCTTCCGCATGGAGGTCAAACTTGGACCGTCCAACCACAGCATCGAGTACGATGACCTAAAGGAAGATATGAAGTGCCTACTCGGGAAGATGCACATGGATAGGGAGTTGGACAACTATCGCAGGATGTTCAAAGTGAGTACGGGTATACAAAGACTTGAGTTATCGATTATGGATGATAACAGTGACAGGGACCAAGCCTGATACTGTAAAGCAAGAGTTGAGGTAGAAACTTTTTAAAGCAAGAAATTTGTGTGAGCTGCGAAACGAGAAGCCACTGGAGCGGAATGACAATTAATGACGCAAGGGGATGCGACAAAAGCTTACGATTGACTGCCCACAGATTTATGGCATGCTGCTCCGTACTGAAAATGGAATTTTGGTATTTAATACAAAATAGAAGGATACTCAAGGTAGCTACGAAAGCCTCGAAACAGGAAACCGAGGAATTGGCCTAATTGCATTTTGATAATGGGGCTTTTTACATTCGGTGAGTAGGGTAAACCAACACTATTCAATGATAAATTTAAGAGGTTGTTCCACATAAATTTATTACTGGTACTCAAATTTGTCAAATTATGTAATGCAGAATACGTCAGACCTTGGATTTGAAGATAAACTGTAGAACGTCCGTATACACAGACCTGCCAACCAGTCGTACTCCTTCCTGAGTCAGGTACACACAATAGATTAAAAGATATTTAAAGGAGCCCTCAGTTCATTTAAAATTCTAATCTATTACATATGTGGTGATGCCTGACCTCAGGAAGGAGTACGACTGGTTGGCAGGTATGTATACATAATAATTAAGTTACCGTTTCGGCTGGTACTATACTAGAAAAATATTACCTCAACTGGTCACGTTGTGATCATGCACGTGATGTCACTCGATATGTCATCCACCAACTCACATCTTTGTACTGATTTTGCAAAAAAAAGTCGAATAGAGTGGAAATTACCGAGAGGGCTTTTTTCCTCCCAACAATTAGGAGTGAGGAATGAATGACAATATATTGCGTTTTTGAGGGAATAAGCTTCATTTGGAAACCTGGTTTTTATAGCACGAGATATATCCAGTTGGCCATCTGAGACATTACAGAGGGTTATTGGTGACGTATCTGCGGTATTGGTTCCCAAGGGGCGCAATGTTAAATGTAAACTCTTTCACTGTCCAAAATATTCAACCGTAACACATGTTAATCAACCCCTTCTCCGGGAAGGCACTCTCACCATTTCAAAGGCATGGACGAATTTATTTTCTAAACGGAACAGGAAAAAGCAACATGTCTCTGGGCAGGGGCGGGAATCCCCTGTCCTTTGCTGGATATGACAATGGCATTCATTACATACCACAGCGTTTGTAGTACTGTCGACCCATACCTTTTACATCTTGCTATTCTCAGAAAGCGGATTCCGGCACTCTCCACTTCGAAAATGAAGGCGTGGACTCCACGTCTGAATCAGGAGATGTCTCCCCGTCCCGGAAGCGGTCTCCCCGGGCGAGGGACCTCGAGGAAGGATGCGCCGGGGTCGGCCACGATGGTGATGAGATGGCCGGACCCAGCAGAGGGCGGGCACCAGGTAAGCGTTTGCACTGTAATGTCATGGAGGAAAGACACAGTTTACGAAACGAGTGGCTCAGGCTTAGTCTTCGCTGGTTCTAGCCATATGAGGAGACTCCGACCATGCCAACTGGAACCAGTGAAGCCAAAGACTAAGCTGAAGCCATCTGTTTCGTAAATGCCCATAGAAGGAGTTTGAACTGCCGGGGTATAACAGGCTAATTACCGTTTCTGGCATGCCCGGTATGTCATAGCCAGAGCGCAGCGAATGCATGCTACGCACCACCTGTTTCACAACCATAAGCCCCATTTGTACCTCATGATCGTCGCCGCAATTTTTCGCTCGTAATCTCCATCCTTGAAACGTCGTGTACTGCAGTATAGGAAATCGAATGTTCATGCCATCGTTGGTGCTTGATATGATCTGACATCAACGTCAAATTTAATACTTGTGCAGTTGCTTTTGTTAGGCTGTGTACCTGAATTGTTAACGTGCAGTTATTGCCCATATCGAACACTTTCTTCTGGACTTATTCTGGGAATAAATGGCCATTTTGTTTATAAGATTATTTTGTTTTATTTGAAGTATTTTTATTACAGAATTTATACAAAAAGGTATTTTATAAAATCTCATGATAACTCCTGATGAAACAGCGCATTTTGTTTTTCGTGAACTTAACTGTCCTGTGGTGGTCAATTATGTTGGCCAATCTTAGCCAAATTCGTACAAAGACTTTGAAAAACTGATTTGAAGTGACTAAACAAAATTACAGACATTGCATGGACAATGGAAAAGTGCAACAAAAAATCTTTGAAAATTAGTCACGATAGCAAAAGTAAATCTAATGATAGATAGTTTTCTTTCTACTTCCTGGTCACTGCGAGAAGTTGTAGTTAATTGCAAAGAAAGCACCACAAATTTTGCTACGATATTACTGGCCCACTTGTCCAGCTAAGCAGCAGGCAGTAATCAGACGATATTGGAATGTTTACTATTGTCCGTCTGACCAGGCAGCGATGGTCATCGAGCGCTTTGATGTACCACAGTTCTAACTCCTTCTTGTCCTTCCTCCATAGTAATCAGAAAACCCACATTAGACAAAAAGAAGGTATAGTGTAAAAGAAGCGAGGGGCAAATGTTGCACAATCACATACAGGGCAGAAGGGTGTTCTGAAAACTGTGACTGGGGTTTTATTAGATATCCCGGCTGATGCATACTGATGCGCACGTGATTTTTAACAAAATGCAAAAGATATCAGTGGATGTTAATACATGTATGTGGCAAACGGGGACCCCTTAGTGATGCATAAGCTCTACCTAAGGCTATTGTGCCTACTTCATCCTCCCTGAAAATCTGAAAGGAATTCCAAAGATTCCGTCAACAGAAAAGAAGACACAGTAGAGGGGTCCCCCCTTGTCATGGGCGGAAATCGTCCTCCATCGTGGAGGGACATCCATTTACTTTTTTGTGCACACCGTGTTGGTTATCTTATTCCATTTATAAAAACTGAAAAGGGAAAACCCTCCATCCACTCTTTTTCTTTAGTATTTTGTTTTGCTTAAAATATGGAGGGGACATTCGACATTGTGCCCCCGTACCAAAATCATGGGGGGGCGTGTCCCCTCTGCCCCCCGGGATTTTCGCCCATGCCCTTTGCTACACATCGTGCGTTAAATGTTAACTTTGGCACATTGTACAGTGCAAAATTTACTCCCGTTTAAACACTCACAGCAAAAGCTGTCATGATGGCGAGATTAAGCTGTCTCTAACGACCAGAATTTACCTTTCACAGAGACAGGATGCAGTGTTTTCAAAGAGCTCATGACAAAAAATCCACGCTTTCTGAAGTGGTATTTGAACCAATGACCTCCTGCTTGGTACTGCAAACGTCTTACCACTCGAACACGGGGCTAGTCAAGGCTAAATTGTTGGTATGAATCGATACGGCACTGTGCCGCTGGAATGGCTCGACCACTAATGAAACGTCAGTGTTATAATTATATGCATGTCAGGATAAGGGTTAGTTTCTGCTACCATGACCAGTTCCCCCATGCATGGAATGTTTTCAGTGCACTTTGTTTCCTGTGAGCATCCAAGATCTAACCCACTACGGACCAGTCTGTATGTCTTTACTTCATTTGGTATTGGTGTCTTGTTTTGCCTGCTTATAGGTCCTGTGTTTCCAGACGAATATCCAAGCAAGCGCTCCAAGTGCAGCCTGTCTTGAGTGGCACCATTCTATGGCCCTCGTTCATTATATTATCCTTGAAGATCAGTACAAGTGGGGCTTACTGCTGCGGCCGCCGTCTTAAAAGTATCATTTTCACCTAAAACGGAGTGTGAAAAAACCGTATTGTAACCTATTCAGTGGGCTATCATGTCTTAAGAATGACTCTTGATTTTGTTAGACTTTAGGTTTGAGAGCAAAATATAAAGATAATTGGTCATGCAGTGAAATTCATGCAATGCGTTGTTTTCTGTTTGTTTTGTTTGTTTTTTTTTGTTTGAGTCAAACTGAATTGCGTGCTTTTCCAAAATGAGATTCCCAAAAACCTGCTTTGGAATATAACAAATTAGCTTATATATCCTAAAATGAAACACTTAATAAAATCATGTTCATTTTCATATTGAATTAGAACAAGGTTTTAACAATATTTAGTGTTCTTGTATGAGTGAGGGGATGAAGCAGCATTTTAACCTGTTTAAATTTGTCCTGGATGTATATTTCCTGTCCTAAAGTAGTTTTTATAAAAAAACAGCTTGTATATTTGTCTTTCAGTTATTATTAGAACCAAAGTTTCGGTGTAGAGATGCAAGAAACTTATTAATTTTGTTATTTTTCAGAGTATCAAGAAATGACAAGTGAAGAACCCTTAACTTTTAAATTGATTTTCCTTCCGAGTTAAAAAATTGAAACTGAAATTTTTCTGGAAAAAAGTACTCGCTGACATAAAATACGCCAGATGGTCACAAACAGCCATAAAACTTTTCTCATAAATAAAATTCTAAAATGAAGGAGATAAATGGTTACGATTTAGAGTGGGTACCAGTTGACAGGCCGTATCTGATTAAACTGGTTTTTGCTATTAGTAATACATGTAACCGTGTCCTTGGGAAATACCCAGCAACCAGTCATGGCCTCCGTAGTCACACCTGAGCGTGAGATGCAAGTGATTTTGCAGCTAGGGTACCTGATTCCCATCGGGATCTTCGTCATGTTCTTTGGAGCTAATTGTTAAATTCTATTTTGCAAATACCAAAATCATTCATATTCATCAATCATGTATAGGAACGTTTTGCCGCATTTTCGGGATGATCTTGTGAACAATTTGGAGCGCCCGATCAATGCACATAGCCTACATCATGACCCAAATAACGGAGAAAGTATTTATCAGCTATTGCTAGAGAAAGCGTTGTGAAAGCTTTTGTTTCCACAGTTACTAGGGCCACCGTTAAGGAGTCATTAACAGCATTTGTTGTTTAAATTTAATGGCATAACTCGAAAGTGATATCACTAAGAATACCATACAGTACTGAGATTCTCTGTAGAGTAACTGTAGACGTTTTACGGAGGCTTTAAGGGGAGATGATGAAAAAATTAAACAAAATAAATTATAGCGTTAATTCATATAAAAATCTCGTAATTATAATTTGCATTAAGTCATAGTTGTGACATGTCTCATGAAGTTCAATCTCATAATTATTTCTTCGGAAAGTATGTTATTGATATGGCGTCTAGCTGCCATCTGCATTTGCATTATTTTTGCACTGAATTACAATGTCAAATTTCACTTGCTTTCGCTTAGTCATAATTACGATATGGACCCCTAAATATGACTAAACACTAAGTCATAATCATGACACGTAAGTCATCATCATGACTATGCCCATGTTTTAGAAATTCATCATGTCCCATGAATGCTTCTGAATAATTCAAATTTAAGAGAAAAGGGTTTTCTCATAGGGTTTCGTGCGATTTGAATCCGTGTTTTCCGTTTAAGCTAGTCTTCATTCTACAATTTGCGTTTTCAGTACTAGATTCAGTACTACTTAGAAGAATGATATTCGAGCGAGTGTCATACATAATTATTACATGTATATCCATTTAATTTAAGGAGTCAACCAGGGGAGTTTTGAGATTTGATGGACAATAGAACACCCCTGCCTCCTCAATCGTAAGTCGTAATACTCAGAATGATGCTTTTATAACAACGATGCATTTGGTCTTTGTGCATGAAAACACTTGAACCAAGTAAATAAAGTATTCATTTGCAATCTGTGTTGGTTGTTGAATTTTTTCCTTTCAGCTTTTTAACTATGTAACATCCTACATATACACAATTTCCTTCTTTGACCATCGACCCTTTCACTACTCACCGGCCTATTAACCCTTGAAAAGCGGGTCTTTTTTCAGACCAATTCACAGCCGGGGCAGAATCTGACCCCTAGTTTTCATCAGCTTTCCCATGCCCAACCTTTGTGAAACTTGGCGTGCGTACAGGTACCTCTGGTCTGTTAAGTTCGAATTTAATCCAGTGAACGGTTTTCTTGTTATAGTCATTTAAGTTTATGGCCATGCTTGCGTCAGACCACATGTACTGAGCACTTTAATCGAGAAAGTTAACATTTTTGGCAGCCTCAAGGGCAGATCCATAACCGAATTTTCAGGGGGGCTATAGCTGTTTCTTGAGCCAAATATTTTGAAAATTTTGGCATATAATCTTTTACCGGCAAACTTTAGATTCACAAAGGCAGACATTAATTGTAAAAGTTTTTGTCAAATGTTCCACACAGGCTTGAGACTCTTCACATGACAAACAATCTATTTCAATTTTCTCGAACCAGATAGGTTTTTGCAACTTCAAGGTAAAAATTTCAGGTTACATGCATGATGTCTCAATGTGCAATTCACATGAAGATTTGATGTGGACAATTCCATCCAGGTTGACGTCACTGGCTCCTAGTTTGGGTGTCTTTAGAAAATCTGAGAGAGCATGCAGCTTGAAATTCCAAATATGATTGTGTTTACCGTTTGGTATGCAGGTGAGCGTATCACCTGACCCTGATGACGATGGACTCCCAGCAATTTCCCATTAAATTAAGGAAAACACAACCTCCACTGCAGCTGCTGATACCTCCATGTTTGTCGTCAGCACTAGCGAATGCAAAGACGTTGGAAGTGATCGGTCGAACAAGGCCAGTACCAGCAGAGTGGCCGACGCTTCCCCCAAGAGGCCCAAGTCATCAGCATCGGTGCATTCCAGTGCTTCTGGCAGCTCTGCAAGTTCCAGCGGCTCCTCCAAGGTCAGGCAAGAAAAAGTCCAAGAGGCCCCTGTCCGGCCTTTGCTGCTCCATTGCTGTTGGAGATGTTTCCCTCGTAGTGGCAAAGGATAGTGAAGGTCCAGATCCAGGGACGTCTACTTCAGCGGCCCCCAGTCCTGCAGTGAGTCCCGCCGCAACTGGCAGAGCCAACCTTGCGCACTCCGAAATCTCCGGAAGTCTCAAGAAAGATGCCAATCAGAGTGGAGAATCTCCAGATGCCAAACCTACGGAGTTTCAGCAGGAAACTTCCCTGGGGTCTGACACCGAGCCCCCTGACCCTCTGCTTGTCCCTTCAGTATGGGTGGAGCCCAGCAAGAGCACTTCGAGCCTGAAGAAGAAAATTGGGGCCAGTAAAGGAGAGGAGATGCTTCTGCTCGAAAAGAGGACTCCACGCTCTGACAATCAGGATGATTCCGACCAAAACCAGGTTGGTGGCACCACTATTTGGCAAATATAATATAATAATAATAATAATAATAATAATATTTCATGTTTAGGATTCTCCTAGAGGTTATTTCCTTGAATACATTGACATGAATGAATATTTTAATATCTTGACAGTCTCTCTCCCCTGCAGCATCCGTGATGAAATGCTTTTCCAAGTTCAATCTACATGACATCTTTGAAGTTTGAAAGCCCATTTTGGGTGCATGGCACCACTTTTCGTTCAAGAACTTCAAAAGTCGTTCTGCTTTAGAAATTGTTAAAGAGGAACCCCCTGAACTGAGCCTGAACAAATGATATGATTGATATATAAATCAATATTTTACACGTTATTTTGTCTTCTCCACAGACTGCTGGAAGCCATGAGAGCTTCAAGGATTTCAGAGACACGGTCAAAAACACAAAAAATTCCACAATTAAAACACGTAAACCGATAACAAGTGAAAGAATTTCACAGATGTCAAGATTGTTAATCCCCCTTTTGTCCTAAACGTCGCCAATTTGGAGTGTGATCAAATAAGCCCTTTTTATCGAATATGCCCCTTTATAAGAGGATAAAATCTTACAGGATCACCGGACAACTTGTATCCAACAAAAATCTCTCCATATTAGCAAAAACATACAGCGTGTGCAGATTGCCAAAATAATAATAGTAAAAAACTTTGATCTTCCAGTGCCCCTTCAATCAGAATTTGTACAAGTCTCTTTAATTTCGCCCAACATTATAACGTGTAAAGAGGCAGACCACCCAAAGACTGTATGGTGTTATACGATCTTTACTGCTGCCAAAATTCATTTTTCCTTTTACATACAGCCAATTTAGTAATTAATCCAGGTCATCTACACAAGCTGAACTGAAATTTGCTTGTTAGTCATATCAGATTTCTTAAAATAGATCACTAACAAGCAGTAAATTTTACCCAATACATTTGAAACCTATAATATATTTGGCATATCAGCCAGCTAAAAAACCATTCACGTGAGCTTTATTGAAATATACATGTTGGTATTATCCTGTACCCAGAATTAACATTGTATCCTACAAACAGTAAGATTCAGATCTCATATACTGAAGTTACTGTAGTTAATAAACTGTTTTCATGAGCAATGGCATATTCCACGAATTGTGTTCTGTACTTAATTGAAGCCAAGTTTAAACAATCAACAATATTGTAGAATAAGGGTGATCTTCCCTCAACATTTATTTTGTTTTATGGTTTCGGTTTGTTTGTGTTGCATCTCTCTCCGTCAAGCGGGTGCAAAGTGGCCTGGAATGCATACTCAAGGCTGGCGCTGAGAGTTCCAAATTTGGAATGGAAAAAAAATAGCGAATCGACCACTGCTTTACTTGTATTCATAGCCCCATTTTGTAATTTACTTCCAACAAGACAACAGTGATATTTGTCAATAGGCCAACAAAACCCAAGCTATGCATCTGCACCTCCCTCTTTCCCTTTTCTTTAATCTTCCATGTAGGCAACTTCTATCTGCATGCATATGCATATTGGATTTGGGCACCATTATCTTCCTTTTTTCTCGTGTAATATCACTGGTGAAAATGTGCCAGACCGTGTTTGCACAAATCTCTTCTGTTTAGCAAAAATATCGGAGTCCCACTACTGTCATTACTAGCCAGATGAGCAACAAATAATGTAAAAATGTGCTGTACATAAAAATCAGCTTATTATAAAAGTTCTGCCTATTTAAATGCCAACATTACACATAGTTACATGTATTTGCAGAAGAAGACTTTTTAGCTCAGCATAATCCGTAAGAAATGCCCATCAACTATATTCCATCCCTCACCTGTTAAGACCATTTTAACATCTTGGCTCAAGAGCAATCATAACCTCGTGCAAAGGTTTTAAGGCAAGTGTCAGATGAGGGACCGGCTTGGGCTCACCGTCAACTAAACTCAGTCGGAACTGCCTCAAAATTCGTCCCACCAACACTTTGATTTGGTTATAGGCAAAGTGCTGTCCGATACAGTTTCTGGGGCCAGCCGATAATAGCAGGTAGCTGAAGGGGTCAATCTTGAAATTCTCCGGCAGGAACCGAGAGGGCTTGAAGTCCTTGTGGCCCTCGCCCCAGACCGTTGGGTTGTGATGGAGCTGGTACATGTTGAAAGCAAATAACGTGCCCGGTGGAAAAATGACGCCGTGTACATCGTAAGGCCGAGGGGCTGTCAGCGTGCGGGATGGTAGAACAGGAGGAGGGTACATCTTCAATGTCTCTTTGATCACTAGAGACATATACTCCATGTGGCTCAGCTCTTCGCTGTAATATATATAGCCAAACGAGTGACAAATTTTATACTTTCGCCCAATTTACACAAAACGTGGTAAAGAAGGGGTAAGCAGAGATACACCTGGAGGACTTTCTCTGATTGAGTGTAGAAATGATTGTCTGGTTAACTTAAAAAGGAACAGTGGTAACGATGCAGTATTGACATCACTTGAGTGCTGTCTTAAGATTCTGTCTGAGTCTCTCTTCTCTAGTATCTTGTCCACTTCCTCTCTGACTTTTATCTGGTGTTCAGGATATCTAGCCAGATTATACAGCACCCAGGTAGTGGTAGTAGCCGTGGTTTCATGGCCAGCGAACAGGAATATGTTGACTTCGTCAGTCATTTCCTGGACTGTCAGCCCTTTGCCGTTGGTATCGCGAGCCAGGATGAATGTGTCCAAGAAATCACGGGGCTTGACAAAAAACGGAGCTTGTGGTTGTGAAACAGGTAATTGTGTGGCAAGTCTTCTCTGCGTTCTGGCTATGGACATACCAGGCATGCCACAAAGCTGTAATTGGCCTGTATAGCCCAGCCAGTTCAAACTCATTCTGTGTCCTTCCTCTATGGTACATATGAAGCAAACTATGGGACAGAGAGAACCCTCTGCCTTTGTGTTTGTCATTGTTATACTGATATCATTTCAATTTACAAATCTTTTGGCCAACACCGGAGGAATGGCTATCATTTAGAGGTCGGTGGCCGACCTTTTCCGGAAGCAGTTGGTGCAATCGACAGTACTTTCCACGAAATTCAGAGACAATTAACACAGCCACAACACGAATTTTACAATGGATATCCTCGTTTTTACTGCATGAGCATCCAGATAAACAAGTTCATTTTCTCATGTAATTTTCAACCTATACAATATAGTTCTTTCTCTGATTACTGTAGTAAGACATGGGCAATTTTATTTGTCAATTTGCAGCATAGAATTAGCTTCGTGGGCTAAAAAAATGAATTCGATTGAAAGTAACTGAATTCATCAACAATTAAAGGGCAGCGTAGTAATTCCAACTTTGGTTTCACCATTTCAAAGGGTATTTGGATGCCTTTTCGATTTTTATGCTGATGAGATTTGCATATTCAGGATAAAACTGTGACGTCATCTCAGGAAGAAGCCTCAATGTTACATTGGTTTGTACACCAAAACGTCCTGTGTCTTTGTAGATTTTCCTGGACCAAGTTTTTCTTCTTTGCTTATCATAGTTGTTTATATGTGCATAGCAATAAGAAACTATCAATACCTTTCCCAGAAATGCTCTCCATTGGTAAACTCTGGCTTCACATTTGAACAGAAATATGTATGCACTGTGAACCATGTCTTCCCTGGATGACTTCACAGCAACAGCGCCCTGAGTTGTCTAGGGAAACATTGGTTATTTTTATTCTTTAAAAATGTGCAGTTTTCAATGCATCAAGCCAAGTAGGAATGTGCAAGAGTTTTCATACATTGAAGAAAAGTACAAAGATGCGGCAAAATTGTGTCGAAGAAAAATTCATTGTAGCTACACTTTAACGCATCATAGCTTCCTTTGTCCTGTTCGGTACCCCCAACAAGTCCAATCCCTGTACGCACTCCAGCCTATTGTCACTTAATTAACACATCCCCTAGATGTCTGAACAGATTCCTGAGATACCAGTATTACCCAACAAAGGCGAGGGGGGGGGTCTTTCTGTCCCACAGTTTGCTTCATTTGTGTCCGTACGCGTGCCTCATTAAAGATATGCAGTGGGATGCATTTGCCGTTCCCACATGAAACGTATCTTCTTGGTGACAGTGGATAAGCAAATGACGAAATTCAGAGCAAATCAAGTACAGCAGGTTCCCAATAATGATGACCGCACGCCAGGTGTAGAATTTACGTCGAACATGTCATGGCATATTCCAAAACAGATAGAGCTGTGAAGGATGTGTACCGACACCCACATTAGATGATACAACAGGCATTAGATGATGCCTGTTGTATCTGAACTGTGTGCCTTCTTGGCGCAAAGACATAACTACTCTGAGGAAATTCATTAAATAAAGGTGATAACCTGAAGTACTCCGAGCTTCTTTATGTAAATTATTATAACTTTATTATGACTGTTCATACTTTTTGCCCTGCTTCAAACAACAATCCCATTCAGTATCTCGGACACGTGCTCCACGTGCCCGAAAACATTTTGGGGGCCAAGTAATCTTCTTTTTCAAAAGTTACGGGGGACACTTTTAATGCTAATGGCTGGCCAGAAATTCTCACTTGAATTAGTGGACTGCACCCTAGTAGCATGGAGCAGAGTTCACGGAGTAGCATAATCACTCGAAGGTTTCAGTACAGCGCCATCGCGCGCAGTCTAGGGGTGCAATGAACTCATTCGAGCTCCATTGAAAAAAGTGTAAAATCAACAAAATTTGGAGCCCAATGGCAGACAACTGAAGTGCCTGAGGCCTCTTAAACAGAAAACAATGTGTTCTTTGGTCCTTCAGATTTCATTTGATTTTCAATTTTTATAGTAGGTTAACCAATGAATTTTTAAATTAGGCCTATCTGCCAAAACAAACTCACCCCCTCCCCCCAAAAAGGGAAGTTGACAAATTTTCAATCACATTTTTGTCTGATTTGCCCTCAGATGGGTGCCCCTGAATCTACAGAGATGATCCTGGGCCATACTTACACAGACCCCTCTTTTCGAAGAATCGGTTTAAGCGCTTCGTTCTGGCGGAAAATTTTCCTTGAATTGGGACACTGCACACCTAGCTTCAGGGCCTTTCCATGACTAGTGACCTTTGTACTTACCTTTGTAACAAACGTGACGTTCACGAATGTACATGTACTTGTCTCGAAATTCAGTGTCATAGGTGCCTACATGTACAGTGTACATACATGTAGGCCCTACACGTACCTAACTGCTGACAGTTTGAAAGGCTGTGGTTGCACTTAGCTAGATCAGACATTAATTCCAAGATGCTGTGGCTATCGCTGTGCGTAGTGTTGGGAAGCATTTTTTTCGTTCGCATACTGTCATTCTTTCAAAGAACCATAGAAATTCAACGTGCCATCAAAAAGCTCCCATCCCCACCGGGAGCGCATTGGCTGGCGGGACACCAGAAGCAGTCCCCATTTAGCCCCGGCCTGCAATGGCAGCGGGACACGGTGGCGGCCTTCCCCCGTGCCTACACACTGTGGCGTGGGTTCATTCCGATTCCTGTCCTCGTCCACCCAGACACGCTCAAGTCCCTGCTGGCCAGTCCCACGGGCTCGGTCAAGTCCAGCTTCTACAGCCTGTTCCGGGACTGGGTTGGGGAGGGCTTGGCGGTCGCAAACGGAGCCAAGTGGAAGAGAAATCGGCGCCTCCTAACGGGCTCCTTCCACTTGGATACTCTGCGGACCTATGTCCCCGCCTACAACGACTGTGCCGAGGTGCTGCTGGGCAAGCTGAACCGACTGGCTGCAGAGGGAAAACCCATGAGAACTGATCATGAGCTGGGCTTGTGCACGTTTGATGCCATACTTCGAACTGCTTGCTCCCACCAATCTCATTGCCAGGTACGTACCTGTACCTGTACATTATGTACATAGGCCCAAACAAGTCATGAAAGAGAAGCTGCAATCAATATTTTAATAATACAGACCTTCAAAATAAACCTTTGTTTAACTGTTTCAAAGGATATTTTATTGTCTTTTGTTTTATGCTAATATATGTCCATATTTATGAACAAAACTTTGATGTTACCTCCGGAAGAAAGTTTCAATTTTAGTGCATGCTGCCGAATATTACATCGGTTTGTGCACTCAGAGTCCCACATTTGTGTCAATTTTAAACATTTATTCTTCATTCGAAATAAAAGCATGTACACATAACCCAGGTCATGGTTTTCAAAACTATAACACTTGCAGGATATAGTCACACCCCTACGAAGACAGAAATATCATACTGCAAGTGCATTTTAAAAACTACTACAAAACCATTAATACTTTTAAGTGATTCCACAAACTTAGAATTTTATGGAGAGATAGTAAAATAAATCGAGAAATTACGTGCGAATTTTGCTGGACATAATTTTCTCTGTTTTGTTTGTATATTGTTAATGTGCATAGCACTAAGCAAAAATCACTCCCTCTCTCAGAATTAATGTGTTCAGCAATTCAATTCTGGGTTTACAGTTTCAATAGAAAATCTATATGCACTGAATTATGACTTTCCTGGATGACATCGCCGTGTGACGAGTGCAACTCGTCGCCAATACTAAAAGGTGATTGATGGTCACGACTATCAATTTCCAGATAGTCGACGCCTCATGCGTCGACTAGTCGGACTGTGCTACGACTAGTGGCTGGAAATGGTAGCCCTCGGTGCCCGCGACTGTACATGTACCTGTAAGTGCCGCGCCACAACTGTGCAGTGGAGTACCCGCCAAGCCCCGCAGACGCAGAGCGTGGAGCGCTGCGCCACGTGTGCATGGAGCAGCCACACGCTGCCCATATATAATACCCATGTAAAGTTTGTACACCTAGCTTAGCTAGGCGGTTCGCACACGCTACACAACTTCATAGTTATGAGTGACCACCAATATCTGGTCTCCTGTCTCGATGGTATTGTCATGGCTATTCCTTCCTCCATGGTATTCGCAGTCGTGCAGCCGCAACTTAGGCTGCATCCGAATCTCTTGTCTAGAGCTTGGTCTTGGTATTCACTTCATTGGAAATGCATGGAGACGCGCAGACAATAGACCTAGCCGTAGCTCTGGAAGCCCGTTTCGGACACGGCCTTGTGGGCCCGCGGTGCCCGAGCATCACAGCCGCAGCTAGTCGAGTCCACTCTGGACATGATTAGACTAGACACAGCGCAAACATGATTCCTTCTTTCTTGAAGATATTATTATTATTATTCAGGGTGAGGTTGACAAATGATAAAAATAGCTGAAAACAGCTGAAAAAAGACATAAAGAAGCTGAACTGCGAAAATGTCCTATACTTTTGTACACAGCCGGTGAGGAAAAAAAGTTGAAATCCAAAACAAAAAAAGCTGAAATCAGCTAAAAAGCTGAGAAATCTCACCCCTGTATTATTGAGCGGGGCCTTGCATCTGTGCTTTAAGCTTTGGAATTATTGCGTGTTAATACATGTCTGTGAAGTAAAAAAAGGATTTGCAATGAATGTACACACCGGGATCATTTGTTGTTTCTGTATTTAATTTGTAATGTATAAACATTTGTGAAATAAAAAAGTTTGGTATGCATATGGTAATAATTTCTTTCATTGCAAAATGATTTAAAAATATTTTACTCGATACAAGTTTTCCTTCTGTTGTTTTTTAAAAAGAGTTGTATCCCTCCCCTTGAAGAAAATGGAAGTGTCCGAGTCATGTGAACGTGACTGACCATCCAGGACGCACCTCGCCTGTCTATATGCATCATGCATGATTGTAAACTCATTAGCATTCAGGTGAACCTTTCACGTGCGCTGCTTAAGTACATTGTATGCATGCAGGCAGCGTACACGTACATGTACATGTACATTAAACACAACGAAAGTGCTTAGCGCCTGGGGTAAGATAAATCCGTGTTCTGCGTGAAACTAGTCTGTCGGAACGTGTACGTTGTAGGAATAGTTACTTTTATATGAAATTTCAAGCAGTTTAATTTTGTCTCGCTGCCAAGAACACAGGAGAGGTTTGGAATTTTGGACGTAAGCTGTCGAAATGGAGACTCTCAAAAGTGGCAAAACATGCGTTGATGTAAAAATATATTTGAAGCCTTGATTCTTAAAATTTTACAAAAAACTGAAGTTGCAATGGCGTGTAACACTCCGAATAAGCGTGGCAGCTAGGACTGTGCATGAGTGGGGTCTGCACGGGCAACGAACCACAAAACTACGTGGACCTAACATTTCTGGGAAAACTCGCTTCGCATGAGTGTATCGTCTCTTGTGAGAGCTGTGCAAACTCGAAATAGAGACCGTGATTAAGACGTAGTATCCATGAAGCAATTCAGCATACAAGGCACTTGTAAACGACATTTTGATCTGTCTTCGTCAGGTAAAAATGTGAGAAAAAAGCGTTGAAAAAAAGTCGCATTGTTTATCTTAAGGACTTTCATACCCTGGACGTCGGTTAGTCAAAATGTAATGTAGACGTCGTCCAATATGGGCTACTGGTGACCAACAAAAGCGGGCATTGCTCCTACATTACTCTGGCCCTGAAGTAATGGACATCTTTGAGACTCTATCGGACACTGGTTCTACATATGAATCAGGGCAAGATGGTCTTGCAAAATACTTCGAACCGAGCAAGAACATTTAGTATCAACGCTTGGTTTTTCGCGAGGCCAAACAACACGACAGCGAAACTGTCGCAGACTTTGGCAACCCGCCCAAAGTCACAAATCATCCATGGTTGTACCTCATTAAAGCTGAGACGCTAAGCACTTCGCGAAACGGAGCTCAGTCTCCGAGTCTCAAAGCTTGGAGGACGGACACAAACGTTTGTGTCCTTCCTCCATGCTCAAGTTGCTAACCACAGTCCCAGCCTACGAACTGCTGACAGCCAATCCAAAGTCATGGAACAGCATTCCCAGAGCGCAGCCAACCGTATAACTGCAAAGCCTCATGAAAAGGGACGTGGTTCGAGCAGGGCCTCACGCTCGATCAAGCCCAGACGCTCTGTACTCTGTCGCACCTGTGGAGGTATGTTTCCTCACAAACAACAATGCCCAGCCAAAGGTGTGACATGCCACTCGTGTGGTAAACTCAATCATTTTGCCAACAATTGCCTGAGTTGTGGCAAATCAGCCAAACTGCAGAGTAAAAGCCGGATGCATGCAGTTGATGACACTGTTGCTACCACAAGCTCATGTGACGATGAGTATATGTGTCGGAGTATCGTCATCGCCAAACATCCGGTTATCGCAATAATATGTTAAAGACTTTGAAATGAATTGTTTCGTAGTTGAATGCGAAACGATTTTTGTAGTCTTTGGAGATACATTTGGGATAAATTTGAGCATCATTTTACATGATCAACTACACGTTGGAGGCTGCCATGACAATGAAAATGGTATAAGAGAACACTGTTTCTTGTTTTCTTGTGAAATGGGAAGGGTGCCTTCTTTTAAACCTAATCTTCTGACTTGCTATACTCTCACATCTCTAGCCCCCCTAATTATATTGTGCCCCTTTACAAGTGGCCAATGAGTATCAAATTTTTTCTCGAGCATAGGTTTGTAAAACACCCAAACTACATGAGACTCAAAAATCGATCCTGGTATTGATAAAAGTATCGATTCTTGCTGACTATTGAAGAAACATAATCGACACCCTTGCCTAAATCGATACCGAGCCTAACTTAGCTCAAGGATGACTCAATGCAAATTGGTTATGCATGAGTGCCCTCATGCTGCTCTAGCTTAGGATAAAGCACATTGTACAACAAAGGATCTATATGTACATGTACATTCGTGTATTACACGCATGTACGAGGGAAAATCCACTGCTAGGGAAAATTCGTGATATTGTAGCGTGGGCGTGCAACAGCAAAAGAGACAAGACTTTAAAATCAGACTTTGCCGGCCATTAACAATCAAGTTTTATTTAGAAAATTACCAAAATTATTAACTGCCTTTCCTACAATTATTGGCTGGATTTAGGGCGGTTCATGGCAAGTTGTGAAATGCAAACAGGACTTGGTGACTGGTAAAGAAATAAAACAAATTAACCAGAGGCAATTAAAACCAATCAACTTACATGAAAATCTCTCCAAACCCAGGTATGGCGAGAGCCTTGCCCTCCACTAGATGTTACCATACCAAACCCAACTGCTGGATTCCCCCCAAAATTCCAAGCACCTAGGTCTTAACTGGTCCAATACCCAGTGTAGGGAACCCAGACAAAGGAACTATGCAAATCAGCAAAGCAAGAAACCTAATGGGTGAGGGATACTGGGTTTAGGCGTGCCCACTAGAATTAGTAACAAAAGGATAGGCCTACATGTAACAAAAGGGGTGGGATGACCGGATGGACTGGTCCACATCTTCCTCAGAGGGGGAAAGCTATGGGTGGACTATACCATTGACGTACGGGTCTCCGATTTTACTACAATAACAATATATGAACCTCTAACCAAGTCAAATTTAGCAGTGAAAATGTTGAAGCATTTTCTCGGATAATATGTACAATGTTTCGAGACCCGTCTGTGCCAGTTTGTGCACAGAGGTGTGAAGTGATGTCCGGATATGGAAGTTTCAAATTTCCTTCTCTTCACTGAGATGAGCGATAGGTTCCCTGATCAGGTGTGGAGTTGAAGTGTTGATGTGTTTGAGAGACAGCACCCAATTTGTTATTTATACTTACTGTCACACAGCTGTTCGCATAGTGTAACAATCATGTATTACAACATTTGTTAATTGGGAGGAGATAGCTGCAATAGGATCTATCTAGGGTAAATGCATTTCATATTTGAAAATATCAAACACAATTCTACACCTTGATGTTTGAATTCAGTTGGAGGATAAGAAGAAAAATGGAGATTTGGACTTTCTGTCAGCAACCAAAATTCTCGTAAGCACTGTACAAGAGCGTAAAACCGGCAGCCCACTACTCGTGAACCCCTGGCTGTTCCGGCTGAGTTCCTTGTATCCTGATTGGAAACGAGCCTGTCAGTATGTACATCGAATTGCAGATGAACTGATAGAAAAAAGGAAGAAAGAAATATCTGAAAAGGTAAAAAGCATTCAATTATTCTGCCCTGATGAAGTCAAGCTCCCTGACTTCACAGCTGCAATCATGAAAATTTGCTGAACTAACATCATAGCGTACTGCAAGTTGACAATCTGTCACTCACCAATCAACTAACTCCAAATAGCATTTATTCCTAAATGAGAAATGAGCCATCAGCACACATAAAATACGTCTTCAGACTGTGTTTACATTTGTTTTAAATTATTTCAGTGGAATTAATTAAAAATGTGAGTCGTGACTTGTTAGCACAGTTTTTCATTTTGAAATATTGAAACCATTAATTTTTGTCTTCAGATGTAACAATCTCGTTTTTTATTGTCGGCCAATGCACACCTTTGTACTTTGTATTATGTACTGTCGTTTACCAGGCAGAGGGTGGAGACCCTCTTGTCAAGCCCCGTGATTTCTTGGACACACTCATCCTGGCTTGCGATACTGATGGCAAAGGGCTGACAGTCCAGGAAATGACTGACGAAGTCAACATATTCCTGTTCGCTGGCCATGAAACCACGGCTACTACCACTACCTGGTTGCTGTATAATCTGGCTAGATATCCTGAACACCAGACAAAAGTCAGAGAGGAAGTGGACAAGATACTAGAGAAGAGAGACTCAGACAGAATCAATAGGTATAGACACCCAGATGATGTCAATACTGCATCGTTACCACTGTTCCTTTTTAGGTTAACCAGACAATCATTTCTACACTCGATCAGAGAAAACCCTGTATGCCCATCTGAGCTTGCCCCCTTCTTTACCATATTTCATAAAATTGGGCAAAAGTATAAGATTTCTCACTCGTTTTGCTTTATAAGCACAATCTTGATTATTTGTATTGTAACCTGATGTTCTGCCGAGAAAGTCAGTGAAATTCTTGTAATAGAAAACCAGACTTGGGAGCTGTGTTTATTTGTACTTGCACACTTATTGCTTATTGTTTGGCATCATGTTACAGCGAAGATCTGAGCCACATGGAGTATATGTCTCTAGTGATCAAAGAGACACTGAGGATGTACCCTCCTGCTGTTCTGCTGTCCCGCACGCTGACAGCTCCTTACGATGTAGATGGTGTCATTCTCCCACCGGGCACGTTAGTTGCTTTCAACACCTACCAGCTCCATCACAACCCAACGGTCTGGGGTGAGGACCACATGGACTTCAAGCCCTCTCGGTTCCTGCCAGAGAATTTCACCAAGATGGACCCTTTCAGCTATGTTCCATTCTCAGCCGGCCCCAGAAACTGTATTGGACAGCACTTTGCCTATAACCAAATCAAAGTGCTGGTGGGACGAATTTTGAGGCAGTTCCGACTGAGTTTAGTTGACGGTGAGCCCGAGCCGGTTCCTCATCTGACAATTGCCTTAAAACCTTTGCACGAGGTTATGATTGCTCTTGAGCCACGATATTAAAATGAAGTTATCGGGAATATATGTGAGGGATGGAACATAGTTGATGGGCATTCCTTACGGATTATGCTAAGCTAAAAGTCTTTTTCTGCGAGTACATGTAACTATGGGTTATGTTGGCATTTATGGAAAGAAGTTTTATTTTATGCTTATGCTCTGCACATATTTCACTTTTTTCACAGCATTCATTGCCTATCTAGCTAGTAATGACAGTGGTAGGATTGCGAGTTTGTTGATAAACCAGAAGAGATTATTTGCAAACTCAGTGTGGAACATTTCCCTAGTGATGTTGCACGAGAAAAAAAAAGGGAAGAAAATGTTGTCCCAATCCAATTTACATGTAGGTTGAGGTTGCCTACATGGAAGACTAATAAAAAGGAAAGAGGGAGGTGCAGATGCATAGCTGGGGTTTTGTTGACCCATTGACAAATATTACTTTTGTCTTGTTTGAAGTAAATAAGATGGGGCTATGAATACAAGTAAGGCAGAGGTGGATTCGCTGATTTTTTTGTAACACAGTAGTCAATGTAATATTTTTTCCCCACATGAATTTGTGTTGACAATCCATTTTCCATTCCAATTTGACACTCTCAGCGCCAGCCTGGAGTATGCATTCCAGGCCACTTTGTACCCGCTTGATGGAGAGAGATGCAACACAAACAAACCATAAACGCAAAACAAAACAAAACAAAAGAAACATTGAGGGAAGGTCACCCTTATTTTACAATAATGTTCCATGTAGGCTAGGGGTGTGCATTTGCGGGTATTTTTAGAGCCGGGTACCCGTTTTTTGTTAACATGAAAAGAGATCGCCCAATAACAAATGGCATTGTGCGCAACCCGGTGGATCATGTGCCCGAAACACGGTTCTTTTTGGTACCTACGAAGCAAGCAGAACATTGTTCTAAACGTCGGAGATAATCTCTCTTACCCTTTTATCAAACGAAATTGTTACCTTCAGTTTGCAAATTTTTTGTGGGTGTATGAAACAGAAAAACAAGTCTTCACGGGAAACGTCAGAAAAAAGAACAGAGCTGCAAACCACGTACATGATATACGCACCTGCAAACGCTCAAAGGAAATGTCCCGGATGCTGCATGACCACGGACACGCGGAACGCAAGTGGCGTGCACGAATGGTGAGCGCGGGTCGTGTCACGTGCGGACCAGATCAGTGCTATGTACGTCACGGGTTAAAAGGCTAAAGTTTTATGTACAAAAATACCACCGTAACTCGAACAATGCCCACACCATTACATCCACTTATTTTGAAGTTTCTGATTCAAAACACCGCCACCAAAATGCTTCAAACGGCGTTGAAAGAATCGGAAGTCTACATAGGGTCAGGAGTCATCGCAAGTTCATTTCTTTTCTGACGAGGACCAGCACGTTGCATAAATCAACGTAGCTGCAACTGTGTACTCATGGCTTTCAAGACGCTAAAACTAACCTGATTGCAACGCGGGCCCAATTGTAGTCCCCTTCAGGCAGTCCAATCGCTGACACTGCAGCAGCCATGTGACCGTAAAAAGAAAGGTCATGTGACCACACATAAGGAAGCCCAAGTGAAAAAAATAGCAGCGCTTCACGTTGTTAAATGACTAAGCGATACGAAAGTTTTGCCACACGAAGGTACGTACCACGAGATTTTAATGCATAAGTACTTCGACAAGTGATATTTGATTGGCCGACTGTATTATGACTTGCACCTGTCAACATTTCCTTTTTTTCGAATGAAAAAATACTTGGATTTGAAATGCTTTAGTACATACAGAAAAATCATTCCTGCTTTTTTCCTCATCCACAGTTCCGGTGAATTACTGAGGAAATTCAAGTTGCTTTAATTTAAAAATAATTTTGAAACGGAATATTTCTTGGTATAAAACTTAACTAATTCAAGTTGCTTTAATTTAAAAATAATTTTGAAACGGAATATTTCTTGGTATAAAACTTAACTAAACTGGTTCTCTGACTCTTTGGGTTTGTAGCGCACATTTAGTGCTTTGATTATAAAAAGAGGCCGATCAACCACACAATTTGTGCGTGATCGCTACTTACCGCACGCCGTGTGGGGTCTCAGTACCGCAGGAATATTACACAATCCGCTCTCGCTTCGTCGTCAATCCCGACATAAAGTAATTTTCATTCATATTGTTTTATTTGACAAAAATACTCTTAATTCAAACAGTAAGCACTACTTATTCCGCACAAAAGTCATTTAGGCCTACAGGGTTTGATAGTTACAAATACAGTCATGCAAGTGTACATCAACAGCGCTTCCCCCTCATAAGACAAAACTCCTTCGGTCTCTTGTTCATATAGGTTTGGTACAGTCATTTTCCTAGTTCCGGATCGCAAAAATTATTCAGTAAGACTGCAGCTAAAAAATCGTCAAATTCGAGTGAAATATGGTCAGAAGTCAACATTGTGCTTTGTATATACTTCAGTTTTTTTTTCAAAATCTAAGCTTTTATATTTGGATTCACAGGATCGATCGACGAAAGTGATGATGACACCTTTCCTAGTTCTGGATCGGTTTCGGATCGAGACAAAAACGTCTTCAAAAATAAAAAGTAACCACACGAAAAATCCATTTTCAGCCAAAACCATTGTAAAAAGTTGCTTTTCTAGTAGAGAATCTTTTAATTTTGAGAAAATTAGATGAAAAATAAGAATTCCAATGAATTAAAAAGGTAGAAATTGTGTACGGTTTGACTCGACTTTTAAACTGTACAGTGAGCTATCAACGTTATCCTACCCGCGCCGCACAGTTGACGAACCCATTACGTCACGTACATTTCTGCTGCGCCCGTGTAGTTGAGTTCGCAACGACTTTGCGTGGTAACGCCGCGTGATCCGAGAGTGGGGGAAAAGCTTGCAGTTTTCGCTAAATTAACAAAAACGGAAACTCTAAAAAAGTCATTTTGATTAAGCGGACATTAGATGCAAAGGTTTATATGACTATTCAATTTAAAGAAATATTTAAAATCACACGTTGCGAGTGACCTATCGCCCGTGAATTTTAGTGGTTTTTTCGCTCTTGTGAACTAGGAAATTCCGGAACTAGGAAAACGACTTGCGGTGCAATGGGCGGAGTGGGTAACAAAATTAGCTGTCGCTCTCCGAATTCAAGTTTCATGTATGACCTGGGGACCGGATTTTCATCGGCACGGTGGTTTTCCATGAAGTCTGTCCTTCAGTAAGAAATTTCACAGACATTTTATGCATGACTGTTTGTTCCTAATTTATTTACTTTTTTACGGGTACCCGGCCCGGAAAAATGGAACCGGGTTTTGAAATCGACGGGCGGGTACCCGGGTACCCGGCACAGGCCTAATGTAGGCATCTCGGATTGTTTAAACTTGGCTTCAATTAAGTACAGAACACAATTCATGGATATGCTGTTGCTCACGACAACAGTTTATTAACTACAGTAGCTACAGTATATGAGATCTGAATCTTATTCTGTTTGTAGGATACAGTGCTAATTTCGAGTATAAGATATTAACCAAATGTATATTTCAATTCAACTTTTGGTCACATGAATGGTTTGTTAGCTGGCTGATTTGCCAAATGTATTCTAGGTTTCAAAATGTATAGGGTAACATTTACTGCTGATTAATGATATATTTTAAGAAATCCAATCTGGGTTTATATAGTTACTAACAAACACATTTCAGTTCAGCTTGAACAGGTGTAATGAACTAGATTAATTACTTAATTGGCCAAATGTAAAAGGAAAACTGAATTTTTACTCTAATTCGTACTAAGCTTGTAGTGTAACAATGAGTAATAAAGTGTAATTTGTTGGTCCTTGTTTAAATATCCAAATAATTCTTCTATGTTGTGCTGATATATTATTCATTGCTACATCGGCTACATTAATTATTTTTTCAACTCTTGTAAGGAATCTGTATTATTGCTGTATCCAGGATTAGGTGGTATAATGTCTTGTAATCTAGTGTTCCAAATTGTTTCCACAAAACATTGAATGATGTGTTGTATCTGTCAGTGATAACATTTAAGCCATCTTATCTGTGAAAGAGGGCAGATATTTTGAGGCAAACGTTTCGAGGTGTAACAACCAACACTCTAGTCTCGATCACAATTATTTTGTGATATTACTGAAGATTGTGGAACTAAATTACCAGTTGCTACTTAACGGAATATGAGTACATAGAATAAACTAAAAAATGCTATCAAAATCATTTCCTAGGTCCTTAATCCTTTGACTTATTTCTCCCCTGGGCCTAGGCGAACAAGACGTTTAGTAGATCTGCCTCTTTACACATTTTATGATGTTTGGCAAAATTAAGAGACTTGCACAAATTCTGATTGAACAGGTGCTGGAAGATCGAAGGGTTTTTATGTTTGCAGTCTGCACACAGCATGTGTTCTTGCTAATATGTGGAGAATTTGTAGGATATTAACTCATCAAGTTGTCCGGTGATCCTGTGATTTAGATTTTATCCTCTTAAAGGGAATATTAGATGAAAAGGACTTATTTAACCATACTCCAAATTGGCGATGTTTGGGATATTTTAAGGGGGATTAACAATCTTGAAATCTGTGAAATTTTGCCATCTGTGATTGATTTATTTGTTTTGATTGGGGACGTTTTTGTCGTGTTTTTGACCAGATGTGGAGAGGGAGCAAAGGCAAACATTGGTTCGGTGGCCTCTGACATTACACGTGCGATTCGTCGATATCCATTAGTAGGTCCGTGTCTCTGAAATCCTTGAAGCTCTCACGGCTTCCAGCAGGCTGTGGAGAAAAGAAAATAATGCATAAACTATTGATTTTGGTGATTTTGTTTTACACTTGTTCAGGCTCGGCTCGTCAGGGGGTTCCTCTTTCACGATTTCTACAGCAGAAGTACTTGTTCTTGAAGAACAGTGGTGCCTTGCACCCAAAATGGGCTTTCAAACTTCAAAGATGTCATGTAGATTGAACTTGAAAATGCATTTCATCACGGTGCTGCAGAGGAGAGAAGCTGTCAAGATATATATTTATTCACATAGTATGTTCTTTTTCGTACATTAGGATGCCATTTTATTCAAGGAAATCCTCGAGGGGAATCCTAAACATAAAGTATTATTATATTATATTTGCCAAATAGTGGTAACATCAACCTGGTTTTGGTCGGAATCATCCTGATTGTCAGAGCGTGGAGTCCTCTTTTCAAACAGCAGCATCTCCTCTCCTTTACTGGCCCCAGTTTTCTTCTTCAGGCTTGAAGTGCTCTTGGGGGGCTCCACCCATACTGAAGGGACAAGCTGAGGATCAGGGGGCTCGGTGTCAGACCCCGGGGAAGCTTCCTGCTGAAGCTCCGTAGGTTTGGCATCTGGAGAATCTCCACTCTGATTGGCATCTTTCTTGAGACTTCCTGAGCTCTGAGTGTGCAAGGTTGGCTCTGCCCATTTATCAGCTACAGTGGGGCTCACTGAGGGACTGGTGTCCACTGAAGTGGACGTCCCTGGATCTTGACCCTCACTATCCTTGGCCACTATGAGGGAAGAATCTCCAATGGCATTGGAGCGGCCAAGGCCAGACAGGGGCCTCTTGGACTTCTTGCCTGACCTCTTGGAAGAGCCGCTGGAACTTGCAGAGCTGCCAGAACCACTGGAATGAACCGATGCTGTTGACTTGGGCCTCTCAGAAGAAGCATCACCCACATTGCTGGTGCCAGCCTGGTTGTCGCCATCACTGCCGACATGTTTGCATTCGCCAGTGCTGACTACAAACATGGACATATCAGCAGCTGCAGTGGAGGTACTGTTTTCCTTGATTTCATGGGAAATTGCTGGGAGTCCATCGTCATCAGGTTCAGGTGATACGCTCCATCTGCATACCAAATGGTAAACACAATCATATTTGGAATTTCAAGTGGCATGCTCTCTCAGATTTTCTAAAGACGCCCAAACTAGGAGCTAGTGAAGTCAACCTGGATGTAATTGCCCATATCAAATCTTTACGTGAAATGCACATGTACATACAACCTGAAAATACTACTGTGAAGTTGCAAAAACTTCTCTGGTTTGAGAAAATTGAGATAGGCTTTCATTTGAAGAGTCTCAAGCCTTTGTGAATCCAAAGTTTGCTGGTAAATGGAAGTTTGCAGGTAAAATGAAATTATGATTCTTTTATCTTGGTTGGATGACTTGGAGAGACAAAATTAGCTAACCACTGGTTTAAAGCATTTATTTGTTCACTTACGATTTGATATATCGCTTCTTATACACAAAGAAGACAACAGCAGCAATAACGAACAGGATCAACAAACTGCAAACCACGCCAAGGACTACCTTCACTCTGCAGAAGAATTCAAAAATACTTCTTAAAACCTTAACAACTAGGACTTCTGATATACGTGTACAACACAATGTAGGGCCACAGGTCCATAAAGTTATGAAAATACAGCAGCGTGTCAAATTTGTTGTAGAGGAACGACTTTAAGTCTCTGTGTGGAGGTGAGGAGAATATTAAAACACCGGATCGCGGACGGTACAAGATAACAAAGTTGACAACTACACTGTCTTACGAGTTGCAGATAAGGCATAATCAGCGTTTTCAATTCCTTCACTTCTGTTGTGCATTATACACTCATTTTCCTTTCAATGCTTACTTTTCCCCGTCCATTCTCCAACTTCCTCAAAACATTCTTTTTCCATAACACGTCTAATAACTTATTTTTTAGATCAAATCCATACTAAATATTATTTTCCATTCTTCCTTAGTGTGCATAGTCACGTGCAGCATAGCTGCACCTGCCCAGGAAACATCTTGTTTATGTAGTCCTCAAGTACATTTAAATATTCATTTTACATATTGCTTGTGCACTCATGCACCTATGAATCTGTACACAATTATAAATTCTAATTAAGTATTCTCAACTGTTTGGGTCACAACTTTCGATCCACAACAACTATACCGGTCTAAATTTAGATACCTTGAAGACCGTACAGTGATTGAAATATGACTTCTACAAAATCCCTTAGGTCTAAACTACGAAACCCCAGGTTTAAGATTTTCAAAAATAGTTAATGCAGCTTAAAAAGGGATAATTCAACATTGTGTAGATTTACTGCACATCTATGATTGTTCATGAGTTCTTGGAGAGCTTTAAAAGAGTTGTTTTAACATTTTAAATGTGCTGTGCACCAGATCCCAGTAGAAATACATGGTGCTCTGTGTACTGGAGCTTGCTCAGGGGAGCAAGTGAGGTACTGTACATTACGGTCTTGTACTAGGTAACAGCTCCAGAGCAGCATTTGCCTAGCCTTTCATTCTCTGCTCAAACCCATTATATTGACCCTTTCAGAGGGCTCTTAGTCGGGCCTCTGTGGTTGGTCATGTGGTGGGCAAGTCAGTGGATCGGGGGACACTATGATGACCATGCTCCCCACAAAGGGAGCCAACAAAAGTTTAAAAAGAGAAAGGTGATATTTTTACTCTATTTCATTGTTCCCTCCACAAATATGTAAATAAAACTCTGAATGTAGCCTCACCCCTCAGAAATGCAATAGAAGATTACATCCAAAAATTTCAAACATTTGGCTCAAGAAACAGGGATAGTCCCTCCTGAAAATTTGGTATGGATCTGCCCTTGACGCCAGCCAAAAATGATAACTTTCTTGATTAAAGTGCGCAGTGCATGTGGTCTGATGCAAGCGTGGCCATAAATTTAAGTGACTATAACAAGAAAACCGTTCACCGGATTAAATTCGAACTTCACAGACCAGAGGTACCTGTACACACGCCAAGTTTCATAAAGGTTGGGCATGGGAAAGCTGATGAAAACTAGGGGTCAGATTCTGCCCCGGCTGTGAATTGGTCTGAAAAAAGACCGGCTTTTCTAGAGTTAAACACAACTTGCTATTACAGGCATTATTGAATACCCACCTCCAGTGCAGGTCATCACACACCGGGTCAGTTAACGGGCAGGCACAGTCGTATCCGTCGAGGCGGTCATAGCAGACATATGGGTATTCACACGGTATGGACTGGCATTCATCCAAATCGGTCTGGCAGATCTCACCAACCCATCCGGGCTCACAAATGCAGGAGTAGGAATCGAACCCATTGCTCCTTTCTGGAGAGGTGCAGTCTGGGTCTTCAGCAGGGCCTGTAGTGTGGGAAGAAGGAAACTGTTCAATTCTGTCCACAGTTTGAAATATCATTTGGGGAAACTAACTCCTGTAGATAAACTACAGAAAAAATCATTAGGTTTACGGGTAGTGATGAGTTCCTTCCCTTTCAAATCATGAAAAAACTGTTTCCAAGATAGTGGATATACTGCCCTCTTTGTCTTAAATAGGTAATAGTTTTGTCCACTGGATGCTTTTAATCCTTGGCCATGTATACGGGGGACCGGCATGATGTGATTGTACATTCAGTACAGACCTGCTGCATTAGAGGGATCTGAGTGTCATAAATCGCTCATGGCTTCTCAATCTATCCTCCAAAATCCCACTGTGGAATGTAAAAACTACATCACAGACATGAGAATGGGGTACGAATCTGCAAGAGAAAACCTAAATTTGGAGCAATTTGGATGGTGGCTTGAAAGTTTATTGCTGAAATTTGCTTCCTGCTGACACATTCCAGCTCATATCTAGAGCTGGATTATAATGCCCCAGTTGGGAATTTATTCGATGGGTACAAACAGTATAGCTCACCTCTGCAGATGCCCTCGTTGATGCACGGGTTGACCAGCACTGCAATCTGTACCTCCAGTAGCTGAGACACAGCCTGTGATTGGTCCTCAACAAGGACCCGGAAGCTATCCCTGCCATGGTAGTTGGAATTTGGAGTATAGGTGAATGTGGATGTTGTCCAACTCATGTCCTCCTGAATGGAAAAATGTCACATTGGAGAAGTTAGGGTTTAGCCCAAAATGTGCAAGAGTCCAAATTAAATTTTACAAAAATCAGACTTGTGATGGAATTTTGTCCTGGAAAAACTTTTGCTCTTCACATTTGCACTGCCACAATAAGTTATGTTCACTTTTAACTGTTCACAAGCTGTGTAAAGAACCAGCATGGCAAAGTTAATGAGCATACTCAGGTGACACTCAAGTCTAAACCACTCCATGACTAATCACCGGTTTGATTTTGATACGTACAGCAGAGTATGAGCTTAGCCAAGGCATGCGTGTGCAATTCTCATTTTATGTTACCTCAGTGAGGGGTAAAATCCAAACATTGAAAAACAAAAAGACTACTTTGGAGTTTGTAATGGCCTCGAGCTGGACTAAGAGAGGGTGCTGTTTCCATAGCAATGTGGCTCCTTTGGTACTAACTGCACGTGGCATGTTCACGAACGACTAGGAAATGCAAGCGTTACAGTTGCATTGCTACCAACAAAATGAATACTCCCGACCAACGCGGCTCTTTTCAAACCGATGAAGGGGTGCTTCTGTTTGAGACAGATAGGTAACCACATCTTGGTGCAACACAAATCTATTCTTTGCTCTCCACAACTCAGTGCTCAGATGCTCCTATGAAATGAGGCTTGAATTTGACAGAACCCTAGAATATGACATCTTCAATTACAACCCCACTTACCACTTCATGTGGTATATCGAGTCCACAGGGGATGGCTGGTACTTTGTCATCCGCACCAGAGGACTGGTGGCAGTTCTGTGGAGTTGGCACTGCCTTCGATTCCCTTGCAAGCCTGAGGGTGCCGTACGATGGAAGCTGGGTCACTATGGTCAGGTTGTCACTGATGTCTGGGTCAAAGGCTCCGAGCTGAAAGCTGAGGTCCTTGTAGGCGACGTTGAATCCTGTGTTCTGCTCCACAGTGAGCTGCCGGAGAAGATAAGGGAAACCTTTGATATATCTAATGCAGTATTGCAATCAGCAAAGATGTATAAGACTGATCATTTCCAAGCAAAAAAAATTGACTTCTAGCGTAATGATGACATGGTCAAGTCTAGTGTCAGGTTATTTTAGTGGTCAAGGTTCTGGTTATGGTTAGGACAGTTTGGCTTACCAATGCCATTCTGCCATTTCCAACAGAGTTCCCATCCTGGGCGATGTACAACACAGGGTTATCGTTGACTGGTTGGACATTGATAGAAATGGCAACAGTAGTAGACAGTGGCGTTATCTCAAGCAACGACTGTACCTCTCTCACTGAGGGAAAGAATGAAGAAATGTTGACAACTTTGGGGTATACAAAAACATGAGCTTCTACATCAAAAATGAAGGAAAGCAGTTTTATGAAAACAGTGTGGATTCCATGCTGAACAGTTACTGATGCTGTTCACTCACAAGATGGAGCTCATATTCGCACTCCTTTATGCGCATGTGACACTCATAAAAGAGCAACTTTTCACCTGAACGTACACAAGCTCAGAGAGTCTTTATGAGAGAACCGTATCCAGGGTGGCTAGACATTCAAGCATTGACTACATTCTTCTCATTGCCAACACCAAGGGGGGGGGGGCACGTGCGCTGAGTGCATAAAGATCAAGCAGAACTATCAAACTTAAATTTATCTTTAATCTGTTATGTGTAGTCAATCACTAATTTCGTTACTCCTCCACAAAGGATTTCAATGAAGACCTTGATAAATGTGAGTAAATATACATGAGCCCACAGACTTCAAATGACTGTAAAAACAAAACCATAAAGGTAAATTAATTTGAAACTTCATATTATAATAATGAGTGTCTTTATATGCATGTCAAGGTTAATACAAAACATTGGGCATGGTACAGCTGATTTGTTCGAAGGCAGGTTCTGTCCTCCCCCAAGTATGAGATGGCCCCCCCCAAAAAAACTTTTCTTTTAAGGTTAAAACCTGGCAATTCTTCGGAAAGATTCATCAGAGGCAATACATGAAAATGAGATTGGGATCGATTGCCAGCCATACGAGCCCACACACAAACACAGCAAGCGAGGCAATTGCTCTGGAAGACTAACCAGTGACTTGCAGAGTGAACGTTCCCTGGCAGTCAAGGCACGGCGTGAAGCTCAGAACACCCTCCTGGGTGATATTTGCTTCTCCTCTCATGTCTCCATTTGGTACCAGCTCAAAGATTAAGATATCATCTTCAGGGTCGCTGGCCTGGAGAGTGTAAACCAAAGTACCTGCAAAGAACCACAGAAAGATAAATGACAAGGGGGCTTAGTATGTTATGCAAAAACCTGTGTCTTATACAAAGAAAAACTTGTAACCGTGAAAGTCACATTGTCTATGAGGCCAATCTTCCAGATACGTTCAGACTCCATTTCAATTCCAAACTTTGTTTTGTGCCAAACCAAAGAATAATAAAATTTGATCATACCAGCAAACTTGAAACACCTGTCATCTTTAGTATAGGCTGAGCATATTACATTTTTGAAAACTGACTTTGATTGTGTCTCCAGGGCATAGAATACACCCTAGCAAGAACTGGTGCATATTATACAAACCTTCATCTTCATTCATGAAGAAGTTGTCGGGCAGGTTTGTGATCTCTGGTGCGTTGTTTGGGATGGTGCTGGTGACCTGGGCCAAGGCAAACTGGGTCTCCCGACTGAAGAAGGTCACGTCGTCCGTGGCGCGCCTCCTGCGACTCCCCTCTGAGGGTGGTGAGGCTGAAGACCTCGTAGAACAAACCTATTAAAAGTGCAAGTCACTAATAGTCAAAAAGACGAGGAAGTACTCTACTATAAAGGAAGTGAAGTGTTTACCAAAGTTTAATTCTTGTGCTTCATACACCTTGCTTTCATCATCAAAAAGTTAATGACATTTCAAAGTCCTGTTCACTTTTCAATGCAATCCTAAGTTGTACTTGATATTATGTGCTCAATGTATCACACTTGTAAGAGTTTGCACATTTGTCAGACTGCTACTTTCCTTGAAATAATTGATACTTTACAAACAATGCAAATGCCTTCAGGATGGGGAATTCCTTTTTTAAAGATAAAAAAGAAATGTGAAAATCATTTAGAAAAATCTCCATTTTGCCCCCCCCCGACTCAAAACTTGGATATGCCATGTGCCTAGCCACCTGATTGTAGAGAGCTAACCATGTTCACAAAGGCTATGCTAACAAGTCCCTCTTTCTATCTCAAATTTTTAACCAGATTTGATTGTTTTTACATGTGCAATCCATTTCGGTATGGAACACTTGTGTTTATAGCATTACAACTGAGAAGAAAGACTGGTACACAAACCTCCACGTTGACCTGATTTGCACCATCGTTATAAGTAATCTTATCTACTTCACTGCATGTCTTGGCGGCATCTTGCCACTCAGACTGATCTAGATGCAGAGAAATGAGGGATAGACAGAGAGCTGTGAAAGACTTCATGCTTCAATTGAGTTTTAATCAAATTTGTTCACATTCAATTCAAGGGATATTTAGTTTCACAAAATGCCATCTATGATCAATCTTTTCATTTAATAATGTAAAAGTTAAGATTAAACGCAAGTACAAGAAAAGGAAAAGCTGCTTGGGGAAAGCCTTAACAAAATAATGTACATCAAGAAAATATCATTATACTACAGTAAGCTATAATATCAAAAGAAATATAATATACAAATAATATTTAGATCTCTTAATAGAGCAAAGAAAAACTTTGATTCAATGGAAAGTTTTCTTACAGTGCTTGTGTGCTTCTTAAGACGGGTACATGTATGTCATTCGGAGACCAGAGTGTCCTAGAGTGGATTCTCTTAAAAAACTGCATTTTTTAACCCTAATAGTCCCAAATCCTCCAATTTCAATATGATTTACATACACCCTAGGGGGCTAGAGTTAAAAACTGGGTTTTTTTTAATGTCACCGTACTTCTTTGCATCCTTAACTCAAGATTTATTATACAGAAACCATTTTATCCTTGCAACATTTCACTAGAGGCATGATTTGGGATAATGCTGTTATCTAGGAATTGGGGTAACAAATAAAGAACATGGTGCTGTAGGATGTGCCGTGACAGGTACATCAGCACCATACTAAGGACTTGCAATAGAACAGGAAGACTACGGTAATTGTCCAGTTGCTATTTCCTTACCAACATTCCAGTAGATAAGCCGAGGTTTTGCATTGGTCCAGCTCCCCGGTGCGCTTAGAGTAAGGCTGACCACCATTGGTCCCTGCAGTTCTGTCTGCCCAAGACTGGTGACATAGAATGTTGGCTCATACACAAAACGTATCCTATACACAGCATAGAATGTTAAAGTTATTATCCTTGATTTCCAAAAATGGCCAGCTGTACTGCTTGAGATCGGACAAAGTACAATATATGATAACAAACTTGTTGAATACACACATTTATAATGAAAATATCTCAAACAACAAATTACTCATGTATAAGACACATTTAATTAAAAGAACACGGCCAATCAAATAAATTTGTTATTACTTTGCAAAGTTTTTCACTTTTGGGGTTTTTGCCAGAATAAGCCATTTGCGAGTGAAAATTTGAATAAAATCTGGTGTACTGATGAGTTTTTTACATGAACATAACTTGAATTCTCCATACTAAAACCACTGTTGCTATACCTTGTGATTCGGAGCAAACTTTTGCTTAGTTACATAAGAGACGTCTTGCAACAATACACTCTTCTCAATGGAGAAGAATGGCACACAGGAATCAGTCCATTCCAGAGATGGTGGTTGCTATGCAAAAGCTTGCCCTGAATCATGAGGTATAGCAACAGTGTCTTTGGTCTGAGGAATTCAAATTGTTACATTTCTGTGCAATCAGATAACAAAGTGTATCAAGTTTTATTCAAATTTAACTCGCAAGTGGCTTATTGCTACATAACATTTGTAAAAAGCAAAGTTTACTTAGTTTCTTAACTGCATCCAGAATCACCATCTCATCAGTACATTCTGCATCCACATTAATTAAAGATATGCAGATATGCCTGCCCCTTGAATGCACTCATCAGAGTAAAGCATATTGTAAAGAACAAATGGCCATCTAAACTAATTTCTGTGAATTAATCACTTTACTTGTGTCGATTAAAGGCATTGGATCACCCATCAATTTAGCTTTGAAAGAACCATGTTACTGTATTTCACAATGAGCAGCTGTACAATTGCACCCCGTGGGACATAATTTGAAATAAGAGGAACAGCCCAGGTGACATAAATGCTTGTTTTTCTGCTACACTAATGTGCTTGTATCTCTGTTAAAATAGTGAAAATTGTTTGTATTTTGCTGCACACAACATCCAACCAAATCCATTTGCATGCAGACTCAGATCTAGAGGATGTGAGGGTCAACCCCCTCATCAGACACCAAAAATAAAAAAAAAATAACAGTGCAATTAAATAATAATTACAATAAAAGAAATACAATCCTACTACATGTATAAAGGTTAGGGCATCAGTAACGATGTAATGCATAAATTCTGTGTCCACATACTATACTAAAATCTAAATGGCCTGCCCCCCCCAAATATTCCTGGATTCGCCCCTGGTATGTTAAAATGTGCTTCTGCAGACTCACCGTTGCCTGAGCAGTCTTGATGTGTATGGGATAGTGTTCAGAGGATCGGTGATGTAAGGTTTATAATCAAGGGAGGCATCAGACGTGAACTCTTGGTTGGTTCGGTTCACATCTAGCAAGCCTACGAGGAGTGAGCCGCCCTGGTGGAGACCTGTAATACACATGAGTACAAGATTGGCGTTGAGTACTAGTGGACCATTCAGTATTCTGGTGAGGATATGCAGGCTGGCAGGCCAGTTTAAATTCAACGAACAGTTTAAATTCAACAGAACAGTTTCAAGTGAGTAGATACCCAGGAAGATTTATTTGTGGATGTTTGTGATGTTGGTTGGAGTAAATTGTACCACGTTGGATCTATGCTTGCACAATCCCCCAAGGTTACCTTGTGGTTTGAAGTACACAGCACTACAAGAATTTCTGAATATGTGACCCATCATCCCCAAACCGGGCTGAAGTACTTAACTTCATAACCATAAAATGGAACTTCCACTCTTTGGATTTTCACGGGAGTTTTACAGCTATCACTACCCGTAAGAAGCTCACTGCAAACAGAAATTTCACTTTAAAGTGTAAAAAAAAGATGAAGGAGAGGAATTGCCCAACATCACAAATACCGACTTCAGCCTTGTTTAGGGATGGTGGGTCACATATAAAGTTTATTATACACTACCGGAGAAGTGGACTGGCAAAACAATCCAAAGACTCGCTCTTTAAAACTTTCAGTTGAGACGCAATGGTGGCTGTGTAATAAATTATCACAAAGCACTCTTCTATGTACTGGTAATGTAAACTGATTTCTCCTTGAACCTACCACCTGTTGTAGCCAGAGTGAAATCAAAGTGGTTATCTACTGCCCTCTTCCTCCGCCTCTGGATAGTTGGTGATGCCAGGACAAGGTCTGTACCGTCAGTGGATGTCATCATCATGTCACTATCCTCTGTTGGGTACATTACACAAAGCAGGGTGGTGCATTACATTATTTGTCCCTCTCTAACTATTTTTAAAACCTTGGGGCACTATGCGTCCCTCAGGTGTTCAAAACATCATAAATCCTACATCACAGCAGTCAACAATTGTTAAGTATACCCCTTTTCAATTACATACTGACCGAGTATAGTGGTTGTTCCTGCAGATTTGGTCACACAGCGTTTAGCCGCATTGCACACCCTCATCCAAGTGTGAAGAGTCCTGAACATGCAGGAAAAAAGATCAAGGATAAATTTGTATGAAGGGGCCTAAATTAGAAAAAATGTGAAATTTCTTCATGTAACCTATTGTGAGCTTTCTGACGGGGTAAGGCTAAGTCTTGGTACTCTTTACTTCCTCTTGGAAGGAAGGGTGGCATGGTCCACACCCACCTTTCTCACATTATTCTTGAAACAATAGTGCTCCTTTGTGGCGGAGTTGTGGCCCATCGGCATCATCTGCCAATGTATGGCACATATCCAATACCTAATTCAAAATTTGAAAAACTGTCCATTTTACACAATATGTCTTCAAATTGGAGACATCAGAATACACACACTGTGGCACACTTACTTGCCAGGTTCCATGTTGAACTTAGGTGGAGTGTCCGTTATGTTGGTTGAGTCTTTTGGGATCTGGAAGTCAGTGAGGCTGTACCTCTCCTCCCGGTCACCGGCTCGGACAATGATCACACCATCCTCAATGGCAACTGAGCCAGACGAGTTGCCTCCAACGACCATGCAGGGAACAATGTCTTCGAGGAGCTCTGCTGAACTGCTCACACAGTACTCTGGTGGAAGTATATGAATTGGCAGACACCAAGCAAAGATAATCAGATGCATGGAAAAGAGGAGATACAATGCAAGGGTAACTAAACCCAGGATAACAAGAATCTCTCTGACAAGGACTGGGAAGTCCAATGCTTGTGAAAATTGCTCAACGAAAAGGTTATACTCTGAAGTAAACTGATGATAACAGAATAATTACAGAGCCTTCAAGGTTTGGAAGCGTCTTCAGAATACACTTCATCGGATAGGATAATTAAATGCACATATTAAACAGCACTTGACTGCCCTAATGTGGGGAATGGCACTTCCATAACATATAAAAGATGTCTGGCCTTGCTTGTCCTGTTGAATTAAGGCTTTTAAATCATTTCTGATGAGATGGAGGCATCTGGAGTCAACTATCCAGATGAAGATGGATTCAGATGGTAATCTGAACAATGCTTACAGAGACTACCGCACTGATGAAAAGAAAGCTCCCAAGGTAATTTTTTTCAAAGGAAGTCACATGAGATAACATATGAAGGACAACTTCAGATACAAAAGGCAAGGCCGAATGGGAGGTCACGTGGAGGTAACATGTGGTAACAGGTGGTAACATGCAACTAAATGCAAAGGAATGAAGAGGGGAGACCCACTGTTGGTAACCTAGGTAACACACTGATGGGGAGTGGTTTTATTTTAATAATGAATTTCGAAAGAAGTCACATTAATCTGTGCACATAGTCTGACAATCTTACCGTAGCGAGCAACTGATTTGTCACTGGACTCTGACCAGGAGGTCCCAGTCTTCGAGGGGTCACTACTTTTCTCCACGTCTGGTGGGAAAATTTCTTCCTCAAACTTCTCGCTAAACATGGAGGTGGTGTTAACTCCTTCCACAGTGGGTTCTTCCAGAAGGACAGTTATGCCTGGGATATCCAAAAGCGACTTTTCATTATTTAGAGTCTTGTGAATTATTTCTTAGTTTCCTGTCCAATTCGTGTTTATCAGCAGTCACAGGCCTGCATATATTCTGTCTTATTAGTGCGAAACTGTTTGTTTGCAAGTTACTCTACCCGTTATATATAATATACCATCACATTCTGTTCTTGTTTTTCCAAGACTGCTCTCCTGATAGTGTTGTGTGAGCTTATTGGGCTCCTATCCTCCAAAACAAGCAAAAAGCTAGAAAGGGCACACATACACAGGATTTCCAACTCCAAAACCAACTTTTATCTGTTTTGCTGTTTTTCCGAAAGAACTCTGCTGACAACTCAATGCACTGCTATCCAAACAACTGCTGATTCTCAGCACAGAAAAACACATCATGAAACAAAATGTAATACACTGTAACAAGTTTACCCCACCTTAGAACTTACCAACCCCTTCCCATGTGACCTAACGAAAACCCAAAAAGAGATACTAATTCAATGTGCTATCGTAAGCAATAAAAGAACCAGGTCAGCTGCTGGAGGCCCTCCACTGACAGCCCTTCACTGGTGGTTAAATAATGGAGTGCCAGCTGAACAAGACACTATACAAATTGTTGATTACAATAGTCTTCAGAGTTCAGAGCAGTAATCTAATCACACCACATGACTGCTGTCTGTTTGTCTGCATATCCAACTGTTCATATTTTACCTACCATCGCATTCCACTACAGCTTCCAAGCCTGCTCCATTGACAGCCTTCAGGGTTACGTAGTATGTTGTGTTGTGCTGCAGTACCCCTGTCAGATTCTTACTGATAGCCGTCTGGTTCAACCCAACGTTGACAAAGTCTTGCAGGTCTGTGGCACCTCTAGAGGTTCCGATGGCCCAATAATGCTCCTGAAAGAAAAACGGTTTGCTGGTGCTGGAAAGTACAGTCTTCCTATTGTCTACACCTTCATCACAACTCTGCATAAAGATGTGCTCAGAAAAAACTAATCAGCACCAAATGTCAAAGTGCTCTTTGATACTTGAATCTTGTTGGTTGCACAGCTCTAACAACAACTGGTGGCTCATAATTGAAAACCTTCTGTAGATCCACAGAATCTGCAGAAGTTGAGTACCTTTTTTTGGGGGGGGACTTAGGGGGTCCTCAATTACAGGAGGGGAGCACCTTCTCTAATTTCTGGGGAGTGGGGCTGTGCCCACCCTTTGTTACACTGCTAAGGTCACCACATATCCATACACGGTACTCTTTATCTTTGTGACGTACTGATTCTTCACCATCCAAACCTCATGCTGGGGATACTGGCTGGGGGGGAGGTGTCAGGGAATTATACCCCCTTGTGAATTGCCCAAAATACATTTAGAAAACAGAGAAACGATACCTGCATCTAACCCTCTATTCACAGTTAACCCATCCCGCCTTTCATCTAAGCCAAGACCTGCCCTGCTTTGCAAGTCCCACTTTTATATAGCAAACTTGTCCGACAATGCAAATTCTACCTTAATGTCACTCTCCAAATCTACGAAACTCCACAAGACTTTAATTGTAGAACCTGAGGACTGGAAAGTTGTCGGCTCAAACTCATTGAAGTTGGGGTCAGTGTAGAAGAACACATCAAGCTGAGCTGGAGTGTCATCAATGTAGAAACCGTTAGAAGAAGCCACTGCAGTTTTACCATTTCCCAAGTATGTTTTGACTGTGGAGTAAACAGTGAGGTGCGTCAAGTTTGTGTTGACAATCAATCTTTAAAACACTAATAATTTAAAGTTCAAAATTCATTGGATATTTCTCTTACATTGGAGATGTTGATTGGTACCAAGTGACACATTTGATTTATCACTGAAGTATTGATAATCTGGATACTAGCGGACTACTCAACATTTGTCTTCAGTGAATGTGTAATCAATTCTTTGAAATTAAAAATTAGGTTATCATCTAAGCCAGCTTTGCAATAACATGCATGAAGTTTAGCGGGGGCTAATGCATACAACACTAGAAGACACACAAAAACTAGTGAATTCGATAAACATGTATATGAGTATGGTTTTTCAACAAAAATACACAACTGAATTTCTTTTTGACTTAAAAACTGCTTAAAAAAGTATGTCCATCCATCTAACACTGGCAATCGATTAATCAGTATTATACATTTCCTGTAAACAAAAGATAGTTATTTCTTTGGCTTCTATGTACAGAAAAGCTCACCTGTCAAGAAAAATGGATACTGTAACCCATCTTGTCCGGGGGCTGGCATTGTTGCATTTGTGTCATTATCAACACTGGTTCCATTCAGGAGCTCCAGCCTGGGCAGATGAAGGTCAGTGAGTGTGAACGTGATGGCCACAGCATCCATGGAACATGAGGGGTCGCACTGGTAACGATCACAGGGACTGATGCAAGGGACACATGGCCTTCCAAACTGTAAACAGACAAACAAGCAACAGAGATATCAGCTACATTGCAATTTGGGTTTCTGAATTGTGAACAGAGATATTGATAAATGGGAAGAACTACTGACAGTAAAGCTGGAGCTCAATTGGAGCACAAGTAAGGTGTTCTGGAAGTCACAAGCTCATATCCAGCTCAGGTAAATTTGCTTGTGCATTTTTACAATCAACTTGGGTGTAGGATCAAATCTGAAGCATGAGTGTTACAGGTTAGGATTTGCTACTCATAATGAGTGGGTTGGACAATAGAGAATCCAGCTGCCAGCAACATGTCTTTGAGCAAGCCACTTTACCCATACTACCATCTCTCCACCTACCAGAAGTATAAATGTGTACCAGAACTAGGTGGTGAATAGTTCACAGCCTACAATTAATTCAGCTTCCCAATGGTTGACTAATCCACTGAAGCACTGTAAGCTTATTACCTCCTGGAATGCCACGATATCTGTGGCCCCTGCCACTGAGCCCACACCAGCAAAGTAGCGGGAGACAGGACTGGTCCCAGCCCTGAATGGTGCCCCATAACGACACAGCTTACTCTGGTCAGGTGGCATTCTAAACCAGAAGAAAAGGAAACATGTGGCTGAATACATGGATGCATGATGTAGAATTTAAAAAAAAATGAAACATGCAAAAGTGGAAGTGGTAAGTGACCTTTTCAAAATTGAAATTCACAAAAGGGTAAACAAGTGAGGAAGCAAATTATACAGACCTCAGGTTTCGGAGTGTTGCTGTGACCGATGGAGGACTGAAGGGATCCAGCAGTTCAGGAATGTAGCTGTTACGATTGAAGACATGAAGGATGAGCTTTGTAGATGAGGACATGACTGGTACACCAGTCACAGAGGAGAGCAGCTTACCATCAACATTCACTTCAAAGGACCATTCATCCTACGACAAGGGGAAAGCATCAATGAGAGTTACAAGGAATGGAAGACCACAATTACTTTGCACACTCCTGAAATGAGAGCCTGACAGAATTACCAATTTTCACTTGCTGGGATTCTATTCATGGCTTCCTGATCCCTACTCCTGAATCCAAAACAGAACTGATTGAGCTGCTTAATTGAGATGAGACACTTGGTTAAGCTACTACATGAAAAACTACTGTTTCATGAGGAGAAATAAATAGATATATACATGTGCATCAAATTAAAATTTTGGCCTAAAAAGCTGTTCATGGTGAGTAAAGCTTATTTCTAAACTCAGCAAAAAGGTGCTGAGATGATCCACGAAATTGATGATTTCATGATTTCTACAAGAACTCCCTGTGGCAATGTCAGTTGATACAGCACGGGCATTTGGCCGAAGCAAATATCTCATGAACAGAATTTACCTCATCAGCATCAAATGGCATGACCCTGAAGTTAATGGAATAATGACGCTCTTCCACTGATGGGTCGTAGTCCAGATCCACAATGTTTGACGTCATTGGCCAGTCATCCTCAAAGTAGCGACACCACAAGACAGCCTGCGATTTATTTCCATCTGGCAAAAGACAATACAATCAACAATGCATCATAGCATAAGGGAAGTTGAACACATCCTGCGACTAATTTTAATTTTCAACTCACTGTGCACAATCCTACATCGTCATTACATAAAGTTGCAACAAAAGGTGGTCAATAAGTGTCCCACGATGACAGAAAAATTTTACATCTTTGCCACTGTTAATGTGAAGTGAATGCATTACGTTGCTTGAATTTAACTGATCAATGTCTGCAGACATGCAGTTGACAGCAGTTGTCGTATGTACTCGAATGGCACTCATTTATCAAAAAAGTTACTGGACATATCAACCCACTTGGATAGAGTTGGAAGCCACAGGCTCTCTGTGGAATCCATCTGCCACTTTTGTCATCAGAGATACTGTCTCCATCTTCGTCAGGTCTCTCGATGGACCACGGTACTTTGGCAGTGGTCATGATCAGGCCTTGGGCTGCCTCTGTTGTGGTTGCACCGTTGGGTTGCGACTTGACCGTGGGAATAGCAACGGTCGTATTACTGTCCGCAGGATCAGATATGCCAAGGAAGTCAAGGCAATCACACAATGGGCAAGCCGACTGGGGAAACAAAATAACGGCAAAAGTAGGGAAAACGTCAGTTACTTCTCAATGCATCTTTGATTTGAGAATTTCTTATCTTGTCTGATCATTTTTTGCTTCAAAACCAAATATACGTTCAAGAAGCCAGTTAGTTCCTTTAAAAACACAAACAGCCTTTGTGCATGTAAAAGATAGGGAAAAGTTCATTTGATGTAGGGCCCACACAATGCGTGCATGAAGTCATATGTGGCATGGAATACACTGAGGCAATTTTAATCTGAACTAAAAATGTGCATAGGTATCTGTTTTCTTTTTTTGTTGAATCAAATGCAGTGTTTAAAGACAATGATCAGCAAATATACCTAACGGCCATCTGTTGTTTGCAGAATTTTCCTGAGTGTACAAACCGTACTCTGGATGGGGTATTAGAGGCCTTGTTAATTAAGCCTTACCCAGCCTGTACTTTCCACTTTGTGCTCACTGAGAGAAGTAACAGTACGGTACTCTTTCAATACTAGTGAAAGTGATAAAAAAGATGGATGACTCCTTATCTTTTTCATGTTTATACCTACCTGATTAAGAGGCTGTGTGTAGCAGCACTGACAGATCCCTTCCTTGCCAGTTCTCTCGTCCACCAAAGTCAAACTCTCCGATCACTCCATCTGGGCCATCCCAGAATAGGACACTGGTCACGCTGTGCAGTTTCCGATGATGCGGCTTTCAAGTCAAACTAGATAATGTAACAGTGACAAAAAATGGTAGAGTGCCTTGTTTTAAATAAAAGTTTCCAGCAATTCTTTGGAAGTTTAAACAGCTGTAAGGGAACTCCTACAAAACCCTACAAACCAAATGACAGGAGTGTCTGAGTGACAGATGAAATCAATATCAGACTTCCGTGAGATCCCAACTGACTGTGGAAATTAACACTTTGAAGTTTCAGTAAATCTCTGCATTACACGAGACAGAAATCATCAGATGGAAATTGGGGAACTGAATGTAATGGATTGAAATCAAAGACAAATGGATCATTCTGTAAATTTGGCACCCAAGTTCTTTTGTGATGTCTCTGTCATATCTGACATGCGATGCAAGTTTACAACATATTCTTGAATGTTCCAGATTGATCAGTAATTAATGCAAATTATCTGCCAAACAACTACAAACAGTTTGAAGTCAAATTTCAGTAATATTTCCAGGTTAAATTACACATCAGATGTAATAGGGACACAAAACTGTAACACTTTTGGACCCTGAATTTATAGAAAAACCGGGTTTTGCTGTTAGAAGGGAGCCAACACACTTCAGTCAGATCAGTTTCAAGACACATACAGTTATCTGAGAAGACCACTTTTAGTGGCAGAACATGCATCTCTGTAAATGTACGAAGAGATTGTCTGGCAGTAGCGTAAATCTGTGTTGGAAACTGGAGGATGGGGAAAGGTGGGGGGATGACTCGCCCAGACATGGAAGTTTGAAATTTGAAAAAGGGGGGGGGGACACCATATACATTTTATGGGGGAGGCGATGTTTATGGTAAAGATGTACATTTGTAATGTGTATCAAATTCATGCAAAATCTTACATCGGAATGGGATATTCATGGCTTTTCAAAATTGCTTCCCCTTTTTAGTGATATTGCAAACATTTCATTCATTGGGAAATACTGAAAAGTCTTTACAATCTGCTTTACATTTTTTGCTCATCACAAAAAAGTGGGGGGATGATTCCATAGCCCATCTCCCCCACCTTAAAAAGTGGGGGGGGGGGATATATACCCGCCTGGGATTTAAGCTCAAGGTGTCTGGCATTATGTGATGTATTAATCAAGTCCACTATAATTGTCACTTATCAAACAACTAAGGTCAGTACGCCACCTTGAAAGCTGATTTCACTGGGGAATCCTTTGGGCATGATATAAACGGAATGATGGGCTGTATATTTTGTTGACTTTTAACACAAAATCGACTGAGAACACTAACCTCATACTCAGAGCTCCTGACAATCTGAGCATTGGTGACATAGGCCCCAGACAGCATGCGTGGCCCTCTAGTGTCCCGCTCCATCTTCAGTGTCAAACTCTCGTTGGCTGCAAACACCTGTACAAGTTAAATTCTGAATTATTTGAGAAGCTTCAAGAATGCAACATCAAATCATCCCCAGGGCAAATGCTTACTCAAACCACACTTAAATCCGTGTCTTGCTGTAAGAATAAAGGCCCCAAATTAATAACCAGTAGAAATTTCACTACATCCCACAGCATGGCTGATCTCTCTGACAATTACACTAACGATAATAACACTGGGAGATATAGGAGGAATGGACTGGAAATCTAGTTTTAATCACCCTCCTTCATCTGGACAGTTTTATTTTGAATGTTTAGTAAAGAAATATCACTAAATCTTGCTTCAGAACTTGGCCTCTGAGTCTCTGTATGCCTCAACTTTAACCTCAGCAAACATTTTTAATTTTTAAGCTGTCCGTCAATAATACCAACACTTTGCTTGTCAAGCTGAGGGTTACTGTGCTTTTGAAGTGGAAAATAAATTTATTCTTCCTTCAAGATACCCAAATGTCCCTGTGAATGCACGCATGTGCACTAAGAAAGTCACTGCCTAGTATTTTGTCGACCTACCTGCTGTGAATGGTACTCCAAGTCCCACTTGTCCCTGTTCATGTTCCAGAGTCCCTTGAAGTCAAGTGCTGACCACTGCGGATCAGTGAAGGGAATGTCCCTCAATGGACAGGCGGGACCCACTGGGTTGGGCAGGTGGAGAATTGTGCCTGTAATGATCAAGTCAAATTGTAAGTTGTAAAAAGATGAGGGCATTACAGAAATAGCCTTTCAGCACAACATTAAAAACAAGAAAATTAACCGGTTGATGTCGGAAGATGTGTAAATAGGATCTGGTAATTTCTATTTACAGGAATGGCTGATGGGTTGATGAACCATTAAGCATTTCAAGACTCTGGCAGTGGATGTGTGTGCCACTGTAATCCCTCATTTTCATTTTTTTTGTGCTGTCCAAAGACCAAGACAAAGCATGTGTTGAACTTCAACCTGACCCATATGGCTACCTGTTGTAAGTATTGCTCTGTGGAGGCATCTCAGCATGTCAACATTGCAAAATATGAGCTTTCAGTAAAAAGAATTGTACAAATATTGTTCAAGTGACTCTCAATAGTCAGTTTTTATGGGATTTGGCTGCATTTTAAAATCGAGGTGGAATATCCTACTCTTTTCAAAAGTCAAGTATTTCAGCTGAACATAACACAATCAGCAAATGGCACAATAAACTGTCAAGGAGTATCAGTTTACCAGAGACTTGGCTTCGGTCTCCACTGTCTGTTATATCCATCTTGAAGTCCATTCCATCTGCCACCAGCCCGACTGTTGGCTCTGACAAGTCCACAAAGATGGGTCCAACTTGGGTCTGTACACTATCGCCTGCCTGGTTCACAGCTAACAGCTGAACATAGTAAGGGTGGTTCATCTGGAAAGTACAATAGTAGACAAATAGTTTAAAAAGACTAAATCAAAAAAAGAACCAAAACTGAAATATCCAAGAACGGCAGCATGCTTTGATAAGAGGAACACCAGCATAAATGTAAAGTCAATATGAAGTTTATTTCCATAATTCTCCAGACAGATGATGAAATATGCCAAAAAGGGCCATACTCAGTAGAGCTAACAGTGTGAAAAGGGTACAGGAACGTTTTATAAATTTAAAACTTTTCAGACGATATATGCTTTAAAGTGCTTAATAAAAAGATTAGAAATTAGGTCTAGCTACAAGACCTGGAGTTTAAAGACCAATACATTGTGGTGGATTCTAAGTGTAACTTTAGGAAGCAACTTGTTTTGTGCACATACAAATGATCCAGTGATTTATACACTGTGATAAAATAGGACTATACCCCTTTATACCAAATGCCAAAGCTGCAACCTGTTTCCCTCTAATTCTTTCTTACATTCTTTTCTATATTAAAATGTTGAAATGACAAAATAATTTACCATCCTGAATGACAAATGTCAGTATTAGGCCTTAAGTATTCTGGCATCTGTGGATTTTCAAAACAACAATATTAATCTAGTAATTAGTTTATTGTCAATAAAAGACAAGGTTTGCCATTGCTTTACCTCTAGGCTTAGGTCCACGAATGTGTGATCCCTGATGCCTGGGCCAAGTACCAACCAGTCTTGGTCGGGTACCGGTGTCAAGTTGTTGTCATCTCTGACATCACATGATGCAGCTTGCATAAGGCGGAGATTGAAGGATTTGATTCCGCTCTCGTCATCCTGGTAATCTTCCCACACCACAGACACGGACTCGTCGCTGTCGGTGTATGTCACCAGCTGTGGTTACCAAAAGAGTTTCACAGTCAAAAGAAAGAGCAATAAACCATGGAGGTACAGTACATTACCCTATTACACCCTATTATATAAAGACTGAGTCTGGCATATTACACACTAAAGGGTGCAATATAGGAGTATCTTACAATTTTGAATAGTTGGAACGTCCCCCTGGGAATGCCTTGTTCTCATTCTGGAATGGGGAGCTGTTCCACTTGAAACACTGCATTCCCAATGCTACCTCAGAATGGTCTTTTCACAAAGTGGACCATTCCCTTTAATGTGGGAACGTTCTCATGGATCCATGGGTGTAGCCATGGGGGGGACACCCCCCCAAATTCCTGGTGTTCCCCACTAAAAATAACAGATGAATGGATACTGAACAAAGCTAACAAAAAATTGGCCCCAAAAAAACACTCCACCGAAAACTGGTGCCCCCATAATGCTGGTGTCCCCTTGCGCCCCCACACTAGTAAAATCCTTGGTATGCCACTGCATGGATGCTAGTGTTCCTATGGGATTCATCCAATGGTTGAAAGTGAGTAGATAATTAGCAATTGACCTTAAGGGAGGGGGGGCAGAATCTGCAACAAAATGAAACCAACCATCGGATTAAACTGAAACTGCACAGATGTACTCATAATGATCATCTCAACATGCATGCCAAGTTTGAAAAAGATCAGGCCTGCGATAGCTGAGACCATTGGGTCTGTTTGGTGGTCCAAAGAAGCCTGGTTCTTTTTAGATGTAGTGATATTAGCAGTGAAGAAGAAGGTAGAAAATTAGTGGCAACTGGTAGGATTATTATTTCGATAATAACGATGCCAATCTCCGTCAAAGTCCACCTTTTAACTATATTTAGTATTTAAAATCAATTTTTCACTCAATGTGGAAGGATACAAAGTGCTGGGTAATGACACGATATGCAGATACAAAACTTTGTATGCAAAACTGAAGAGTACATTTTGTAGTGAGATGGTCCAGCCCATTTAATTTAGTTCAGCTTTTCAGGATTCTCATGCCAATTATTCCCTCACATTATCTTGTTAGGAGATCACTATGGCTGTGCAGGTGTGTTATACTGCCCTCCAGAAAGTCATGTTATGGTTTCGCATAGTAAAGGAGTGATCAACTAGAAGTGGGACGCCAAAAGATCTTAAAGTCTCACCACAACACACGAAGATTCAGGGGAGGTGTGATATCCAAAAAATGAGTAGCTTGTAGGCGATCTCAAAAGAAGTCACTGCAACATAGAACAATTCAGCACTGAGCACACCCTGATGAATAGGATGTGTACGATTATTATGAAAAATAAAAGAGAGAATCTGGACTGCACTTACCATGTCGTAGAAAGGCCCAGCACGCAATCGACCCTCAGTGGGAGGAGTGACATCAATAGAGAAGTAGCTGGTAGAGGCATTACACTGCCCTGCTTCGTTCATGCCTGAAAGTAGTACAATGAACTGTCAAACATCAGAAAACATTTTGAAATTGTTTGTGACTCAACAGCAGTGTTGTAGTCGAGACCATCACAAGACCAGACACGAGACCATGCACAAGACCAGTCACAAGTAACTGGGTGAACAATGACAAAGGAGCGCTTTTGTTGCAGTTCATTTGAAGAGCTTGTGTTGGTCTCGCATGGTCTTGTAAAGGTCTTAAGTGGTCTCAACTACAACACTGCTCCACAGTGCTTTTTAATACACAGAAATACAAATTGTAAGAAAATTTGGGAAATTATAGGACCCATTTCACGGCACTGCTAAGCACACAAATTTATGGTAACAAAGGATCCTTGTATTTCATGGAGACCGTAAGCAGTAAGCACAGTATAAGGCGCACCTCCCTGAGAGGAAAATTTGCTTAAGGAAGTGGCAAAACCATGGAAACTCTGTGTGCATGCAATCGTAGGCACAACCAGGGCAAGCACTGCTATAACATAGTGCTTAAGGTTACAAATTTTTCTGCTATAATAAGCACGACTTTTTTGCTAACTGTTAAGCAGCTTTACAAAAGTGGGCCCAGATGTAGAAGACAACTGAAAAACGCTTTGGTGGTGAACCCCTAATACAAACTACTGGTATCTAACAGATTTAAAAGGTTTCAAAACATTCACTCCATTTTTATAAATACATCCTATGAATCCATCACTTTCTGAATGCCTCACTTGAGAACACCAGTTGATCACTATATATGATCATTATAAACTCACCCACAGCAGTCACGTAATAAGACCCCTCCTGTGTCAGATTTAGGCCCTTGAGCTTCACAAAGGTGTCTTTGCCCACAAAATGCATTGATCTCTCACTGAACGTAGCCCGGGACTGTGGAGTTACCAGCAGCATATCCAGGCAATCCATGTCTTCAGGTGGTGTGACAGAGGGAGAGGGTTTGCCCAGGCCAACGTAGTAGAGCAGAATGGGGACTGTGGATTCAAATTTGTCCCACTGAAGTTTGACCTCAGACAGGGAGTTCACAAAATCTGGAACTTCAACCTCAGTTACTAGATGAATAAAGAAAGTAACAGAATATGATTCTTCAGTTGATTATGTCACTACAGGTGCATGTCAGAAAAGAAATCATACAGGTATTGCTTTTATCTGGCTTTAGGTGGCTTTTTGGGTGTCTGGAACAAATGTAACATAAAAATTTGTCTTCCTTGTTCGACACGTACAACCTGGGCAGTCTTGATTAGGAACTTTACTATTGTAACAAATTTAAGAAACACTTTTTCCTTTCAGTTAGCATGTCTTCCATTGGAAATGTCAAAACTTTCCAATATATTAACCCTAACCTCCTAGGGTGTATGTAAAATCATATTGGAATCAGAGGATTTGGGATTGCTAGGGCTATGAATGAATAGTCCTGAAAGCGTAGTAATGATTTTCTTTATTTTACCGTTTTTCTTACAAAACAAAGATTTCCAAATAGAATTGTAAAAGTGAAGATTGCCATCTGTAGAAATGAAGGGAAGAATGAAACAGATACACATATTTACCGATCACTTGGGTATCCACACCAACTTTGATCCCAGTTGATGTTACCTCAGCTGTAGAGAAACTAGCGCTGTGTCCCCTGACTGTTACATAATAGGTAGAGTCGAGGGCAGTGAGATCCAGGTTTCTGAAGGTGACTGACGTGTTCTGACCCATGTAGGTGAAGGGTACTACATTGTCTCTGGTCTTGGGGTAGCGACGGTCAGTGCCAACTGCTGCCTCATAGAAATCAACAGTTTGCTGGGTGGTTTGGCCTTTGTTGACCTCAGCGTTTCCTTTGGGAACAGCAGGTAGATGGTCAGTATGTATTGGAAATGTGGAAATGCATCACATGACTCAGTTTAAAGTCCAAATCATGTTCCATTCCTCAATCAAGCTCAAGTCACTCTGTTTATTCAGACTCCGACTTGTCGTGAAGATGGGTTTGGCTTTGCTTCAACACCAAAAAACCGACCAAAATATGTCTAAATTTCAAAATTATCTTTCCTGAAATCATGCAAAATAATCATAGTCTTAAATTAAGTCTGATGAGTCTCTTTACGCCAAACCCCAAAATACTAGATCCAACTTATGATTCAGATATATGACACTTAAGACACATTAATAGTTGGTTTGACTGGACAAGAGATCAATGACAGGATAACAGCCAACATAGCAAAACATATTAAGACTCCACTTTATGGAAGAAAGGAACTGAGCCTGCAAGACAAACCTGTATGTTCTACAGTTTCTGCTACTTGTGTCCCCTTTCCAAAACCCTTCCAGCTTGCTGATATGGTGTCTGTCTCCTTCTGGTAGGTCAAATCGAAGCCCACCAGGAGGCCATCGTAGACCTGGCCAGGTATCAAGGGTTCCCGCTTGATAGTAATCCCATCAGATCGAACAGTGACAGCCAGGCCGAGGGCATTGGTAGCCCGTACCACGGTGTAGTAGGTTTCATCGTCTATCATATTAACATCTGTGTTGGAGTCAGATGTCTGTTCTGTATGTAACAAATGACAGACACGGTTTATTAAACATGCTCACATGATTTGCATAAAGAGAGCAGCAGTCATACTTTTTTAATTTCACATCCCTTAGGTCAACAGAAAGTGGTTTCAAAGTCACAGCATCATATTAATTTTTTTTACATGTTGTTACAACAATTATGTGGAAATTTAAACCAAGCCTCTCTTCGTTCTACAGATTGCTGTGTGATTAAATAACGAGGCACGGAAAACATTGAAATGCTGTTACTAAAGAATTAAAACTGTAACAGTGTCAATGATTTTCACTGATTGCAAAATGAGGCAAGGGTCACAGCCTTGTTATGCAAGGATGAAACTTTAATATTTGGGTAACATTTGTGCAATTACCTCCAACGTCAGTCAATGGTTTGAATTTCCTGTCCAATCAATTCTGTAGATAGCCCACTCATACTTCTTCATTGGGCAAGGATCTCCACTGAAATCCCATGCTGCACTCAGCTCCTGTAGGGCGGTCTGGAAGTCTGAGTCATCCATGTCATTGCTATCTACTCCGTCCTTGACCTCGAATGGTCGGAGTGGTTGGAGTCCAGCACTGAACCGGCTGACGTAGATGCCATTGGACACCGCAGTGCTGGTAAGTCCTGCTTCATTATAGCCCCTGACTGTGGCGTAGACCTTGTGGATATCGCTCAGATCGATATTAGAGATGAGCTCTGAAGTCTGGTCCTTGGCTACCTCGTAGAATGGCTTGACCTGTGATCCTCCAGGCGTGGTGCCCAGGGCAACCTCGTACTTAGTGATCTGGGTGTCTTCGTCGGTGAATGCCTGCCACAGGATCTGTAGCTGGGTGAGTGATTCCAGACACTCTCCGTCCAGGCGCAAGCATTCCTCCTCATCTGTGCAGTCCCATTCCGGCAGAGTCACAGGATCACTGAAATTGAAGGTGTACACACCAGGCAGCTCTACCACCAGGCCGTAAGATGGAGGAGTATCATCAATCTCGATAGGACCAGAGAATGCTGTTGTACTTTGATTGACAGCATTGAAAGCTTCCACGGTGACATAGTAGACTTTGTTGTGAATCAGATTCAAATCTGTTGAGAAAAGTGGCATTTTTCAATAACATAATTCCAAATTTAATGTCATTCTGCATGCTCATTACTGTCACTGGAAACTTTCCACCAAGATTTTTCTGTAAATCTGAGCAAAGAGAGATTTTTACAAAGCAACATCACACAAACAGAATCCAACATAGGCACTTCAAACACAGAGCTCTTGGAAGCAATGCAATCTTTCCTGACTCTCTTTTGATAATGTTATAATATACAAATAATGAATATTTATGAGTGCAATAGTAAGAATAATTGCACGAGGTGATAGATGAAACGGTCTATTCCACATAGTGGTGTAGCTAGAATTTTACTTGTGGGGAGGGCACAAGGGGGCACCAGCATCTCATGGGGAGGCACCAGCTTTCAGTGGTGTTGTTTTTTGGGGGCAAGTTTTTGTTGGCCTTGTTCAATATCCATTAATCCTTTTTTTTAGTGGGGGGCACCTGGTGGGGACAAGGGAAATTGTGGGGGGTATGTGCCCCCCTGTGTCTACGCCACTGATACCACGACGCAAAGCCAAGTCGAATAGACTAATTCATCTGTCACCGAATGCAATTATTCTTACACTCTGAGTACAGCTGGATTAAGTATCTGATTCAAACTGGAAGTTGTCCAGTTGTGAATCTGTTAATTTTTCGACATCGTATTCCGAGCTTGTTTAATCATTTGGCAGCCTTTTATCTGTTTCCTTATGTTGGCAGCATCAGCATTACTTACAAAATCAAATTCTTAAAATTATTTTGTAGAATTATGGACAGCGGAGCTTGATCGCTCATCATTTTGCCATTGAGAAATTGCACCACTAAAAGCTACAGTGCAATTGATCCAGAGGTGTTCATTATTCGTTTGTATATGCACAGTTGTTATAAATTTTTTTCACTCTGCATGCATCGCGCATGCTTCGTGCACGTGTTGCATTTGGGTACAAATAATTCAATGCCATGTGATCAACAATCCACCAATTAGATGACGGGGATTTATGCAAGTGTGGAGTAACACTGTTTATGATGATTGTCTGATAATTCAGAAAAGTTAAGCTTTGTTTGTGTTTGTAAGTATTCTCTTCTGAATGAAAGTATGATTCCATTGTTAGAGTAGCCAACCTTTGACACTGTAGTGAGAAAGATGCCCAGGTAGGTAGCCAGATTGAAACACGTCATCAAGACCCTGTGCTGAGCCAACAAACAGGTGGAAGTGGTCAATACCAGACTCAGCATCCAGGAAATCTGACCAGCTGCACAGCAGGGCGCTGTTAGCATGGATGAACGCAGGACAGTGGACCTGACAAGAAAACGGGATGAAAGGATGGTGCAAAATATTAGTCTGCATTATCTCTATCACTGGAATAGAATTTCAGGCAATCTATTCTCATCTGAGTGATGACTTGAGCCTTGAGTGTATCTTGTGGGAGATCCCAGGATGATCCATTAAAACAGCATTCAAGGATAAGACGAAAACTCAGATTAACTCCTTTAACCTACAGAACAGAATTTTTTTAGTGAACGTAACTTTTGGATTAATGAGTGAAAGTCATTTTAATCAAGAAGTGCCTGGTGTGCAGATTCTTCAGGGATGGTGCAAAATTTATGAGGCCCTCAGATCTGGGTCTTTGATATGCCAGGATAAGTGGCTGTATGTACAAAGTATGCTGGATCTGCAGTCTGTGAAACATACATTTATGTAGCATCTACAGAACAACTGTACCTGCAACACACAGCCTTTTTCACTGATTGCCAGCAACAAGAACACATACCTGACCAACACTGGGTGGTGTGTTATCAGCAGTTATACTTGTGGTGTAGACCGTCCGCTTCAGCCCGACGCTGTTGATGGCCTGCACTGTGAGAATATTGGGCAGCCCTGTAGATAAGAAGGAACAGAATATAATAGCTCAGTGGGAAGAAAAATCATCCATACAGCAAATTTCAACCAGCAAGTTAACAAAACAACATACATTCCTGGTGTATCCAGGAATTGGGGTAGAAGAAAGGAAACAGCCTGACAGATTCATCATCATTACTGCAAATACCATCACCATGCCCTTTCCATCACAATGGAAACTTTTATGAATGAACCATTTATGGCTGATATGCAGAAAATTACCATATTACATCACTTCACGGATAAAAACTACTTCCAAACAACCAAAACGAAGAGACCTAAAGTCAGGGAAAGGAACAACCCCAAAAGGAGCCCTACAGGCAATGAGTTGCACCTTACCTATATCTGAAGGAGTTATTAGTGCTAGGGGCACATAGGATTTATTGGTTTGGGTGACAGGATACACATTGCTTCCTCCTGGGTACTGCCCCATGGAGAAGTAGGTAGCGGTAATGCCACTCTCCTCGTCTGAAACCTCCCACGTGCCGTCTATGGAGTCTGTGTTGGGTTGATAGAGGGCAATACCGCCTTCCAGACTCTGGGGATTAAAGATGGGTGAACATCGTACCACTCTTCAAAGATGTCATGACTTCCATGGATAAATTAGTCATTGAGGTTACTGACTGCATTTCAATTTTTTGCTAAATATAAAGGTGAAGTCGTGAAATACTGGTAAATACAGATTAACTGCATTGTGCAATTGTTCATGGTAGTTTGCATGTGTGGGACAAATTGCTGATAAAAAGTTTGAAGATTAAAATCATTATCTTAAATTGTTACGGCCAATCAACCAATTCCATACCTGGATGGAATTTTGGTTTTGTATTGAGCAGGTGCAAGCTTAAATATTGGCATTTCCCCATGAGAAGTTAATCCACTCACCAGATCTACGCTTGCATCATACTGGCCTAGGTCGGTGATCATGATCTCAGGAGGTGTGATGTCCACCGTGAAGCCATTGGACGTGGATTCCAAGACGTTGTCCCCGTTGGTGATGGCTCGCAGCGTGCTGTAGTACGTCATGCCGTGTTGGAGGGGTAGAGGCGACTGGGCCTTGCCCTTACCTGCTAATCCTGGAAATAAAGTCACAATTACAGAACATGCATCAATCCAAAAGGAAGAGGTATTTGAAGGTGATTTTAGAGCTACTGAGCCCTAAACTTACTTACTCCCTGTATTATGACATGCCAGTTGTTAATAACATGTTTATTAAAAAATTTATCGGTGTTGTACTTGAGTCCATATAGTGTTGCCACCATCACATTTCATACTGTAGCGCCGGCGGGTCCGGCCGGTGGGGGCGCCAGCTCGGACCCGCATGGAGTTGGCTGGCTGCCCGCACTGGTATGCGAATGGCCCGCGGTTTTCCCACCTCGCGCCTGCGCAGTCCCTGCCGACAGGCGCCATGTTTAGAGCTGAGCTGAAAACGCATTGTTGTGGACGACAGCATTAAAACAGATTTCGTGACCAAAACAGCGAGTTGCGGCTGTGTGTGATTCTATACCAGCATCAAACCCTGATCCGTAGGACACGCTACAATACATTCTTTAGCCAAGTCACAAACTATTCAGGTGAACTGTAACAAAACTGTCATTTCTCACCCTGTACTGATGAATGGCGTTATGAAAGGACCTGGTAATGGACTCGACTTCAACAATGAAACTTGTAGATTAGGCAACCTGAAGAGGTGCTCTAAATGTGGGGGTAATAACACTTACACACATGCTCTTAAACTTGAGGAAGGGACACATTTTGATAGATTAAGGTACCAAATTGGTCAAAGAGGTATGTTAAATGGTAACACCGCAGTGATGGCCTCCAAGTCAGGGTGCCAGGCAAACCGGCCGGGCAAGCCAGGTATTACCCAGAACTGCCATTATGAGGTACAGATATGCTAAGCATCCTACCTGGTGCGTCTTCATCACTGCCAGGCACTATGCCATCAGAGGTCAAAGGTTGGATGTCTTCACCACCAGGGGTTGTGCCCACTGCCCACTCGTAGTGAGAAATGCCATGCAATTGGCTCTATAAATCGACAGTTACAAAGCACAGAAGAATATGTATTTTAATGGTCTTAACATGTACAGGCTTTATTGACATCTATGCTAAAAGAAGTAATTTTTGGTTTTCCGAAACTTAACATAATTTCAATCCAGAAAGTGTTAATTAAAAAAAGCAGAAAAAAAAACAAAACAATTCCCCGACCAGTCCTGAAACTTCTAACAACTTGACAGTTCAGGTCAGTTACAGGTAAATTTATCTGCAATGCAAACAAGTCATTTTAAAGGCTGGATAAGAAGTGATGCAGATTCACAACAAAAAAGTTAACTTTACCTCAAAATCATCAAACCAGATGGTGACTGTAGTTCTCTCATGTTGTGCATCTACATCCTGCAGCATGCTGGGGCCATCGGTTACATACCCTACGATAAGCAAACGGTGAAAGTAAGTTTTGAAGTGCACAGTAACATTAAATTTTCTTAGCTTTTTCACGATCGACATCTTTTTTACTGTGCATTTAAAAATATTTAGCAGAATACTGACATTTCCGCAGGGAGTTTCACCAAATCTGCTGAGCATAGTGTTCCACAGGTTAAGCACCACTAGCCGTTCCAACATTTTCGGCACCATAGGCCACACTTCACTGAGTCTGGTCCATGTACAAGCACAAAATTTCATGGCACAGCTAAACACTGAAACTTTGCATTATGTGTTGTGTTAATTAAGCTGAAATAAGCTGTGACCTAACTGGTCGAGGCTTTCCCAAAAATGAAGGTTCAAAGAGAGATGCTAAATAATTTTGGTGTGTGTGTGTTAATGTGGTGTTTGTGGTAGGCCTTGCACCAACCTGTTTGATCCTCCTCAACTATTCTGATCGGGGAGGAGCAGACGACATCGCTGAAAGCCCCTGCTCCATTCTCGCTCTTAACGCACACGTAGTAGACTGGCCGGCAACCCTCAGTGAATGCCTCGTCGCTGCAGGTAGATGGGTCTGTGAGCTGAAGATCTAAATTGGAGAGGACACTGTTGCCTTTGGGGCCGCGAGAGGTGAAAGGTTGGATATCCTCGGAATCTAAAGGAACAATCAGAGAAATTTTTAATCCTTAATGCCAGACAGATAATCAGATTCTCCTGGGGCTCCTTTCCATTTTGTTGTGGAGCTACAACTTTAGTTTTTTCTACTGACATGTGTCACAGTGAGTTTCAGTAGACATTGGTAAAAACTACGAAAGCCCACTTGTGCCCCAGACAAAAAAGTCTGTGGGAAACTAATTTTAATACAAATTACTAATTCTTTATTAGGAATCATTAATTCGTATTACTAATTTGTTATTACGGATTACTTATTCGTTATTATGGATTACCAACACTACGAATTAGTAATTAATAATAATAATATGGAAACATTCATGTTGTGCAGATACTACACAAATGTACTCAACTGCGCATAACAATACTCATCACCAGCTAAGGTATGAAATTAGGTGTTGTTAAAGCTTCTTTATTCATTACAGCGAATATAATTCCATATAATAATTCATAATAACGAATTTGTAATTCATAATAATGAATTAGTTTCCCACTGATTTTTTTTTGTCCGTAGCACGATTGTCCTGTCGTTAAAAACACACAGCTAAGTGAGTTAATTAGCCTGTTAAATATCACAAGTTTCCCATCCAACATCATGAAGGAGGTCGTACAAACGTTTTCAAGGCCCGATATTACTATCAAAATAGCTGTTTGATGCATGCTGTGGCAGCTTTTTAACGGTCAGTTAAAGCTAAACAATGGAAATGTGATATAGCAGGATGTTTAAACGATGCTGGTAACTCAAGGTTATTATCAGAAATAATTGGTCTTTACAGATCCTTAGCTTTGCAAAATATATTCAGAATTTAGCAAAAAATTTCTGATCAGTTTCTTTTGGAGGCATTATTTTTTGTTCTACTGACTTGGAGCTGTTCCAATTGCCACCCAGTAGCTCTTGATACCACTCTGTCCATCCACAGCCAGCCAAGATGCCTGGATGGTGCTGTGACTGTTCTGGTACAAGTACCCATAGATGACTTCTTCAATCTCTCCATCCAGGTTGCCACCACGGACATATCTCATCTGTGAATGCAAATACAGTAACTCTCCAGTACGTTTTCCAGAAGTGCTTTTCAATCTGTGTATATAATATAGTGTAATTCAGTATTAACCTGCAGCAGTGTACTTGTGGACAGGTGATATATACGTTCATTAGGGCCTACTTGCTTCTTCAACTCTTCGACTAACAGCGCGGGATGCACGTGCATGCTAAGTGTATAAATGTTCATTGCGAGAGCAGTGCCATCACACAACATCACCTCGGATTAGTGTAGAAGACAATGTTCCATGGGAAATTATTTCCAAAAAGTCCCATTCATTCTGTACACTACCCAATGGTGACGTTACCCAAGAATGTAAATAAAATCTGTGAAATGCATTTTAGATAAATGCATAAATTCCTCCTTATATCATTTCCCCTTCTATCTTTACCTTATTTATGCGTCAGATGGTATGGATAATTGCTGCGCATTATAACTGTAAGTCAGAAAGGCCCTTATAGTATTTGTGTGGCAGCATCGTGCCATGCTAGGTGTACAAAGTAACAAACTCTTGATGGGTTTCTGGACAAGGTCTTTAAATTCCTTAGTGAACAATATTCATGTACATGACTCAATATGCTTGCATAAAATGAAAGTACACAACATGCTTACTCATATATGCACGATACATGCAAATTGCAGGGCCAATATAGAACTATCAGAAGAAGAATGCAGCATATGCGAGACTCACCACTGGAGGGGTGGGGTCCACCCTAATGCCGCTCGTCTCGTGAGATGCTACCAATTTTGCCTGGTTCCTGGCCTTGAGACGCGTGATGTAGATAGACCCTCCGCGCAACATTAGACCGGTCTGCATGTGCGACTTTGCGTTGACGTCCGAGATCAATTCGAAGCTGTTTGGGTCAGAGTCTGAAACCAACGAGAGAAGTTTTAGAAGAAGCAAATGCAAAAATGTAAACAGCATCTGGCTTCGAGTAATGTTAGCCAAAAGCTGTGTTCCACATGCAGTCTCACCTGCAGGGAAGATCTTGATTTTGTTCCCCTGTCGCATCTCATAGATGGCCAGTTCAAAGGATTCAATGCCTGACTCATCATCAAAGTAGTCCCAGTGTACAGCAAGACTGTCAGAATGTGACTGTATAAACCAAAACACAAGTTAGTGGATGTTAGTTGACAACTAGGATGTCTATTGCAGCATTTTGTGTACATCAAGAACACACGATACCTAAGCTACATTTAGTAAAGGTTAATAACAGGAATCTGGGGGGGGCACAAGCAGCAGTCAAAACTTGCGTGATACAATGTAAACAAATCATACAGATTAAAAAACACTGTGCCTCACTGTGTCAGAAATGAGTTAGTTTGAAGAGTGCAGTATTAAACCGTTTATTTCCACCAGCTCTCAAACTGGATAAAAGTAAGAGGTTATGGTCTGCACTCACACATCATATAAAAAGGTTATCCAATTATGTCCCAAATTAAATCTTAGTAATTGTTTTTTTTGTTTATACAATTTACGTGTGACTGTTCTGGACAAATGAATGACAGTAATTAGATTTATAACTATGACATTTTTTACTTAATAGTGTGTGTATCTTGTCTCATCACTTATCTATCTATATTTTATTTGCAGTATAGGTTGGGTGGCATAAGGTGCCTTATATATAGTAAGACAGCGCAGCACCTACATGAGGATGACACTCACCTGGAAGTCAGCATCTTCTCCATACACCAGCCCGTCTCCCAGGGTTCGCAGGTTCGGTGGGGTCAGGTCCACCAAGAAGCCATTAGTAGGGGTGTCGATATGATTCAGAGCCTGGTTGATGGTGCGTAGGTTGACGTAAACCTGGTCTTTATGTTTGAGGTGGAAGTGATGCCATTCGATGGAGGATGTATCCCTGCCAACTGACTCGGCCTTGTGGATTACCTCAAAGTCATTTGTGACATTAGAGCTGCATGAAATGAAACATTCAAAAGGATTTGGGGCATATACAGTACATTTTATTGAGTTCTAACGGCTTTTACAGTAGAAAAAATCCCTATCCAGGAAGCAGAAATATAGAGAAACTCACATTGAGCGGTCTTTACATTGGATACACCAGTATTGCAGTCTAGTACAAACTAATCCATCTGTACCTGCTATTGTGTTTACGATAGACTGTGACTTGGTAATCCTCAATTCCTGAGTCAGGATCTGAGAATCCTTCCCACTGGGCTTCCACAGTGGCGGGCTTTGAGGAAAATTCTAGATCTGTGGGTCCTGGCAGCAGGCCATCATAGACACTTCCTTGAATCGGTGGAGTTAGATCCACAGTCACTGAGAACATAGAAGATAATGAATATGCTATGATCAAGATAACTATGGCTGGGAGAATAATAATAACCACCACTGAGACAGTTATGAAATTCCGTCTGTGCTTTGGGGAAGAGTAAGTATTCCATTGCCCTGAGGAAAATGTCACTAAATACGATTGCATACCTCCATCTGAAGAAGCTGACACGTTGAGTTTGTCATAACCGCCATGGAAGGCTACAAGTGTGGAGTAATACGTCTCACCATGCTGCAGGGTCACATAGCCGGAGCAGGCGCTGTGCTCTCGACGAGACACTTTGATATAGTCTACCACATTACTCAGGCTGGGCTGGGTCCCGACTGCCCAAAGATAGGAGGAAATACCTGACTCGGGGTCATACCAGTTGTACCAATTGGCACAAATCTAGATAACAAGGCACAAAAATTTTAAAAGTCAAATACTGAGGAACATCCGTAGGTTACTTTTACAGCAGTTTTTTTAATTTATACTGCTGACGAGGTCTAATTTGAGATATCCATTTCTTAAAAGCTCATACAATATTTAGAAATAAATGCACTATCGTGGAAAGGGAATATTTACATGTCATTTAGAGAGATTTACCTCATTCCTGTCTTTGGTAAATACAAGATCTCGTCCAGCATAGGGCCCATCAAACAGGTCACCGGCTATTGGAGGACTGTCATCGACTAAAATTGGCTCATCGGCATGATCGATAGTTCTCAGGTCAACTGGAAAGAGTTAAAAACACACCCACATCATGTATATTTAATCTGTCTGCCTACACTAGCCAGCAATAATAAGGGGTGCCATATTAAGACGCAAGGTCTATCACTTTTCAAGTGCACATGTAAATGCGTATGACATTAGTCAAGTGATCTGACAATGCTTGAGGACTTGCCTGTAAAGGGCTTGGTACCACTGAAAATAGGGATGGAGGTATAATTGCTTTGGTTTTAAAACAATGTTGTGTATCCACATTTTGGGGAAGTCAGGTAAGCGCAGATACTCTGCGATCCAGATTCGAATCCTGCCAAGGCTAAAGTGTGGGTTGAGTGTCAATCCTTCCTGATTCAAGGGGCTTTCCCTTCAAAACTTGTTCGGGGATTTCCTCCCATTTCTGAACCTTAGGCTTGTGCAAGGGTGGCTTAAGGGGGGGGGGTTGGCAAACGGGCGCCATGCCCCCCTCAAAAAAGGGGCCAAAAATTTGAGGGGGGGGACTAATGACAAAAATTTGACTTTTTTGGCCTATTTTATTTCCCTTCCTTCTAAAAGCATGCAGAAAGTCCCAAAATTTAGAAAGGCCATAAAAGGTTATATGCAACAATTTCACAATTTTTTGGCCCCCAAAACGAGTTTGGACCCCCTAAAAATTTAGTTCTGGATTCACCCATAGGCTTATGAGCCAGGTGACATATATAGGCACTTTTAAAGAATTCTTGTTTTTATAAATGATAAGCGATATACTTTATTATGCAAATAAGTGTGGTGAAATTTAAAATGGATAGGTACACTGATAATTTAATGTTCACCATCTGCCTTGATTGCCCTTTCCAAAGTGCAAGCATCTTTCTTACCATTGTTGACAGCTCGGACTTTAAGCCAGCACGGTATGCCGTTTGGTATCTTGAAGTCCATGAAGAGCTGCTCGGCCAACACGTGAGCCTCCCAATCACGTAGCGATTTGTCCCTAGGTGTCCTACCTGCTGCGAGGTGATACTCAAACAGATGAGAATCAGGGTCGCTGTGTAAGATCAAGAGAAACCAAGAAGATGGAATAAAATATTTAAATTGTCTTAAAGGTGCATAGTTAAGAATCTGCTTGAAAACATATTTTAAATATTATTGGGACGAAATCCTGTCTATATATTTTAATCAGTTCCACTCTATCTGTTCCTTCTTCTCTACTCACAAAACAAGATTTATGTCCTAAACAAATTTTTATTCAAATTTCAAAATCATTGAGTACACAAAAAATTATTTAGTGTTTTCTGCATATCACATATGCTACTCTTATGTATTTAAAATAAATTCACTGATATCCAGGGAAACCAGACATGTATGTGCCTCAAGTGACATTTTTCCAACTTTCCATTCTCCAAATGCACACAGCGAGCACAGAGAGAAAGTTCTAACAGGTTCCCAAATGCCCACCTAGTTTGCCATTTGTGCGTATACGTGCATGTATGGAAAGGTTTAAGAAGTCATATAATACATATAAGAGGATACGAGAGCACAGCCATGCTCCTGCAGACTTAGTCATACCTTGCTTGTTAACCCTAACCCTCCTCAATCCTCCAACAGGTGAAGGATTGAGGAGAGTTAGGGTTAATGTTAAATATTGCTGCTACAGCCGATCAACAACAAATACCTGATTTAAACCTACATGTGTATCTTTGTGCAATTGAGCAATCTTAAGTGAATTTAAAACTATTACGAGAAAAGACTGCTTACGTTGCATTGACCTGCAGTCCAATCCTCCCAATGGATGAGTCATAGGTGATATCATGGATGCCGTAAATGATGGGCGGAGTGTTGTCGATAACGAGTGGGGTGCTGTGGCACACAGTGAGTGCCATGGGACCACCAAATTGCACCTTGTTGAGGGCACGCACAGTGATGAAATATGCACCATCTGATGATGTGAGAAACAAAGAAAATTGTATTTATCTTATGCTCTCAAAACTCTAATGGAACTGTCAAGAAAATTGTTTCTATTGCATAGTTTTATTCAGTGGCAGGCACAGATCCAGGATTTAAAAATCATAAATACAGTAAATAACTTTGAGCCACATCAAAATATGTAAGTTAATAGATATTTTCACCCAACATAAAACCCTTGCAGTCTATGGTTTGAAAAAGTTAAGATTCAAGAGGTCCTTTGATGCACTCTTCAAAAATCTGATGAGTAACAATACAGGCATTTCACAAAAGTGCACCTCCAAGAATTTGCAACACGTTGGCCAATCACAGTGCACGAAATTTGTCGACCCAATGCGCGTTTTAAAGGGTCGACAAATTTCGGGCGTTGTGATTGGCCAATGCATTGCAAACTCTTGGAGGCACACTATTGTGAATCGCCCGTATTAGACAACTACAATACCCATGCACACTTGTGGTTGCCCTACAGTAATTACTATAGTTGCCAATATATGGTAGCAATCCTATCCAATAGTTTTATCTGACAACACGGGTGCATTCGCGCAGTTACTCTTGTTAACATGAGTAGGATGCGTGCGCATTACACTCAGGTGCAGGAGCGTACTCCTCCTCAAGCAAGAGTATACTCTCGCTGACCCGTGGGTTGTACTCCAGCCGTTCGAGCGCTCAGGAGTAAAACGAGTAACTTGCTTGAATGCACCCCCAAAGTTGTTGATTGTTGATGTTGGAATACCTGGGAGATTGACGTTGACCACGAGTCCCTGATGGGTCCACTCTGATTCATCAAATAGATGAGCATGGGGGTCAATGTGCATACTGACATCATCGTCACAGACATCATAACCAATGGACCAGGTGTAGCCATGGATGCCGGTCTCATTGTCATGGAAACCTTCCCAGTTGGCTGCACAAAAGAGAACACTTTCGAAGTGATCACAAGCATTTTTAGTATTATGAGATAACTTCAGAAAGAGAAAGCCAATTCGAAACAGGGGGACTTAAATACATAAGTGAAGGAGTCGAACTTATTTCAGATGTTAGACGGACTGCTTTGTTTAAATAAAAAAAAAAAAAAAATACACACTAAAGAGAGAAACATGCCATTCTCCATTGAACTGTTGCTCATCAGTTCATCTTGTCCCTGAACATTATCCCAAGCCAGAACTATACATGTAGCAGGAATATGTTCAAAGTTTAACTACAAAGAAGCACATACATGAAGCTCCTACTTTTCTTCCTGGTCTGTAAAAGACAGGCACTTTGCAAGTCTAGTTACACTAGTACTGCAGTACTGGAGGATGGAAAGGAGCAGCGTATCCAGCTTTTCGTGTCAGGGGGGCATGTGGCTTTGGGCTTGTTTGACATGATGTTGGGGAGAAAAAATATTAAAAGCCTCACTCACGGTCCCGAAATCCTAGCTTTCATTTCATGGTGTTATTTTCTTACGGTTTTGGTGCTAACATTTGATACATACATATTAAAATAAAAACTGAATAAATACATTTAAAATAAACATAGCAGCAAAAAAATCTGTCAGGGGGACACCTTACCCCCCTGCCATGCCTGCCCCACTACTGCATATGCCACTGATGGAAACTTACAGTTTATTTAAATGGCTTTGTGACATGTGACTCGATCAATAGTGATTGGGTACAGACAGAGGTGACGTGACTTACTTAAATATTGTTGATAACACTATCTGCAGCATGTCTGGGAGATAATATATTCTCACGTTGAGCAAACAGAAATTGATTGCTCAAGCCCAATGATTACTGTTTTGGCCATTTGGTAAGAGACCTTAGCTTTACTCGAAGAATAATGAGAAAATACAGTTCTGCCCCCATCTTATAAGCTCCACCCACCCTTACCTGCCATGAAGGTATTGCTTCTTGTGTACAGCATGTCCACTAGTTCCTCATGGCCGTTGAACACCGTCATGGAACCAGGGCCATCAGAGATATATCTGAGGTTAAGGAACAAGATAACATTATCATCAGAAATAACATTTTGAGGGCATGAGACAAGTTGCTGAACAATTAACAACCAGTAGAACTCCTACCCCTAACAGCATATGCCCATTTGTGGTAGGTATCATCAAAATATAGAAAAAAATATAAATGGCACAAGGTGTAACAGCAGAAGATTGTATTAGCTGTCATTTTGTACCGATGGTTATCCAGTGGTGTGTCCTCAATGCATCGTCTCTCCCACTCCTCTGGAGTGAAATCCACACAGGGCTCATGCACCACTTCATCCCTGGTCCTGTTGATGATCAGTCCTGGTTCTGGTGGCGTAAAGTCTGCAGTGATGGCCACGGATGAAATGATGTTCTCATAAGCCACGAAATTCAAGAGCTCAATGTTGAAGTAGTAGAGGTTGTTGTGGACAAGCCCCAGCGACTCATGATTGAACTCAACAGCGTGACCCACACCGAGCCGCTCAAAGTGGGAAAAGAGTCCAGACTGAAATGCAAGGTCATAAAGCGTGGTTTACTATTAGTTCTGAGCGTGCCCTGTTGAGGGCACTGTATGAGGTTGCTTTCTCAACACTATGCTGCTCAGGCACCAGCTGACAGAAGTCAAGCTCAGTGCTAAGTTGACCACAGTACAAATGATGATGAAGTTTGGAAGCACAGTTTTACCTCTTGCCAGTACTCCTGCTGTCTGTGACAGAGTCAACAGCGGCAGAATGGTTTTAAAAGGGGGGGGTGAGCATCGGCCATTAGACTGAACAAAATACAATTATGAGGTTGCAAAATATGTACCTGCAACAGCTGGTAGGCCTATGAAGTGGGGGGGGCAAAATAACTACCTTTTAAAAGGTGGCGCCGGGGGCAACGCCATCAGTGCACAGAATACAAATAAAGTCCACACACTCAAAAGTGGCATAATTTGAACATGAATTAAAAATGGAGAGGAAAAAAATAAGTCTTCCATGGTAACAGCTTTCTACGATACTGAACAGATTATTCATAAGGATAAAGATATAACAGCTGTATGAAAAATATGCCACAAATAATGAACACAATCAGAAAATGTTATAAGTCATACATTATATTTAGCCTTGCCTGCCTTTTGAAAAACTGGAAGAACCCATTCAAAGTTCAGAATGTCAAGGTATGACTGGTTTGACAAAACAAGTTGCACTATTTGAGTGTCCTAATATGACAGAATGTACCTAGATTGAATAAAAATGTCCACAACAAGGAGCTTCCTTATAAAGGATGTTTTCCGCAAAGAAAATGGGTAACCCGCGGATGAAGTTCCTTTCTTTTAAAATAGGAACTGATCAACAGCATCCCTCTTTTCCAAAATAGATGGACATTTCAACATTTCACAATTTCTTGCATCCAGTGTGACCTGCATGCCTTCCCTGTTGTAATAACAGCAAGAGTACGTTTGCCCTACCTCGCGAACCTCTACCCCATGGCCCTCAATTTCTTCCAGCAGCTCGCAGGTGAAGTCGCCGTAGTTGTAGTTGATGCTCAGGCATTTGGTTTCTGGCAGGGCCAGGCAGTCCCTCGCACAGAAGTTGGGGTTGCGGTGGATGATGGTCGATGTCGGTGTGGAGATAAGGCGGCCAAGCTTGGCAGCAGTGAAGGAGTCAAAGTCATTAACTGTAGACAGAAAAAATAAATATAAAATAAATGGTTGCACAATGATTCTTATAATTTTTTAATTATATGTTTCTAATTACATATTATTGATTTATTGCAAATAATAAAAAACAGCAATGTGAACAGAATGTATTGGCAACTTCCTATTTAATCCCTTCTTCAGAGCACTATCTGTCTATGCTGCAAACATCATTGGGAGTTTGGATCTAATCTCAAAATGTAAATATCTATCTCTAAATATCCTATTTAGGAGAGCACTGGACCTACTAGTCTTAATACCTGATGGTCCAACGTTTTCCCTCTCTGTGAAATCAACGGTATGCCATGGTACAATCTGGTCCCCCCAGATCTCAGGGCCAAACCCGACGCCTTCCTTCTGCATCAAGATGACTGAGTCGTCATACACCACTGCCGAGGCACGAAGTATGTGCGGGTGGCTGGTAGAGGTGAAGTCTGGCGTGATGCGGCCCGTCGGGAGGGTGACATCAAAGGTCGGAAGGCTGCAGGTTGCCGTGGCAGTGCCTCCTCCGTTATTCATGGCGTAAACGGTGAAGTGGAGCGGATGCCCACCAAGAAGAATCTGTTAACAATGAAACAAATTTCAAGGATCGTGGGCTTCAACACTGTCCTTTTATTTGATAAAAAAAAGAAATATTTCCTAATTGTCTATGAGGGTTAAAGTTCACCTTAATTCTTAATAAGGCTAATATCTAATGCAGGAAAAATTACTTTCTGGACTGCATCTAGATTTTTGCCCAGTGTTAATAGTATGAAGATCAGTGATTTGAGATATGCTAGATTTGGAGATTTTGGAATAGGATAACATAACATTTACATTTGTCATTATGGAACAGGTGGCAGGCTGCAAAGGCAACACTCACCTGGGATATGATTGCCGAGGGTCCTCCAAACTCAGTCTTGGAGAGTACATCACTGCCTCCTGGGGCTGTCCCGACCTGGTAGAAGAACGTGACCAAGCTCTTGTCGTCAGCTGCCACCATCTCCAGCTGGAAGGCTGGCTCTGTGTAGTCTAGCCCTGGCACCTGCTCTATCCCGCAGTTGTTTCCTCCAGCACTAGACTGACTGACACCATCCTTTACAAAAGCAAAAGATGCCAGAGTAAGCTTGGCATGAAACAAAGAAGAAATGCTGGTTTGAGGATGCATTTTCCATAGCAAAAAGTCTACTCTTTTCAACGGCAGATAGTAGCTGCAATACACTGCATTTCCAAAGTTGTTTGAATGATTTTTAAGTGGGAGAAGCATTTAAAACCCCGTTTTTGTGGAAGATTTTAGGCCACATGAGAACACATGCATGTACTTCTTTACCACAAATGGTATTCCTCAGATGATGTCCAGCCCCACCCCCTTTTTGAATTCACACATCCAGGATATTGTTATTCCTCATAAAAATGCACATCAGAATTTTCATTTTCTTTCAGCATCCATCTTTGACTCTTGCCATTTCCATTCGAAAACAGAAAAAAAAATTACACACTACAGCCAAGTTCATCCCAAGTCTTGTAGCCCTGTGTCAAGTTACCAACCTAACCTCTAATTGGACCTGTGATCGACTTGTGATGAAACCCCCAGAGGGACTTGAAAAGTATTTTTACCTCTGTAGAATATTCTGAAATCTCTGGTGGGGAGGGATCAGGATCCTTGGTCTGAATGTAGAAGATGTTGCTGGAAATTTTGGAGGCTTGGTAGCGGTACAGGTCCTTCTGGAAAAGCGTTTTCTTCCCGAAGAACGGGATTCTTATGGTGACCTTGCCCTTCAGCACAATTGTCAACGGGATCATTTCTACATCCAATTTCAATCTGCAGAGAGAAGACGAAGTCAATCATGTTAAAATTTCCTCTTTTCAATACAAAGGTGATTGAAAGAATAAAGGCTTTGAGCAAGAGTAGGGTTAACTGTGTTGACCACCGTCATAAATTTTTATTTTGAATTTAGTGAGTCTTCTGGTATGTACACACCTGACATGTGGTTGAACACTCTGAAATGTTGATTGTTGCAAATGGGCATTTTCAGGGACAATTGAATAGTTAATATCAAGAACGATCAGAATACACAGTAGTGTAGCCAATAATGAAAACCTTGAGGGTATTGGGTAAAACCTAAGTGCTGTCTGGAAATGTGGGAAGAGTTCAATAAGTGTTTTATTGCCATCAAATTGGTTTTGACATTTCAAAAATATTACAAAAGTGAAGTGCTTAATTTTGCCTGGTTAAAAAATTTTAAAGACGGGTGTGATAGAGACTATGTCAGCCATCCCAGCTTACCCAACATCCAGCGGGAATTTGGAGAAGAATATCTCAGCCGTTGTGGGGAAAGACGTTCGGAGCATCTCAGCGGTGAGTTCCATCTCTCCACACAACCCATAGCAAATAGCCACGGTAGCCCTAGCATATGCCCCAACAGATGGCACTGCCCCGCCCTGTATAAGAGTGTAAGTTGTTAGAAAGAGTGATTTACAGATGTTGCACCTATAAGGTTTATTTAATAGTGGATGTGGTTTACTTGGTTGGCTTAACAAATGAAACCCCTTCTGCCTGACCAAGGCTAATTATTTCTGCAGAAAAATTCCTCAAATAATATAATACAATTAAGCAGATCTTCCAAGTTTGCCTCCTTGGGAGAGAGGGGGACACACTTCCTTCATTCAAAGAATCTTGACATGGGCCATGCCATGAGCTTATCCGACTACTTTCACTTGGAATGTATAGTCTTTGACTATGCACTTTATTTGGGGGGGGGGATAAAATTTGAATTTTTTTATGCAACCTTTCAAGACCTTTTTGACTGGTGAGGTTTCCTTTGGGGTCTTTTACATGTTTTGAGAATAGAAGGAAATCAAAAAGACCACAAGGTCACCATTCATCATTTAAACATTTTTTTTGCTGGGGGGAGGGTATGGCCCCTGTAACCTCCCGGATCTGCCTTTGGTGCCTTGCACCCAGTTAAAACAGTCCCAACCACCCTGTCTCTTATTGCCATTGATAACAAGGGAGTACTTCAACACAGAGCAGATACAGATGAATACAAGTCTAAAACAACACAACCATGTGTTTCTCACCGTAGCACGCATTGAAACAAGGGAGACTGACACGGGTATCTGCATTTCAAAGAAACCACCAGATTCCACGACTGAAACGAAACCAAACAATGAACTGATCTGTAAATAAATTCTTGAATGAGAAAGGAGGATCCAAACCCTGACTAATCAATGCTCACGATCCAATCACTGTCTCCATTTTGAGGATCAAAAACCAGAGGCCAGTTTCAGAGCATTTTGGTCACCATGACTACAAGCAAGGTCGCAAAATTTAAATATTTATACAAACATCTACACAGGTGCTATATGTATGCTTTCATTTTTGATCTCCACCAACCGGCTTCTTTGAAAGGGATGAATTGTTATGGTCCACATCTTCCAAAAAAATGAAATGAAACAGATGATAGCTGTAGATCACGTTTGTTCTCATTTCAGTGAAGTCAGGTTGCTTATTTGGAATTCTCAAAACTAAGGTTTGCGCAAATGTGATTATTGTAACAGGATCCACATTCCTTTTCTAAATGTAACAGCCTGTGACAACAATTATTAACAAACTGGATATATGACACACAATTTGCCAAATCAACTTCAAAAAGAAGGAAAAACAGATCTTAATCAAAGTGGTTTAAAAAAGGTAAAATGTTGGAAAACACATAACCCCAGAACCCTCGTATGATTAATATAATCATACCTAATATATAATCATACCCTAATATGATTAAGGAGATTTGTTATTTTTAGGAGAGGAGAAACTCATGATTCGAAAATAAAACTTACTGAACTCCAGCCATATCAGCCCACCAAGGAGTGTCCTGTACTCGTATCGGAAATACACGGCATTCACTCTGGGGAATGAAATGGTGCCGCTCAGTACAATGTCAAATTGCTGAAAGTTATCCTCTGCAATGCCTTCAGTGAACACATCGATGAGCTCTTCCACCTGCCAGCAAGTCAAAAGATATGTAGGTCTGTTGTAAGTTTAGGGTTTTTCTTTGGATAGTTCATCATCAGACTTTGAATAGCAATGTCAGTATTAATAAAGCCTTGAGTGAGCTTTCCAATAACGTTGTGAGGATGAAACTACATCATTTGTTACTCCTGCCCATCATTAAGTCCAAAGATTTCCTGAGACCATTTTGCAAGTTCATTCACGTATCATTTCTTGCACCCTGAGCTGTAATTTTTGTGTGATCTTAATTCTGATTTTCCCAGTGTTAATTACAGCTGCTATATCGTACACAATATTTGACAGCCCTCAAGGCAATTACTTTCATACAATGCTTGAACGATTTCCCACTAGCTGATTGGTGAATCATTGGTTATATGTGGCTTGGCAATAATTAAAACCATAAGTTCAAATCTACCAGCAAATGGATTTCCTTTGCTTGTTCACGAGAATTTCTTGTAGGTGATGCTAGGACTTACTCGGGTAGGGACTGACTCATGCTTTTCCAGGCATTGTGTAAAACAAGACAACACGAATGCTTCACATTTGTGCAACAGATCATTAGTTCATCAAATATGTGGGCATAAGGATAAAATTTGGCTCACAAAGGTCCTGAAGAGAGAGCGTAGGTCCTTCATCAGCTGAACCACAGTAAACGGGTCAATGTTTTGAAGGTCCAGCATTGCTTCCAATTCCCCGATGGTCATGTTGGCGATGCGACGACCGAGAGCATCCAGACCCTTCTCTGTTGGAGTCAAATCATAAAAATCAAACGAATTTACAGCATTGATGCAAATACACAGACAGTTAATTTTAAACAAACGAATGCTGAAGTAGCAGTGCTTTTTAATACAATGTGTACTGTTCACGAGCCTGAGTCAGCTTATGGATGCATTGGGAAACAGTGAATGATTTATCATCCAGGAAATTACAGCTCGAGCGCAGAGGACATGCTACTTTTACAAATTGGTTTAAGCATGCAGTACAGAGCATGCACAATATATTTTTTATTTGATAAAGAACCAATATGTTTTCGTCATTTAAATGTCCATGTGAGTAATGAGCATTCTGTGGCAATGAAGTTCAAGGGTGTGCCTCAACTTTCTCTTTGTTATCATTGAAAAATTCAGTCCATAGGGAAACAGTTATGAAACATGGATGCCTGATATGGTGTCCAATTAATCTAAGGTGTGCTTTTTAATTTGAGTACATTCACAGATCAGTACAACAATGAATGCATCCAAGATGCCTCCACAGCATCAATGCACCAAAACAATTGGGAGTTAGAACTTGTAAGGAATTCATTACCACTGCTGTACCACAATCAATGCACATTCTTGAGTACAATGGATGATAGCAAAGGCCAACTATCAGAGACCAGTGCTCAAAACCTGTGTGTTCAAAGGTCAAACTCCTCGAAAACTCACGTGTTAATCCTCCACCAACGATGACATCTCCCTGCCAAGTGCCAGAGTCAGCACCAGGTGTCAGGCTGAGGTCGAACAAGCTAGCTCCCCCTGGAGTGAAATAAGGAAACCACTTTAGGCCGCACCCATCAACACAGGTGACCGGACATGTATAATCTTAAAACAGGTACCTCAGAATACTGACTGAAACTGATCAATTCAATAGCACTCCGGTCCCCACTCTCTCATTGTTACCTGAAGTCACTGAGACAGAGAGGTCCCTCCTCCGCCTCCTGGTAGCCGGAGTTTCTTCCTCTTCTCCAAACACAAGGAGACCCATGGAACGACGGCTCGCTGTACCCGAGTCAGCAACCGCTACAACATCAATCAGATACACAGCTTGATTAAATTCTAAAACGAAGTACAATTCTTTGCAAATTAACATTATTGTGGTTGACGATAAGATTTATGCCATGATTTTTATACTTAAGCATAGTGCCAGAAGATATTTATATTATTTTATATTCAAATTAGTGAGAAGTTTATCATAATTATTTCTATTCGATTCATATCTGATTATTCTTATAAGTTTTATCAAATTAGAACAATCTTCAAACCTTCCAGACTTCATGCTGTTAATGTGTAATGTCATTGTTTCAGGGGGAGATTGTTATAAGGTTGGAATAAATCAAAGAAATGGAAGGAGGCGTGATGTTTCAATCCAAGCAAAATCTTTCAAAAAGGAGAAAAAGATTAGTATTTGAGAGAGATTTTACAACATTTTATGAGAGCATTTCTAAAGGGTTGTTCAATTTGGTTCAAGTTCAGATTCAGTGCAAGCTTACTTAGTTTATAAGACCTCCATTTCAAAAACTCTGGAATCCTGTAACTCACTTGGCTTGACAACCTTATCCGGCTGAAGCTTTGTCATGGCATTGTCCTCTGCCGAGTACGAGGTGGAAGATCCGTTGAGAAGGGCCTTGAAATAGTCCCTGGCCTTGTCTATGGGATTGGCTGTTAGGTCCATGTTGTCTATTCCCTCAGCAGAGTCATCGGAGCTATGGTAGGGTGGAACAAAACCGATCAGCAATAAGAATGTATATGGGCCTACGACAAAAGTGACGGGTGTTCGCACATGCATCCAATATTCTTTACAAAACAGACTTAAAAAGGACTAAAAATATCTTTTTAGGATAAGAATTAGGAACTTTTATTGTAGCAGACAATGCTCCTTGACAGGTGGTACATCTGATATGCCTCATCAATGGATGGGCTGATGCAACAGTCACCCCCCCACTTGCATTTCAGAAACGGAAAAATTTCCAACCCACGGTCCTATTCCTGGGGACGCCATTATTGATGAGGCCTACACAACTTGTAAAATCCAAATCAGCTACCAGTCAACCCCCAACTTTTGTGTGAAGAATGGGGTCTAGCAAAAAGATTAACCTTGGTATGCTTGTGAAAATCATGAAAATGGAAGACCCCTCAGGATGACAGAAATTAGCATTGTCTTTCAACTCACAGGTCATCCACACTTCTTCTCCTTCTCCTTGTGCTGCTGCCTCCACTGCAGTCTGGCCCAGAGAACATTGCATCCCGTAGAATGATGATGGGCTCGTCGCACACACCTTGCCAGCACAGGCTGATGTCCAGGTCAACATCGTAGACAGTATTGTGAGGACGCTCTACATCATACCTGTGACGAGAGAGTTTGCCAAAATAGAGGAATTATTTGATATTATTTGGTGGAGGGGTTTTCTTGTGCAAAGGTCATGATATGCGTGGGATATAGAGACCTATAGCCCCTGAGTATGCATGGAAAACGTTGACAGGTTTTCAGGCAAGAGTTAGCCAAAAACAGTGGTTTGAATGTCTGCACTGACTGTTACTTGGTGTGTTTGACCTTACCTGATTTTCAAAACTCCCAGGTTTTTCTCAAATGAATGAGCTGTGGAAATAAAATGACAAAACTGTGATTATCTTTGAAACGAAGGATCACATTTGTGCTATGCATTCAAGCCTTCATAAACTACTTAAATCCTTGTCTGTACGTAGTCTTAACTGAAAGGTGCAGGACCATCATTTTATTGGAGAAATTTACCAAACAGAAAACTGCTAAACCTTGCTTTCACTTAGTTTCTTCAGATCAAACTGTTTTTAATCCTACATGTATTTTGGACCTATAATACAAAGATACAATGCACAATTTTGCCTATGCGTTTTATGTATCTGCCAAAGGTCATTTTACCCCTTAATTTATCAGAAACGTTTGCCAGATTTGGTTTCAAAAGGTAATCTGATATTCAGCCTTTTATTTCTTACACTGCAATAGTTGTATGCCAAGGCTCTCAATGTGACTCCATTTCTCAAACCCAAATGAGAATGTACGAGCGCACGGGTCCAGCTTCACCCACACAGAAAATGACCTCTGCACCACGCCCAGGTCAAAGTTCAAGCAGCAACCGACCCCGAGACAGGACTGATCCAGCGAGCAATACTGTGCGATGGATGATGGTAGAGAAGGGGAGCTACAGCCTGGCAACAGAGAAATTGGAATACTCATTAGCTTTTAACAGTTTTGAACCTAAGAACTATGTTGGATTTGCTGCAGAAGCGTGAAGGATGTTGATGATTCCCTGCAGAGAATTCCTTGTTTCCATCCAAACCCTCAATTTCCTATACCGAAAAATTTCCTGGGAATGTTTGAGTAATTAATGAGGTATAGTTGTCATCTCACAATGAATTTAAAATGAGATAGGCATGAAAAAGTCTGCTATTTTAATATCTTCAGTAATTGCAAGATACTTCATTTGCATTGTGCCTTCCTTACAGCATTTTGGTGCTGCAACAGTCGCTCACAGATCTGGAAATGCAATGAAGCAGCTAAAGTACAACTATGAGCCTTGAGCTGGACCAAGAGAGGGCGCAATATCCTTAGCAACAGAGGCTCCTTTGGTTGGAACTGAACTTTGTTTAATCACGAAGGACTATGAAATGCCCTCATTACAGTTGCATCACTACCGAAAAATCAACATTCTTGACCAATATAGCTCGTTTCAACCAATTAGGGGGTGCTTCTACTAGAGGTGGATAGGGTTAAGAGGAAAGTACTAATAAAATAAAGTATTTCAATCAGTAAAGAGTGATTTTTAAAATACCAAGTTTTCACTGTTTGAAAAAAAAAGAAATTTTTCCATAAAACTTACAAAGACTAGTGAACGTCTCTTCACACACATACACACCTGTGGTTGCTGGAGTGATCTGCTCTGGTGGACCACTGCATGGTTGAGGTAGGAGAACATCGGCACTGACGCTGAGACGGTTGACAACCAGGCCACTTGCATAGTCACCAATGTCACCAACTGAGAAATACAGGCACAGACCAAAATTTAGCTTCAGACTCCGAAACAATTTTTTGATCAAAAAGAGCCACTGTAAAACAGCACAAATGATAATAAGTAGTTCGCACTAACCGTTGATTTTTCATGCCTGGATGTGTTTTCCACGGCTTTTTGTATTAGGAGGACTAATGGTAGTGACGAACATTAACAAAAAGTAAATAACCTTGCAGAAGACTTGATTTACCTACTTAAAAAGGCTTGTCTGGCAACTGGCAGTTTTATGAATAATTAAGTCAGAGAACTAGAGACCTACCCAAGTCTTGAGCCCACTCCAATGTGCCATTTGGATTACAGAATGGTATGGGTGCTGTGAAGTCCTGAAGGATGACAAGGTCTGGAGCGCAGACCCCAGCGATGCAGAGTTGGAGGGAGAGGGACAGGAGGAAGTTACGGTTGTCAGCGGTCTTGTCGAGGGTAAAGGTCAACGAGACGGCATCGCTCAGTCTTTCCCTTGTCACCTTGCCCCACTTGTAACTGCAGAGAGACAATTCACTGTTACGGACTGCAACTTTCTGCAGCTGCTCTGTTGGAGAGTTGTATCTGTTTGATCTTTATGTGCACTGTAAAGGTGACGTGGTATTTTATGAAATGAGATATGGCCAGATATCGTGTCCTTGAGTCTCAACGTGACACGTTATTTATTTCGAACCTTCCAATTACAGTAAACTCTACTCTAGTCGTGTGGATATGTTACATAAACTGCTTACCCAACAACATTACAGCATGTGCACAATATCACATTACATGTTCTTAGAAATTTTGACGAAGCCATTAAACCCTTTTTTCTTATGAGAAAAAAGGGCATCTGAAGACTCCCCATTCAGACAAAATAGCACTACAATACTTGAATAGAAATCTTTCTGTTTGTTTGCTTTGAGGATCCTGTTGGCTATCTTACCTTAACAAAGTAACATTGTAACTCCAGTTCTCAAATCCCACACTCAGTTTGAAGTCACAGGGGTCAACAGTCAGCCATGCCCTCAGGGTGCGACTGATGATGCCGAGGTCTACTGCCAGACAGCATTCGACCCCGAGGCAGGCATCAGAATAGTGACATACACCCCCTGATGGAAGGGTGGGCAGAGTGGGGAGGTGTGGACATACTGAAGGAGAAGAGAAAACAGGGACTTGTTAAAATGGCACTGATGGCAATCGTTTTGCAATGACTAATTTCCATTTTATATTACTCACTGTTTTAAGAGATGAACTGTTTCCGTTCACAGAAAAATAAAGAATTCAAGGTATTAATGTTGAGGATCACCAATGGTAGTTTGAATACAACATATACTGTCTCTACCTCCAGACTGACTTGGCTGGATCACAGGAGGGCAAGGTGAGGCTGAGACTAGACGAGGTGGCAAGCCAAGAGCCGTAGCCACAGCCTCAAATCCGGCATCCAGGCTTCCCAGCTGAGACACAGAGGTTATTCCTGGGAGTGCATAATACATAAACAAGCACTGTCATGCTGATGAAAGGGGGTGTACATACCCAGGATTATGAGAAAGGGGGTTCGATATTGCAATGGCTTGGAAAATGTTCATAAGAACATCAAATCCTGCAATCTAGTTCATTCTGAATACCCAATAAGACAAATCGAAGACTTCTATTATACGGTCGTTTTATTAATGAAACAATGAATGATTATAAAAGATTTAAAAGGGGGTTCCCCAATGCCAATCATGACAATTATGTTGAAACTAACTCCACATAGATTTATTCTTCAACTGGCATCATTATTAATGAACATACCTGGTAAATTACGCCAGGAGATGGTTCCATTAGGGTAACACATGGGAAGAGGAGACACTGCACCATCTAAGATCATGATTTCTCCAGTGCAGTGCCCATCAATGCATGCATCTACGGACAGATTGACTGATATCTTGCTATTCATCAACTCTAAGGTGTACCTATATTAACAAACAATACATAAACCGTTGCTGACTCAAAGACTGGTATTAAAGACTGTAATAAGTATACTGGACAATTGTGAGAAATTCAATCACAGGTGATATGTGGATCACTACTTTTGATTATGTGCAAGTTACGTCATGAATCAATCCACAGACTTTAATTAATGGTACGTGTACCTCACCAAACTTAGTTCCCGTGTTGCTCAGGAATAGCTAAACTGACATACAAGTTAGAGAGCCTGTCTTTTCAATCAGCTGAGCACTCTGACGTGTGCCATGAAAAAAAGGCAAATTCCATAGAGTAAATTAAAGCCATCAGTTAAGCAAAAATCTTCAACATGAGTCTTACATGGCTGGTCCATACTTATTGTAGTAGGTTCTTAAAATAAACCACATAAGCTGAGCATGTTTTAATATAATAATTATGAAAATGAAGACGGGAGCTTTTCTTTGTTGTTTAATTTTTGTTATTAGGAAAACATGTCAGCCTTTGTTTGACACCCTGAAATTTGAAGGGGGCAAATATTCAAGAATACATTTGTCTTTGTAAATCATAAAAAAAGTTTGTGTCTGTTTTCAAAAACAAAACACTCGCAAAATTCTTCTTTATGTTAAAGATGATGCAGTTACCTGAGCGTGATGAAGTTTCCAATGGTGACCTCCTGACTAGTGTCAAAGTCAAGGTGTGAGAGGGATTTGCTGTACTGCCAGTTGCCAAACTGGAGTGTCAGCTGGCCAAGGCAAGGGTCTATCACCATGGAGGCACTGAATGAGTGAATCAGCGGTCCTAGGTTTATGTCCAGGCAGCACTGTACGCCAAAGCAGGAGTCGAGGATGCCACAGTGGGCTAGGGAGGTTAGATTACTGGGAAGCTGCATGCTAGGGCAATCTTCAATCAGACAAATTTATAAAAACTTGATTAAGATCCTGATTAAAATTTCTCAGGTGTTGGATTCTAAATATATGCACGAGTACATCTCAACAATGATAAAGAAAGCACTATGTGCACGCAATTAAATGTCAAGCTCTAAGTTTCCATACAGTTTGAATACATTCAGTTGAAAATACACTGAGCCTTCATACATTATGCAATTTATGCACAAATCAGTGTCTCTCTTGAGTGGTCAGAGAATGCAATTTATAGTTCCAGCAAATTGAACTTACTGCCAAAGGACTGTGGTCCACTGGGGTTGACACACGGTTGACTGCTGAAGAAGTCTGGGTCAATTCCAAGCCGTGAGAGAAGGGCCAGCGTTGCTCCCTGAATGATTTGTCCTGACACAGTCTCTATGAATCCATCGGCTGGAGTGCATAATTGAAAAGGACATGAGTTTCACTAGAAGAAATGCAAACTGAGGTGTAAAGGGTAGTGGTATGTGGGGTTTGTGGGGGCTAATGTGAAAACCTGAGATCAATTTCGGCTAGTCTAAGTATGGCTATGCAGGCTTGGTGTTGAAACCAACTGGGTTCAGATACATGTAAATCGGGACTAAGTTTTTTGGAGATAGTGTTGTACACTGGGGAAGCACGTGCAATGGTTTGATCAAATTGGTATGGCTGTCATTGTGAGGAAGTTGATAAAGTTGAGCTCATCAGGCCCATACAGGTAAGGAACTGGATGGGACTGAAATACTTTCAGATCAAATTGAAAAGTGGACTGATTAGGAGTGGACTGATTCAGGACATAAGAAACAGGAAGTCTCAAGCTGGGTTTGACTCACCAGAGAGGGTGTAGTTTCTGAAGTCTGGGTTGCACACAGGAATGGGGATGTTATGCTGGATGTCGATGTCAGTGCACAATCCATCAATACAATATTCCAGCGTCACGCTTATCTCAAACTCTTTGGTATCATCCCTCTTGTTGATAGAATATCTGAACATGTGCAGAAGGGGCATGCAAATGTAGATAAAAGCCAATTACAAAAAAATGGAGTTCTAAAAAATTTATCCGATCAAATTGTTTTCCAACTATCAAACTGACAGGTGATGTTTATCCCAAATACTTTCTACCTGTATGCTCCACACTTAATCTATGCGAATGAATGCAAAAAGATTGCTAAATATGTTTCACATAAAGTTCTTGTATTCCATTCATTTGACCACATTTAATGTCTTCATTGTATAACGCATTTGAACATATCTGTATTGAATTTGCACTTTATAGATGAATAAATTATTATTATTATTATTTAAAAACCATCCTTGAATCCTCTAATGCACAACCCAAATACTGAACCTTTTCACCCTTGCGACAAAAATCAACGACTGAGCTGCCTTCATGCCTTCAACACAATCAGATTTATCCTCCAGTGAAATCATGTCACTGTCATGAATCTCTCAGAAAAAAGTACAGTAAACTCCATTTTACTGCTGCATAAAATAATGGAAGAGTCATCCAATCAGATTTCATGAGTAAAAAAAATCAGTGCCTACCTCAAGGTCATGCCAGAAGCTATCGATTCTGTCATTTCCTCTCCTGAAAGTGGAAAATTATGTTTAGAGTGCAATACATTTTATCACTATTCCATTCACACCTTCAGTGTGAGAATGCAGTAAAGACGGCAGTATTGTGCCAGGTGACAACTCCCAAGGATGTTGACTGAAAAGGCATGAACAAACATGTTTTCTCACAGATATGGAAATAAATAGGTTATAAGTATAACTCATTCTTGATTTGAACATGGTGTATCTTATCCTTTTTGATGGAATCGTGCCCCCTAAAATTAGACACCTCTTCCCTCGTTGCCAATAAGAAAGCTGAAAGCCAATTGCTTAGCTGAGCTCCAGAACACGGGCTTACCAGAAATGTCTCCTCATTAATTAAACCCAGAATCCAGAAAGCTCTTACCCCATTGATAGCTGAAAACAGAACCGTGGAAGGACCACTTCTCCAGGCCCAGCGTGAAGGTGAAGTCACAGGGGTCAAACTTGAACCAGGCCGTGGCTGAGACGTCTGCTATCTTCAGGTCTAGTTCCAGGCAGCACCGTAGCTCTGTGCAGGTTTCTCCAATCAGGGAGCAGTTGCCTAGGATACTGGTGGAACTTGCGCAGACATCTTCAATGTAAATATTATAATCGGCTAGTAAATATGAGTGTTTGGTCGTGAGGTCGTGGCATTGTTAGTAACAGGTGTATATGTCTATCTTCCCGAGCTTCTCAAAATATTTTCTCACATTAGGTTTCATCGGTTTTTAAAGTTCATAATTATCCATGTTACAACCATTTTAATTATTATGCATTTGTTTCTATGATGTCTTGGTGAAACAGTTGAAAAATGTGTTTCTGTCTCTCCTTAACATATCTCATCATCCAAAATGCACCCCCTACAAATTAACCAACTTATTCTGTGTGATCTAAAAGGAGGTGGGCATTATGATTAGTTACAGGATCATTCTGTACATTCAGGACCCAAAAGTGTGACATTTTATGTCCCTGTTACACCTGACCTGTGCAATTTTACACGGATCTCTCACTGAAATTGATTTCACACTCTATCTATATGTTTGGTTACATATGTCAATCATATGTCAGATGTGACAGGGACACGAAAAAAATTGGACCCCTACTACCCCTACAATGACCCTGCACAGTGATTGCTGAGCCATTTTATCATGTTAAGAGGTAGACCATACCAAAATTTGAACTTATTACCTTGTCTGTGATAAGAGCATGCCTTCCCTGTGAGGAAGTTGGCCAGGTTTAGATGACGCAAGGCTGCGTCCACAGCAAACTGACCGATATTGCCACCCAGGTAGGACAGGAAGCCTGATATGGTGCCATCACCTAGTGAGTTCACAATAAAGCAAAACAACAAAACAAGGTAATCAACAATATCTCCAGCTAATTCTCACACTTCAAGTTGATGTTTTCAGGTTTCTGAAGTTGCTGTGGTTCTAGTGTCTAGTTGAAGATCGGAGCAGTGACCTTCTGAATATGACCTAGTAACCAAGTAATCTGTTCCTTAAATAATTTGAAAAGCAAATAATCAAGTGAGACAAAAATACTGTATTGTATGATCTGCTAAAGAAGGAAGAAGCATACCAGGCAAGGTGAAAGAGTCCTCTGTGTTGCACAGTGGTATTGGTAGACGACTGCCATCCAATATGGTGAGTGTGTCACATGCTCCATCTATACAGATGACCAGGGACAAGTCGACCTCAAATTGCTTGTCTTCCGTGATCTTAGCCACACGCCATCTTCAAGATACAAATGTATAGATAGGCACATATGTACAATGGACTGGAGTGTAAAAAACCATCAGAATGTACCCATCAGGTCAGATACTGTTATTCACAATGTTTACATAACATGAGGAATGCATCGGTAGCAATTTACCTAAAGCAGCGAGGCCAACAAAACTTATAGTTGACCACGCTTATGATGTTGGACTTATTCTCTATATATTCCTTAGTTATTAAGGACAAACAAGATTTAGGTTTTAAGAATTAGATGGCCTATCTACTGTAATTATGGGCGTAAATCTCCGAGGGAATGGGGTATATATATCCCCCACTTTTTGAGGGGGGGATGGGCTACTGAATCATTACCCCCCACTCCCCTTTTTTGCGGTGAGTAAAAGTTAAAGTTGGTGAAGAATTTTGTAGACTTCCAATGACTAAAATGAATTCAAAATCACTCAAAAAAGGGAAAGCAAGTTTTGAAAGCCATAAACATACCATTTTGGATACATATTACAGATGCACATTAATATCATGAACATTGACCTCATGTAGAGTCATATTGTGTCACCCCCCAACTTTTCGAATTTTCATGTCTTCCCCCCACCTGTGCCCATCCTCCAGCACAAATTTACGCAACTGGTTGTGATCAATGTTAAACAAACAGCAACTAATCATGTGTTATCCAGGAGGGATACTTCAGCAATCAATAGCTGAACTATGGGGATCGACTAAGCGTGTGACTAAACACTCAGGGTCAGAGTCATACCTTACTCTCAGGACCTCATTCACAACCTCCTCCATGACGTCCCCCAGGGGGTAATGGAACAAGGTGACGCTGCGCTCCCACTTCTCGAATCCCACAGACAGGGTGAAGTTGCAGGGATCCAGGGTGACCCAGGCAGTGACACTGCGAGTGGTTATCTTCAGGTCTATCTCCAGACAGCACCGGATGCCCAGGCAGGAATCGGCGACGGTGCAAGAGAGGAAGTCGGGGAGCTGGGTGACACCCACGGCCGGACAGCCTGACGAGAAGGAAAACAATGAATGGAAAATATCAAGATAGAGTCACTGTTTAATCATGAACAAGAAAAGTTACAGTCATGATGAACGCTCAAACATAATAATGCGAGGAAACAATCAACAAACAACATTTTGCACAGACATAGCATGTAACAGAACACAGGAGTCTGTGCAATTATCATACTGAAGATAAGTTCCGATGATTGGTCAAAGGTAAAACTAAAAAACCTTGCATACATATACTTGCAATGTAAATAACATAGCGCAACATCATTAGGCAGTGAAAGCACAACAACAGATGTCTGAAAGCTGATTGAATGGATTGCTATGAAATTTGTACCTCACTCAAGAAACATGTTTAGCATTGCATATAAGTATGCTCTGATTGAAAAAAAAAACAAAACTCTGAACACTAACAACGTCAAGTCTAATGTGCATATACTAATTGACCGATTTAACAACATCAAAATGTACCTGCCAATCACCTCATATCTAAATAGAAACCTATGGATTCCTCTTTGCCCTTAGCCAAGTATTCCACAAGCTATCTTGCTCCTGGCCAAATGATCCCCTTTCCAAAATTGCCCCATCGATCATTTGGAAGCACGCAGTTGAGCAACATGTGGCGAAATGAATAAAAGACTTACTGCTTTTCAATGTCCCTGGTGTTCCCATGTTGCATTGCCCAGTATTGAGATATTCCTGCAATGAAATGATCACATTAGAAAAACAGTAATTGCATAATTTGAAGCTCAATTTCTGTCACAGTGAAACAGTTGTACACACATTTTAAAATGTGTATTCATTGATCATATTGCACTAAATTCATATACCCATTTCAGAAAGCTTCACATCTAGGAGAGACTTTTAAATAGCAGTTTAAAGCTGCATTTTGTCCATGCACTAAAGCTTATATGGCCTACATCTTCATCTGGCTTTAATTTCTCTGTGTCTCTACAGTGCTACCTATCAGCGACAGGGAACCCTTGCTTTCAAAATGGAAAACTTCAGCACTTCATAAATAGTAGAAGAAAATTTCCTTACCGTTTGAAATTTGAATAGATAAAAAACTGTGGCCAGCTTTCCTGAACAATCATTTCCCACATCCTCTATACCTCAATTTTGTTTATTTCCAATAAAAAAATGCTGGAATTGAGGGCTAATAATTTATGCTTGATTTTATTGAAAGCTGGCAAAAATCAGTTTAATAATTAGTTTACCTTTTCTTTCAGTCAAACTGTACAACTTCCACTTCCAAGATGGCCTCTAGTTTCTTCCCTGGCCTTGAACAGATAATCAGTTGCAAAACTGAGTCCACATCAATTTGAAATTTACTTACACTCAGGCCAAATTTCTCCAGCACTAGGTCAATGGCAGAGTTTCCAATGCGTCCGCCCAGCTCTCGTATGAATCCATCCACCGTCCCATCACCCGGTAGGGTGAATGAGGTGGCGTTGGTGTTGCACAGTGGTATGGGAACCCAGACATGGTCCAGTACTGGGGTTGTGGTGCAGGTGTCATCAATGCACAGCATGAGGTTCAAGGTGACTGAAAAGACTTTCCTTGCTGTCAGCTTGTCAATAGTAAAGCTGTAGAAAAAGAACAAGTTTATCACAATGAGCATCGTAGGACCATTTAAACATTAAAAGTTATCAAACATCTTCAATTTTAAATACATATTATAGGGGTGGGAAAAACCTCCCCCCAAAAAATTGGAATTCTGCAACTGACAAAATGTCAAAACCACATGAATGATGGCATACCTCACTGCCATAGCATTTCCGATATCCACAGTCTCGACCTTGCCCCAGGTGTAACTGAAGAGGGTGACGTTCAGGTTCCAGTTCTCAAAGGCTATATATAGCTGGAAGTTGCACGGGTCAAGGTGAAGCCTTGCACTGAGCATGAGCTCAGTGATGACAAAGTCCAGGGTGATGCAGCACTGGATGCCAAGGCAACGGTCGTCGATGGAGCACTTGACGACATTCTCCAGGAAGGGTAGGGAGATCATTGGGCAATCTAATGCATCAGAAAAACAGCAGCAATAAAATATTCATTTCTAATGGACTAAAAAATGAGTAGGGCTGTTACAGCGTGTTATTGATATTTTAATTCCCCCTGAGTATAAACCTCAACGTCGAAGTCAAGACTTTTTTGAAAGCATCAAAAAGACAGAGGGTTAGATGACACCCCTTTAGGTTGGGGGTGATTCCCATTGGAATTAGCACAGATCTTTGATGCTTTGACTCTGTGCGTAAAGAAAGCTGGTATTTTCATTGTTAAAATAAGATTGAAAAGAAACCTGTTTGGAGAAAACTTGAATTTGAGAAGGTCTTCAAAATAGTACTTACGATTACCTGTTGCACTAGCTGGTGGTATATCACAGGTTTCCCCACTGATAACGTCCTAAAACAACAAAAACATCACCGCATACATATATAATGAATCATATAAAATCCAATTTAGTTGAACCATTTTTACGATAAACATTTTAATAAATACAGGAATTTGAGTGGCAGGAGTTTAAAAATTGAGGCTGGTCATAAGAGTTTGCAATTATTTTGTTTTCACATATTGATCCTTGGTTATGCAATTTCACTACATCCTGAATTACATAATGGAAACATCTCGTTTCTGAACAGTGAAACACTCAAGATCTGTCATGGGGGTCTAAGATCAGAATCCCCCCCCACAGCTGACGCTCAATTCTCCATTTCCTGGTCACCCCATGGGAGACTGAGATGCATGGCTTTATAAGAGCTAGTAGATTAGAACAGGTTTATGTTTGATCTTCATTTTCAGAAAGTTTAAATAGAAATCTGGGAGGGGGGCCTTAAGCCCATGAGCCCTGCATGGGTGCACCGCTGTTCTGAGTACCAGAGCAGTACCAGAGCAAGGACTTTTAAGGTTTCAAGGTGGGTTAACTGGCTACCTCAACCACCCCCAAATCTGCCTTCAGATTTGTTTGACAGCAATGTTTAAGAGTCCTACCTGAAGATTTAACTTTTGCAGGACCAGTTGTATGGCTGCCTGGCCCACATTGTCTCCCAGCTCTTTCAGGAAACCTTTCACTGAGCCGTCCCCGGGTAGCTCCAGGGAGAAGTTGGCATTGCAAATGGGGATCGGGATCCTCTGGTCAGCCATGAGGGGAAAGTCTGTGGCCACGCCATCGATGCGGAAGGAGAAGGAAAGATCCACTTCATACTCCTTGGTGGCATCCAATTTGTCAATTGTGAACCTACATGGAACCGAATAAACTTAACAACTCATCCACCTCAACAGTAATTTATACAAATATATGGCACAGCACTGATTTTGTGGACAATTCTGCATGAATTGTAGTCAAACTTAGTCTGGCATTGTTCTACTTGCAAAACATACAGGTAAATCGGCAAATCACAATGGTAAATCAGAAAATAAGTGGTTACACCTGAAATAAAAGAACTGAAACTGGGCTGAAAATTAGTAACACTTCATTATGTCCACCTGAGCCAGTGAATAAGCTTAGGATCTGGAGGTTCATTAATAATCTACATGGCGTATTAATCTACAGTTTCTTACATGGAGTTCATACTGTATTCGTAACTTGTTGGATCCCGTATAGAAGGATTAGCCCAAATTACTAGCGCTTGGCCCATTTTCAGAAAATTACTACATTTAACAGGTAATTATGAATTCTTTTGTAGCTATAATGCTACACAAATTTACCTCACATCAAGAGCATCTCCGATCATGAAGCTTTCCAAAGTTCCCCACTCATATGAAAACAGCGATGTATTAAAGAACCACAACTCCAGGCCGACGGACAGGGTGTAATCACATGGATCAATAATGAACCAGGCCCTGGAGCTGATCTGGGTCACCTTTATGTCAAGATTCAGACAGCAGTGGAGACTGGTGCAACGGCTACCAATTCGACACGACAACTGGGGAGGGGTGTCAGGAAACTGCACGGGACAACCTGGAGCAAAATTAGAATTGTAAAAATCACTGCCCTCCGCTTGAGACAATCTAGGCATTGAGGTAAATCTAGTCCCAACTGAAATGATTTATATTTTCCATTGTGATATTCATCTTAGTAGTTGTCTTCAAACTATGTTGTAAATTAGTTTGAAAGCGCAATTTGCATGACCATCTAGATTACAAACATTGTTCAATAGAAAGAATTACAAATTTGTTAACAGACCTTAAAACAGACGTACTTTGTAAATAGACACCCTCCCTTTTCACCAAATATTTCAAATTGTTTTACTGATAGTTCGGAATTCAAGAACCAATGTCACTTACTGTCACCACCAGTTGGCAAGGCAGGAGGCAAAGTGCAAGGATTTCTGGACAGAAAGTTCTGACAATAAAAGAAGTTTTGAACATTAGTCAAGTAACGACAACGCCTCCGCAAAACTAAACAGGGGAGCTTACTGTAAACAAGGGTGTCATTCCTGACAACTGTTGCTTCGGCTAATACTGCAGCACTACTTGAAAGAGGTTTCTAGCTGCAGCAGGATTCATTTTGATGTTACGTATCAAACTCCACATTGGAGTAAGAAGGAAAGTTTCTTCATGCAGTAAAGATGGCAGCATAAAAAGAGGCACTTTGAAAGTTGTTCAGGCTTGAGAAATATGCAACTTAAAGATAACCACCATGTGGTGCAAAAGAATGGGTGTTGCTGTGAGCAAAGTAGTAGGAATATTTAAGACAACACATGTAGTTTCCATTCATTGCTCACATCCATGACACCGACAACAAAGGATGTCTTTGTTTCCTTGCTGCATTTGTATAGAGAGTAGTGCTATTTAAGAAAAACAAAACCAAGGCTTGCATAAAATACCTTGAGATTCAGGTATTCCAGCACTAGGTCTATCGCTGCGTCCGTGACTTGGCCCCCCAGGCTCTCCAGGTAGCCAGAAATGGTGCCATCCCCGGGCAGGGTGAAGGTGGCATTAGGGTTGCAGATTGGAATGGGCACGTGGGCTGCCTGGAGCAGGTGGATAGGTCTGCAGCTGCCGTCTATGCACAGGACTACAGACAGGTCAATCAGGAACTCCTTTTGTGCTGTCAATTTATCAACATTATACCTGAGCAATTTGAGAGAAAAGAGAAGGCTGGAATAAAATATACTTGAAGAAGTGCAAATGCACCAAGGAAAGCATCCAGTATCAAGCAGTTGTGATCAATTTTGCTAGCGAAGGGTGACACTAAATGGACGTATCTCTCTGACATAAAGCTTTCAAGTTATTTCCATCTGATAAACTTTTGTACTTACTCTATGCGCACAGAATCACTGATATCAAACACCTTATCCACTCCCCAGTCATATTCAAAGAGTGTCAGATTCATAGACCATGAACCAAGCCCAACAGACAGTTGGAATTCGCAGGGGTCTAAGACAGCCCAAGCGGTAGTGGACAGCTGGGTGAAGATGAGGTCAAGGGAGGCACAGCATGTGAGGCCAAGGCATCGGTCATCTATTTTGCAGGTTAGGAAGTTGGTTGGAGGGGGCAGCCTCAGAAGAGGGCATTCTATCGTGGACGGAGAGAAAATGGTGGTATAAGAGTAGGTCTACACTCATACCTTTAAATTTTTCAACTTGGCAAAACTCATATGAGATCGAAAAAGAGCTCTGTGCTATCTGTTGTGCAAAAACAAATGAGGGCCAGGGATTTTGTTCAGTAGCTGGCATAGTGCCGCTGTCATTACTTGTGCCTATAAATTGCACTGTGATTATGTGCCTGGCCTGGTATTACTCATAAATAATAAGCGTGCATAATGTGAAATCCATCACAGTTTTGTGACAATGCCATATATTTTGCTTATATAATGCTTGAAAATAAAACCCAAAAAATTGCTTTAGTTCGGATAAAGGGCATATCTAATATATACAGACCAATTTCATAACTGCATGTTCTTTTTCACAACCTAGTGCATTTTGTAAAGTCACTCACTCCATCACAATCAATATTTTTAGTATTTTAAAAACTTTTCAGTATTACGTGACAAAATGGTTCACAAAATTATCTTCGACCAAGGACCATGTATGTGGCGTGGAATGGAACCTCCCAAGACCTGTCAAGACTAGTTACACTGAACTTACTGTTTTCGCTTGGGGCAAGCAGCTCCATATCACACTGCTGGTTACTAACATATTGCTAAAAGAAATAATAAGAATATAGAAAATTTAAGACATCATGTCTAACGCGGAAAATCCATTCACTTTACAGGGAAAAATGAAGGAAAAATCTATTATAAAGTCTTTAGAGGTAGCTGAATTTGGAGGCAAAGAAGAATTAGTCCTTTTGGAGAAAGAAAAAATCATATGGGTTATGATGACGTTGCAGTAAGCTTGCCATCTACAAGCTGTACGGATATGTTAAAAAAAAAAATTTTAATCTTACATCTTAAACACAAATATGCTGGAAGTACAGGGAGCACTGGAGGCTCAAATACCAGCCTGCAGCTGACAATGAAATGTTTTATGTAACCTGTATTACATTTCCATGAAGTACAGACTGCTTTCAGTACGTACATGTACTACAACGAAACAAAAACAAAAACACTGACCTGAATTCCAAGTTTTTGGAGACCAGCCTGGATAGCCAGTTCCCCAACATTCCCAGCAAGTTCCCTGGCAAGCCCTGCAAAGCTGCCATCTCCTGGCAGCTGAAAAGAGGCATTGAGATTGCAGAATGGGATGGGGACCAGGGAATCCTGAAGCACTGGTGTGGTGGTGCAGTCACTGTCGATGCAAATCGAGATGTCCAGATTGATGCGGAAGGATTCCTCTGCATCTAACTTGTCGATAGTCACACTGAGAGAACAACAAACCAAAAACATTGAATTGTCAAGAGAAGCAAGAATTTGGAAGTTGAGATTCTCAACTAGTTTCTCAGCATTCTCCAGGGCCGACTTTTGGCTATTAGTTCTTTCTCAAGGAATTCAGGATTGAAGCTTTGCATGGTGGAAGTTGCATGAAATGTAGGCTTGCTGGTACACCATGGAATCAAGGTCTGTTGAAAGAGGATGCTCTGGCCATCCTCAGGAGAGTGTGCCAGACTTGAGTGGAGAGCTGGGTTATAAAGGTAATCCGGAGGCGGTGGAGCATAGAACAGGATGGTGTACATGGTGTATCAGCAAGCCTACATCTCTTAGTACTTCCATTTCATTATATCAAGGAAGGAATATGCTTTGCTATAGCTGTACTAGGTTTTGCCCTTACACCATCGGTTTGAAGGCAAAACCTGTTATAAAATAAGCAATCCCTACACAGAGCCAAATTATTCATTGTATATTAGGCTTAATTAGTTTACAGTTCATCATTAAAGCTATCGTGGTTGTCATCCTGACAGTGGCCCAACATTTGCCCAAGGCAGATGTCAAGAAGTTGTCTTTTATCAACAAGACCGAGGGAGTGGGGTCACTATGGGAATGCTTCCTTGCAAAGAACTGGGAGGCAAACTATAAGAGTAATATTGTATGAACTACCATCCAAATTCTTTGGTACCTAAGAAATTATATATTCACCATGGCTGTTATTGAACTTTGCTTTAAAAATGACAGAAAAATGAAATGTATATAAGCTACTGTTTGTGTAGAACTGTTAAAAAGATACCTCAGGGTGATGGGTTTTCCAACAGGGACCTCTTCCTGTTGACCCCATTGATAGGACAAGACTTGCAGCTCCAAGCTCCAGCTGCCCAGACTCAAGGAAAGTCTGTAGTTACAAGGGTCAAAGATGAAGGACACCTGGGTGCTGATGGTAGTAATCCCTGGGATGGGAAGCTCCAGACAGCAATCGAACCCGAGACACTTCTCCGGCAGGGTACAAACAAGGTTTTTGGGCAGACGGGGAAGTCTGACATCTCTGGGACACACTGTATAGGGGAATAAACTTGCTTTCACTAAGGACTAGGGGTGATGCTGGGGTGTTGAAGTTTAAATTACAGATGAAATTATACTAAACGCACATATCTAAAGTAAAATGGCATCACAGTAGTATTGATGTACATGTACCAATTTATATTTATTTTAGTTACCGTCTTTAAAAGGCCGCATCCTAGGTTGCTTCTTAAAAAAAAAGAACAACAACTCCAAATTGTATTGAGGAAAACCCAAACAACTTACGTCTCTGCCAACCATTCTGTGTGACTTGTGGACGAACACATGGTTCCCTACTGATGTATTTCTAAAAAAGTTTAAGAACAAAAATCAATCTTAGTTGAAGGATAATTGTGAAGTCGTTTTTTAGGTTGCTTTCACATGTCCATGTGCAACCATTAACATAAATGCATGTTCACTCATAATTCTTCATTGTTGTTACATACGTATTACGGAAGTAGGCAATTCACTTCATACTCCAATTTAACTATTGGTTTGGACATATTCTATTTTCTGTACAAACAACTGAAAATAAATCAGAAAACTTAAGTTTGAACTCCCCTGATTATTACAGAATGACTTAATTTAGCAAACACTTACAGACAACCCAAGATATTCTAGAATGGCATCGACAGCTGATTCCGCAGCATTCTGACCAACCGTCTGCAGGAAACCTTTAATAGTTCCATCCCCTGTGGCATAAAAACAGGTTGTAATGTGACATGCAGATGCGTAAGGCTATGCAAAATCCAGAGCAGTGAGCAGCAAACTTTTCATGTTTGATTTGGCAGAACTCATTCACCTTACAGCAGGTCTTAGAAATCTTTACCCTGGTTTCCAGTGCAGGCATACAAGCACCCACACAAGACTTCCACTAGGCCTACACTGAGGCTACAGTGTTGTCATGAAAGTGTAGCACTTCAACAAAGTATCACTAGGCCTATACCAAGTACACAGACTAACCACTTGAAGTTATTTCCAGCACAGAATTTCCTACAAGAAAACAGATGACACTGAAAACAAGTAGGCTTATGCCACATGACAGAAGCAGGTTTAAGAGAAAAAAATGGACATGGGGGCCTACCTGGAAGAGTGAATGTAGCATTCTCATTGCAGAGAGGAATTGGGACCCGGGTTTTCCTCAGGATGTCAATAGAGGGCGTGTCACACTCTGACTCTGGCAGGCACAGTGACAGGGCTAGATCCAGCACAAACACCTTGTCCTCTGTCAGCTTGTCAATGGTGTAGATCAGGGTCAAGGCTTTGCCAATCTTGAGTTCTTCTTGGGTACCTTTGTGTCACATGGATTAAAACATTGTTATAACTAAAAAATTGACCTGGCCCCCAAGGGTGTACGTAAAATTGGATTGGCGGATTGAGGACTGTTTGGGTATGGAGGAATCAAGACGGCATACTACCAATTGAAAGGAAAACGCTTTTATCCTTTTAGTTGCATTTCTTTTTGTCACTTAGAAACATTTCTTTTACACAGAGTTGCAACAAATTTTGTAATATTAAACATAAATGTGTAGAAATGCTAAATAAGACTAAATAAAGTTGGTAAAGTCTAACATAATCTTAAAAACTGTTCCTTTAAGGGTAACAATGCAAGTACATTATAAGGACTCTTAACTTTTCAAATTAAATTTAATGCAATACCAAATTTTATTTACATTTTACTATTCTGTTCAGCTAAGCTAAGAGACAAATGCGTTTAACTTGGGTGATAGCAAAGAAAGAATTATCAAAAGATAACATCAGAAAAAAGACATGAAGGAAAACAAACTGACCTAACCACACAAGAATTAGAAATTTCACTTGAAGAGAATTAATTTTCACAATGGAACAACTCTTTCCAATGTTTGAAACAACCGAAGTTTGAATTGATCAATATCAGCTTCAATTAATGCACTTACCCCAGTGATAGTCAAATATGGTGAACGTCAAGGACCACTTTCCAAATCCCATAGACAGAGTGAACTCACAAGGGTCCAGTATCAGCCATGTGTTGACTGACAATATGGTCACTCTGAGATCAAGCTCGGCACAGCAGCGAATGCCAAGGCATCGGTGTGATAGCTCGCAGGTCACTCCAGCGGGCAGGGAGGGGAGACTTATAGCAGTGCATTCTGGGGACAGAATTAATTTGCAATCAGACAATAAGCAAAACAAAAAAACAGCCATTATGTGGGATCGAACTATCTTGGAGTCAAGAAATAATCTATTAAAAGAAAAAAGATTAGAAATCAGAAAGCTTTCAATTTAGAGTACTGCAATATTTTGCCTTCTTTGATTTAAAACCAGTGGCATATCCAGCTTTTGGTGTAACGGGCGGGGGAGGGGTTAAATTAGGCGAATGTGGCTTCTGGCTTATCTAACAAGATGTTGCAGGAGAAAGAAAATTAAAAGCCTTACTTGCGGCCCAGAAAATCCTCACTTTTATGTCATGGTGTGGTTTGGTGTTGTTTTCGTCAGGTTTTGGTGCTAATATTTGAAAATGAATAGATATACTGATTACTTTCTTACCCATGAAGTATACTTTGAAAAAAAAAGTTGGGGGGGGGGAGTTGCTCCCCACATGCCCTTCACCCTGGATGGCCACTGTTTAAAACATTGCTACAAATGATGATTTCAATGCAGTTACTCTATGTACCTTCTTCATCCTCTCCAACAAGGGCACTTGTATCACATGGCCCATCATTAATCTTATCCCTGAGCCCAATATACTCCAGGAAGATGTTAACAGCTTGTTGCCCTGCATTTCGGCCAACCTGAGTCACAAAATCCTTCAAGGTATCACCACCTAAGGACAAAAACCAGGGATCGAAGTATGAATAATATTGGAATCTAGGTTATGGCCTGCCTCAACAGACATTTTGCATTGATAAAGCTCCTTTCAGTGTACATAAATACACATAAATTTTTTATTCTATAAGTGCACTTTAATAGGTTACACAGCATGGTTAAACCATAAACATATTTTAACAGCCTCTTTATGTTTTTTTCAGATTCTAAATGAAAATAATGCTCATATCTTAATTGGCCCGACTCTATCCAAAGCCAGATGAAGAAATCTCTGAAACATTTCCACATATGCCTCAGTACCTGTTGTTTTAACGTCTTTCTAAAGTAATGATAGTGCTGACTGTGTGTATAGATATGCAATTATACATACATGTTATCAAAAACACCTGTAATCAATAACATAACATATTGTCAAAAAAGTTATGATGTCAAACCAAGCCTTTTGTTGTACCTGGTAAAGAGAATGAGAAATTGGAATTGCAGAATGGAATGGGGACTCTGTAGTCCTGAATGATATCCAGATCAAAGATGCAATCATCACTGCCGGAACAAATAGATGCCCCAAAGTCAATTTCAAACTCCTTCTGGGCATCCAGTTTGTTGATGGAGTACCTGAGGGTGATGGCGTCACCGATGTTTTGCTCTTCTGGTCGGCCTGCCGGTATACACAAAATGCAAGGATAGGGGGTAATTCGGATTGATGAAGAGTCCAAGACTCAAAGTATTATGATAAAGCTCATGTTACACCCACTAGCTATGCTCAAAATTAAGCCCTCAGTTCTCATTTTTTTTCATTGCTTAGAAATGGGGTGACAAACCTTGTGACACAGCAGTATCCCTTTTAAAACTTTATGAATGTATAAAAGAGAAAAATGGTTCCCCTTGTTCCCAAAAATGCCGACTTTTCGCAACGAAAATTCTGCAGAGTCAATGACTTTACAATCCCAAAGGGACAATACGCAGGTTTCTTAACTTCTTCCAATAACCCACATAGAGTCAACTTACCCCACTCATAACTTAGCAGTAACTTCTTGTACTGCAAGTGCTGAAAGGAAACATAGAAGGTGAAGTCACAGGCATCTACTTCCACAAAGGCTTTGAACGACCGGCGGAATTTCAGGTTCTCGATGTTGAGCTCAAGGCAGCAATCAAGACGGAGGCAGTTGTCACTCAGTGAGCAGTAGGCCACCTTGGCCAGCTCAGGGGGGAATGCTGGCAATGTGAAGAACTGACAAGCTGGGGAGAGAAAAGTGATTATATCAGTTCCAAACTTCAGTGGGTGTTTTGACCTTCTTGATCATGCTCTAGAGCCCTAGACTTTCCTTAATGAAAGACTAGAACTGGTGGAATAGTTTTAAACACAAATACTCAGAATCAATAAATGTTTTGCCCATGGAGTAGCTTATAGGTCAAATATTTTGGTCACGTGAAAATAGTGAAAAAGATCAAAGAGAGTTCTCTGGCATTCTACTTACTTCTGTCATCTAGAGACAGCCTGGCTTCCAGGTCTGTCTTGGTTCCTGTAACTGCAAGTTGCCTCTCCTCAAGTGTGTCGATCAGCTGCATTTTACTCATACTTGTCGGCGTTGGACACGGCTCTTTGTCACTCAAAAACTCCTGCAAGAGTAATTATACGATGACATCATAACAGATTAAGACCTTTTCGTATTGATGACCAAATGTTGCAGAGTAGGTCACTTTGCATACGACAAGACTTACTCTTGGTATGCCGAGCTCATCCAGGACGTAGTTCAAAGCAGCTTCTGTTCCTGCTTGCAGTAACTCCTCTCCCGTCGCTTTGATCAGGTTCTTTAAGGCAGCTCTAGAAAAGTACTCCTCCAGGTCGACTAAAACAAAGACATAAGGAAGTTCATGTAACAGAAATACACATACCAACTAGCAGAAGAATTTTAAGTTGTCGTTTATTAAAAGTCTTCATGATTAGCTTACTTCTTTTTTTTTCTTAGCTTAATGAAAAACTGTAGAGGTTTTGAAGTGGCATCCATTTTTTCCAACTTACACAAGAACACAATCAAAGTAAACGTTTGCCCTTTTTTTGTATCTTGTGTATTCAAAACCAATGAAGACTAACTGTTTGGCCATGTGAAGGTCCCATTAGGATGGCAGATGGGTAGAGGGATGGCTGAATCCTTCAGGACATCGATGAATGACAAGCACTCGGCATTTCCGGTTGTTGGGCAGAAACCCACGGCCATGCTCACCAGAAGTTGAGTCCTGCTCTTCTCGATGCCAAACCTACGGTAATGTGAATTACAATAAAGTCAACACAAGTACAATCATCAGGGAACCAGGTTCGAGTCACGACTCAAACTAGATGTATAGCAAAATGAACAGTTGCAAAAACAATCCTTCAACTCCTCCTCCTGAAATGTATGATGTTGTGGCACGTCTGGTTTAAAACTCTCATCATTTCAAACAAATAGAGAGTTTTGATTATCACTGTCATGTGAATGCACTTATAGCGCCCTTCCCAAAATGTGTAGGTATTGTTAACCAATATTACATGCTAATTATTCGCATTCCAATGGTTGAAAATCAAACAGGCTTAATTACAAGAATATTCAATCAAACAATGCCTACCTGAGACGCATTTCCATGTCATCAATAAATGGGATGTCAAAGGGGACTGGCACTTCCAACTCTTCGCCTAGAGAAGAGCATTAGCCTCAAATTAATGCCAAAAAACATCATGACAATTCAGTCACAACAAAGCAAATCATTAATTGAAAACTAACTAACTTTCCAAAGAGAACTTGATGTTTTTATCGGCCAATTACATTTTTGACCGACTAGTTTCAGTCACATGGAGCAAAATGTTAAACTCACCAAATTCAGCATCAAATATCTGGATGGTGTGGTTCCACTGATTGACCCCAAGCACAAACTGGAACTCGCAGGGGTCAAAGCGCATGAATGCCTTGAAGGCCAGAGACACCATGAAGACTTTGACATTCATGCAGCACTCAACACCCAGGCAGCTCTCGTCAATCTTACAGTACACATTCTTGGGCAAGGACACTTGAAGTAGGGGACAACCTACAATCAATCAAAGTAATGCGAATATTAAGCAAAAGATGACTGATGGAAAGATGAAAAGCTATTAACCTAAAATTGAGATTACAGGGGGCTGTCTTAAGCGGACAACTTCACATCTAGGTGGTTCCAACACATTATTGGTTTGACTCAAATTCAAATTTGAATGTGTCAACATTACAAAACTCTTAGATACAACATATTCAAATCTATATAATGCACAAACAAATCCCCTCATTTGATTGGTGGGTTGTCATTATTCAACCTGGCGTGTAGCACAGCTGCATCACAGAAGATGAAGTCCGATTTCACGGAAAACAGTGCGTGCTATTCAACAGTCACAAGGAGTTGGAAAAATCGAAAATTCTAAAAAACAATATATCCATTTGAAAATTGTCCAATTTTTCCACGGTAATGAAATGTTGAAGAATAAAAAAAGAGGAAATCAGGTGTCTCTTTTGGACTTATTAGGTTGTGTTGAAATATATAAACGCCATTGAAAATGACTGTGGGCAATCGGGAGAGGGTGGCATCTTGGAAGGTACCAAAATGGCACTGATAAATCGTTCAGTGACAGATGAAATATTCTACTCCAATCGGTGTTCCCGCATGGAGTGGACAATTCCATCTGTCACGTCATGATATTATTCCTACTATTTTCACTCATGGACATTTAGCATTTGTACACTGAAATCCCCGTCTTTAGTGGCATCGAGTGTAAGACACAGACATCTATAAAATGTAAGAAAACAGAACACAAAGTTAACTGACTTTCACAACAATCACTTACGATCCTCGGGTTGTTTGTATCGCTTGATTAGGGTCTCCCTATCTCCCTGTGAGCTCAGACCACGCTGCTGGAGCTCAATCCTCAAGGAATCTGTTGTCAAAGACTCAGGCAGCACACACGGCTTATCACTCACGAGTTTCTGCGGTTACGATGATTAAAATCGAATTGGGATGTGATATGGTGGTCACAACCGGTAACGGTTTTGGATGTAAGTTGTTGGTTGAGCGTTTACGGCAAGGCATCATTTTGGTATTCAGTAACACCCTTCAGTTTTCATGATAATTATACATTGGAAAATCTTTTCCTTCTTGAATGGCAAAATATGCCTCTATAATAATAAGCATGAAGTCTGTAAAGTGTCTATCACAAATGCACTGTCGCTATAATATTCACAGTTGTCATGACAACAAACTCAGTAACCAGGTGCACAAGTTACGCACAAGCATAACAGTGAACTTACAACTATCGTCTTGACAACTGTCAGCAGGTCATCGGCAGTTTTTTCCAAGCCTAACTTTCGGGCAAATGCCAGAATGGATCCAATCTTAAGGTTCCGCAGAGTAAAGTTCTTGAAAGGTGATCCTGAGCCAGTTTTTGTCTCAGGAAGGTCAAGCGCCTCCATAGTTTCTTGTTTTTTCTCTGCATGGCAGAAAGAATAACATCATCATTTAAAATGTGCTGTAGTTCAACAACCAATTTTTCAGGGCCAAAAAGATTGGAGATTATTTGTGCAAGTTTTTACGGCTTTTCTAAGGGGTGAGGGTTAATGTGTGGGCATGATTCACAGTTTTGGTAGGAAACAAAACGAAATAATCCCAACTACGTTTTATTTTTAGAAACTTTTATGGGGGGGCATGACCCCATTCCTCATGATCCCCCCCTTGCAAGGATAACTGTGCATTGATGTAATCTGCTGAACAGTGTAAAAGCCACCATTACTCTGCAGGTGCTGTGAAATTTATGCTTTTGGGTGAGGAGCAAGCAATTTCCACTTCGTTTATCAAGAGCATGATAACCAAACGAAAAATACCTGGTGACGATACTGCATTGTCAAGGGAAGATGGCTGTTTTGGTGGTTTCCTGGCCGGGTTAGGCTTTGTAGTTTGGGTGTTTGGAGGAGGTTTCCGTCCGGGGCTGGTGTTCTTTTTGTTCCCCTTCTTATTGTCCCGGTTGAGCAGAGAACCTTCTTTCACTGTCCGTCCCTGCATAGGTTAAATGAATAATTGAAAATATTCACCCCATCTCCTTTTAAAGTAGAGTCCAGAAAAACACTATACACTGTTAATGAAAAATTATAACAAACACTGAAATTCATTGACAGATTATGGATCTCGCCTTGGGCTCGGTTCGGTATCATCCTTAGGCCTCTGTTCTTTTTAACATTTCGATTAAAACCACTCTAGCACAATTGTTATTCACTCAATATATAAAAACCTGGCGTTCAAAGCAGGACCTACCTTCCACACCAGCTTGTAGTCGTCGCAAACTTGAATCCACTGCGGTATCTCCAGGGGCCTCTTGGCCAGGTAGTTGGTGGGGTCCACGTACCCCTCCTTGGCAGCATCATCGGCGGGAGAGGGGTCGTCATTGAGATTACTGTCCAGGATAGAAGCCAGGCGGTTGGGCTTGATGTTCTTCATAGAAAAGTGGATGTAGTTAGGGGGCGTGCAAGACGTGGATCGGATAACTGTGCCAATCCTGGCGCCGGCTATGACCTGGAAAGCAGTGAAAAAGAAGTTGACACAGATGAATCCTGCTTTGTCAGGTTCACTCTTAGTAATGACGGTTCGCATTTTCACCCCCATTGATACAATAGCAGCACCCATATTAAATGGTGAAAACTTGCACCCCGGCGGTTTGGGTGTGATAATCCCTACTTGGGTGTATGCGCACTTGCAGGGGAGCATACACCATGCACTGGGGGACAGATTTGCACCTGAATTGGTGCTGCTGTAACAGTTGTATCAATGATAAGCGTGCAAATTTGAACCTTTACTTCTTAGAGTGTTATTACTGAAGTTCACTCAATTACTGAAGTTCATCGAGGACGAGTGACACTGGCCAATGAAAATGTTCATTGTAAATGTACAAAGGGAAATCCTTGTTGCAAATAAAACCCTGAATACAACCAATTTATAATATCTAATAGAGATATTCTATTTGTATTCAAGTAACTTTTGATTAGTGCGTACACTTTGTCCAAATGCAAACGTCTGGCAACTGGCGTATCTCAACCAGAAATGCCCTTAAAATTCACGAAGGGAAATATGATCTGTACTTACATTTACTCCCTTGGAAACAGACAGGGAGCTGTTGGGCTGAATGTTGTCAATGTAGATCTTGATGTTACGGAAAGCCCCACCACGGGCAAGCAGGGTAACTTGGTTGGGTGTACCGGCGCTCTTGAAAAGAAGGCCTGAAAACGGCGCCACCAGCTACAAAAAGACGGAACCATTAAGAATGCACAGGGTGAGTGTTAAAGAAGTATTTACCCCCTTATTTTCTTGTCCTCACATATCAGACCATGTGCATGGGCCTCATTTTACAGGTGAGCACCACGCTAGGATTTACTTTGTGACTTTTCACAGGTGGCAATTTGTTTTATTTCATTTTGTTCTTCGGTTAAAGGATATTCCAAAAGAAATTTAAAAGACACTTCAAAAGGTCAAGGTTAATTAGTGTAGGTCAAAGGAAACTACTGATTGTACTGCTTTCTATCAGTAAACAGCAGAGAAATGAACATATTGACAATTTTATCATTTTTACACACTTTTTTCTAAGTGGCTGATTTGAAAATCATTATTTTGGTCCTCTTCGCTTATTACCGGTATTCCTGGCGGTATCTCAAGATCAACACCTCTGTCCCGGTAACGTCCGTTTGAGTCGGTTGGGTAGAAGCCACCGGATGCACAACCGCCGGATCCAGGCTCACGGAATTTCCTTGGAAAGCTCTTGTGGGCTTTGGGTCCGAAGAGTTTCATGATGAGAGCTTGAGACTCTTGGTATCTGAAGAGACGATTGTTTCAACCTTAAAACAGAATTCTTGCAATTATTTCCCCTTGTCACCCCCTTAGTATCTGTACTTGATAAAAGATTCTTATAAATCAACAGGTGCTAAGCTGTTTAAAGTTACCATTTGCTAAAAGGTTTACAGTAATTATGCACAGTCGAAAAGTAACTGATATTTAAATGATGAGTAGTTAAACTATAAATACCCCTTTTGTACGTGAGAGAGCTACAAGTAGTGTTTCTAAACGGAGTAAAATCATTTGGTCAATCTTTCACTGTCTGTCAGAGTTTCTGAAGTGATTTCCTTTATTTTGATGATATGTTAAAACTGAGATTGAAAAAAAGATTATTATCATGAAGAGTCTTACTTATAAAAGTGTTTCTAAGGATTACAAACTTTTTCTCTTTTTATGGCGAATTTGTTTTGTGTATCCAAAGCACAAACTTACACACGAAAATATTTATACATATTAAAAGTTATTGCCTTCTTCAACTTCCTCGTGCATGCCGATGTGCAGTGAGAGTCAGTGTTGTATCAAAATCATCACAATACCGGACACAAGACCTTGCACAAGACCAACCACAAGTAACAGGGTGAACAATGACAAAGGAATGCTTTTGTTGCAGTTTATTTGAATTGCTTGTAACTTGAATTCAGACTGGTGGTCTTGTGTTGGTCTTGTGAATGTCTGAAGTGGTCTCAACTTCAGCACTGCTGAGAATCCTGCATCAGAGTGCAGTTTCTTAAGAGTTACTTGCAGATCTTCAGCTGACATCACAATCCTAACGGTAATCAAAACAATTGACTTCATGACTAAAGACAGGTTAAAATAATGACGCGAGTAACATTACAATGTTCGCATTAGGAAGGCGCAAATTACACAGTATAAGGTCCATG